>NC_065543.1:49030276-49684026 GCF_932294415.1 Quercus robur | reverse complement strand
AATGTTGGTCATTGTCAAATAGTTCAACATGTAGAAAAGGTAGATTTTTCACATATTCATACATTGTTTCATATACAAATGGTATGTGTGCATGTAAAGCATTTGATAAAATGCCTCATAGGCGTTTTACACTATATAGATATATATATATATATATATATATATTTTTTTTTAAATCACACATAACTTGATTTTTTGAAAATTGAGTTCCATTATATATATTTTTAAAAAAAAAAAATTATACAGAACTCGATTCTCTGAGAATTGAGTTCCACCTTACACAGATCAATTTTCACAAAATCAAGTTCAATGTTGCATTTTTTATTGCAAAAAGCCACATCACTTGGTGCCATTGTGGCAAAAACTCATGGAACTCAATCTCTTTAAAATCAAGTTATATGTGGAACTTGATTTTTAGAAAATCGAGTTTGAAAAGAGTGGTACTCTACTACATATTTCACAAATAGTGCTATTTTACTGAATATTTCACGAAAAAGTGCTATTTTTCCCTACTTATTATTGGATCAATTCCAAATCATTTGAAAAATGTTTCAATTCTTCTTGAGCATAAAATTCTATTTTTATTATTGTTATTGTTATTGTGATCCTTGTTATATTTACTATTTTAATATTTTTTTGTTTTTAATAATTTTTTAATAATCTTTATTATTGTTGTTGTTTTTTTTAATAATATTGTTTATTATTTTTTATTATTATTATTATTTCCAAATGAAGGTTTTAAAAAATTAGAGCTGCACATAATTACACATGTCACAGTTTTCTTAAAAAAGGGAAAAAAAAATTGAAGTTGAATAATAAGAGGGGAAGAAGTAAATAAAATTGCAGAAAATGCAATATGATCTTGATGATGATTGTTGGCTTTTTAAAATTAGAGCTGCTCGTGATTTAATATGTTACAATTTTCTCTTAAGGGAAAAAAATTAAACTTGAAAGTTTATTGCATGATAAATGTAGGGGTGGGGACCCAAGATCATATATTGGGCCTTGGGCTTTATCCGAGAACCTTGATGGGTCTGAGGAGGAACAAATAGTTATTAGAGGTTCCTAGTTAAAGTCTCACTCGTGAGGAACGAATGGAAGGCAGTCCGAGGAGGAGGTCCTCTTTGGATATAATGAATGTAGCCCACGTATGTATTCTAGTGTAGGGGCCTTTTTTTGTATTATGTGTTGGGCTGGGCTGCCTTCTACGGTAATGGGCTCGAATATTTTTGAGTAAGGGAGTTGGGGTCAGTCCAATTGTAACTCAACTTTGGCCAGTTTGTGCACAAACTTATGCCTTGTTTGCCAGGAGTAAGCTTACGGCAAGTAGAACTGTTTCAGACGAGTTATGGCAGGTAGATATAATAATAATAACCAAAATAGAATATTCTGACTATTTAAATAAATGGCTATGTAATCCCTACTTATAAAGCATGATTACAGTCATGATAATATCATTCACAGAGAAAGTAAAGAAAAAGTTACAAACTAATCAAATTGGCATAAATCAAGTTTTAAGTTTAGTTTGCCGAAGCAAAGTCAAAGAGGGAAGAACGCCTCTTCTCAATGCAAATAATCTCCCAGGAAAAAGATCCTGCCGTGGAGATTAATGGTTTTGAGGGAGTTGGATCTGAATGGTCATTGCCCAAAAGAGGTTCTTGTTATGTTTTGGAAGAGTGCAGGATTTAAAGGGGGAGAGAGGGAAACCGATCTACTGGTGCATGCCCACTGTATTACCTCTTATTTTTCCTTAATTTTCTCTCTTCTCTTTTCTTCTCTTTTTTCTTTTTTATCTTTTTTTTCTTCTTCTTTTTACTCTGTTTTTCTTTTTTTACTCCCAGAATGCTCTGTTTTTCGGTCCCCTTCTCAGGGCACGGCAAGAGCCCTTTTATAATGCCTGCCGTGACCAATGTTTTACCATTTTGTCCCTTAACCGCCTTTATCCGGTCTGGGCGTACTTTTCGACCACCAAGTCTGTGCGACATTCACCCTTGCCAGACAAAGGCAGGTTTGTTTCGTTCCTCAGTATACCGTAGCACTTCTTTCCTGCCACGGTATAAATGCTTTCTCTCTCTTTCCCTCAAAGCATGCACCCAACGGTTCCCCCTCAAACTTGCCTCTTTTGGGTGGTCTATCATCCCAGCAGGACGTACCCCCTTTACCTCTTACCTCTAGCCCATGGCCCTACCACGTCTTATATTGGCTGGGTACAGGCTGGTGGTGCCTAGGCCTTGCGCATGCTTCCCTTTCAGATATGTCCAAGAGTCTGCCTGCTGTTCATGCATTTGTCGTGATCTGGAAACTCTCTGTCTGTGTTTTCTAACCTTTCATGTGGGCTTTTCTTTGGTTTCCCGCTCCATTCAGGAGCTAGGCTTTGTATGATGATGGGCCTTACATTTCTTTGGCCCACTCTGGATTTTCTTTATTTCCTGCAACGTTGAACTGTTATTCCTGCCATAATAACTTAATCCTGCTGGACCTCTTTTGGGCCAGCCGCTTATTCCTTTTCTCAGTGGCTTGTCACAGGCACTGTTCTGCTTTTACTTATGGGCTCCTATGTCCCTTTGGGCATCCACGACCCGATTGCTTTCTTTAGGCTTCCTCGGCCCGATTGCTTTCTTTGGGCTTCCTCGGTCTGTTTGCTAATTCCACACTCCCATGGGCTTTTTACTAACTTCATTAGGCTTCCCCGGCCCAATAACCTTATTCTTATCCTTGGGGTTCATGGGCCTACCATAAACCCCTTACTTTCTTAGTTTACATTGCCTTGGGCCTGCGGTAGCCCTTTCTCACTTTTCTGCCTCATACACTGCCCATGGGATGCTATTTCTTTCTTTCCTGGCTTCTTTAAACCCGTTTGCCTCTTCAAGACCCAAATATTTATTTGTTGGGTCTGTGATTTATTATTCTTGCCACTTGGGCCTAATGGGTTTTTGCTATCTATTTTGTCAATTCTTTGTTACCCTCATTGTTGGGCCTTCTTTCTATCTGTCTGGGCTTCCACAAATGGCCCTCAACATCTAGCAATGATGGTAACCCTCCAAAAAGCTCCAATGACAGGGACGTGTCTCATAAACGTGCGAGAAGAAAGGAAACTCAAAATATCTAGGGGAAAACTGCTACCACCGCATTAAATGCATTGCAGCTACTTTTCTAGCCACATTTATGTGAAAAAGACCCTTAAACAGTGCTGCCTTGGTTACCCCAACTCTCAGAAGGCCAGAGAAGATGTCTGATGGGACGGGTACTTAAGTAGGGGCTCAGATGATCGATAAGTGTAGGATCAAGATGACCCAAAGAGAGCTATATAGTATAAGAGACACTCCATGAGAGGAGGGAGAAAAAGAAAGAGGAGAGAGGGAGAACACTATGGCAGTTGAACTTGTTCTTGTACTCAATTATGATCCATTTATATAAGTATGCCCTCCTCGGACAAGGAAGTCATCTAACTTTATTTTCTTTATTCCTATTGGATCATATCCCTAATCCATACTAGCCATTGTCAAAAATCAAAATCATTAGTACCTAGTTCTTCGATCCACTCTTTACAAATTTATTGTGTTGGGTTCATAGGGCCAACATCCCATATGTTTTAGGCTTGTGCCATAAATCGTGGCCACACAATAAAGATATGAAAAAATAAAATAAAGAACATAACTCCAATAGAAAATGCAATATTGATAGGTTTATCTAGAAGTTGGAATCATTGAAAGGTTTGAAAACCGCAATATTGACAGGTAACATAATACCAATAGAAAACGCTGCATTAATAGGGTTGTCTAAAAGCTGGAAAGTTTGAGGTATTATAACATAGATAAGAAACGCTACATTAACAAGGTTGTCTAGAAGCTGGAATGACTGAAAGGTTTGAAAACAACAATATTGATATGTTTAAGATGAAAAGGCTTAATTTTAGTTAGAACCTAGAATCTCTGAAAGGTTTGAAAACCATAAGATTTTATAGAGCTGAAAATATAAATGTGTTTTAGAAAACATTTTTTAGGATTATTGTCAATGAGATTATATAGAGCAACAAAATAAACTTACTAATCTTGCAAAAAAGTGAATATATGTGAGAGACAATAGTACAGAAGTGACAGTAACATTGGAGGTTTGGGTTATTATGGGAAAACATCCTTGAGTAAGCTAATTTAATTTCTATAAAGAAGAAACTAAGTAATTGTTTATGTTAGAACAAGTTGTTATACTAGTAAACAAAGTATTGAAACCACTATATGATGGGTTATAATTAGTTAGTCCATTGTAATATATTTGCTTCAATTGAGAAAGAATTATTGATGTATTTATTATTTAGAAATAATCATTGTTAATTCTTAATTCTTCTTGAGCATGCAGCTCTAATATTGTTATTGTTATTGATATTGTTATTGTTTTTGTTATTGTTATTGATAGTTATTGTTTTTTTTTTTTTCAAATTTAGATTTTCAAAAATTAGAGTGCACAATTTAATTTGTTATTGTGATTTGCAGGTTCTCCCATATGTTTCAACTTTACTGAAAGTTAAATGCTATCAAAGTAGTGTTGAAAAGAGTTAGTAAGGAGAAGTTTAAGAGTGTTAGGTACTCTTGATGCAGAGCCTTTGACCAAAGAGGAGATATCTATGATAGTCGTTAAGCCGAGATCTAGCTACATAAAGGGACTTGGTGTGAGGCCTTTCTCATCTCTTAGGACTTCTGCCTCATCTTCCTTAAATTAGTATATTCAACAACTCGAGAGTCAAATAGATGAGCTCAAGGATGTAAACTCAAGGCAAGAGGAGAAGATAGATGAGCTCAAGGATGTAAACTTAAGTCAAGGGGAGAAGATAGATGAGCTCATGAATGCAAACATAAGGCAAGAGGAGAAGATAAACTTGCAAAATACTCAGATAGCTAGCATCATACAATTTTTGAGGAGAAAGGGTTTCAATGACATTTGTGGCAATGGAGGGAGCTCATCTACTAACTAGAACACACCTTGGTTAGAGTTTTATTTTCCTGCCTAATAAACAATGTTTATTGACCTCTCATTGTCTGAGATATTTGTGGAATTTTGAGGTCTTACAAACATTTTTTGGTTGCAAATGGTGTAGGTACTCTTGTATATTCTCTAGATTTTCTTTATTTGGACTGTTGAGGTACTATATTTCTTTGTTTCTATCTCTATTTGATTCTAATTGTTTGGGTCATGTTTATGTAGTACAGTTAGTTCTTGTTTCATTCGGTTATGTGATTTAGATAGCACAACTAGTTACATTATGTAATTGGGTCTTCTGTGGACATTTTCGGCATTATCTTGCTAATAGTTATGGCTCTTTTTGTTGTTGTTGTACATCTTATCAGGGATATAGGTTTGTAATCTAAATGGACTGGACTATAAATCTTTTGTTGTTATTGGTAATTCCTCTAATCTTTTGTTGTTTTGGAGCAACTTAAAGGAAGAATGAATTTTGAAGCCATTAAAGGCATATTTGAATTCTTCTCTATAAATAGATTTCTTAGTTAGTAGAGTTTCAATATAAGCTTAGTGTTTGACACACTGGTGATAATGAAGCTTTTAACATGTTGGGCAACATATTCCTTGTATCTAAATTTATTTTTAAGTAGGATCCATGATAGTAATATCAATGTATCAAATTTAGCTGAACTTTGGGCAATTTTGTGATTAGTTGTACAAGTAGCTGCTTCTAGTAGATCCAGTATTGATGTATTTTTCTTTATACTTGTGCATATATGAGATTGGTGGCAAAGAGAGTTTTTGTGGCGCTACTTGAACTCAAATCACTTTTTGTAAAGTATGAGAAGACATGATTTATATATAAATGGTTGTAATTACTTTGTGAACAACTCGGTTCAATGGTTTTAAAAGTATAATGGTTCTTTATTTCCTTTGTAGATTGTATGGATGATTTTTTTGTGAATGTGGTTGGAAATGAATGGATGATTTGTTTATGGATGTGGTTGGAAATGAACAGGTTAATGTAATGGCAAGTAACAATAAAGAACATTAATAAATAAAAATAAATTGGTGACAAAAATTTTCATCACCAATATCTGATTATAAGTAGAAATTGGTAACGAACTATTTCATCACCTAATCTATTGAAATTGAAAAAAAATAAACAAATACAATACAACTGGTGATGAAATATTTCATCACCTTATATGATCAAATAAATAAAAAATTACAAATGAAAAATCATTAGTGACAAATTTATTTCGTCACTAAAGTAAGGTTTAGTGACGCAAAATATTAGGTGACGAAAAAGTTTCGTCACTTATTATTATTTTTTATTGGTGATGAAAATATTTCGTCACCGATCATATTTTTATTGGTGACGAAAATTTTTCGTCACCAGGACATTCTGTGATGAGGCTTAGATGATGAATGCGGTTTCGTCACCATATGTCTTTGGTGACAAAATAAAGACATATGGTGACAAAATGTTTTGTCACTATAGCCCACTTTTGTTGTAGTGGTTGGAACTAGAACGAATAAATAGCCAATTGCTATCCTTTCTAAGGGACTTCAATCTTATTGCAAAGGAAAAAGAGTTATTGTACAAACTATGTGCCCATTAGTAATGCTAAGGAATAGTAGCGTCTCTAATAATTTTTTTCGGGGTGATCATTAAGAAATTTAAATTATAAAAAAATATAATAAAAAGAAAACTAGATTGAAAAAAAAAATGCAAATTCATAAAATCTTACAATTTCCTTTTGTGAATTTTCTTATTTTGAAATTGTTGCATGATATTGTCATTATTAATGTTGTAAGCTATATCTCTTTTAAAATTTTAGTTAAATAAAATTTGTTTTGGGCTTTTTTTTTTAATTTTTTGTAACGACCTAATATATTGTTAAGGGGACCAAAGTTTAAGGATAAATTTTGGCTACAAACTTAGTTGTAGCCTAAGGCTATAACTCTCACTAAATAAACTAAAATGATCACATATTTTGAAAATTTAACAATTAAATTTCATGTTCTTTATATTCTTAAAATGCATGTCAAATTTCATGTTAATTTGATGTTATTTACTATTTGATCTATAAACTTATGTTTCATGTATAGTTTTAGACTACAAAAACTCGAAATTTAAACATTTGATTGATGATATAACCATTGATTTTTTATCTTGAAATTTTGCAAGTATAGAGGATATAAGAAGAAAATGTAATCCAATATTGTATTTTTCAAAATTCATATCCAATAAAAAATATTGAGTGGAGTTGTAGCCTTAATCTACAATAAAGTTTATTGTCAAATTTTGTCCAAAGTTTAATTATGTTGGGCCTAAAAAAATTTGTGAAAATTTTAGGTTGATCACAAATTTTTTAAGGATAAAAAATTATAATTTTTATAAACTTTATATATTCTAATAATTATTTTTTTCAAGCCTCATAAAGAGCCGCCCCTGCTAAAGAGTACTCACAACAGTGGTGCTAAATAGCTATATTACTAAAAATATAGCTATTTAGCACTACTAATCACAAAAGGAGAGCTGCAGCAATGGAGGTAAAGCTAAAAAATTTAGCTTCTTAGCTACAGTGCACATCTAAAGATAGATGTGCACTGTAGCTCAAACGAAAAAAAAAATTAATTGGTTTCTCTCTCTTCTTTTATTAAATTAAAATTTTCTCTCTCCTTCTTTCTTTTCTTTTTCTTCTTCACCGAACCAAACCCAGCACTTCTCCCTTTCATTTTTTGGTCCTTCCTCCAGCCATTTTTTCTCAATTTTTTCTTTCTACTTCACCTTTCTTCTTCACTGAACCCCGCCCTTCTCTTCTACACCTTCATTTTTTTTATTTCTTTCTTCCTCCAACTCCTCACCACTCCTTAGCCATTGCTCGCCAAGTCGCCAGCCGCCAGCGACCCAAATCCTAAGCCGTTGCTGACACAAGTCCCAAGCCGTTGGCGACCCAAGCCTGGTGGTGGTGGTGGTGGTTTTTTTTTTATTTTATTTATTTATTTTTTTTTTTTTAAATCAGAGTTGTGGGTGGTGGTTGTTGAGGTGGGTTTGTGGTGGTGGTGGTGGGTTGTTGATTGGGTTGTGTTCATGGGTTGTGTTTATGGTCTGTGTTCATGGTGGTGGTGGGTTGTCCCAAGCCATTATTGTGGGTGGTTGTTGTTGGCTGTGGTGGTGGTGTGGGTTTTTTTTGTTGGTTATCCTTGGGTTTTTTTGTTACTGGATTTGTGGGTTTGTTGAATTTTGGTTGTTTTTATGTGTGATTTTGGGTGGTTTTTGAGATAATTTTGTTGCAAATTTGATGGATTTAGGTTGTGTTAATGGTGGCTTGTGGATAGTGGAGGTGGTTGTGGGTTGTGGGTGGCAGTGGAGGTGGGGTTTTGGGTTTGCTTATTGTTCTTTAGAATCTTCAGATGATTGGTTTGTGGTGTGTTTTTTTTTTTTTTTTTTTTTTGTAGTGGGGTGTATTATTTTATTGTAGTAGATATATTATTTTATTGTGATATTTATATTATTTTATTGTGTTGAAAGCTAAAATAGATCCACTGCTGTAGGATGTTTTGTAAAATGAGTAGGTAAAATAGATAAAGTGACTTTTTGTGGTGCCAAATAATTAAAAAAATAGCTCCATTATTGTGGATGCTTACGTAAGTATTGTTGAAGCCAAAAGCCTAAAATTAGTTGCTAAATCTTAAGGACCAGAACTCCATTTTTCACACAAAACTATAATTACTAGAACTTTGAAAATTTTAGCCAAGTACCTACAGAATGAACAAGGAAAGAGCATTGATATTGGCCCAATACAACTGAAAAACCTTGATGTGAATTTCTATAAACAACTCCTAGCTCCTCAATCCTTATTTCTTGAATTTCTATTTTGTTGAATTCTCAAATCTCATGTAAGCAAAAAGAGAACCATATCGTAGATGTCACAGCAAAAGAGATTAAATAGGTTAAGGTTATTATGTCTTTCTTTGAATTTGGTTTTCATTGAAGGAAGTCAATCCCTTGTTGCAACATTATTTACAAATATATCACCTAGATCTGACAAACATTTTAAGGCCTTGTTTGGATGGAATTTATTATGAAACTACTTGGTTTTCTTCTTCACTATTTGTTGAGCCAATCGATTTGTTATTTTCATTATATTGTCAATATTGCATCTCTTAGCGGCTTGAACGTTAAGCTAGAATTGTCTCTTTAAGTTTAAGGTAATGATTAGTGCAGGAACATGGTTTATAGGGTCCAAATAACATCAGGTCATGGGCAAAGATAAGCCCAATATTGACTGGCCCACTTTAAGAGTAAGCCTTCCTAAAGAATCAAACCTTGGACCACGGACTAGATGGTGAGAGTCACCTTAGTTCCGAGGATTATTTTTAACTGAGGACTCCATCCGAGATCAAGATCCATGCCGAATTGATAAAGGCAAAGCACTTGCTGAGCTCCCAAGGAAGAATTCTAGAAGGTATGAGACTGGCCGTCCTAATGATTCTATAGTAACCTTCACATTAATAAGAGTCACTTGCCTAGCACAGTTGCATTTAATGCTAAATGATTGACATGAATAGTGAAATAAGCCCTAAAAGTCTTCATTCATCATGAATGTGAGGAAGGAAGAGCTTGATGGAACATAAAGTTATCTAGCTGTGTAGGTACAACACATCCTAGGGAAGAAGATAGGGCAAATATAAGATAGGATAAGGGCAAAAGGACAGGGATGCAAAAAAAAATCACTGAGAAAGAGAGGGAGAACTGTTAGAACACCTTAGAAGGCTTCTTCTTGAGAGAAAGCTTGTAACACTATTCCTAAATTTATAGAATACACATTTTTACGTGGTTTTTACGTAGAATTCACCGATTCTAATTCAAATCTCTCACAATGGATTATTATCAACCCATAATACAAATTAATTGTGACCCTAATTAAGTGCTTTGTCTAATTTCGACTTGCACATTTTGCTTTTAGAATGGTGTTAATTGTACACCTGTTTCTCCATAGAATACTAGAATTAATTAGCATTTTTATTAAATTTATTTATCTATTTATCTATTTTATAAGTGTGACTACTAAAACTAGCTCAATTGATGAAGTTGAAAGAACTAGAATCAATCTTATCATCTATAAGAGCAGCCCAAGACCCAGTGTCCCAAATGCTACCTCTACATGTAGCCCAAATCCTAATGGGCCTCCAATGTATTAAAAAACTATTAGGCAGAGAAAGTCCATTCAAACACAACAATAACAAAAGCCCATGAGGCCACCAAAAAAAATTAGAAACATGAAGCACACAATCAGTCTATAGATAAAAAATTCTTTAAAAAAAAAAAAAAAAAATCCTATAGATAAACAAATATTTCTGATAATATTTAAGATGGGTGGTTGCAATGAAGTAATTGGTGTATAATAAAAATAGATGGGCCAACATAAAAGTGGTGTTGTTTTAATTACAACTTATCATCTATTCAAGTAGTAGAAAAGTTATAAAAAGGCTAGGAGATAGTAACTCAATCAACACCTCATAGTCTAGGGTTAAAATCTCCCATTGTAATTATTAAATTAAAAAAAAAAAGTATTTCTAACATTGCCGTGAAGAGAAGGAGAGAAGTATTACAAATTTTACTAGATAAAACTTATAAATTGATGTAACAATTAATGTGATTAGTAGGTAAACTTCAACTACCTTTTTTTTTTTTTTTTTTTTTGGTAATCCGTGACTATGACACATTATTTTGTAAAATCTATGTATTAAATTTTTTGGTATCTATAATATCATGGACACAAATTTTGGTTACAAATAAATTTATAAGACTATATTATGTCGTGCATTGTGTGTGTTCAGCAACTCTTTTATTTTATTTTTTTCTTAAATTTTTTAAGCAATAACTGTAATTTCTTTTTTGAATGTGTGTTTGAAAGTGGTGTAGTGATATAGAGAAAATATTGTGTAAGAAAAATAAGATGAACTTGAGGGGAAAGAAAACTAAATTTTAGGAGTTATCTTAGTTATAAAAAAAAAAAAAAAATGGAGGAGTTTTATTTGGATAAAAAATGGCTAAATTTTAGGGAATAAAAAGATGAACTTGAAGGAAACAAAAGCCTAAATTTAGAAGTTCTCTTTTTGAATTCAAAACATAATAGGTGTAGGTGTTGTAGAAAGTATAGTTAGATTAGTTATTTATTTGACATTTATGAGTCTATTTTTAAGAGAAGTTACTCTTCATTAATAAGGTTATTTTTGAATTATATAAAAGTCTAGTTCAAATAAAGGAATCCCTTTATAAATAGTATAGATTAGCATTAAAAAAGTTATGTGACTAAAATTATACATAAGAAGATAATTCCAAATCCGTCAGGAAAATGCTAATCTCTATATACTATGAGGATCTTTCTCAATATATATATATATATATATATATGGGTAAATTACATATTTGGTTTCTATCCTTTACACTAGTTTCAATTTGGTCTCTAATCTTTCAATTGTGTCAATTTGGTCCCTAATCTTTTAGTGTTGTGGCGATTTAATCCTTACCGTTATCTTTTGGATGGAAATTGTTGATGTGGCTATAGGCATAAACTATTTTACAAACTGATGATATGGCACGATACAAATTAGCTTTTAAAAAAAATACTATAATACACATAAAATAATAAGAAGTTAGATTTAAAGTATTCATTAATATTTTAAAAATACTTAAACTAAATTAGAACACCATAACATCTCCACCCAGTTTTCACCGCCGGCATCCCTTCAACCTTTTGCTCTTTGGTGACTACCCACCCACTTGTCTAATGCTTTCTCTGAAACCAAAAGTTCTTTGCTTGGAGAACACATCTACATATACAAGTATGCTATGTACATCAAAATTTGTATCTATCTTTCTTTCTTTCATTCTTTTTGTTATTTATAGTTTTTTAAAACTCATGGGTTCTTCTTTAATTTTATACTCATAATAAATTTTTCATCTTTTGGGTATTCTGTGCAGGAGAGACATGCTTTTTTTTTTTTAGCTTGGAGTGCAGGTGCTGCACTTTTGAAGTACAAGGAAGAAAGTTTTTACCAAGGCCACTATTGTCGCCATCATCGCAAAGGAGTAAAAATAGTAGGTGGGTTTGTGTACTGATAGAATTTGAATGGCTTGATGGGTTGAAAACAAATCGGAGAGGAGAAGGCCTGGTGTCGCTAGAATAGATAAGGCATTGCTAGAAGGAGAAGGAACTGCTGTAAGGGAGAAGGTGTTGCCGTCCTCACTATTGGGGATTTTGGATTTTAGGGAGGCAGGGATTTTGGATTTAATTTAGGTTTACCATTGTTTAATGAAATCAGGAAGCTTTCTTATCAAACAAAAATATTTGATTTGGGTTTAAAAAAAAAAAAGAAAAAATGTGAAGTAATCATGGGTTAGGAATTTTGATCCCAAAAATTACTCACTTAACTTTTTTTTTTATTTTTTTATTTAAGATTATTCTGACATGTTAGACTAGGTGACAGTCAAAGTGGCAATAAACAAATTTTTTATTTTGAACATTTGCCACATCAGCAATTTCCATCTAAAAGATAATGGTAAGAACCAAATTGACACAACACAGAAAGGTTAGGGATCAAATTGACACAATTGAAACGATAAGGACTAAATTGAAATACAGTGTAAAGGATAGAGACCAAATATGTAGTTTACCCTATATATATATATATATATATACTATACTATACTATACTATATTATTATTTAAGGAGTTTCTCCTGTTTGGATTCTTCATTTTTTTAGCTCAAAAATACTTTTATACTCCTATGTTTAAGTAGAGATAAAACTACAGGACAATCTGGTAAAAATGCAACTCTAACTCCCACCAAAACATTTCCTAACAAATAGGACCACTTTCCTGTTAATTTTCAAATTACTTTATCTACTTATAAATTATATTTTCAAAACAAAAATTATATATATATATATATATATATATAAAATAACAGTTTTTTTCTACAAAATAGGACCACTAAAAAAAGAAAGCCTCATCGCACGCGCTTTGCACGTGTGGTGAGGCTATATATATTATATATATTAAGAGGATTCAAAAAGTTAATTATAGTTTTGAAAAATGTCAACAATGCCCCTAATCTAATAAGAAAATCCTTATTCCTAAAAAATAAAAAATAGGGTCAAAATTGTAATTCAATAAAAAAAAAAAAAAACTAGCTGATAAACTTTTTTTCCCTAAAAACTAGCATGCACTAGACCTAGCAGTTTACACATTTTCAAAATCCTAAATTTTAACTTCTTAAAAACTCCTTCACGTGTAACCTCACTAACAATAGAAAATATCACATCAAATTTACATTAAACTCAAAATAAAAAAGAGCCTCACTGCACGTGCGAAGCACGTGTAATGATATATCTATACTATATATAAGAGGATTCCCCTCTTTAAACTAAAATTTTATATGATTCAAAAAATATCCTTGTTAATGAAGGGTAACTTCTTTTAGAAATAGGATTATAAATGTCAAATAACAAATTTCATTTTAAAATAAAAAAGAGAACTTCTAAAATTTAGAATTTTTTTCCTTTATGTTCATCTTTTTATTTCCTAACCTTTAGCTTTTTTATTTTTTTAATCTTTTCTTTTCTATAATAGATACCCAACTTATTTCTAACTTTTACTCAAAAAAATTGAAAAACTTCTGAGCACACGCGTTACACTTGCTTAGAGGCCAGTAAATTACTAATATAGTGAGTGATTATTTATTAATAAGTAAAAAAGTAATATTAGTGATAAGTCTAGATTAGAACTAGCATGAATTTGTTACATCAATAGTTTGTAAAAAAATGTTGTAAGATAATTTGTAGATATAACATTCCTCAATGGAATTATCGCAAAAAAGACGGCGCATGACACATGTCGAGTCGAGAGTATTTGAGTGGGCATAGGTGGCAACCATGTGGGAGAATTTGGATTTTAGAAATTGCTAGAGAGAGAGAGAGAGAGAGAGAGAGAGAGAGAGAGAGGAGAGAGAAAATATGAGAGAGAGAGAGAGAGAGAGGAGAGAGAAAATATGAATGTATTTGTTCAATCTCCAAAGGCAAAAGCATCGTTAGCGTATGGTTGCCGCTATCGTGGGCACCCACCTTCTCCTCTAAAACGCTTAAACTTCACCACTCTTCTTCTCCTTCTTCCCCAATCCCAAAATCGCTGTTACAGTTATTGCTCTCTCTCTCCTTCTCTGTTCTTATCACGCGCTACCAAAACTCTTCATCACTCTCTCTCTCCTCACTTCCCAAACCCTAATTTCCTCACGGGCAACTCTTTCTTCTTCCCCATGGAGGTACTCTCTCTCTCTCTCTATGAACAGTTTTTTTGTTTGATTGTATTGTTTGGTTTCTGAGAAAGCCATGAGAAAATTTTAACCTGCGCGAACATTTTGATTAAAATTTATTAGAATTGGTGGTTGTCTTAGCGTTTGCGATTGAATAATGCTATAAATATAGCAAATTTTACATGAAAGTTAATTTGTTGTGTTGTGGATGGTGTTAATCGCATTCATTTACACTTTGGTTTGTATAAGCCAATTGATAATAGTTTTAGTTTTTAGCTGTTTTCTTTTGGATTTTAGTGATGCTATGGATTCTACAAATTTTACTATATAGTGTCCAATTGTTCAAAGCATAACAAAAAAAATTATTTATTATGTTGTTGTTATGACATCAATCACATTCATTGATATATAAGTTTTTCTAAGAAGCACCGACACTGACACGGATACACGATACGGGTACGACACAGTGCGCGACATGAGAAATTTTTGAAAAATTATAACATAAAACTGCGCAGTATGAAACGGTATGACGCAGGTACAACACCCTAAATAAAGTGTCTGTGCTTCCTAAATTTTTTAAAGATTTTTGTTGTAAAATTGGTTGTGGTTTTATCATTTTCATTTCAGATTGAGTAATGCTAGAGATATACAAATTTTACTACATAGACCTTGGAAACTAATGTGTCAATTTTTGAAAACACAACAAAAAAAGTAATTAAGAAATTTATTTATCTTGTGGTGTTTTCCCTTGTTTGAAATACAATCTGCATCTTCATATTGTAAAAAATTGCAATTTTTTCGCAAAATTTTTTAATTTTGTCAGTTCCATTGATATATTTAAGAATTCTTTTGGGAAACAATGATGTTTTAAATTGGAGAATGAAGATCAAGTTTGGGACCAAATTTTGGAGTCAAAAACGCATTCAGGCCTTGTTTTTTGGGTGCTTTTTTCTGCAAAAATTATATGTTAGTTGAGTCCAAGAGTACAAACTAAATTAGTGCATCCTTGAGATTTTTTTTTTTTCCCCATTCATGCTAGCATTTGATTCATTTGGGTATTCTGCAAAAATTAGTGCTTTCTGAATACATCAGGTTCTCAACTGTATTTCTGGTTATTAATTATATGGGGTTCGTATTTTCCATTTATTGGTGTAAAAGAAGTGTTCCTTGAGATGATTGGTATATATGGTTCTGTTGGGACTGTCTGATTTGTGTATTTACAGGTAAATTTCTACCGAGTAGTGTGGACATGTTATGTTGTACTGACCATTTTTATTAGGTTTCATTGCACCCTCTATAATGATGATATCCAACTGTATACATGTCCCAAAGCCTTGGACACACAAACTCTTCCCATAGCTGCCACTGCTGTGGAGGCTATGCAACTTGACAAGGTATATATGTCAATGAGATTGAGTTCAAGTTTGCCATCCGGGGTTGATGCAAATATGTGTGTGTGCCACATTGGTAAAGTTGCTTATGAATATTTGTGTATTAATAGAAGTGGTATTTACAGGTATTGTATGTAGTAGGCTTTTAAAGTTTGCTCCATTTGGTATAATTTATTTTGCTGTCTGGTTTCTGTGTGCATTCTAAGAAATGGGCTTCAATTTTCTCTTTTAGTTTGATTCAAAAGGAATTATTCAACTGAAGCTTTTTATTTTTTACTTTATTTTTTGCGGTTGGGGCTAATGTTCAGCGATTCTGGAGTGGAAGTGGCATTAATAAGAACAAAGCAATGGTGGAGAACTTGCAGACTTATGGTGTGGTCAGATCGAAGAAGGTAGCTGAAGTAATGGAGAAAGTTGATAGGGCTTTGTTTGTACCTGATGGGAATGCTCCCTATTATGACAGTCCCATGCCTATAGGATATAATGCTACTATTTCTGCCCCTCATATGCACGCCACTTGCCTTCAATTGTTGGAGGAGAATTTGCAGCCTGGCATGCATGCTTTGGATGTTGGTTCAGGTGCTCTTCTTACACCATCTATTGTGTTTTCGTACTAATATTGATTTGCTATCCTTTCCTTACATCTCATGAGGAATTGTCTCTTTGTAATATCGCACAACCATTTGAGAACTTTGGGATTCTCTGAAATAAAATGGACAGATGAAAATATGCTTGGTTTACCTGCATGATGTGACATGTAGACAGTTTGTGGTTAAGTTAGTTTTACTATGTCTTTACTTTTAACTCCATCTTCTTCTTCAAGAATAAGAAGTAGAGGCTGCAGCTGATTGCATTTCTCCCTCACCCCTGCTTTTCCCTTAATTACAGAACAAAAAGGTAAAGAAAAGCGAAGTGCCAATTTATCACTTCATAATTTCAGTTGTTATATAATCATGGTTTCCCATAATCATATATTATCTAGATAATCTATTAATAATATATATATATATATATATATGTTTTAAGTGATTTTTTTATGCCATTATCTGAGCCAACTGTGTAATCTTATGCAGTTTCCTTCTTAAATTAACTGCAGTTTGGAGATTTCATATTGCTCTTTTATTTTAACCTTTACCATCATTTTGTGTGTGCAGGAACTGGGTATTTGACAGCTTGTTTTGCATTAATGGTTGGACCACAGGGTTGTGTAGTTGGCGTGGAACATATTCCTGAGTTGGTTTCTTCGTCAATCCAGAATATTCAGAAAAGTGCTGCTGCTCCATTATTAAAAGAAGGTTCCCTTGCAGTGCATGTTGGCGGTATGTATTTGAGAACCCACATAGTTTGAGATTTAGATAATGTATGTAGGAAGAGAATATACTAATAATCTAGTTGGCATAAGAATGTCATAAAGTGATAATACAATAAGAATATGCCCTTACATGGACCATGTTTCAAATGATTTAGGTCTATTTGCGAATATCATTTTTGGGGAAATTTGATGATGATAATGATCTAGGTGGATCTTGCCCTTCTCTTTTCTTCTCCTCCCCCCTCCCCCCCACCCCCCCCCCAACAAAAAAAAAAGCATAATTGTATTCAATTTAATTTAGTGTAGGCTCCCTCTGATTATTTTTTTGTTGGCCTATGGTGCATTTGGTTATATTGAGACATTGAATGAAAGCTGCTTGCCAAAATGCTTCTATTTTGCATGGTTCCTGATTTACTTAAAATGTGTTAGTGGTGAAAATATGAAATATTAATCAGCTTGGTACGTATTCTTGTTGAATGTTGATTTGATATCCAAATGACAGATGGAAGGCAAGGTTGGCCAGAGCATGCACCTTATGACGCTATTCATGTTGGGGCAGCAGCACCAGAAATCCCACAGGCACTTATTGACCAGCTGAAGCCTGGAGGAAGAATGGTTATTCCTGTTGGAAGCATATTCCAAGATTTGAAGGTGGTTGAAAAGAGCCTGGATGGTTCTGTGAGTGTCCGAACTGAGACCTCTGTTCGTTATGTGCCTCTTACTAGTCGAGATGCTCAGTTGCGCAATGCCTGAGGGCAGTGTAAATTTCATACCTGGAATTATCTAGACTTTGGAGGTCTGTAGTTATAGTCGAAGTTGGGTTGGGTTGTGCTACAAGTTCTATAGAGTTTTTGTATATATAATATGCTTTTAGATCTTTTATGAATACTCATATGTGATTATATAATAATAGTCTTAAGCCTGTTGGTTAATTCATTCAATCATAATATCTTTGATCTTTACTCTTTTGTACACGTCAGAATCTCTTTCATCTGTGCGATGAAGTAGTCATTTAGCACAGCTGCCATTGCCATTTCCATACTTGGACAATTAACAATAATATTGCAATATTCAATCTTGTACAGAATAGTAAGCAATTTGTCTCTAAAACCAATGGCGAGGTGAATCTCTTCAAATTGTTCGTAATTTTCAGTGAAGAGGAAGTTAATTTGAATTGCAATCTGATACTCATTCCTTTAATTTGTGACATAAGATGCTTAAGTGTCTCTGAAACCCGTAATTTCTCTTTTATGCCATGATGTGAATGTACCTTAAGTCTTTATCAACTGGCCATTTGCTTGGCGAGGGTTTACTGTTAAATCTCAGAGTGATCACTAGTTACATGGGTGTAACTGAAAAGGCCTAAATGATTTCGTTGTGAAGAGTTTGCCACATTGATGGTCTAGAATAAGAAAGTTCGTCAATGTCAAGGGAATCCATTCTTTCCTGAGAAAATTCAGCATGTCCAGAGGCAGGCAGCATAAACACTAGATCTAGTAGCCAATCTCCAAGCTTTTATCATTTGTGGGTTACCAATAGCTTAAGCAGTCTAGTACCATTTTGCATCTAGGTGAAGATCCCAAAAAAGAAAAGAAAAGAAAAGAAAAGAAAAATATGATATCATTCTAGGAAAATACAATAAACAGTGATAAAAACGATAATTACCCAAAAATATTATGGGGTCAATAGTGATTTTAGTATCATTTCCAATTGAACAAAAAAATATATAAAACAAAATTAACACCAAATTCTTAATTAAAACTAGCTGACAAAAATTTCACATTAAAATTGCACCATCGAAAAAGACAACAGACCCAGCAGATCTTTGGCTTCATATTAGCTGAAGTTAGAAGGTACGCCTTGGTCTTTCTTCAGCAACATTCACTCTTATCGCCCTCCCATCCAAACTCTGCATCAGCCACACACCCAAATGAGATAATACATTAGATGGCAGAGACACGAGTCTTTACAACAAGTTCTCATGAGTTATATCCATGACCTTTTATTAACCATAATCACTTGATGGGCCATATGGTGTATGCGAATTTGATGAGATAAAACTTCTGGTTTTGGAGTCCATATTGGATGAAACAGAATTGATTGTTCTAAGAGGAAAAAGGCATATACCTGTCCATCAAGAGCAGCAATGGCATCATTCATTTCAGTCTCACTTGACATTGTTACAAAGCCAAAACCACGTGAACGGCCAGTCTCTCTGTCGAAAACTACCCGAGCTTGTTCCACCTTGCCATGTTCGCTGAAAATCTGCTCCAGGCGACCATTATCCACATCCCATGGCAAGTTACCAACATAAATTCTGAAGCCAGGTTCAAATGCACGAGGAGGGCGTTCAGGCCGAGCTCCTCTAGGGGCAGCCTTGTTAACAGTCAATGGCCTTCCACCTAAATCCTATTCAAAGAGAAAGAAATAGACAAACCATCAGATGACTCAACACATTCCTTAAGACATGTTAATTGGAGGAAGTATGTGTTTTAGTGTGTATATGTGAAGGAAGCACAGTAAAAAATTGGGGAAGTGCAATGTAATTAGATAGAACACATCATTCTAGATAAGTCCTATATAAAAAGTATAAGAAAAATTTGGTAAAAAAAGGTAACTACAATATAAAAAAGCACAACCCACAATTTAACAACTGTCAAGTAGTGGGTGCTGGCATAAGGTTTTCTATGCTTCAATGTCTGTATCATTTTCCTACAAAATGAAAAGATTGTCTTTCCTCTTCTAAAGGGGTGGTGAAGGAATTCCCCCTCTTCATAGGGATGTAGGCTTCAAATATACAGGGATGCATTTTGAGGGTTCCATATTATCAAATAAACAAAGGAATGAAATTCTGGTAAATAATATGCAGATTCCTTCTTGAACACTATAGTTAATTTGACTACTGAAAGTTCTTATTCCACGAGAGCATTTGGCTAGTCAAAGATTAAAATTAAAATAATTAAAAAAACAAAGGAAAGATGAATATATTAAAAAGCAGGCATAACCTGGTATTTTATGTCATAAATTTATTAGAGCAATTCTGAAGGGAAAAATTCCAGCTAAGTAAAATCCTTGTACACCATATGATTGATAATATTTTTTCCAGGGAAATAGCTTCCACAACTTAAATGACCATACTTTCTCCCACATAAAATGTAGCCATCAAGAACCAAAAGGTAAAACACTAGTGATTTTCGCAATCAAGAATAAATGAGACAAACATTAGGAGCACCAAAGAAGGGTTTTGGGATGTTAACAAATACTTGATCTGTATGCATGCTAGTCAAATTTGAGCGATTGCAAGCCAACAAATAAACACACCACACTCCAATAAAAGGAGAAAACTTAATACAGATCCATTCCACTACTACGATGGATGGGTGAAAGCCCTTCTAGCATATTACTTCTTATAACCACATACTAGATTACAAAGATAGAGCTTTATGATATAAATACTAGAATAGAGTCTGTGTACATTTCATTCACATTGTTAAGGACAAAAAGTGCACCTTCAACTTGAACACTCAGTAACATTATGCCAATCTTTAGATAAATGTCAATTTAAACATCTCAATAAGAGTGAATAGATATTACTTCCATAGAGGTACATAATCAAAAATAGGTCAGATGAGCAAGGGGGAAGGTTGTAAAAGGGAGAAAACTATTGATGGGCTCAATGGACTCGTTGGCTGAAAGACTCAAATTTAGTTCAAATGCTGATGCATGTATAAATGGAAAGATCAGATCTCTTCTTGAGTCTTGTCTCAAGCTGCAGCCTTACAGACAAGATGACAATGATGTTACAAATGCTATCACAGGTACAAAAGCCACCTATATTAGTCTTGACTCTTGAGGCCAATTTCTCAATGGGCACTTGACCAATAACAAGGTTCAGTCCACAAGGAGAGAAGTCGGATGAAAATCAATTTGAGCTAACAATTTTAAGTTCTAATTTTGACACAATTGCGTGATTATTGAATTCTTTTATTTAAAATGAATTTATGAGAAAGTGATTATATAAGAGTTAAACTGTGTTTTTGCTTTTATTTGAGTAAAAAATTGTTATTCTTTTTTTTTTTTTTTTTTTGGAGAGGCCCCAATCAAGAGTTTTCCACGCTGGGAATGGCACATCAATCAACCTTAGTATTCCATACATCTATACAATGATCCAACCTCTGTTTGGTCTTCCACACTCCACACTATTCTGGCAGACAGCATTGCTGTGCCTACTAACCTCAATGTAGATCATCTTAGGTTCTGTTACTCCAAACAAATGGAATGACAAAATAACCAATCCCTTTTATAATTATTTGACAGGATGTTACCAATGTCCACCTAAAGCCTAAAACTAGAAGGAGCATCACAAAGAGTAGTTCAGCTATAGGCATTGGTTATACTGCCTCTCTCTCTCTCTCTTCAATTCTTTGAACTTGTCAACCTGGCCACTTCCATCAATGAGAAATAACTTTCAGCTAGTTTAGGATACTCAGCACTTTCACCCTCAAAAGATCAGACTCTCAACCTAGTTCTCATCATTGCTCTATTATGACTACTTGCCCCTATGGTTGCAAACCTTGTATTTTTTCTCTTCCAATATTTTCCCATCTTAATTTTTGGAATCCTTTATCATTGTGTATTTCTTTATTTCCCTACTTTATTTCTCTAGTCTCTTTTCAATTCCATAGCTTCATAAAAACTTAGACACTACTGAAATGAACTACTAATGGATTACTCAACACAGAAAAGAAAGAAAAGAAGTACAAGCAACTTACATAGCTGCTGAACTTCTCAACAGCCTCCTCAGCTTCTTCAACAGTACTCATCGTCACAAACCCGAACCCACGACTCTGATCAGTATCTCTGTTGTAAATAACCTACAACCACATAAACAAAACCAAAAACACAACCAAATATCGTACCTTTCCATAATTCTCAAAACCATTAAAATACCCAAAAAACACAAAAACCATAAAGCCATAAACTTTACCTCAGCTACCTCCACAGTGCCAACCTGCTCGAAAAGCTCAGCCAATTTCTGACTATCAACATCATAAGGCAAATTACCAACAAATAGCTTAGCATCTTCTGGTGGTTCCACAGAAGACTCTTCCTCTTCATCTCTCTCCTCAAAAACCCCATCTTTATCACCACCCTCAATAACTGAGTCCTCTCCCTCAGCTTCAAAACCTGAAACATCGGTCTCTTGGTTTTCCCAGACGGGCTCTTCTTGTCCTTGTTGGTTAATGGTGATGGTGTTGTTGTCTTCTTCTTGTTGAGCCCAGTCTGAGGTCTGGGCTACAAAGGTGGCTATGGAGGAAAACTGGGTTTTGTTTGTGAGGGAAAAGAGTGAAGTGTGGGAGTATGAGAGGTGGAGCTTGATGGGTTTGGATGGGACAGAGAGAATTCGAGATGGGTTTTTTGTGGTGGTGGTGAAGAGTGAGGGAAGAGTGATTAAGCATGATGATGACTCTGACATTGACATGGGTCTGAAGACTGTTGTAGCTGAAGAAGCCATTTCTAGAGAGAGAGTGAGAGAGAGGGAGAAGGGTTTTAGAGGAGGGCTGAGGATAAGGGGTGGTGGTGAGAGAGTGAGAGAGAGGTTTCAGTGTGCTACAAAACTTGTAGATTTTTCATTTTTGTACTTGGGTCCAAGTCCAACCAAAAGGGCTTTGACGATTATGGGCTTAGATGTGTCGTTGATAAAACCTTGTTCGGCTAACTTGACTTGATGGGTAGTTGGGTATCTTATACTATCCCAAGACCAAACAAAGAGGTTAGAAGGTTATTGTCACAAAAAAAAAAAAAAAAAAAAAAAAAAAAAAAAAAAAAAAAGAGGTTAGAAGGTTGTTGAAGAAACTAAGAAAAAGCAACAAAAGCTGTCGTTGAGTTGAATAACCGACAGCATTGGCGAAGAGATTATGTCAACGACATGCTTCCATAGGAAGATGTTGTGTCGTTTAAACAACTAAATATCTAACTTTTAAAGAAAAAAAGTGTTCCATTGTTGAACCGAACACACTCCCAAAACACAAGACTTGATGAAGGGCCAGTTAACCACTTAACCTAGCTGGTTTTGATTGACTGAGTGCAGAGTGTAGTTTTTTTTTTATTCATGTATTATATGACAATTCATCTTTTGTATGTTCAAAGAAGATTGGGTTCAAAGCTATGTGAATGGAAGCCTTGTTATCGCCATATATTTTAGATAAATTGTGTATAGGGAAAGGATGGCAGAGAATTAAAATGGAGATCTAACCATGAGATTGATGCTTCACTATCTAGGATCCATAATGAATTTTCAAGGATAGTGTATTAGCCATAGTGCTCAAGATGGAGAGGAGTTGCTGATATTGGTCAAGATGTAAAGGGTAAGATGTTGGAATCTTCTATACATTTGTGAGAGGTGACTCGGTGAGCATTAGGTTTGGAGTTTGATTTGCCATTCTAGCGCCAGTTGGGTACCCATAGAAGCTTGTAACATCATTCCATAATGTGTCATTCATAATCAAAGTGATTGCACTTAGGTCGTTCCTTCTTGTGAATGGGGGGCTTCATGCATGCTTTGTTAAGAATTGTTCCCCGAGGGATGAGGCTGCCAACATTACTGGAACAAGAAACGGATGAAAAAAAAGGGATAGTGCGTTGATGTTGTTCTTGGAGAATCAATATGCATACTCTAGATTGATTGAAGGAAGGGGATCCATGAATAAAATTTGGCCATGTATGTGTATATGATTTGTTGAGCCCCAATGAGAAACTTAATGGTGTCCTAGTAGTGTTAATGATATCCTTCAATACTCCACAAGAACATGTAGGGATGGATTGTAGAGCGGAGACCTCATCACATAATCACTTCAATTTGGCCTAATTGAAATATTCGTGGACTGTTTACCTGTGAAAACACTCATTTGAGATCTGTCCAGACTCCAGAACTCAAAAGCAAGACGCAGTAGATAACATTGGTGGATATCTCAATTTGACCATGTTGTTACAGTGGATCCATTGTTAAGAGTTCAATTTAAGAAGAATTTTCTTGATTGAAAACGGTGCAACTAGTGAGTCAAGATTGTTTTGGTGCTTACTGCCATGGACATAACATGACTCCATACGATATAATTATCTTCAGTCAAGGGATGAGAAGCAAGAATCACTCTCGGATAGTCCAAATGATGATAAAAGAGGTGACGATTTGGATCTTCAAAGCTTCCTTATTGAAGATTGCTTATATAAACAATTTCTCCGAACAAAATCTCTACGGATGTTCATTTTGCATTGATGAATATATATATATATATATATATATATTTGGAGTTGATCATGTGAAGATAATGAAGGGATTGCGAGTTTGCAACCAGTGAACTTTCCATAGCTAATTGGCTCTCCTCAACATTACTTTGCACCTTTTGTTTTTGGATTAAGAGTCATGACAACATTGCACAACCAACAATGAGGAAAAAGAAGGTAATGCATTGGCTTAACATAGTAGCAGTACAGAAACAGAGCAACTCATATTTTACATCCATGATTAACGCCACACCATTTATATTATGTTACAACTCATAGCTGCCATTTCATGCTGGCTTCAGCAGCATACTTTTGACAAGAAGCTTAAGCGCCCTTGAGACTTGTTGATAGTAGAGATTGCAACACAACAATCTCAATAAACGATTTCAATATCTCTGAAACTGCATTTACCTTGCAGGTTGATTATCAATAGTCCATCGCTAGCAAGGGCATTGTACATGAAATGTTTCTCTTTTGAGTCTACAGTACAAAACCTTGGTTCTGTATTGGAATAGGCTCCAAAACGTCCACACCCTCGTACTTGGACCTTCACCATGCATGCGGATTCACCATCATTGCATTCCAAAGCTTCAATTGCTCCTCCAGAGTTGTACATATCAAGCAATCCGATTGGAGCAAATTGTATATCATGAACCAACACCTGTTGCAGTAACACACTTCTAAAGTAATGTAAAATACCCAAAACATATATAGTTAGAATTTTGATTAAATTATTAAGTTCAAAATTTTCTATCAGCTTGAGTTTTTGGGGTCAATCAGTGATATATTGTGGTATTAGAGCATGTGATCATGAGTTTGAATCTTGTCTCTACTTCACCTTCCTTTTTAAAAAGTTGAAAATTCTATATATTTGACCCCATTTATTACGGATTCTAGATCAATTGTTATTCTAAATCAATTCTAGCATCCTTAATAATTCTAGCATCCGTAATATTCAGACATGAGTTTGAATCTTGTCTCTACAATGCTAGAATTATGGCTGACCAATTGTTACTGACCCTAATAGGAGAAATAGTGAATATTTAACTCTTCAGAAGTCCCAAGCAAACTTCAAAACTTCCTTTCTTTGGCATTGTAGGGAGAGATCCTGCATGATGATGAACTTGGTGGGTCAGGCTTGAGCAAAAAAGTAATATATACAGAAACAAAGGTGGCATCTTGCATGATATAGGACTTGACCTGAATGGAATGCATATACTGCACAGGTTCCATTCCAACTTTTATCTGCAACCTCTTCTAGAAATTCAACATCCACAGGGCTGACATGGCACTCAAGTGAAGGTGCAGATCCTGGGGGAGGTAGATATTGAGAACCTGGTACAAGTGGCCACTTCCCTGCTCTTTGGCAATTGAAAACACCAATGATCCCTGATAACTTATTCAAGTTCCAAATCTTGAGTAGACTGCAATGAGTCAATATGTGAACAGTAAAAAAAAAGAGAATTTTAATTATCTATTATTTCATATCAAAAATCTTTTATTTAAGAGTGACTATCTCACCTCTTCCCATCTGTGACCGGATCATTGAATAAACAGTCATGGGTAGGTCAGCCTGCACATCTAGCTCTAAGGATAGATCCATCAGGCAATACAAGCTTTCTGATGATATTGAAATTGTGACTGCCTGGCTTGTCACTGCATATGTTAAAAACAAACAAACTCATAAACCAACCGGTATTTCTTCAATAAATGACCATTATATATCATCTAAAGAGAGAGAGTTCAATCAGTAGCTTCCTTGGCTAACCTTACATAAACTGCACACCCAGCCAGTGCTCTTGCTGAGCCATGGAAGTCAGCCGTGTAATGGTCACTCTGAAATGAAAGAAAAAAAGACACTTATCCTTGTAGTATTATGGACTAGAGCTATGTGTTGTAGCATTAAAATGATAATGAACATTACAATATAATGCTAATTTTATTCCTTCTTATTAGTCAATTTTTAGGGTGTCCAGATAAGATCAGAGTTTTAAGCTAAATACTAACAAAAACTCTAGGGATACAAATATTTCATTATTGACATGGCCTGTTGTGATTAATGTATACTAAATGTGATGTCAGTGGTTGGTCCATGTGAAGTGAGTTGATCATAACTTGTTATCTTAGAAGATTGTGAAAAATGTTGTTTCAGCTTAGCCAGAGTCTACCCAAAATAGTGATAGTCCTCAACATAATAATATGCAACCAAGATCTCTAATGGCTTCGTTATTGGTTAAGTACATAGAAAATTCAAAATAAATTAAAAGATTCATCTTACATAAAAGTAAAACATGTCCCAATCTGGTACAACGATCTCTCCAAAAAGCAGACTGTTAAAAGCTACTGCAGCAATGTGTAGGGTCTGAAATGTGGGCTCATTTGGCATAAAGTCTTCAGATACTCTAGCAGCTGCACTCTTCTTTGAGCTGAAAATAGCCAACTTTCTCATTCAAAAATTAGTTCTGATTTCTATATTATTTTTGAAATAAAGATTAATCAAACCTGTATAGATAGTCATTGCTCAGGCTCATGGAGCAAATCAGGTTATTGCTTTTGAAGTTCCTCATAACAGATTTTTCAAGAGCCTCTTGATAATGACTTATCAATGCGACGCATCCCCCATAACCAGCACCAACGGTTTCCACTATATTCTGAACATCCACCTTGACTCCATCTATACCACAGCTCGCAAGGTAGCGATGTAGATCATTGTAAAAATCGAAAATCTTTGAAGGAAGAACAAACTTGGGGCTGTATCTTTCCAATGCTTCAGAGTCTGGAAGTAATCCCCCCCCAGTAACCAGTTAAAGCATGCCATATATACACTAATCTGCATATTTACTAACTCTCTTTAGTACATGCTGCAGATATTCTCTATCCAAATGATTAAAAGTAGGATCCTTACTTTAACCCATATTTCTCTTTGACGGATTTGACAAAATGATGGAGATTATTAACACATGGTTTTTCTCCCTTGAACTTTGCATTTTCCTCTAAATTTACTAATCTGAAAATGAACCTAGAAACACGGATAAAATAACATGATTAGCAACTTGATGCAAAATCTCACTAGAATATCAAAGATGAATAGTGGTATGAAATATAATTCTCACTTTGTGTCTTCAGTGAATTGTTCATCATCTTCATATGCTGTGTTCTGCCATCCATCATCGATGAACAGACACTTTGGCGGGAATCCTCCTTCTGAGAAGCTACATAAAAAAGGGAAAAGATTTGGTATTTGAATCTGCATGGATGATACTTTCTATACAAAGCAAATTTATTTCCATAGTACCTTCTAAGCCCATCTTCAATTGTTTCTGCACTGACATTAGTATAAAATGCATCCCAGGTGTTCCATCCAAACCAGTCCAAATGTGCTGGGAGCTGACAATTGAAAGAACAATTAATCTATTAGTGTTTAGTTAATACTGGCCATGGAGATGGTGATTTCAGGTTTCCTTACCTTCTTGTTCTCTATGTGACTGACTGTACCTTTGTGCTTCTCTAATATCCTGTGTACCCATAAGTAGTACTTAAAAGCAATAAGGAATCACCACATGCCACTTGAAACTAACAGAAATTGGGTATGAATATAAGCATACTTTATAGAATCCCTGATTAGCTTAAATGGGTTGTCTCCTGAATTTATAAAATTTGCTTCTGTCACTAGGGAAGTTTGGACATCAGGATCACCCATATAAGGCAATGAACAGTTATGCAAATGAAAAAAATGAAAAGAATCATAAGCAGTAAAATGATGTGCTATCTAAAGCGGGGGGAAATGGTTACTAAAGATCTAAACCAGCCGCTTTCAACACAAAACTCGAGCTCATTCACACTTGTTCCTTGCAAAGTTGTCCAAAATAGTCCATCCAACACAGGTAAAAACAAAATGTAGAAGGTGTTCTCAGATGTTGTCTTAGAATTTTCATCATGGATGCTAGACTCATCTCTTGCTTCCAGGAGAAGAAATTGAGTTTCTATTGGAACATTGCAGCCTGCCATTCCAAAACTTGGGATCATCCACCAGATTTTGAATCTGAAGAGACAATTTAACCTGAATCCCCTGCAGTTGTCACACTGCATCAGATGACAAATTGGCACAAAAGAAACATATGCTCTTATAGAATAGGAAAAAATAAATCTAGTGCAGCAAAATATTTCACAACTACTGAGTGTCACGGTTAGTACATATTGCATACTAAATATGGACTCCAATGAGTCCATAAAAAAGTGATGTTGCTCCAATCACACTCCACTAAGTTGTGAAAATTGTATTAATAAAAAAAAAATGTACATAGCATTGCTCTAACCAGAAGGGGATATCATTTAAGAAAAGAATGTATTCCACTAAAATGACATGGAACAATAACATGTTGTTAATAAGAAAAATGTCATTGACAAATACAGTTTTCAATGTTTTTTCTATTAATTTCCTACTCCATCAACTAAAGTTCATTTAAATAATCTTAAGGAAATAAGAGGGGTGCTAAACTCAGTTTGAAAACTTGTTAAGCCATCTTTTCTTTCTAGACATAAATTAAGGGCTAATCACAACACCTACTAGGCTACTACACATATATACTGATCATCACTACTATTTTTCCATGATATCACTTGGAACAAAAACCATATAACGTAGAATACCAAACTAGCAGATACTTACTCAAGAACTCCAAGAGAGAAAACATGAAGAGAGCTTGACTCTGCTGAACTTGCTCCAATAAAGGCAGCTGTTTCACTGTGCACTGGTTTAATGATGATATTAGGTGGAACCTCAGTCAGTACAACCTTGTGACGTACCATGAGGCAGCTATCTTTGATGCTAGGCCTTTCAGTGATGGTCATCTTATTCTACTTTTCACTGTCTCCTTTGTTACAATACACAACTTTTGGATGATACAGATGTAACCCATATAAAGATTTTAGTACCGTATATATAGTTTTTAGGAATTAAACTCAGAAAAAAATATTGAGCACAAGTAGATAGAACACCGCACCGAATGAATCTCATTCCTATTTGATTGCAGAGGTTGTCATCAGTTTGGAAATAAATTCAAATCTGACACTTCCATAATAAAATCAAATACACCGATTATTTGTGGGTGGCAAAGTGTGACAAAGTACAAGATAACATGTAACATACGTGTCCCTCTCAAAATTTCAACTAAAGGCCCATAAGTTACATGTGTCAATCAGCAGTGCCTCTATGTAACTTTCATGGGATTGTCAGGAATCCTCCATTGGATTAGTGCACTTTCTAATTATAGCAACTCCCTATGCCAGGATGTTCAGACTTCAAAGATCAAGTTTTGCAGAACATTTTGGAGCGGTATCTAGTGCACTAGTTGTTATCTGGTGTAACATACGAGACTAGGATGTACAAAATTGTAAGAAGCTCTCATTGGGCAGTCAAGTGATTCTTATGCCAATGTCCTTTGGACCAATGTAAGTAGATGTATACTTGAGAAGAAACAGACTTCTTTATTGTTTTATGCGTTACTTAATAGCTAGTCTCAAACCCCAGATGTGGGAAAAATTTGACAAATAATATTTTTTTTTTAAGTGAAAAATGAAAATTGTAGATGAGACTTATAAGTGTTGTTAGTCCCAAATCCTTCCTCAAATTATGTGATTATTTTTTAATAAAATATAGTTGATACAATATATTAGATTTTCTAAATTAAGCTATTTATATTTGCCATTTGAAAGTGTTTTAAATTTTGTTATTTTTTTTTAATAAAGGAAACATAATGTATTTTACATTTAATTATTATATAAGGTGAGATGTTTTGTAAATAATGTAATGTGTGGTTTTCCTTTGTTTCTGGTGCTCTTTACAAACGGTTTATTCTCTATATGTCTTGAATGACCTAAAAAGAAAATATATATAAGTAAATCCATCATTATACTAGAAAAAAAAAAAATTAATAACATAAAAAAATGTAATTTGTTAGGTCAATATGACATAATTGTCAACGAAGCATCTCCTCTTTCTACAAAAACGTTCATGTGAATATTGAATCGTAAAAAGCAAAAAAATAAAATAAAGAAAGTAAATAATATGCACATACACCTTCCCCTAAAGGAGTATTAAATGAATTAATTAAATGCAAAATGCAAAATGCAAAATGGTCTCCTAAAATGGTCTTCTGATGTAGGACTCTTATTGTATTTTGATGAAATTGGTGTGTACCATGAGCGTCTGTGCTCAGACTTTATTTTGATGAAATTGGTGTGTACCATGAGTGTTGGTGTGTACCATGAGCATCTATGCTTGAACTTTGATTCTTAGGACACGTTTGGTACACTGTAATGATTATTACATAAGAATAAGAATAAGTATTACAAAGAATACATTAAGTTGAAATGTAATAAGTATTACTATTCATTAGTTTGGTGACTATTTAGGAATAGAATCCTGAATATGCATCTACATTTTAGTAGAGTATGAAAAGAAGGTGTAATGAAATCATTTTTAAGTCAAATTTCCTAAAATACTCTTATTTTATAAAATTATAGTACACTTTTTGAGGATCTAGCTTATCTTTTTTTTCTTTAAAGAAAAAAAAAACCTTAACATTTAAAAAGAAAAAAAAAAAAAACAAAGAGTGGGAAGGGTCTAGCTTATCATGTATAGATTTATTAATTTAATCATTAATATATATGTGCTTTGTATAAAAATTAATAACTCCATAAAAATTATATAAGAGAAAATAAAATGATACATCTTTTATTTGTTTTTAAATAGAAATATGAAAGAAAAAAGAAAAAATTTCACAAACTCACCAATTCCGTTAAATTAATTCCAATTTCATAGATTAATATAAATCACAAAATAGCCACCCAACTATCAATCAAGGTTGAAAAATTAATAATGATGAACCTTTTCTTGTTTTGAGAATTGATGAAATGGACTTTCAAAATAGAGCTAATAATTAACAACAATGCAAATTTATTTTCTTTCCTTTTGAAAATGTGGCAACTAAATTAACTAATAACTTTTTAGGAAATTTTTTTAAAAAGTTATTACATAAGATGAAGGAATAGACATTTAGTACTTTTGATAAAGAATAATTATTTCTCATTTTAAAAAATAGCAATTCATTAAGGCCTCGTTTAGGAGGAGGGAATGGAATGGAATGGAAAGGAATGAAAAGAATAATTTTAGAATATTCTTTCATTTCCTTGTTTGGGAGTTTCAATGGAGGGAATGGAAAGTCCATTCATTTATTTGAGAGTTTAAGTGGGAGGAAATGGAATAAGTAGGAAGGAACACTCATTCCTATCTATTCCCTTAAAACCACAAATTTTCATTCCCCCCGAAATTGGGAGGAATGAGAGGGAATAAAATTAGATTTAAAGAATTTTTTACTAGAACTCCTAAAATACTCCTATATAGTCAACCATTTATTTTAAAATAGGGGTCTAATAATAATATTATTATAAAATAATTCTATTCCATTCCCTTTATGTTACTCTCAAACAAGATTACTTGCATTCTATTCATTTTCATACCTTTCCATTTCTTAATTTTAAAACATCCAATCAAGGTTACTTAATTCCATTTCATTCCATTCCTTTCCCTTACTTAAATACATTCTATTCTATTCCATTCATTTTCATTCCCTTATGATCATTTCATTCCCTTCCATTCTCTTCCCTTATGAACTCTCAAACAAAGCCTAAGAATAATTATTCATTGTAATAAAAACATAATCAAACAACCAAATAGTTATGTTATAGGAATATCTATTACATTACAATGTTTATTACAGTCTACCAAACACGCTCTTAGTTTTTTAATTAAATCACCCTATTTATCCAAAAAAAAAAAAAAAAATAGGTCTCCTAAAATTAAATAAATGCAATACGATAAAGTGTGCACCACCTTCCTACATTATATGCACTACTCCGTCTTTAAATTACTTGATTTTTATAATTAAAAAATATCCTTAAATTATTCCAGTGATCCCATTACTCATTCTTTTTTTCAATTACAAACTTACCATTATTTACACAATATTTGATGTATGACCCACAGGAAACAGAAAAGACACAAGATAGGCAGAGAGAATTCAATGATAAGGAGTTTATAAGTAGCAGTAGCTTTCCTTTGTCAATAACAAAAGCAAGAAGCTTTCGATCGTAAGGAACTATATATAAGGTTGAGGGTGTATGGCTGTGTGTTGGCATCATTATAATGGCCAAAAAAGGGTAAGAAAACAGAATACATTGATCATGCAACTCGCGACCTCATTGCAACTTGGCTGGTTGCGACTTGCCTAGTCAACATTCTAATTTGGTATTTTTGCCATGTATCACTCATGGGCAAAGTAGGTCACCTGAGGTTGTGAGTAGACTCTAAATGCATCTTTCCAAACAACAGATGAGGCTCAAGTACATCCATCCCAAATAAAATTAAGTTTCAAAAAGACACATTGAAAATAAAATAAAATATATACTAATTTGTGACTAAATAAGCCAATTAATATAGACTTCTCAAATAAAATGGGTTTATTGCATGTAGGAGAATTGTTCAGGGAAATGGGAAAATCTTGGGATTAAGGAAGCAATCCTTACTTCGATATCTGGTGTCCTCTTCCCCCAACACTCCTTCCAATAGTGGCGACTCTAGGATTTTTGTCTAGGGTGTTCCTATTCCACTTTGAAAAAATTTCGAGTTATTTTAGTCTATTTTGGGTGTTTCGGTAAATACCGATCGAAATTCAAGATTTGGCCTTAAAAAAAAAATTCTTAAAACCAAAACAAATTTGTATTCTGTACAACGAAAAACCTCAAAAAGAAAAAAATGAAAAGAAAAGAAATGAACAAAGGTACATGTACTATAAAATATAAGTTCATTTGAAATATTAATAAAATTATTAATTATTATTGTTTAGTTGTTTCATAAATTTGTTTGTCTTTTATAAACTATAATTTGTTGTATCGTTGTTTCATTAATTATTAAATTATTAATTATTGTTTAGCATAATATAATTTAATTTGTTTGTCTTTTATAATGTATTAGTTAATTAAATTATTAATTATTGATCAATATCGGTGTACCGTTTTGGATTTACCGTTATTTTTTACTATTTTATACAATATACAAAGTTATATTTCTAATAACTCAATATATCACTTTGGCAACTTTTTATATTTTTTGGTGGAGTTAAAGTATTAGCAGCAATGAAGAATGCATTTTACAATAGTTGAGCCATAGCTAACATTTTTTAAAATTTTATTTTAAAAATTATAATAAGTTACCAAAACAAATATTAATATATTTTTTTACTCATTCTTTTTTCACCTCCACACATCTTGCTTACAGTTGTAGCCCATTCGTCTTTCATTATAAGTTTATTTATTTATTTTTTTTCAATCTTTTTTTCACCTCCACACGTTTTGCTTTGAAGTCTTGTCACTTGGTTCTTGACTGACTACTTTTCCACTTTCAAGTGAGTGTACCAAAACTAAAGGGAGAGACAAACACGTTGAGAAATAAATGAAGAAGATGAAGGGGCTGTAGAAACAGAGGCCGGCGAAACAAAGAAAAATAAGAAGAAATGCGTAGCAGAGACAAATACGAAGAAGAGAATGAAAAACCGACGTAAGAGTGAGGAAACAGAATATTTTTTCAATCTTTTTTTTTTTTTTTTTTCAAATTCTCTGTTACAATTTTTTCTTTTTTAGATTTTAGTTCAAAATTTGTTTGGCATAAAAATTTTAAGGGTGTTCCCGATAGGGCTTGAGGGTGTTCCTATTTTTTCTTTAAGGGTAAACAAATAAAAAAATTTAAATTATTATATATAATTTTTGTTTTTTTTTTTAAGTCAGGGTGTTCCTGGGAACACCCTGCACTCTGAGTGGCGCCGCCACTGCCTTCCAATTGTATTACTATTCTGGTCTCCTTCCATTAATGGTTGTATTTCCCTGGAAGGGTTCTTGACACCAACAATTGAGGACGTGTTTGCTCTTCTCGAGCTCTCTCCCGTTGGAAGAAATTATCAACCAAATATGTTCAAACAAGATGTAGACACCAAATTTTCACCAAAAGCAAGCACAGAGTATGGTGACTTATTTCACTGAGATAGCAAAGAGGGTGGACTAGTCAACTTTCAAGAAGAACTTATGTTTTACCTTGTCTGGATAGGTAAGTTCTTGACTTGGAGTACTTCTAAAAGGATTTTGATACCTTTTATCCCAATAGCTCAATGTTTGGCTTCTGATATAAAGTTGCTTCAGCATGTTTTTTCCTTGGCGAGTTGTACCGTGCCATGTTTAGATTTTTTGAACAGCCTAGCCTTGGATGAGGAGGCCCCCTTTGGTCCATACAAATCTGGCTCTCTACTTATTTCCTAAGTTTAGCTCGTTTATCTTGAATCTTACCTGAGCTTGCCACATACAAACAGATGTGGATGGAGGAGCGTTATCTTCAAGGTAACTTTCCTACCCTTAATACTTTCTCTTGTATTTTTAAGGGAATAGAACCTCGACCTTTTAGGCCATTCTCTGAAAGGAAATATGGCCCAAAAGAATTCCATTAGTTCGATTAATTTGACCCTTCTGCCTTAATCCTAGCTAGTTACCTTGTTCCATGTGTTCTTCTTCTAATCTGTTACCAAATATATTATTTTGAAGATTATACTTTTCTTTTTCTTTAAGACAACTTGGATTTGTTCAAGCAATTCCTTGCCCTTCTTTTTGGACTACTAATGATTCATGGCAAGCTTATGCCTCCTCTACTACCAAATAATTGCCCAATATGATGCAGTCTAGTAATTCTAAGCTATGAAATTTAAAATCTGTTCTGTACAAAATAATTTATGATGATTCTGACAACTTTGCCACTTGGTATACAAATTAAATCATTGAATTCAATGATGCTAAGGGATTGAATAAAGCTCGTAATTCCTATTGTCCAAAAATCTTCCTTTATCAATTTTTTTGTAAGCTTACTTTCTTTATTAATCCTCATTCTTTGAATCAAACTTGACTTCTCTAGATTGATTTTGTTTTAGGTGGTATTGCTATTCTAGATCCCAATGCTAATCCAGAGAAACTCTTCATGAAATGGTCTGAACTCATTGTTCTCATAAAGTCAATTGTAGCATCTTTAATCCCTTTCACTCTTTTAACAATGTTAAGATTCCTTAACTTTGAAAATTATTGCTGAAATCTTTATTACAAGTGTCTAACTGTGATTTATCATAAGAAGAAGCTATTAAGGTCTCTTCAACTCTTGTTAGAGCAAGTCTAAGGAAAAAAAACTACAGCAAAAAACTTACTTTAGAAAAAGAAAGAAGCCTGCCATTATTTTAGAATCATCCATCAAAGAAAACCAAAGCCATCACTTGGCTCTAAAAAAAAAAAATTCCCAAAAGGCAAAATGTCTTAAACTTAGAACCAATCGAGATGGCCCTTGCTATGGCTGAACCAATCGAAATGGTTGCTAAATTAAGTGATGTTGATGAAAATGAAGAAAAAGGCAGAGGAAAGATTTTTAATAAAACAAGAAGGAAAATGTGAAGGAACTAAAGTCATAAATAAAGAAATTGTGCAGAAAAAGAAAGAAATTGAATAAGAAAAGAACATAGGGGAAGAATTTGCGAAGCTACTTGTAGAATAGATTCACTAAGCTGCCATGGGTAGAAAAACTAATATAATGCAAAGAATGGAAAAGAGAACAAAGCATGCAAATTGTAGTATTTGAGAAGATAACTAGTCATGAGCCAAAAAAGTCTATAGAAGCAAATGAAGGTGTGTTTGACAAAAGCATATAAATTGATCTAGAAGAAGAAGCTAATGTAATAGAAGAATCTACTGATCAAGAACCTATGTTATCCAGAATTGAAGGCTCGACACAGCAACCTGAAGAAAGGATAAATCCTCAAAGGAAGTCAGCAACTAAGAAGAGAAATCGGCCAAGGAAGACAACAGCCAAGAAATCCTCAATACCTTGTATTCCATCTAAGTTTGAGAATAGTGGTAATTCAGAAGAATTAGATGCCCAAGAAACACTAACTCAGGCTATTCAACTAGTTAGAAGAAAACAAACTGATGATTCTAAGTCTTCCTTTGAACCAATGAAGTCTAATAGAGAAAAGAAAAAGAGAGCATAAGAGATCTTTGATAGACAAGATGATGAAAATATAGCAACTTAAGTGAGTATAAAAGAAGAAGTTCCATAATCAGAAGTAGTGGAATAGAGAGGTGCATTTAAATATCAATCTACGGAAAATACCACCAAAAGAAATGAAAGTGATGAAGAAGCACAAAAAAGGAAAATAAGAAAAAGAAGATGAGGCCAAGAAGGGAGAAGAAGCCATTAAAATAGAGAAGTTGAAGAAAAAGAAGAGATGCAAAGAAAAAGAAGAGAGAAGAGGAACAGAATAAGAAACAAGAAGAGCTGAGAAAAAGAAGAAAAGTTAAAGATGTTAGAGCTTAGTCTTGAAAAGAGAAAGGAAAAAGAAACAAGAGAAAAGTCAATGGAAGAAAGAGAAGTCTCAAACTTGGCCAATTCTGGGAACAAAAGTGTGGAAGGGTATAATGAGGATTCTGATCAGACATTAATAATTTGAGATGGTATTGATACCAATCTTGTTGTTATTGCCCCAGCTAAAGGGTCTCATAATGCAGTGCAATCCTCTATGTCTTTAGGTGCTATCAAGGTTTCAAATGCAGAAGAAATTGTTCCAACCTCTACACCAGCCACCAACCTTGTATCTATAAGCATCCATTCTCTTTTCCCTTCTTTCTTTTTACATCTATGTTTTGTTTCATGGTTCACTACCCTTGTTTTTAAACTTAGGAGATTTCTATTCTCCAACAAGTTGATCATGACCACCTTGTTAAGGATGTGTCTACAAAAAGTGACACTGCTGTCAAATCTCTTTCAACCAATGCTTTTTCAAGTATCTCTTCTGACCAATTGAAGAAGTCTTTTGGGAGCCTAAAGAAATACATGTATATTCCAATTACTCAAGTCATTCTCAATACAAACACCAAACAGAACTTTGAAGTTTTAAGTTTCTTGCTTTTTCCTCACATTTAATAAAATGATGTAAGCAAATAGATGATGCTCACTCAATATATTTTTGAAAAGCATTAATACCATAGTTTCCCAGCTCTTTTAAGCCAAGGCAACTTCGAAGCAGGCAGAGAAGCTACTTTGCAACTTATGATAAGTACAAGTCTCAACTTAAATTTTTTCTAATTTTAAGCTGGATGAAGCATCTAAAAATAAAAAACATAAAGAGTAAGAATTGAGAGATCTTCAAAAACAACTTGAGGTCGCGAGATAGAACACAATTAAGGCTCATTATTATGTTCAACAATTCTTGCTCCAAAGAGATAGTGTTGATGAAGCTCTTAAGACCTTGTCCAAATCTTAAGCAAAAATTTCAACTCTCTAGGAAGAAGTTACTTCTCTCACTGAAAGCAACAATTTTGAATGGAATGCCCTAGAGACTTTAACTTTGATATGTAGAATTTTTTCTTTACTATTTGTTTTCAGTCTGTCTTGTATTTTTAGGCTTCTGATGTAAGCCTTTTTCATATGCGTTATAATTTTTTAAGCTTTCGGAACAATCTTGATTTTTCTTTAGTTATTTTTTTTTTATAATCAAGCTTTTGTTTTGAGCTTCTTATTGTTTTAAACACCTAATGAGATATAGGGGACCTATATTTTTTAGAATTTGATGAAATTAATATTTGTGACAATTGTGAAGCCACGTGTTTAATCCTAGTCTTCATGTTTTGCTTAATCGTAGCACATGTAGCTAGAAAATAATCGAAGTTACCAATAAATGATTTTCCATGGGTTAATTTAGATTAGAGAGTGAAAATTTTTTGTTTTTTTTTATTTTTTTTTTTTTTTTTTTTTTTTTTGCTTTATTCAGTGACAAATTTGTATGTATTTTGTTTAATCTTTTAATGTATCTTTTGAGACTTAATTGTATTTGGTGTAGAATGTACTTGAGCCTCTCTGCATTTTGTGAAAGGTGCATTCAGAGTCATATCATGACCTCAAACAACCTGCTATGCTTGCGAGTAACACGTGGAAAAATGCCAGGATCAAAGCGCTGACTAGGTAAGTTGCGACCATCCTACGATCAATGAAGTCGCGACCATCTTGCGACTAGCCAAGTTGTGAAAAGGTCGTGACCTCAAGTGATCTAAAAAACCTATTACCATCCCAAAATTAAAAATTAAATATTGATAAATAGAAATGCTATAAAATGATAAGGTAAAAAAAGAAAGGCTTCCTGTCAAGATGGAAGAGTAGAATAATTCCTCATGTTGGACTATCTATAGATGGAAAACCACAAGCTTTAGTGCAATCACACTCAGATGAGATTTGTAATGACTATGGCAAAATTTTTATCTATAATATAATGGAATAAAAATCCCTTGTAGCTAAGTTACAAATTAATTTGGATGGACATCCTCATGGTATCATCTCAGTGTCACTAGCCAGCATTTAATGTAGCAGTATTTTTATATCTTTTCTTTTATTTCACCAAATTGAACAACTGCAACATGTATTATTATTATTTTTTCAAAAATTGTTCAAGCACACGCAAAAGAATATTTACCATTTGGCTTACTTATGCACTAATGATATTTCTCATTTGCCCAGCAATAAAGAAGAAAATTTTTCCTATGATGCTTGATATGTCAGAGATTGAAGCATAACTCCCACAAATTATAAAAACAGACCAAGATCAATTCCTGTTTTCGGGAAAAGCAAATTGGCTAACATCAATATTGCATATTTATATTCAAGTAAACAAGTTGTTTACATTATTATACATTCTATCTAAATCTGTTTACGACAAATAAACACATTATGTTCTTCACTTGCAACCCTTCAAAGTACTTCATCCATTGCATAATTCCTCGGACATAGACACCTCAATAGACAAACTCAATGTCTCCTAATTTGCATTCACCTTGAATTTTAACTGTCAATAATCCATCTTCAGCATTGTATGTGAATTCCTCTTTTTTCATATTTACCATACAACATTTTGGTTTGGTGCTTGAATAGGCTCCAAACCGGCCACAGCCTCGCCCTTTGATTTTTATTTTGCAACTTGAAAGATCCTTGGTGCAGTTCAGAGCTTCTACTGCCCCTCCTGAGTTATACATGTCAAGCAGTCCCAAAGGAGCGAAGAGAAGATCATTACCAAAAACCTGTTCACAACATAAAGGACATGATTTGCATTGAACTAAATAGTAAGAAAATTCATAGGAAATAAATGTTGGTTAAACTACTTACCCTGATTGGAGAGATGGTATATAGTTCACATGTAAGAGTTTTCAAGGACACTTCAAGTGAACCTTTCCTTGGCAATTTATTAAGAGATCCTGAAATATAATAGACTTGATGTTATTCTAGAGAAGTTGATTTTGGACGCAATTTGTTTGGTCAAATTAACATGGACTGGAAAGTTAACCTGAATTAAAGGCATATATTGCACAATCTCCATTCCAACTTTCATCAGCTACCTCTTCAAGAAATTCAACATCATGGGGACTCACATGACATGAGATGGATGAAGAAGTATATGTGGCATTACAATTATCTTGAGCTACTTCTTTAAGTGGCCAACTTCCTGCTCCTTGACAATTAAAAACACCCATGACCCCAGATAACTTATTCAAGTTCCATATTTTCAACATGCTGCAAATAGTCAATGCGTATGGTAATTAGGAGACACTGATTTTAAATTGGAAAAATAATTAGTCTTAGATTGAGAAAATAAGAACTTAGGAAATTACTTTACCTCTTCTTGTCCATAACTGGGTCTACAAACAAACAGTCTCGACTAGGCCGGCCTGCATATCTAGCTCTTAAGACTGACCCATCAGGCAATACTAGCTTTCGGAGAATTTTGAAATCCTGTTTGGCAGGCTTGTCACTGTATTGAAATTGAATAACTCATAAGAATTTTCTTCCTCACCATTGGAGAATTAAAGCTAAGCATAAAATATCATTCTCTTTCAAAGACATGTAAATTTAATCAAAATCTATGCTTTTGTGTCTCACCTTACATATATTGCACACCCACCTATTGCTCTTGCTGCAGCATGAAACTCAGCTGTATCATGTTTGCTCTGAATAAAAATGACAAACACTTTAGATTTTGCAATCCACATGGTTTTAAGCTTCCACTACTTGTAGAAATGCACTAGATGTTGGACAATTGTGGGTCAAGTATCTATCAGTATGTCAAGTCAATTTTGAATATCTTGTTATGACTTATGAGTACTATAGAATAAATGATTCAGCAATTTTATCAATCAAAACAAGTTACTGCAGCTCTTTGGTCTGCAGGGAATAATATATGTGTAGGAAATCTTACATGGAACATGTCCCAATCCGGCACCACAATCTCCCCTAGAAGAAGACTATTAAAAGCCACAGAAGCAATATGTAAAGTCTGAAATGTTGGTTCTCTTGGCATGAAATCCTCTGATGCTCTTGCAACTGCACTCTTCTTTGAACTAAAAGCAAAAAAAAAATCAATGAGAAACTACATTCCAACTTTGTAACATAAGATTATATGTGTATGAAATCAAGAGAGCAGGCAAACCTATAGATTGAGTCTGAATTGTGACTCATGCAGCAAATCAGGTTATTGTCCTTGAAGTTCCGTGCAATAGATTGCTCAAGTGCTTCTTGATAGCATCTAGTCAATGACACCCGTCCACCGACCCCAGAACCTAAGGTTTCTATCAAATTCTGAACATCAACCTTGACTCCATCCACGCTGCAGCTTGCAAGATAGCTGTGGAGATCGTCATAAAACTCAAAGATTTTTTGGGGTTCTATAATCCCTACTCCATATTTTTCCAAGCTGTCCATGGCAATGTCTCTAAGATTCCCTGTGTTACCAGGTGACTGAATTGGATAGGCAATCTTTGGATTGTACTTTTTCATTGTTTCCGATGATGGAAGCACACCACCCCAATAACCAGCTAAAGCATGCCACACGTAAACAAATCTGAATAGATAATTAAGTCTCCATGGTCAAAATTACTGAAAGTTTTAACTAGATCTTAAACAGAAATAGAATTCCACATCCAGATTGGAAAACTTACTTTATTCCATATTCGTCTTTGATTGAATCAATAAAATCATGGAGATCAATGCATGTATTATCTGAACCTGAACTCTTGAACTTATTGTTTTCTTTGATGTCCACCAATCTGCTTGCAAACCTATGGATCAACCAAAGAAACAAGGTGGATGATTAACAAACTGATACAGATTGCTTCTAGTTTATAGAAGGTAAATGAACTTGTAAAAGGAAGACTTACTGTGTCCCTTCAATAAACGGTTCACCTTCTTTGCTGAACTCATTTACAGTCTCTTGCCATCCGTCATCAATGATCAGAAATTTAGGTAAACAGCCTCCTTCCAAGAAACTGAAGAATTCAGAATACAAGATAGAACAATAATTAAATTATGGATTAAGTTTCAGATTAATTGGTGCACCTTTTAGTCAAAAAACTGACTCAAGTACATATGACTTTCTTATAGTACCTTTGAAGACCCTCTTTGATCCCTTGTGGACTGACTTCAGTGTAGAAAGCATCCCAAGTGCACCATCCAAACCAGTCCAAGTGGGCCGGCATCTAATGATTCAATCACAATAGGTTAATTAATTGAAATGCAATATACACATGCTCTCAAAATGGTAAAGTATTTGGATTTTTATTACCTTCTTGTTTTCAATGTGGCTAAAAGTACCTTTTTGCTTCTCAAGTATCCTACATCATTATACATGTGGAAGTGTTAGATTATGTAACTGACTACTTTACATAGACACACAATAAAAGCAAGGCCAATTAAGTGAACGTACTTGATAGAATTTTTAAGGAGCTCAAATGGGTTGTCCCCAGAATTAATGAATACTGCTTCCAATGATTGGGAGGTTTGAACATTGACATCTCCTGAAGAAATTAGAACAGCAAAATAGCAAACCAGGATCAAAATAAAATTTAGTTGATCATATGAAAACTAAAGAAAAAAAGAAGCTAATAGAAGAGCCGACGAACCACTTTCAACACAAAACTGAAGCTCATTTGCAGGAGTCCCTTGCAAACTTGTCCTAAATTGTCCTTCCAACACAGGCAAGAAAAGAATATAGAAGGTGTTTTCAGTATAATTTGGATCAGAAGAAATCTCATCATGCAGGGCAGACTGTTCTCTTGCTTCCAAGAGAAGCATTTGCGTTTCCAGTGGAATTTCACTACCCGATTTCCCAACACGTGGTATCATCCACCAGATTTTTACTCTGAAGAGAGACAAGAACTTGTATCCTCCCCTGCGAAGGCCATATGTTTTTCATGTCAAACAATAATAAACAGGACAAAGTAATGTCTAAATTCCTTCACATTGAACTTCACCAAACAGAATTTAATAATCACTTGCACCACTCTCAGTAACATAGATTTTTCCCTTTAAGGATGACACCAGTAATAGTAACATTTAATGTTTTACATTACAAGTCCTTGATTTCTTTCATGTAACTTTGAGTCTTTCACCAAGTACTCATCACTAGTGACATATAAGATTTACAAATTTGGAATTTGGGAAAGTCAGAATGAAAATATTCTGTTCTATGAGTACTCAACCTGACACGTCTTTCCAAATTCCTTGAAACATATAGTCTTATTATTTAATTTAATTCATCAATTAGAATATGAGAAAAATGCCACAAGCAATAGCTAAAAAATCATTAAAAAAAATTACCAAAAACTTGGGAATTGGGTTTGAATGCTGTTGTATCAACATTCTGCTATAACTTTTCCAAGATGCACATTCTTTCCATCCAAACATATCATGAAAGGAAAATATAGAAAAGCATGCAAAGAAATTTCAGGATGGAAATTTGTTTTCCTATCAGCTTAAGATTTTGGACAATCAGTAGTTTAAATGGTTAAGTGATTAATATTCACCATTTCTTATCAAAACTAATGTAAAGGCAAAGAAAGAACAGAAACTCACTCAAGAACACCAAGACTGAAAACATGACGTGAACTTGGAGAAGTTGAAGTTGCACCCAAGAAAGCCGAGCCCCCGGAGCCAACCTGAGAAACAGCAACATTTTCAGGCACTCCGGTCAACACCACCTTGCCCCTCACCATGAGACAACCATCCTTAACAATCGGTGTGGCTGTGATCGTCATTTTCACCTCCAACACCACCAGCACTACTTAGACTTTTTGCTTTGAAAAAAAGGGTTAACAAAAACTTGTGAAAGAGACTAAGATAAATCAAAATCAGAGACTAAGATACAGAGAAGATGGTTAAAAAACGTGTACAACTTAAACCCAGATGGGGAATGCTATATATATAAATATATATGCGTGTTTTTTTAGAAAGAGTAAAAAATCTAGGACATGATTTTTGACCAGTTTGATTATTATATTTAAAATGGGAATGGTCTAGTTTCTATTAATGTAGTGGAAGACACGCAGGTACTGCCAAGCGAGCCAGTTCATTTTGTTTATCCGAAGAAGGTAGCATCTATGAAGAAAGACACGTGGTTGGATTCTTCCAGAATTTTCTGATCCTGTTAGCTTCCATGGAATCCCAAAGCTAGTGCTGAGGCGGAGCCGAGTCAGCTACTCTCAGCCAAAAAAAAAGAAAAAGAAAAAAAGAGCCGAGTCAGCTGCACATTAAACCTGTTTGACTTTACTTTACAAACTTTTATGAATCGATATGTCACTAATTATAAAAATTTTAGTAAATTATGTATAACTGAATAAGGTTTATTTTTATTTTATTATATATATATATATATATTTTATAGAAGAGTATATTACCTTCTTATAAGTAAAGTTACACAGATATTATAGATTTTATTATGTATTACCCTTGATTCTCGAAAAACAAAACATAGAAAAAAAAGTATGTATTACCATTCATAAAAATCTAATTCAAAATTTTATTTATGGTAAATGCTAAAATTATTACAAATTTTACTATAAAATTTTTAAAAACTAATGTGATAATAAATTTGATTAGTGCAACTTTAATAAGATAATCAATGAGTGTTTAATATATATATATATATATATATTTATAATTAATGACACATTAATTTATAAGACCTATGCAGTAAAATTTTATGGCATCCCTCACATTTATTACCATATCAAATATGAAGTTTTTGTAGTAAAATTAAAAATAGTTTTAAGTTTTAACATTTTCCTTAAGTTTTTGAAATGCTTATCAAAGTACCAAATCTAGTAAAACCTGGATAATTTGTTTTGAAGCATTTTACATATGAGTTATTTAGTAAGTTTGCATATCTTTAATTACTAGCTTAGGTGGAGTGATAGACAACAGATAAGGAAGAGACGATTTTCTCACTTGAGTAGGTGAGTTGCTGTTTTTGACTATCAAAAGGAGAAATATTTAAAGTTTCTCGAATGTATCAAATCTTTCTTTTACTTTTAGCCTTTTAGTTTTTTTTTTTTTTTTTTTTTTTGAGGGGCTTTTAGCCTTTTAGTTGATAAGATTTTAATGTCGTGTCTCCTCGATTTTGCTTTGGATTGTGTATAGCAAAGTGTGTTTAACGTTTTTTTTTTTTTTTTTTAATTATTTTTATAGAGAATGCATGTGTAATGTTTTAAGTATTAATAAAACTTATTTTCATTGAGAACTACTTTGTGTATTTTGCTCAAGTGTTGTGACACTAATTACAAAATATTTAAGTTTAAAATTTATTATTCTAACAAAACTTCTACATCAAGAAATCTCAACAACAATTTGTTAGCCTTTTATCGTAAAATTGTCAATAAGTTTAGTATTTTCCCCAATTTTATTACAAAAAAATAAAATAAATATGGTAATAAATATGAATATTGTTACACAAAAAATATAAACAAATAAATATGTAAATTAATTTTTTGTGATTAAAGACACATTAGTTTGCAACTTTATAAACTTTATTGTTGACACCAAGAAATTAAAACATCAAATATACAAGTTAAACAGAGGGTGTACATTATAGGGAATGGGTTGATAAATAACGTGTGCACAGATTATCTAATCAAATGCTCAGATTATGTAGTCAAAATTTTGATAACATTGAATAACAATACCCGAACTTAATAAATAAATAAAATTAAAAAAAAAAAAAAAAAAAAAAAAAACCTGACATTAGTCCCAGGACCAAATGACTGTAATACTTAATTATTCTTATTTCTACTTTTATACCATAATCCTATCAAACTTTTTTGGCTCTTCAATTCAATGTTCAAAGTCAAAATGATTATGATATCACACCGTTAGAACTTAATGGCAGAATACAAGTAGTAATCTGGAGGGTACCTGGAAATGGATTAAGACATACGACCTGACTTTGACTGACGTGGCTACGAGAAGGATTGTGGACTATTCACATGCTTTGACTATCTTCTATCATTAAAAGCAGCAATAAATTTAGGGAAATACCTAATTTTACACCCACAATTAATATGTTAAGTTGTGATTATTGTATGATAATTGATTAGTGATACACCCATGTAAATGTGATATTTAAATGTGATATTACGTTCAAGGATCAAGAAGTTAACAACTTAATAGAATGTGAAATTGGGTATATTCATAAGATTATTGATAAAACAAACGGCTAGACCGGTGGCCGTAGACATGTTTGTCAAAAATAAAGAATGGTTGCAAAACCAAGACTTATTGGAGTTTATAGTATATTTTTATGTTAAAATTTCATTTTCTCCTTTTTTTTTTTTTTTTTTTGTGTATGTGTATGTGTGTGCTTGTTTCTTTTTTTTTTTTTTAAGTCCTTAAGAATTGTAACATGCTTTTCTTTTTCTTTTTTGTGATAGCCTTAAATGGGGCGAGAATGTTTACCCATATAGGGTGTAAAATTCCTAATATTTTGTTCTGTGAATATACTTTTTCATAAAGTCTAGTCACAATTTTTTTTCTACAATTTTTTCACAAATTGTGATGGCGAGTTATAAATAGTATATAATAAAATTTGTGTCGGTAGTTAATTCAAAAGGAGAATCTATACAACTTGACAAGTCAGTAGTTAACAATCTACATTAAAAGGCTTTGGGCGGGATGGGTTTAGCCTCAACCACATTCGACTCAAGCCCAGGAATACATATACATTTCGGCCTGAACAAACTAAATGGAATGGGCTTACCTTTTTCAGCAGGAGGGGAAAAAAAGATTGGGCTTGGGTTCAAACTTGATTGGATTGGAGATTGACAGGCCAATAATACATGTACTAAAATGAAGACTCATGTTAACGATGCTTTCCTTGATTCATTTAGAAAACAGTCATGCTACAGACAAATTCACCCAAAATTTTCACATCTCACTCACTAGCATTTGAGAAAGCATTCGATTGGACTTACCACAACGCAAAACCCAAATATCGGGTGTAAAAATTTGTGAATCATCAGTATCAAGAGACTTTTCCTTTAGAAAGTGATAGCATCCACTAAAAGTTTCTAGGTCATATACATTATGCCATGGAGTTAGGTCATAAAAGTCCGGATTTATAGCAATTGAGAAGGAGAAGAATTGAGAAGATATCATTTCTCATTGGTTTCCATTCACTATTTCGCATACATATTCACGATTGATACGAGAATGTTCAGACTTTAAAATTGTTCACATTTTAACGCGTAAAAGTGTTGTGAAAGGATAAAAACCCAGTAAAATTTGAATAAAAAAATCTGTTTTGTTAGGATGATCTAATTAAAAGTAAAATTCAGGATGCTTTTTATTTTATTTTTGGCTGAATAAAAAATGCAGTAATTCTTGAAGCACCATGTGGCAGTATATCCCTGGAATATGAGTTGTGCTAGTGCCACAACTCGCCCACATGGCGATGGGTCCATATGAGGAGACCCCTCTACCACTCATAACTCGCCATGTGAGCGAATTGTGGCATAAGTTGTGCCACTTTATGTGACACTAGTATAATTTTTGGAATATATGAACTTGCAATGTCCTTTAATAAGCCAAAAACAACATGTCGTGTCGGTAAATTATGATGACAATTGACAAGATTGAGCTTTTTTCGGGTCGGGTTGGTTTCTTAGCCACCCGAAACCCGAATCGGTATTTTCAGGGAGGAACCTGATCTTACTTGAAAATTTTGGCCCATGGTCAGGGGCTTTCGAGTTGGTCTGAGGTCAAATTTGTTTTTTGTATTTTTTTTCTTCTCTGTTATTGAAAAAAAAAAAAGAGTAATGCTAGAGATACAAATTATTTTACAAAGAATTTTACAAACTGCTGATGTGGTGAGTGATTATTGGTAAATGAAAAAGTGACATTAATGGTAGGTCTAGATGAAAACCAATAAGAAGTTGGTCACATCAACATTTTGTAAAAATGTTGTAAAATAGTTTGTAGCTGTAGTATTACTCAAATAAATAAATAACAAAGAGCAAATAAAGATTAATCTTAGGATACTTTCCATGATTTATTTTTAGGAATAGTCAAAATAAATTAGACATTTATGGTAATAGTTAAATTTGAATTAAATAGAATAGGTTTTTTTTTTTTTTTTTTTTTTTTTTTTTTTTAATATTGGATGGTTTTTATAATTAATTTTTAGGAATAGTCAAAATAATTAGACATTTATGGTAATAGATAAATTTTCATTAAATAAAATGAATTAAATAGAATAGGATTTTTTTTTAATAGCCAAATTCCACTATTGTCTCCAATAGATATGCATGTATATCATACTAGCAATTGGGATGGATTTGCAATTGAGCACTTTTTATTTTGGGCTCCATAAATTATGTTCATAATTCAAAATGAAACTTAATTAGATGAGAAATTGATTAAATCAGATATGTCACACATGAAGACATGACTCAAAAGGAAACTTGACTTTTCAAGTGAAAATTTTGCATTAGGAAATTAAAAAAAAAAAAAAAAAAATTGAATTAGCACATACAATTACATCCCTATTGATAAGTATAAATTCTTAGAATATATTTAGATTGCTTGATTTTCTCATTAATTAATGAATTCATGTTTGACTTGTATGTTGCAAAATTCTTAATTTGTTATGGGATTCAAATTTAAAATCAAAGTTTAATGGAGGAAAACATATCTCAAAAGGAAACTTTGACTTTCAAAAGACTTGCATTGGGAAAATGACTAATTAGCATTTATGAGAGAATATTTCATAAAACGGTTTTATGAGACCTCATTCTCAAAATGGCAAAATGACTAATTAACATTTATTTTTAAAGTACGTAGCAAAACAACCATATTTTACAACATACTCCTGTTTTTGGAATTTAATATTGTTGATATCGAGTTTGTGGATGCTGATTACTATTATGGCTTGAAAGAACTTTTCAACTTAATTCTCATACCTTTTGTTGATATAATGAACTCAAAAGTTCCTCATGAAAAGAATCTTACTAAGGTTGAAAAGATTCTACAATGGTGTTCACACTGTGAAACACTCTATGAGAAATATTGAAAAACAGAGAGCAAAAAGAGAGAGTTCAGAGAGAGAGAGACGAAGAGGGAAAAGAGATTTCTGGAAGAAAATAAATGCTTCACTATGTATTACATTTTGATGTACAGTATATATAGATTACAGATCCCTAAAATCTCGAAACCGATCCATATAATGTGGAGGGAAATTAGGAACTAACTAACTACCACTTAACTGCTCAACGGATAGATCTAATGATGTACATAAAACGCAGCGTATCACTTGAACTAATTGCATAAGGACTAAACGCAACGTTTCAACTAATAACATAGGATCTAAACGCTGTGTTTCATTAAATACACTCACACCACAGTATTAAGTAGAACGACACCGTTGCATATCTGAACTAGCCGTTGAGGAACTAGCCGTTGGACATTCCATTGGACATCTCAACCTTTTGATCAAAACACTGATTGTTCTGGTTGTGGCTTTGTGTATTCTTAACACCTCAAGCTTGATAAGAGCATGAATTCAATAGAAAACATCAAACGTAGATTCTTTTTGCGAGCAATCTTCTTCATATTATATACATTTGTGACAGCAACTTTACCTTTCATGGGGGACTTTGTAAACTTGTTGGGATCGTTTATGCTTGTACCTAAAACCTTAGTGTTCCCAAGTATGATTTATATCAAGGTATATCAAGGTAATAACATATCTTTTCTGGACTGCTTTTTGAAAGATATCAAAGAAGCTAGAAGTTGTTGGATATTTTTATAAAAAATATTATATTCATTTTAATACTCATTTATGCGTATCAATTATCCCTTAATGTCAGATACGTTGATTGCTAAATTTTGAAATTCAAATATAATTCAAAATTTGAATAGCTTTTGTCAATGGTTTTAATCAGGAAACTTATGAACATTAATGTGCTATTAATATCATAATTGCTAGCATATTTGGTTTTATTACAAATATATATATTTTCCATTCTAAACGTTTTGTATTCAAGCATTCTTATTTAAATATGACATAATAACGTCATATATGGAAGATTTTTTAGCACTTAAATATACATCTATTGCTAAATTATTTTATATTATAATAAGTTACCATATATACACAAATGGTTACTATTTGGTTGAATGGAAAGCACTCAAACAACTAGCAATTTTTTGTAATATATATTCAGAAACTTTTGAAAAGGTATTGTAATAATGGGCCATTAAATGCATGGCATTATCATCCTTTCCTTTTGTTCTCAACGTACAAAGTTTGGCTTAGACAACTTTTGATATCCGGTTATATATATATATATATATATATAAAAAGAAAGCTATTGATTATATATATTAATTTCAATAACTTTATGACTATTTAATTGGTATCAAATGTTTTATTTTTTTAGTTAAGGACAATCAACATGTCTGACTCTATATATATGGAAAGAAATAAAAGTTTCAGATACACACATTTTTATTTTTGAATTATAAAGCTGCAGACTTTTCAAAAAACAATTTTTTATTGTCTTAAACACTTACCATCTTTTGCTTCCCATCTTTTGCTTCTTACTACTCACAAAAATATTCTATCTTTTACAAAATTTTCTGGGAAAAGAAAGTACTATAGAAAGCTTATATCCTATGAGTAGTGTAGACTCGCAAGGATAATCAGCAAAGGTGGCTGGATTGTTGTATTCTGGGGACAATGTGCAAAAACTATTTGTCTAACTACATCAGATATACCGTAGACAGCATGATTTGTCTCAAGACAGTGACTTGGTCCACGTCTCATCTCTGCCACCTCTTTTTGGTAAAATCAAATCATGTAATTTTCAAGGAAAATTCAAGTATTATCTCTCCTTCGTTTCCAACAGAAGTAAAACTAAATTGTATTTGCTTTATCATTATGTACAGGTCAAGGAAAAGTCAGCTAGACTAGAAAAGAAGCTGTGGCATTGGTTCAACATTGTTCTTTTTTCTTTCCTTGCTGTGGTAACCACGATTTCTGCAGTTAGGTTGATCATTGACAACGTTCAGACCTATAGCTTTTTTGCAGATGCATAATATATGTAATTTCTTACATGTACTACATGTTTAATAAATCAAGAATAAGATAAAACGAAAAAAATTGACTGCAGTGAGGTCCCTCATTTGATGAAAAATTTTGCAATTATAACTTCGTTAATGTGGCAGATAAAGTGAAAATGTTGTGAAAATCTTTGATATAAAAGTTAAAAACTGAAAGGATGATGAGATAATGTTTGCCACTAAAATACAGCACATAAGGCTTCAAAGTTGTTCATTATGGAGATGACTTATCATTAGACAACACCCCCATAATGCTAGAAATATTATAGAACATAGACGACTAGCTTCTAACTATGGGTGTGTCAAAGAATAATCACAAATAGATACATATAAAAAATATCTTACCTATCTTTTATACTACTCATTTATTATTATTTTTTTTTTATAGAATTTTTGATAAACTTGAAAATTAACTCGTAAGAATATCAACTATAAGTAGGTTTTTAAATACTCATTTCTCATTGTTCATTTTATAAATAATAATAAAAAAAATGGTTTGTTGACCTATTGAATTTCAAAATATTTATTAATTTTTAAAAGTTTAAACTCTTAAGAATTTTAAATTTTTAGTTCTTGAGAGTTGGTACTATTATGGTTGAAAACACATCAATGGAAGGAAACAAAACAGATCCCAAGAAATCTGCATTTTTTTACCTTTTTGTTCAAATCTGATTCCTCTCCCCCCCCCCCCCCCCCCCCCCCAATCAATCGAAATTTGTTAAATTTTGAAAGTAAAGTAATACTCCATAATAGAGAAATCAATAAAAATGGCATCCCATATTTGCTTAAATGAAGGGAATGGAATGAAATGAAAATGAATGAAAAGAATAATTTTAGAATATTCTTATTTTCCTTTATTTGGGAGTTTAAGTGGGAGAGAATGGAATGGGTAGGATGGAACACTCATTCCTTTCTATTCCTTTAAAATCTCAAATTTTCATTCCCCTCGAAATTGGGAGGAATGCGAGAGAATAAAATTAAATTTAATGATTTTTTTACTAAAACTCCCAAAATACCCCTCTATATTTAACATTTTTATTTTAAAATAGGGGTTTAATAGTAATATTGTCATAAAATGATTTCATTCTATTCCCTCCATGTTGCTCTTAAACAAGATTACGTACATTCCATTTATTTTCATTCTTTTCCATTCCTTCATGTTAAAACATCCAATCAAGGTTACTTAATTCTATTCTATTTCATTCATTTCCCTTACTTAAATACATTCCATTCATTTCCATTCCCTTATGATCAATCCATTTCATTCCATTCCCTTATGAACTCCTAAACGGAGCAGGTTTCGTTTGGGAGGAGGGAATGAAATGGAATAGAAAGGAATGAAAAGAATCATTTTAGAATATTCTTCCCTTCCCTTGTTTGGGAGTTTTAATGGAGAGAATGGAAAGTCCATTCCCTTATTTGGGAGTTTAAGTGGGAGGGAATAGAATGGACAGGAGGGAATACTTATTCCTCTCTATTCCCTTGAAACCTCAAATTTTCATTCCTCCCGAAATTAGGAGTAATGAGAGGGAATGTAATTAGATTTAATGATTTTTTTACTAAAACTCTCAAAATACCCCTGTATATTCAACTATTTATTTTAAAATAAGAGTCTAATAGTAATATTTTTATAAAATGATTCCATTCCATTCCATTCCTTCCATGTTGCTCCCAAATAAGATTACTTACATTCTATTCATTTTCATTTATTTCCATTCCTTTATTTTAAAACATCGAATCAAGGTTACTTAACTTCATTTCATTCCATTCTTTTCCATTTCTTTCCCTTACTTAAATACATTCCGTTCCATTTCATTTCTTTCCATTCCCTTATGATCATTCCATTCCCTTCCCTTATGAACTCTCAAATGGAGCCTAAATGAATGCTAGTAATTAGGGGTATGCAAACTATAACCGAAGCCGACAACACCGACTAGCACTGACCCTCCCGCACCACCATTGACACCGACCGACGGAGCCAATGCTGACGATTGGAACGCGAACGGAGCTCCGATGCCAATGCGGTGAGGACATCGGAGACGCAATGCACACACCGAGTAGAGCCGAACCGAACCGATACAAACAGAGAGAAATATTTTCAGTTCAGATCAAGGGTGGTACGGCGTCGTTTAGGTGTATCTATTTCAAATTTTTTTAGTAAAACGTTGTCGTATTGAAAAAAAGAAAAAAAAAAACACAAAATTGCACCATTTTATGTAGGTTTTCAGACATAGACACTTACCTCCCTCACTATAAATTCGTTCTGTTCACATCTGGGACCCTTAACTCTCTCTCTCTCGCTCTCGCCCCAGTCGCCTCGCCTCTAGCCTCTCACTCGCGGTCTCGCCGGCCTGAGTCGCGCCTCACAGCAACAGTAGCAGCTCCCCGCGGCAAACCACGGTAAGCCATCAGCTCAGCCCCTTTCTTTTGGTTTTAATGGAAATGGAGTGAGAGAGATGTTGACTGTTTGTAGTTGTGCCGTTGTGCGTGTGAGTGTGGTGTGATTGTGACTGTGACTGTGTGAGTTGTTGGAGTTAGGGAAGTGAGTTAGAGACTTAGAGAGTTAGAGTTAGAGATGGAGATTGCAAATTGGAGGAGACAGGCGTGCATGTGATGTGAGTGTGTACCGTTGACTTGACTCAATTTATTTAGTTATTTATGCGTGTGAGTTGTGACTGTGTGACTATGAGTGTGAGTTCACTGAGTTGTGCCGTGCGTGTGAGCTGTGTGAGTTTATTTATTTATTGAGTTTTTAGTTAGTTATTTATTTATTTAATATAGTTGGCCAACATTTAAGATTGTTAGTTATTTAATGCAGTTCAGTAGTTCACTGAGTTGTGCCGTGCATGTGACTCAGTATAGTACTATAGTTAATATATTTAGTTAGTTTTTAATTATTTGTTTATTTATTTATTTAGTTTTTAGTTATTTATTTATTTAGTCAGTTGACTCAGTTTAGTTAATTTATTTACTTGGTTTTTAGTTATTTATTTATTTAGTCAGTTGACTCAGTCTACTAAGTACTAAGTAGTAATCACTAAAGTTGTTGTTGTTGTTTTTTTTTTTTTTTTTTTTTTTTTTGAGGGAGATGAGATTGAGAGAGTTCACGCTTTCAATCCTTCACCGAGAGGTAATCACTAAACACTCACTATATTCAACATTATGATTTTAAATTTTTAGTACTTAGTAACAACTACTTTAAGTTTATATATAATTATATATAAAATTGGCTTTTATTTTATATTTATTCAATATAAATATAAAATAAAAGTTGATTCTTTAGTTCTGAATTGTTGTTAATATTAGTGACATGAATTGTTGAGTAATGACTAATGATTAATAATTGCTAGTCTGTTATTATTTGTTGCCTTGTTGTAACTAAATTGATTAGTTATTGCTATTATTGAATCTGGTTGTGACTTTCATTGATTGAGAGTGAGCTATTTGATACTACATTTGTTGGAAAAATTATAATTTGATATTGTTGTGGGAACTTTGTTTTTTTGTTGTTTGGAAATTTTTTTATTAGATGGATATCGATGCTCCACCTGGATTTGGTGCACCTGGGGACCCTAACCTACCTCCTCCTAGTCCTGGTAGTGCTAACCCTAACCCACTTGAACTTGCAGCACCAATTGGACTTGGTGCATCACTTCCCCCATTATCACCTAAACAAGGTGGTAAGGACCCGTCTATAGTATGACAACACTTCATTAAGTTGGCTGGTTTTGATCCCAAAAATCCTAGATCTCAATGCAAGTATTGTAAAAATCAATATAAATGTCATGGTAAGAAAAATGGTACTTCGGGCATGTTGCAACACATGAAAGTATGTAAGAAGTGGCCTTTTCCCCGTGATGATAAGCAAAAACTTTGTCTTTCCAAGCAAAGAGAGAAGGGGAAAGTGGTTCAAATGTGTTAGTGGTTGCAAATTATAGTGAAGAGAGGATAAGGTTGGCATTGGTAAGGATGATTGTCATTGATGAATTGCCTTTTAAATTTGTGGAGCATCAAGGTTTTCAAGAATTTATGAAAATAGTTGAGCCTAGGTTTCCTATTCCCCATCACACTACTATTGCAAGGGCTTGTATGAAGATTTATTCTAGTGAGGTGGATGTTTTGAGAAGGGCTTTTGTTGGGCAACGTGTTTGTGTGACAACAGATACTTGGACATCCATACAAAACTTGAACTATATGGTAGTCACCGCACACTTTATTGATGGGGATTGGACTTATCAAAAGAAAATCTTGAACTTTTGCCCTATAGCTAATCACAAAGGGGACACCATAGGTAGAGCGGTTGAGTCATGTTTGTTGAAATGGGGTATAGACCGCTTGTTTACAATCACTGCGGACAATGCTAGTTCTAATGAGGTGGCAATTGATTATGTGAAGAAGAAAACAAAAGAAAGAGATAGTAGCATATTGGGTGGTGAGTTCATGCATATGCGTTGTTGTGCGCATATCTTGAATTTGATTGTGCAAAGTGGGTTGATGTCCATTCATGAATCAATTGCCAAAGTTCGGAATGCGGTGCGATATGTGAGAGCCTCTCCCGCAAGGTTTGAAAAGTTTCAAGAGTTTGTTGAAAATGAGAAAATCAAAGCCAAATGTTTGTTGTCCTGTGATGTGCCAACAATGTGGAATTCCACTTATCTCATGTTAGATTGTGCTTTGAAATTTGTGAGAGCATTTGATAGGTTGGAAGAGGAGGATGGACATTAATTACAAACTTTATTTTTGAGAAGTGGATGGGAATGGGAAAAAGCCCATTGGTCCTCCTAACTATCTTGATTGGGAAAATGTCAAGACCTTTGTGAAATTTCTAGGCATATTTTATAAGGCGACACTTAGATTTTCTAGGTCCTTGTTTGTCACTTCTAATACATACTTCCATGAGCTAATTAGCATTGAAGATCAATTGCAACAGTTGTGTAATGTTGATGGGGATCCCCTTTTGAAGAGTATGGCTGTAGAGATGAAAAAAAAATATGATAAGTATTGGGGAAGTATGGATAATATCAATTTGATGTTTTTTGTTGCTGTTGTTCTTGACCCAAGGTATAGATTGAAGTATGTAAAGTTTTGGTTTAGGGAGTGGTATGGAAAGGACAAGGGGGATACGATGAGCTCTAAGGTTTGGGATGCATTGAAGAGGTTGTATGTGGAGAGAGTGGGTCAAAATGGAGCTTCGAGTTCTAGTGGTAGTGTGCTTCATTGTCTAGGGACTCCAGGCCAAGTGTTGGCAATGCTTCGTTGTCTGATCGCATTAAAAATTATAATAATAGGTTTAAGCAACACTTGGCGAACAAGGATAGTGTGGAAAGCAAATCTGAGTTGGATAGGTATTTGTTGAAATCTTCTGAGGACCTTGATGTGGAAGATTTTGACATCTTGATATGGTGGAAAATGAATTCTTCTAGATATCGAGTCATTTCTCAAATTGCACGTGATGTGTTGGTTATTCCTGTCTCTACAGTTGCATTCGAGTCTGCTTTTAGTATGAGGGGGGCGTGTTTTAGATTCATTCCGTAGTTCACTATCTCCTAATACAGTTGAAGCTCTTATTTGTACCCAAAATTGGTTGAAAGCTACAAAGAAAAAAAGACCAATAAAGCTTCAGGAATGCATGGATAATGTGGAGGATATGGATAGTTTTGAGATTGACACTGGTAAATATATGTTCATTTTGTTTGTTGTATATATCAATTGTTTATTTATTTGCTCAATGCTTATGAATCATTTTATTTTGAATGAGATTGTAGAAATTGCATCGGTTTGCCCAATGCCTATGAAGGAGGATCCAAGCACCGTTGTGTTGGATGATGATGAGTGATGTGCTACTCTTTGCTTAGAGTTAGTTAGTAGTTAGTATTATGTAAGTATACTTGCTATTCTCATTCGTTTGTGTTAATTATAAATATTCTATTATTTATAAACGTTTTATTGTTATTAACATGTGTTTATTTTGTTTTGTTTAGTATTTTGTAGGAGTTCTAGAATGATGCATAGTGCACAGACTTATTGGACAAAGGACTTACAAGAATTAGCATTCTTTTGCCTATATGCTAATTATATCTGTACATGTTATTGGTAATGGACTATTCACTAATGATAGTTATTTAGGTATTCATGGATGGGATTATTATTGGAGATACAAGCAATTAGTATTCTTTTGCCTAAATGCTAATTTAATTTTTATATCTTCCTTTTGGCATTTGTGGACAATGACAAATGGTTCTGTAATACGTTATTAAATAGATACATTAACGCTTATTGTTATTGACACTGACACACACAATGACACTAACGATATAATATGCTACATGATAGTATTTTGGGAGTTGAACTCTTATTGAGGCAATTTCAAAATATTTTTGCATGGTGAATGAAATGAAAAAATTTGGATCATTATGTGAACATATTTTTTGCACAAGTTTGACATGAAAAATACAGTTTTGAAATTTTGGATCATTATGTGATCATTATGGATCATTATGTGAAATTTTGCACAGGTTTGAAATTTTGGATCATTATGAGATGAAAAATACATTATTTGGTATAGGTTTCTTGAACAGGTTGATATATTGATATTGGGCTTGAAAGCCCAATTTTTTTATTATTAAAAAAATAGTTTTTTTTTAAATATTTCAAACCAACCAAACCGACTAAACTGCACCGCAAAAACCGTACCGCTATAGGTCGGAAAACCGACCTTAGGCGGTGTGCATCGGTTCCAATTATGAAAAAACCGATCTCTATCGGTTCGGTAATAAATTTGGAAAAAAACCGCCTTTACCGAACCGCGCACACCCCTACAAGTAGTAATAATATATAAAATAGGGCAATCAACCAAAATGGCGTCCCATATTTTCCTAAATGAATTTGAAACGTTACTCCAAAATTGATGCTATGTTCCTGAATCATAGCATAGAAATGCATGTCACTAGCTACGTGCCATGAAGAAGTTGCCCTATAAATAAGACCTCAAAAAGACAGAGACCAATATTTAGTTATCTCCGACCAACATCGATCATGAGTTCTTTCATTAGATTAGCATCATTGCTACTTCTCTTGCTGCCGGTAACTACGTGTAAAGGAGGACTTATTCCATCTAGGGTACATATGAAAATCACCAATGATTTGGAAAATGGTTTGGTGTTGAACCTCCATTGTCAATCCAAGGACAACGATCTCGGAGTCCATGCACTCTCTAAAGGTGGGGCGTTTCAGTTTGTTTTCCGCCCTAGTTTTGGGGGCCATACACTGTTTTATTGCAGTATGGATTGGCAAGGTGCATCACACCATTTTGACATTTATAACTACGAAGTAGATGGAAATCGATGCAAACACGATTGCCCATGGAGTGTTAAAGAGGCTGGCCCTTGTCTCTTCAATTTTGAGAGTGGCAAATATGATATCTGTTACCCGTGGAAATAATGCCAAAAAAAAAAAAAAAAATCACCATCGCCAGTCTAGTTGCTTCTTTTTATTGGATTTTCCTTCTCCTTTAGAATAAAGGGAAATATCCACATTATGTACTCTTTATTCTTGAATTAATATTGTGTTAGAGTTTGTTTCTTATTGAATTAATGTGTTAGAGTTTGCTTCTTGAATTAATGTTATTAATTGCTATCGTTTTTTTTTTTTTTTTGGATACAAGATAGAATTCTATTCTAGCCTAATCTAAGTGTATATGTGTGTGAAGCTCCCTCCGGGAGACTTGAACCCCGGCCCTTATCCCCCACACCCCACAAGTACTTATACTTGTGGAGTGACCATCGCACCAAGGGTGTGCAGTGGTTTCATTTCTTAATTATATGTAAAAATGAATTAACGACCTTTTATCATAATAGCTAGGGTGAGAATAAATAAATAAACATTTGGCAACAAAATGAGAAAATGAGAAAGAAAATAATACAGATTCCACTATTCCATACTCGTTTGTTAGAATTAGCACCTAATTGGGTAATGGAATTTAATATTCTTAATTTATTGTTTAAAGGGTGTTTTTAATAGTCTTTAATGAGTTTCCATATAGATTAACTCTACTATTTAATATTCGGAATTTAATATTTTTAATAGATCTTTTCTGCAACTTTCAATGCCAAATGTTGTTTTTATATTGCTTTTATTTAAATAATAATGGTCTTTTCTTGCAATATTTCCAAATATAATTTTTAGCATAATTTCCTAATGAAAAAACTTTCCATCCAAATGAAGGTTAAAATAATCATTAACCAATTGGACTTTATAAAAAAGGAATAACTCTAACAATAAAATTTTCCGTAGTAAAAGTTAAATTGTTGTTAAAAATAGTTTTTACTATTGAAAAGTATATTTTCAAACTAAGATCTAGTGCTAATTATGTGGAAGCATATCCCTGGAATATATGTATCCTGCAATAAGCCAAAAGTCACATGTCGTATTGGTAAATTATGATGACAAGATTGGGCAACGCAGTCGCAGCTACCACCAATTTGCTGCATTAATTCTCGACAAGGCTTCTAGTTGTCAAGGATATGATGCATATATGCATGACAAGATTTAGGGGTGTTTGCAATGCGGTGTGGTGCGGTTTTGGGTCATTTTTAGCACCGCAAAAATGACAAGATTTAGAGGTGTTCGCGGTGCGGTGTGGTGCGGTTTTGGGTCATTTTTAGCACCGCACTTTGCCGTGCGGTTTAGCTAAAACCATAACTGCACGCACCTTATTTTTACAGTCACATGTGCGGTGCGGTGTGGTTTAAGTTTAGCCAAAACCATAACCGCATCGCGGCTCATTTTTGCGGTCACATATGCGATGCAGTGTATAAGATGCGGTTTGAATGATTTGAAATTGGTATATATTTCAAATTTTGGGTTTTTTCTACCCAGCCCAAAACTAATTTTTCTCTTTATTTTGGTCCAAGTTTTAAATTATTGAGCTAGTTTTTCTTTATTTTGGGCTGGCTTTCTTAATCAACACTTGCTAGGGTTATCAAATTTTTTTTTTTTGAAAACTAGGGTTATTAAACTATTAATAATATATTTAATATTAAAAATAATTAAATATATTAATATATAGAGAGGGTGCGGTGCGGTGCGGTTATGCTATTTTGCAGGCGATTTTGGTGCGGTTTGATGAACACCCCTAACAAGATTGATCTCATTAACGTTGTTGGACTTAATACAACAAGAGAATATATTCCATGAAACAGTTTTATGAGACCTCTTACTCACAACGTGTGGAACTTAAAAGTATAAGATCCACACGTGCTTTGAGAAAAATGTCTCATAATTTTCACATGTTACAATAGGGAGGTTTCTTATGACAATCTCAATTCTCACGAAATAATCTCTCATTGTTAGTTTGCTGAAGCCCCCCAAAAAAATTGTTTCAATAATCGTTATATCACAAAATCATGGATTTTGAATTTTAAAATAAATGTCAAGTGTGCTGCATCCCGAGATATTCATGTCTCTCTCTCTCTTTCTTTTCTAGTTTTGCCAACCGTTGTAGAACTACATTGTAGTTCTGATGGCCAAACACTAAGATGACGTTTGGTTCACGTAATGTTAGATTGCATTGTAATGTTACATACTTGGTTCATGTGATCACATTAATTACACCAATGTAACATTAACATGTTTAGTTCATTAGTTACATTCCAAGATATCCCTTATTTATAAAACCTTGGTAAACCCTAGAGAGCAAATGGATGTGGGATCCTTAGGAATATTAATCTTTAGCCGTAGGATCGTTTAATACCTTTTGAAGGCTATTGACTTGACTTGAAACTTTTTCACATATTATTCCTTAATTTTCTCAATCATATCAAGAAAATATTTTAGATTCTGCAAATTACAATAATGTCCATCAACACATTGAAATTAACTCTTGGAGATTAGAGAATTACATACGGGGTCCTTTTACTTACAATTTTATATATTGTCCTACAGCCACATTGTATTCCCCATAAACCATTATAATTGGATTAATATCATTGTCAAATCCCTAGCTTATGTAATGCTTAATTTATTGATTTTATAATTTTACTGGACTACAAATATATATATATATATATATATAGAGAGAGAGAGAGAGAGAGAGAGAGAGAGAGAGAGAGGTGTGAAAACAACTTTGATATTGTCAAAGTTAATTGCATAATAAATAAATAACCCACAAAAAAAAAAAAATAGCATATTCATTATTATTATTTATTTACTAGGAATGTTTTTCACATATATAATCCATTTTTTTCAAAGTCTTAATTCTACTTACAAATGGAAATATTTTAAGTTGTTAGATAAATATAAAGTACAACAATGCAATTTTATGTTATGTAATTAAGGAGGAAAAGGTACGAATTTTGTAAAATTTTATTAGTTAGATAGGCATCAAATATAACTTTAAAATTATATATTATTTTGGTAAAGGTATACTATAGTTCTATTTATTTTAACTTAATATTCTAGTTTATTTTAATTTCTAATTAGTGTAGAGTGTTTTAAAGCCTTAATTTCAACATATAAAGAGGTTTATTAGTTACATAAAAAGGAAATGTTTAAGTAAAATATGTTTGCATTGGATGGCAAAATATAGAAGTTTGCATGTAAAGCTACAGCTTTTATAAGCCAAGTGTGATGCATGTAGTCCATGATGTATGGGATGATGACACTTACGCCTCCATTTTATTGAGGTGTTTTTCTTTCTTTTTTTTTTCTTTTTTTTTCTTTTTTTTGAGAAAGATTATTGAAATGTTTAAGTAAATAACTGTGTCAAGGTTTGTTTCTTGAATTAATGTTAAATGTAGGTTTGGATTCGATGTCCATAGTTTCATTGTGTTGAAGTATGGATGACACACTAGCATGCGAGATTCATGCATGGCCATGTAAGCAAACGTGTAAAGATGCATAGAAAGCAAACGGGTGGCACAAACAAGCATGGTAAGCATATCATCGCACGAAGCAGAAAAGGGGAAGGGTGTGCACGAAGCAACCGGCATCATGGCGATGCATCCTGATTGGTTACATCCAAACAAGGCCTCATAGACGTCAAATGTAACCACACAACCACAAACTCTCTAAGGGTGTCAAATGTGGCAAATCCTAGAACAAGAGAGGCTAACACAAGCATAAAGCACAGAAACAAGCAAGCATAGATATGCAAATAAGGCGATCCAAACCTTTTGATATGGGTCAAGGTGTATGGACAATGACAAAGACCATAGGGTCTAGATCGGGTCCGAACCAATAGGCCAAAACACAAGAAAGAAAGATAAAGCAACAAAAGGGCTACAATAGCACATGGCAAGACAAACATAGTCTAGGTCTAGGCACACAAACATGGCATGGAACACACAAGCACATGGGGGATAGCGCAAAGCATGTAAAGAATATAAATCCAAGCACCCAAGCATGTGAAAAGCTAGATCTAAACACACAAATATGTGAAAACATAGATCTAAGAACACAAACATAGATCTAGGCATAGGCATGGCAACGCATGTGTGAACACGTGAAAGCCTAGCACGTAGGTATGGACGAACATAAATCCAAGCATACAAGCATGTATGGATGTGGATCTAAGCATAAAACATGGTGAAAAGCACACGAACACATAGATCCGAGCAAAGCATAACCATAGACATGATATCAAGCATGTGAGTATGTAACCCTAACATCAATGCAAAGCAAATAAACGAACAAAACAAAGGAAACATGGCATAAAAACCCTAAGCATGTAGATCTAAACATATAAGCATGTAGAAACGTAGACATAAGCACAAAACATGGCATAAAACATAACAACCAAGAAATCTAAACTAGAAACACAAATAAAGCAAGAAACATGCTAAAGAAAGTAATAAATCATGCTATTCAAGCAAAAATAGCAAGTTAAATGCTAGAAAAAGATTTAGAAGGTTAGAGGTGAGGATGATAGCTAAAAAGCTACATCCACACCCTTAAACCCCAAATCCAAAGTGTAGAATCAAGGAAAGGAAGATTGGGTACAAAAGCAATACCTTGTGTTCTTGGTGAAGAGAAAAAAAATCAAAAGACTTTGATGTGTTTTTGGGTATTTTTTGGTGTTTGGAAGAGAGAAAAAATGTAGAGAGAAGCTAGGCAGAAAGGCCAATTTCAGAAAAATGTGTCTCCTGCTAGTTTGATGGGTGCTTAGGGCTATTTATAGCACCAGGTGCGAATTACGAGGCAGCGGCCCTTCAAGGGCCGCCATCCTCCATTTCCTCTGATTAGGTTGAACTTGAAATTTTTGGAAAGGTCTTGACTTCCTGATTCTAAAAAGGTGTGGAACTTGAAAGTCCAACGGTTGGATCAAAAGTTATGGCTCTTGGAAGTTTGTGGTGCATCGATCAATGCGCGATCCCGGTTTTCGTGATATCTTGGCCGTTCTGACTTCGATTTTGACCCATGAATAGTCGTTGGAACGAGAATTTAATAATATTTGCAATGGCGTTGGTTTCAACCCGTTTTGGCAGCCAGATAAAAATTAGGATTTTTGGGCCCACCTAGGATCGACTTCAAGTCAAACTAGTTAAAAATCTTCAAGAAGCTCGGGTTTGATGTAAAACTATGAAAAAAGTTGTTTTGTGAGAGTTTGGACCACGTTTGACCTTTGGTCAAACCTAGGGCTGACCAAGGGCATTTTGGTCATTTTAGCGGAAAAAGGCACTTCGGGTGCTCCAATGCCCGAACGGGTTGCGCCACGTCGTTCTAGATGTTCTCATGGCCCCGTAGAGAGAAGATGATATTTTTGGATTTCCAGGGGTTTGACACGCAAATCGAAGGCAGACAAAATATGGTATCAACACCTTTTATACTTTGTAGTGTTGGACACAAACCCTAATCATTTTTGTGGGCTTTAGGCCTGATTTACATTTTACAGAGTACGACTTTCAATTAGTCGTGCTTGGCAGATTCTAAACTCTTCTTTTTGCAGCTTGACTGTTCTTGAATCTTGACTTGAACCATCATAAGCAATGTCTAACACTTAAACTTCACATGTTTTTGTTACCTAAACACTTATTCCTAAATATTTAGAACCTAACAGTATGTTTGCTTTTCTTTGCTACAAGGAGGGAACCTACAACAAATTACAATTTTCTTTTATTTTTATGAGTTTCCCTTTGGTATTTGCTTTCCTATATCATGTATTTGGTTTATATTTGGTTTCCTTAGTTTGTTATCATTGTCCTTTCCATATTATTATTTTTTCTTTTTTCTTTTTATTTTTATTTGGTCCGTTTGATTGATTCCATTATTTTCCCTATCACTCACATGTGGTTTGAACCGATGGAGGTATGTGCCACCCACATTCTCTCTCCAATTGTTTCATATGGTTTGTACCGATGGAGGTATGTTTTTGTCCCTTTTTTGTGGTTATCAAGTTTGAAATTTTTTACTAATAAATTTCAACAAACTTTAAATTATGTGTCACTAGCCTTCTATTTTTTTCTAGCCTCTAAATTGTGTGGTTATTTAATGTTTGTGATTAGAATTGTGTTTATGAATTTTACAGTCTTTGAATGTGTTCTAAGTGGTGCTCTCTCTTCCTCCTATTCATTTTCTTGATTTTTGTTGTTTTTCCTAAATTTAAGCCTTACTCTTTATTTTTTTGTCTTTTTTTTAGGATGACATATCAACAATTTTGTTAGATTGCATAGCAAAAACATTGGATGAATTCCATGAGAGACTTTACATTAATTATTGTATGATTCAAGGCTCACATAAAGTGGTAGTCAATCTATCAAGTGGTTGTTAAAGACAATTTTTTTGTAAATATCCTACCTTTGCCTATATTTATCAATTTGTGTAACACTAAGTTTTCAATTAATTCCTCTCTAAAAAAAAAGTTTTCAATTAATTGAAACTGTTAAACTTTAACTTCATTTTTCTCAATCTCATATCTTTCATATGAAATTTAATATATTGTCATTTGTTCCAACTTTCAGGCTTTCACTACATTTTTTTTTTAAATAAAGAAAATACATTTTTTAAATTAAAGGATTTATTGGTGATTTAATAGTAGATTCTAACATTGAGAAACTTTCTTAGTGTTTTTTTTTTTTTTTTTTTTTTGGTGTGGCTTTTTAAGCATCCTAAACTTTAATTATGGATGTGTACTAATTAAGTGCCTATCTTTTAGGATACATTATAACTACATATCTACCATTAAAAAAAAAAAAAATTACCACCACGCACCCTTGGTGCGGTGGTCACTCCACAAGTATAAATCCTTTTGGGGTGTGGGGGGTAAGGGCTGGGGTTTAAGTCTCTAGGAGGAAACTTTACACACATATACACTTAGATTAGATTAGAGTAGAAATTCTATCTTGTATAAAAAAAAAAAAAAATTAAAATATTTTTGACAACGTGAGTTTTTAGCATTTTAAACTTTAATTTTGGTTGTGTAGTAAGTGGCTACCATTAAATATAACTTCATAGGAATCAGAAGTACCATTTAAAAAAAAAATTAAAAACAATTGACAATGAGAGAGCATTTTTAGAATTTGAAATTTTTTTATGGATGTGTAGTAACTGACCACCTTTTAGGACGAGATGGCTACCTTTTAGGATTTAAGAAAAAACTTGATAACTCATAACTCTTGTGGGGTCCAATAATTGACGGGCCAGGCCCATTTGCTGATGAAGGGTCCAAAGGCCTAAGCCGAAAAAGGTCATGGCCAGAGTTCAAGAGTAGTATGGCCCAATTGGCCCGGAGAAGCAGCCGAGGACAGTGCAGTCCTCGGCTGACCCAAGAACAAGGGCAGAAAGGTAAAGAGACGTGCTTGAAGGGAAATCTAAAATATCTAAGAAAGGCTTCCTTTGCCACCTTCCCCATGCATATCTCTGCGCCTAACAGATCCTTATCCATTAACTTTATCAACAACTCTCAACGACTTAGGTCTGGGACTGATGGGACAAGTATCAGTCTTGGAAAGGTCGACCCTACACGTGGACGAAGGAAATTGAACGCATGCTAGTATAAAAGAAAAGATATGTAACCTAAATGAGGGGGAGCCCAGAAGGGGAGGGAGGGGTTCCAAAGGTGAATACACCTGAACCATGTATGAAAAGCTTAACAAAACCACCACCGGGTGAACATGACTTAGCCTTTCGATCCCACTCTCTACAAATGATATTGTATGGGCACATTCACGTCCTGACCCAACTACAATTTCGGTTCGTTCTGGAACGTGACCCTACAATTGGCGCCGTCTGTGGGGAGGCTTGCGCGTTAGCTCGAGCGGTGGCGAAGTTGAGCTTCTGTCGAACAAGGGGCTACGAGGGCGCCTTTATCACCGGCGACACATTGTTGCTATTCCAACACAAGCTCCCACTAGGGGCTACGCTCCGCGGGGTCAATGACATGGGCAAGTCTAGGGGCTTCAAACATCAGGCCAGCTTCCCCCACCTTCTTCGAGGAGCTAAACCTACGAAAGATAAGCAAATAAAGAGAGTACAAGTTTTGGACAGAACCAAGGCCTTGTATGGTCTTCGGACCCAAGCCTCTGGGGAAACCAACTACTTAAAAAGAGAATACAAGTTTTGGACAGAACCAAGGCCTTGTATGGTCCTCGGACCCAAGCCTCTGGGGAAACCAACTACTTTAAAAGAGAGTACAAGTTTTGGACAGAACCAAGGCCTTGTATGGTCCACGGACCCAAGCCTCTGGGGAGACCAACTACTTATAAGGAAAAACCGTGTTACATGGATTTTTTAGTTTGCCCTCGGATCCTCAACGCTAAAGGGACCAGTAAGGAATGGAGTAACGTGTTTCCAAAAGCATAACCGAAGTCATGCAATGCTCGGTCGCTCCCTTGGATGAATTATTTAGAATTTGTCGTCCTCAGACAATACTCCCGCGCTTATTACAGAGCGTTTAACCGTCATCTCGGTTAGTTTCCTAAGTTTAACTTACTATGAATTATTATTATGCCTGATAGCGTCGGTAGATTAGAATTAGTTGGATTGTGTTTCAAGAGTTCATGCTTTAAATACCGCCGAGGAGAAACACACGCATGGGGCACACTCACTCACAAAGTAGTGTAGTCAAAAGAACAGTGTCCAGAACAAGTAAAGAAATTTCCATTATCACTACAACAAAGAAATAGTACAGCGTACAATGAAAAGCTGGAATCAGTTTGCGTTACATAACCGAAAAGAAAGGAAGATACAAGAGAATAAAATGAAGCTGAGGAAGTAGGTTAGAGGAGAGGTCGGCTACAGCCCCAAGACCTTGTTCTTCCTCAATGCTTTCACATGCCCACAACTCAAACAGCAAAAGAGACCCAACTTGAGCCTGACACCGTTGAAGGAAAGGTGCAGGGAGTTGGAGGTTGAGGGGCTTTCACTAAATATACGCCTGCCGCAAAGCAGAGGCGCTGATGGCGGAAAATCTTTCTTCTGACATTCCAAAATTCTGGCATGAACAGAACCGGCTTCGGATTTTGACTAAAAGAGGGAGAGACACCCTTCCCCCTCGGTCGAAATGGAGTATTCTCCTGAACCTATTCCTCCTGTGCCCATACCATATTATCCGGAGTCTCATAAAGGCATGGTGCTTCTGCGGCGGAGAGAGCTCTTTCTTCCCAACCCTTGCCTTAAACATGGGGTGCTAAGAGAGGAGAGCTCCAGATGTGGGAGTTATGATATGGGAAAGAACTGAAGGATTTGTGCGTATATAAAGCAACTTCCTCTCCCTCCTATTTATTGGAAAAGACAAGGTGGTGGCAGTCAACTCACGCGGCATCCCTAGGGTACGCTACAGACAAAACAGTTCTGGCTCAACTTCCAACATCAACTACAACCACAGGATTAAAGAAGCCTCGTAAAGGCGCACCTTGGTCATTGTGACATCAGAGAGTACCGCGTGGCCAGAAGTTGCAGAAATATCCCTTAATTCATGGGCTAAGTGGATTCGCGGCCCAGGCCCGCTTTGCGTGAGGGCCCAGATACTGTGGCCCACGCCGAGAAATAGCCGTTGCCAAGGACGACCCCTGCTCGGCGCCTTGGGAAATGCCTGATGAAAGGGAGTCTTGGATAGAACCTAGGGCTTGCATGGTCCTCGGATTCAAGCCTAGGGGGAAACCAAGTACAAAAAAGATATCTTATAAGTCTTGGACAGAACCTAGGACCTGCATGGTCCTCGGACCCAAGTCTATGGGGAAACCCAGCACCGAAAAGAAAAAGTATAAGCCCTAAACAAAACCCAGGCTGTGTGAAGTCCTCGGACTCAGGACTCTTGGGAAACCAACTACTCGGATGGAGAAGTTTCTCGGCTCAAATATCGTGAAATGTTAAGGCCAGTGTGTTAAGAAGACGGTGAAACAAATTGACGATCGTTAGCTTAAGGAAACTGTCCATTTGGCGAGTGAAATGTCCTCGGATAGTTATTTCCTACAATATATCGAACACTTGGTCCTCATCCTGGCTAATTCCAAGGTGAGTTTCGTTCCTCACTGGTCGGCTTTGCTATGTTAAACAATTTTATTAAAGTTATAGTGACACCTTATTTATTAACAAACATTTTAGCTTTAATGATCATTGATTCAAATACTATATTACGGTGCCGAGCAGCGTTGGTAAACTGGTAAAAGCATAAAAACATAACATACGAAATAAATGAATATCAACTTTTATTAATATGGAAAATTGTTACAACGTGCAAAGAAGGGCTTAAACAAGCCTATACAAAAAATGAACTGCCAAAGCAACACTAACATCTGCGATACAGATAAGTAAATAGTCAGCTGCCTTTTAAACTCGCCTTCAAAGCTTCTCCAATCTCTGCCTCAGTACTGCTCGTATCAGGGAAAGAACCTTTTTAGAAAAAGATGAAGGAGAAGGAAGAAGAATTGGAACACATGGAAGCACTTCAGCAAGCTCTTGTCACCGAAGAGTGCAAAGGAAGAAGAAGATGGAGGACATGAGCAGAAGATGGAGGAGATGAATGAGGAAGATGGAGGACGTGAGTAAAAGAAGGAGGAGAAGAAGAGGGAAGCAATGAAAAGAAAGTAAAAGAAGCAAAAGAGGGAGAAGGAAAAGCACCAGGATGGATCTGGTGGGGGAAAGAAGAAGAAAGAAAAGTAAAATGTGGCGCCAGTGAACGAAGAGAGGAAGAAGCAGAGGCATTTAGACCCTGTCCCAGTCCTGACTCCTTGCACACTGGTACCACATTAGATATGCTCATGAGAGAGCGGGTGGTGATGATGCTGTGTGTCCTCGGCTCAGTCACGTCGAAGGTGCGACGTGACGAGTTCCTGCTTCGGATTTTGGCTAAAAGGTAGGCGGGATAAATCTTGAGTCTCCGCCATCCTTGCCCCGACCGAGCCATCTCGAGCTTGGTCAGAACACGGTGTTTTTGGAAGGGAGAAAGTTTCTTCATCACCTATGACTGTGACGGACGTATTACGAGTCGAGGTATAATTAGAGGATAAATGTGAATGCTAGGAGGAATCTAAGGATTTCAGTTTTCTGGGGGATTAAATGATTCACATATGAAAGAAACAACTCATGTCCACCCTCTTTATATAAGGGATGAAGAGGATGGCATTAAACATGTTCTGATCTTTAAGGAAATCTGCCAGCAAGAATGCGACTGTTCCGCTCCCCCACGTTATCAGTAGCCATTGAATTTGAGAGGTCTCGTGAAGGAAAAACATTAAAGACCTACTTCGGGTAGCCAAACGGACAGAACGGATAAAGGCTAAATCAAAAAGGATATCTCGTAGATAGGAGCGTTTCCTGGGCATTCGGATAACTGCCAACGCCAGGGAAGGGTCGAATTAAATGAGCCATAATAAAGGCTCGGAGTTACCAAAACCCCCCTCTCCAACCAAGAGGCCGGACAGCAGGGTTTTGAGGGGCTATTGTGGGGTCCAATAATTGACGGGCCAGGCCCATTTGCTGATGAAGGGTCCAAAGGCCTAAGCCGAAAAAGGTCATGGCCAAAGTTCAAGAGTAGTATGGCCCAATTGGCCCAGAGAAGCAGCCGAGGACAGTGCAGTCCTCGACTGACCCAAGAACAAGGGCAGAAAGGTAAAGGGACGTGCTTGAAGGGAAATCTAAAATATCTAAGAAAGGCTTCCTTTGCCACCTTCCCCATGCATATCTCTGCGCCTAACAGATCCTTATCCATTAACTTTATCAACAACTCTCAACGACTTAGGTCTGGGACTGATGGGACAAGTATCAGTCTTGGAAAGGTCGACCCTACACGTGGACGAAGGAAATTGAACGCATGCTAGTATAAAAGAAAAGATATGTAACCTAAATGAGGGGGAGCCCAGAAGGGGAGGGAGGGGTTCCAAAGGTGAATACACCTGAACCATATATGAAAAGCTTAACAAAACCACCACCGGGTGAACATGACTTAGCCTTTCGATCCCACTCTCTACAAATGATATTGTATGGGCACATTCACGTCCTGTCCCAACTACAATTTCGGTTCGTTCTGGAACGTGACCCTACAACTCTCATTTAAAAAAAAAAAAAAATTTGATAACTGTGAGACTCTTTCCAACAATAATGGTTAGTTTCCTACAGTTTCTTTTGAGTGAATCCCACAAGATGTTGTATGAGCAGTATATCGTTTCTGTCATTAGAACGTTCACATTCTAAAAGGAATAATTTCCATTCAATAAACTTTTGGGGTTGGGTTCAAAAAAATAATATGTGCACCAAATAAAATTACGTTGCTTGATATTAAACTTAGAGAATAGGTGGACTTCTCAAACAATATTCTTGTTGTTTTAATAAACTAATACTATTTTTTTTTTTACTTCAACTAAAAGTTAATCCTATTTCCAGTATGATTTTATAGATGTCTAGATTACAAAAGAAATCTACAACTTTGTGAAAATTAATTTTGATGATCAACAATGAAAAACCACTACAGAAATAATCTGATTTTCAAGTAGTGAAGAAGAACACAACCATGCAACTATAAAAATCCACGCGTCCAAACTCATGACAGATACATGCCACTAATGCGTGGAACCCCAAAACTCTAAAAATCTTCTTAGTACCCAAGACTATAAAATTGTGGTAATATCCAAGTACTCAACTTGATAATAAGAAACAACTATCAAAACCCATGCAATTAAATCCTAAAAGATAAGTAACATAAACTAGCTTTTGAGCACATGCTCAGAGACTCTTCTATTTTTTGGGTAAATTTAATAATTTGCATCCATTATAATTTTGGATTATTACATTTTTCAATCACAAAAAAACCTAGGGGGAGTGATGAGCATTATGCATTTGTGGGTGAAATAATTTTTTCATTACATTCCTAGGTATTTTGTGATTGGAAAATGTAATAATCCTAAACTATAGTGAATGCAAATTATTAACCTTTACCCAAAAAATAGAAGAGCCTCAAAGGCTAGTATAGTATTTATTGATTTATAGATTAACAATTGTCATAAGAGCATCTGTTAATATGTCCATTTGAATAATTGTAGCAAAACACAACCCAAAATCAAGTTGTTTAATTGTTTTTATAAAATTTTTGTTGAATTATTTTGAAAGTTGAAACACAAATATTACACTATATATATATATATATATATATATTGAGATAGTTACAAGCACTTTGTGCATGGAAATGTGCAAATTAAGTTACAAAACGCTTAACATTAAACAATATTGTAGGAGTACAATAATGGTAGAATAATACTAGAGATACAAACTTTTTTATAAAAAGTTTTACAAACTACTAATGTGGTGAGTGGTTATTGGAAAATGAAAATGTGATGTTAATAGTGGGTCTAGATGAAATTCAATAAGAAGTTATCCACATCAATAGTTTGTAAAAATGTTATAAAATAGTTTGTGACCATAACATTACTCATAATGATATACATCTCTATTTCAAATGAATAGTGGATGCTATCATGAATTTAATTTAGCAGACATCTGCTATAATAAATGAGTTTTTTAATTACTCATTATTTATTTAGAAATATATTAATATTAGAAATTATTACATCTACTAAGGATTAACTATTAAAACCCTTTTAGAGATGAAAAATTAGGCTTCATTTTATAGAATAACTATTAATAAGGAATGATTATTCCCTATAATAAAAACATAACCAAACTACTGAATAGTTAAACTATATATATATATATATTTATTTATTTATTTAGAAACTATTGTACTCTAATCTAATCTAAGTGTATATGCATGTGAAACTCCTTCTTGGAGACTTGAATCCTGACCCTTACCCTCCACACCCTACAAGCATTTATATTTGTGGAGTGACCATCGCACCAAGGATGTACGGTAGTAAACTACTGAATAATTAAACTATAGGAATAACTATTACATTACAATGCCTATTACAGTCTATCAAATATGTCCTCAATGTTGAAAATAAAGTAACACTCCATAATAGAGAAATCAATAAAAATGGCATCCCATATTTGCCTAAATGAATTCGAAACGTTACTCCTAAATTAATGCTATGTTCCTAAATCATAGCATAGAAATGTCACTAGCTAGCTAAAATGAAGAAGTTAACCTATAAATAAGACCTCAAAAAGACAAAGACCAATATTCTAAAACAAATCTCATTAATCAGCAAAACATCATGAGTTGTTTCATTAGATTAGCAATAGCATCATTGCTACTTCTCTTGGTGGAAACTACGTGTGAAGGAGGATTTCTTCCAGGTAAGGTACATCTGAAAATCACTAATGATTTGGAAAATGGTTTGGTGTTGAACCTCCATTGTCAATCCAAGGACGACGATCCTGGAATCCATGCACTCTCTGAAGGTGACGCGTTTGAAATTAATTTCCGCCCTAATTATTGGGGCAATACACTATTTTATTGCAGTATGGACTGGCAAGGCGCATCCCACTATTTTGACATTTATAACTTTCTCGTAGATGAAAAACGATGCGATCCAGATTGCTTATGAAGTGTAAAAGAGGCTGGCCCTTGTCTCTTCAATCATGATCTGGATGGCAATTATGAGATTTGTTACGCATGGAAATCGGTAGTCTAGTTGCTTCTTTTTGGATTTTCCTTGTCCTTTAGAATAAAGGGAAATTCCAAATTATGCAGCACTCTTTATTCTTGAATTAATATTGTGTCGAGGTTTGTTACTTGAATTAATGTGTTAAGAGTTTGTTTCCTGAATTAGTGTTATTGCTGCTATCGTTTTTCATTTCTTATATGCAAAAATGATTTAACAACCTTTTATCATAATAGTTAGGGTGAGATTCTCTCCACTAGGTGGGAGTTTTTCTTCTCACATTAGTTGAGCCTTTCCTTACTCCGCTGCTTGTACCACGAGAGGGAGGTAGTTTTTTTCTTATCTCTGTTTGGAGCGTACAAGTAGCTACAGACTTTCAAAAAAAAAATTATATTATTGTTTTGAACACTCACCATCTACTACTTTTTACTCTTCAAAAAAATATTTTATTTTTTACTCTATTTTCTAGGAAAAGAAAGTGATATAGAGAGTTTATATCTTACTAGCAGTGTAAACTTGCAAAGATAATTAGCAAGGTGGTTAGGCTGTTGTATCCTGGGAATAACGTGCAGAAATTATTTGTTCAATTACATCGGATAAACTGTAGACAGCACGATTTGTCTCAAGATAGTGACTTGATCCATTCTTCATCTATGCCACCTCTTTTTGTAATATCATTTTGTGTAAATTCCAAAGAAAAGTCAAGTAATATCTCTCCTTTATTTCCAACGTCAAGTGCTACTACACATTCCCTTTTCCTCTCATCATTGAACTAAACAAACCTAAGCCTTCATTCCTACTAATTGAGGCTAGGTGTATCATTTTTTGGTCAATTTGTCATATCTAGAGATCATTTTTCATCACCTCCATTCTTACCATAAAATAGAAATAATAAAAATTATTGTCTACAATGGACAAATGGATTGAACTATGTTGTCACGAATAAATTTATTTCTTCACTAGTCTCATCACGTGTGCTTTGCGTGTGCGATAAGATTTTTTTTTTTAGTGAAATAATGTTTAAAAGTGAGATAAAGATATTATCCTAATTTTTAGGATTTTTTCTCTATGTGAGAGTTGATAAAATTATGAAGGCCTAAAGTTTAGAAACTTTTAAAAAAATAAAATTATCTAACTAAAAGATATGGGTATTGTAGAGAGTTTAAGAATTTGTATGAGAATATTTTAGTACGTAAAATGTTGAAAACAAAACAGAGAATCTTCTTCTTAATAGTACTAGATTCATCACATGCACTTTGCGTGTTTGCGTGAGCCATATGGCTCTTTTTTATTTTAGGTTTAGTGAAATAATGTTTAAAAGTGAGATAAAGATAGTTTCCAAATTTTTAGGGTTTTGATAAAAGTTTAAAAGCTTAAAACTTAGGAACTCTTTTAAAAATAGTAAATTACTCTTTTAATCAGATTGTGTTTTTAAATTTAAAATTATTGAATTAAAAGATAGGAGTATTTTAAAGAGTTTAAGAATTTGTGTGAGGGTATTTTAGTACATAAAATATTAAAAATTAAATAGAAAATCTTGTTATTAATAGTACTAGCCTCATCACATGCGCTTTGTGTGTGCGATGAAGCTTTTTTTTGTTGGTTTAGTGTCATAATTTTTTTTTTTTTTTAAGACATTGATTAGTAGGAAAGTGTCCTATTTTGTAGGTATTTTATTTTTAAGTGGAGTTGAAGGTTTAAGAGTATTTTTGAACCATATAAAAGTCCAGTTGAAAGAGGAGAATCCTCTCTCTCTCTCTCTCTCTCTCTCTCTCTCTCTCTCTCTCTCTCTCTCTCTCTCTCTCTCTCTCTCTCTCTCTCTCTCTCTCTCTCTCTCTCTCTCTCTCTCTCTCTCTCTCTCTCTCAAGGGTACATATATTTGGGTGAACATGAACATTAAAAAAAAAAGAACTACGTGTTGTAGTTTTTATTTTTTAGGGTGATTGGGACTGTGAGGGCTTTAGGTGATGGGAGCAGAGGCTTTGGATGATGCAGTGGCTTAGGGTGGTTGAGCAAGAAAATCCCATCCCTATTTCGCCCACATGTAGAGGCAAATGTTTTCCCTAAATCCTCATCCCATTCCCTTTTTGAGGTAGGAAAAACCCACATGAGACACCCAAGTCGAGCAATATAAATTGGGGTGAAATTTCCTTCATACCCATAACCATTAATATATATTTGGTGATCTATGGTACCAAATCAAATTTGATGAGATATTGTATCTTTCAAGAAATTTGACAAGCACAAGCTGTGTGATGGAGTATGTAAGGACCGAGTTTAGATCTCAAGCCCAAAAAATGAATAGGCTCGGGCTCAAAAAGTCCAAAACAATGAATTTATAGAGAGTGGGTTGGAAAACTGGGCTAGAATGAGTTGGATGGCTAACAAAGTGGATTCAAATGACATTAACAGAAAGGTAGATGGATTTCAACTGAAGAAAGTCATCCTTGGACAGGTCCAAGGAAATCAGTTCTTGTATATTTATCTTAGGTATGATTACACAATCATTTCCTGACTGCTACAGTGTTTCTCTTTAGATTTCTCTCTCTAATTTTCGATCTCTTTTTGTTAGGGGTCCCTTACATTATGTATCTCCCTTCTAATGATCTTGGCCCTCCATTTGTTGATCATCCAGGCCACTACTGTAGTGCTTGTCGCATCGGACACCCTTTCTGGCCCTCTATGAGTTGGGATAGCCAATGCAGCACTGTTCAAGGGTTTTCTCCACATAAATGCAGCTAGAAATTTAGCTACAGAACATTTAATGCGGTGGCAGCAGCTTTTCCTTAGATATTTCTTGCCTTCCACTCTTCTAGTGTGTCCGTAATGGATGCCCCTAGCAGTGGAGTTTCCTGGAAGGTCACTTTGAGTGATAGGATATGCATTCGATCTGTGCTTGGCTTGTCCGAGGAGATATTCCCCCTCGGACCACCTTTCCCAGCCTTTCTACTTGCATGTTACTTATGGGACTCTGAACTTAACACTCTCACTACTGTTTATCCGTCCTCGGACCAATCAACGTCCTTGGCCAAAACCCAAGGCCCAATATACAAATTTGGGCCCTTATCCCTACAGAGTACATTTTGGACTGAGCTAACTAGATTTTAGCTAAAAAATTCAATTACAATTTGGATTGAGCTAACTAGATTTTAGCTAAAAAATTCAATTATTCATGTTGAGAGGAATGCTCTCTATAAGTGCTCTAAAAAAAATTCAATTTTAGCTAATCAAGTAATTAATAAATATGCTAGCTGGTGTAATGGAGTACATTTTGGACTGAGCTAACTAGATTTTAACTAAAAAATTCAATTACCTATGTTGATGGGAATGGTCTAAGGGCATGTTTGGTAGACTGTAATAGGCGCTGTAATATAATAGTTATTCCTATGGTTTAATTATTTTATAGTTTGATTATGTTTTTATTATAAAGAATAATCATTCCTTATGGATAGCTATTCTTCAAAATGAGGAATAACTATTCCTCTTTAAAAGGTTGTATTAGCTATTCCTTAGTGAGTGTAATAATTTCAAAACTTAATATATTTCCAAGTAAACAAACTTTCCATATACATCTAACAATTATAAAAAAAAAAAAAAAAAAAAATTATAAAAAAAAAAAAAAAAACATATCTCTCTTAAATTTAAAAATAACAATTTTTAAGGAAATATAATTATATGACTAAGAATTTTCCAAAAATAAATGTTAAGTTTCATTCTAATGTTATAACTCACAACCAAACTAATGAATAAGTTTAGTTATTACATTACAACACATTTTATTCCTAGTAATAAAAGATTACAATTCTTGTCGTAATTCATATTTAGTGTACCAAACGTACCCTAAGTGATCTAAAAAATTGAAAAAATATTCAATTTTAGCTAAACTAGTAATTACAATAATAAATACGCTAGCTGGTGAATGGGGTACATTTTGGATTGAGCCAACTAGATTTTAGCTAAAAAATTCAATTACCTATGTTTATGGGAATGGTCTAAGTGTTCTAATATATATATATATATTTTTTAGAATACTAAATATTTTAAACACACATACGGGGAGAGGGGAAAATGTCTTAAAGAAACTTACAATAGTGTATATCTAAAAGTGCCTAACTCTTGAATATACAGTACCGACTTTAAACCTCTTTAATTCATACTCATTTTCCAATGTGGGATTAACCCACTATTTTTTTTTTTAGAATACTAAATATTTTTAACACACATACACGGAGAGAGGGAGAATGTCTTAAAGAAACTTACAGTGGTATATATCCAAAAGGGTCTAACTCTTGAATATACAGTACCGGCTTTAAATCTCGTTAACTCATACTCATTTTCCAATGTGGGATTAACCTATTGTTTTTTCTTTCAAAAATACTAAATATTTTTAACACACACACAGGGAGAGGGGAGAATGTCTTAAAAAAACTTACAGTGATGTATATCCAAAAGGACTTAACTCTTGAATATACAACACCGGCTTTAAAACTCTTTAGCCTCACACTCATTTTCCAATGCACATAACTTTATTTATTTATTTTCTTTTTTGAGAAGGATATGCTCTAAAAAGTTGAATGCTCTGAAAAAATCAATTTTAGCTAAACTAGTATTAATTAATAAATATGCTATAGTATACTATGTGCTCATTTGCCATATTCCCTGCCAATCCCACCTCTGTTTATTCAGCTATTTGGCCTATGAACAATTCTTCAAAACTTCACCTTAAAAAAAAAAAAAAAAAAGTTTTACTTGCACTTGTTGCCCATCTTATTTTTTAAGGACAATAAACCAATAAAAATAAACCTAAGAATTAAAGAAGAATGCCATTCTACCTTTAAAACTTATGTCTTATGAACATACATAAACCTAAATAAGGATTGGGAGAGAGTCTGAGAAAAAACTAGAAATTTGAGTTTGGAATCCCATTTATTATTATTATTATTATTATTATTATTTTTTTTTTTAGAAGAAGCTGAAACTTTTATTCTTTAGAAAAGGCAAAAGTTACATCATGGCAAAGAGCTCATTCTATAAAACATAGACTCTTCTCAATCCAGGTAACAAAATCATTTATAATTCGTGCGTGTTTGACTAACAAATGTGGCGGGTTTTTTCAATTCTTTTTTAATTGGTACTGTTGACAGTTACTACATCATCATGCTTTGTTAAAATTAAGTTTATAAAAATATGATATAGAACACATCACAATAGATGCAAGCATTACAAAATAAATCATAGAATAATTCAATATTTTATGGATATAACAGGTTGGTGATGTTTATACAAACCGCCAAACCCCATGGTAGGCCAAAGCTTTTACTGAAATTCTTCCTAGATTATTTTATTGCCAACTTGTTCATTGTTTTGGATTTTTTTTCTTACCAAATCAAAATTAGCTGCAACTAGATGTTGAAATTGGAGTCCACTATCGAATCAATTGAATGGCCGACTCGTTTTGTCATTACCGATATATATCGATCTCCCACAAAATGGTGTCGTTTACTTACATGAGCTTACGTGCATATCCTTCTCAAAAAAGAAAATAAATAAATAAAGTTACGTGCATATCCCAGTTAACATTCAAAACTGTAAGACTTTACTATGGTGGGGGCGCACGCTTACACACACACATATATATATATATATATATATATATATTCAAATTTTAATAAATCTATTATTGAATCATATTATTTTTCTATATTCTCCACACTTGTAAAATTTCAATATGATCAAAAATCAATAGCTATGTTATCAATTAATTATTTAAAATCAAGTTTTTGTAGTTTAAAATAATGTATAAAATATGAGTTTATGAATCGAATAGTAAATAACATATAATTGATATAAAAAATTAGTATACATGTTAAGAATATATAGAATATATAATCCAATGATAAAATTTTTAAAATATAATTGTGTAACATTATTTAGAGTTACAACATTTGTAACTTAAGCTGAATCCATATAATATATGCATGTTAAAGATATTAAAGATATTAATGTTCAATCAATTATATTATACTAGTTCAGATTTATTATATTTAACCCTATTTTTTAAAAATGTAATATCTTTTTTTTAATACAAAATAGAATTTCTACTTTAGTATAATCTAAGTGTATATGTGTGTAAAACTCCCTCTTAGAGACTTGAACTCTGACTCTTGCCCCCCACACCCCACAAGTATTTATACTTATGGAGTAACCATCGCACCAAGGTATGCGATGGTTAAAATGTAATATCTTACAATGGTGGGGCATGATATTCAAGATTTTTTTTTTAAAGAAATTATTCAGGATATTAATGTAATACATTTCTATCCGTGTTGATTTAAAATAAGGTTTAAATGCAAAGAGGTCTCTTGTGATATGGGTCATTCTCAAACACACAGTTTTTGTGCTACAAAATTGACTTATTAAATCCTTGTAGTATGTAAAATACCACAGTTGACCACTCAGTAAAAAGTTTTCAATTTCATCAAAATAAGCGGATTCCAAACAGATCTTCGTGAGCACAATAACTGATTATCGTCTAATACATGTATCCACGTGGTCAATTGTATTATTTTAGGCAAAACTTATATACAATTTTTTAAATGCAATAACTTAAGTTACCTAATTAAATTCAACATCATAGTTGTAAAATACAAAAAAAAAAAAAAATGCTATTCCTTTCAATGATAATTAAATTGAATCATATGGCTCATTAGTCAATAGACTCAATACAATCACATTATTTAATTTAATTAAGGAATCAAAGGTGATGGTGTTACAAAAAACACCAACTCCTGAGCTCGTCCATATGGCTCGTCCAATGAAAGACCAACTAGGGCGAACCAAGCACATGTAGTGATCGTCCTAGGCGTCCTTAATGACCTCGTCCGTCCTTAGAAGCTTTTAGACGGACGAGGTCCCTTAAGAAGCTTGTCCGTCCTTAGAAACGTTTGGACGGACGAGCTCTACACTTGGAATTAGGTTTCTTTGTGATGAACCGTTTCCAATGATAGTTATGGAAACGATAGTCAAAGAAACATAACTCCCACGACAGTTACAGGAGTTGACTCCAAATCCTATGGACTCCTTAATAATAGGGGAAGTTATAAGGAATAACCGCTTACATCGACCTATATAAACACTTCTACTCCTGTGAAGAAGGGTAAGTTCATTCTAGACAATATTCCTAGAATCTTAAAATTTCAGATTTCCTGAAGAAAGAAACTAACTTCATCATCGGAGGATTTGTGGCCGGTCACCCCGGTCTGCTCTGACTTTTGTCAATTCTTTTTCAGGTCCAACACATCATCCTAATCCACATCATCCAACCTACTGATTTTCCAAGAAACATCAGTTGGCACCGTCTGTGGGAAAGATTATTTTGCAGTTGTTTTTCTTTTCCGTGACAAAAGGTTGAATGGTACGGACCAGATCAAGGGCTACTAGCCCAGGCCATCAGGGAAGTAGAGACGCTTCAAGCAACTTCCATCGCGATCGCCAATCTACACGGGTCATGCAGACATCATCTGTCCATGTGCAATCTATGGCGGCTGCAATGGCGGAGTTAACTCGCCAAAACCAAGAATTAAGAAGGGAGATTAATCTAAGAAGGCAGACACATGAAGAGCTTGAAGGAGGAGGACAAACATAGAGTCATGATGATAGAGAAAATGCTGAAATTGGAAGTCAGTTAAGAGGTACCACTTCATGAACGGTGCCACACTTGAAAGAGGAGATGGACCAAATGAAGAAAGTCATGGAAGAAATGAAAGAGAACATGAGAAGGGCGAATCCTGTAGAAGATTTCATCCACAGAACTGATTCCCCCTTTACGGCTTCCATTAACGGTCACCCTCTACCACCAAAGTTCAAGTTGCCTTCTCTGGATTCGTATGATAGGACACGAGACCCTTTTGATCACATTGCCACCTTTAAGACCACTATGCATCTTCAAGGGGTTCCTGATGAAATAATGTGTAGAGCCTTCCCTACCACTCTCAAGGGCCCAGCACGAGTGTGGTTCGGTAAAATACCCCCGAATTCAATAAGTTCTTTTGAAGAATTGAGTAAGTTGTTTGTCAATAACTTCATCGGAGGATAGAGACACAAACATTCTTTGTCCAGCTTGTTGACTATAGAACAAGGAGAAAGTGAAAGCTTGCGGTCCTTCATCACCCGTTTTAATAGGGAAGCATTGAAGGTGGACGAGATGGATGATAAGTTGCTTTTGGCAGCTTTTCATAACAAACTTAATTCAGATCTGTTCATCCACAAGTTTTACGAGTAAGAGCCTCAAACTATGGCTGAACTCGTCCACTCCACTCAGAACTCTATGAATGCAGAAGACGTAATCATAGCCAATAAGAGGAAGAGAACTGAGAAAATGGAAGCGAACCACCACTTTGAACAAGGGCCCCGTCCAAAAAAGGGACGGACGGACGACAAAAAGGACCGAGATAATAGGAAGACAGGCCCCCCAGCAAGGAATCAAAATTATACACCTTTGAATGCCCCACTTGATCAAGTGCTCATGCAGATCAAAGATGATCCTTCCTTGAAGCAGCCTGAGAAGATGAAAGGTGATCCTAACAAACACAATAAGAACAAGTATTGTTGCTTCCATAGAGATCATGGCCATGACATGGACGAGTGTTATGACCTGAAGCAACAGATTGAGAATCTTATTAGACAAGGAAAGTTGAGGCATTTCTTTGGAGGAGATCATAAAGATGAGAAGTTGAAGGGAAAAATGGAAGAATCATTACGGCCCCCACTTGGAGAGATAAGGGTTATTATAGGAGGGACTTCAGTAGGACAGTCTTCCAAGGCAAAGAAAACGTATCTCAAAGTGGTGCAAAACGTCCAACTTTCTTGACGATCACCAAGGACGAGGGGGACCGATGAGTCAACTATCTCATTCACCGACGAAGAAGCTGAAAGGATCCATCATCCACATGACGATGCCATTATCATCACTTTACTTATAGCATATTATACAACCAGGAGAGTGTTGGTGGATAACGGAAGTTTAGCAGATATATTGTACTACCCTGCCTTTCAATAGATGAGGCTTGAACAAGATCAGCTTCATACAGTGTGCTCGCCATTGATAGGGTTTGGAGGAATGAAAGTGCAGCATGTGGGTACCATCACGTTACTTGTAGTGGTGGGGGCATATCTGTAGCAAGTAACTAAGGACGTGAATTTCCTAGTGGTTAACTGTTCGTCATCCTACAATGCCATAATTGGAAGACCAACTCTAAATAGTTAGAAGGCAGTCACGTCCACCTACCACCTGTCAGTTAAGTTCCCAACAGAACATGGAGTAGGACAAGTGCAAGGAGATCAACTAGCAGCTAAAGAGTGCTACCTGGCCATGTTGGCCATGGACGAACAGATTCAGACAATGAACATTGAAGAAAGAAAACTTGTGTGGAGCCCATTGAAGCATTGGAAGACATTTCTTTGGATGAAAGAAACCTTGAGAGATGCACCAGGGTTGGAGCAGATTTAGAAGAGGTAGTTAAGGAAGACCTCATCCGTTTTCTGAGGAAAAACATTGACATATTTGCTTAGAGTCATGAGGACATGCCAGGTATAGACCCTAGTGTCATTACCCACCGTCTAAATGTGTATCCTTCCTCTAAGCCTATATGACAGAAGAAAATGGTGTTTACTCCTGAAAGAGACAATGCTATTAAAGAAGAGGTGCAAAAGTTGATCATAGCAAAGTTCATTTGAGAAGTTTATTATCCAGATTGGTTGGCCAATGTAATAATGGTCAAGACGGCAAATGGTAAGTGGAGAATGTATGTAGACTTCTCCAATCTGAACAAGGCCTGCCCCAAGGACAGCTACCCGTTGCCTCGCATTGACCAATTGGTAGATTCTACTGCAGGACACAAGCTGCTTAGCTTTATGGATGCTTTCTCTGGATATAATCAGATAAGGATGGATGACGCAGATCAAGAAAAGACATCCTTTGCCACGAGTCAAGGCTTATTCTGTTATAAGGTGATGCCCTTCGGTTTAAAGAATGTTGGAGCAACATATCAGAGGTTGGTTAACCACATGTTTCGTCCACAAATTGGGCGGAATGTAGAGGTTTACGTAGATGACATGTTGGTAAAAAGTCAGGACGAGGAGAAGCACCTGGACAACCTACAGGAAACGTTTGACACATGTAAGCAGTATAACATGAGGTTGAATCCCAGCAAATGTGCTTTCGGAGTATCATCCGGGAAATTCCTGGGATTTATGGTTTCGCATAGGGGGATTGAAGCAAATCTAGACAAGATCCAGGCGATACTAAACATAGAACCTCCGCGAAATATCAAAGAAGTCCAATCTGTTACCGGACGAGTTGCTGCCCTTAACAGGTTTGTCTCTAAAGCTACTAATAAATGTTTGCCATTTTTTAAGGTACTTAAAAAAGCATTTGAATGGACGGACGAGTGTCAAAAAGCTTTCCAGGACTTGAAAATCTACCTCACTATGGCTCCTTTGCTAAGTCCATCCGTGCTGGGAGAGGAGTTGTATTTGTACTTAGTAGTCACTCCACATGCCGTTAGTTCAGCATTGATAAGGGAAGAAGGAAGAGTGCAAAAGCCCGTATACTACACAAGCAGAGTACTAAGGGGAGTGGAAGGACGATATCCGCTAATAGAGAAGCTGGCTTTTGCATTGATAATGGCCTCCAGGAAGCTTAGGCATTACTTCCAAGCTCATGTCATCAATGTCATGACTGATCACCTGCTTAAGAAAGCAATGAACAAGCTAGAAGCTATAGGACGACTGATCCAATGGGCTGTCGAGCTTAGTGAATTTGACATCAGATATCAACCAAGGCATGCAATAAAAGTTCAAGCCCTGACAGATTTCATTGCAGAGTTTACTCCAAGTTATGAGGACTTAAACGGGGTGGAGAATAGAAAGAAATGGGTTGTCCACGTGGATGGCTTATCGACACAGCATGCAGGAGGAATAAGAGTTGTCTTACTGTCCCTGGAGGGAGATAAATTGAAGCACAAGGTTCGTCTACAGTATCAAACGACTAACAATGAAGCTGAATATTAAGCCCTTCTTAAAGGGTTGGAGTTGGCTAAATCTGTGGAAGTAGAATCGATACTCGTCCTGGGAGACTCACAGTTAGTTATAGGCCAAGTGAACGGGACATGTGAAGCCAAAGAAGAACGAATGAAGAAGTACCTTAACAGGGTGTTACACCTTGTCAAGAAGTTTAAGGAAGCCGATTTCGTTCAACTTCCAAGAGAAGAAAATATTGAAGCTGATACTTTAGCAAAAGAAGCCTCAGCAAGTAAAGTAGTGGACGAGTTTGATGAAATTCAATACCTACCCAGCATAGACTTTCCAGAGGTGCATCAGATAGAGGGTGAAGAGAATTGGATGACTCCAATAGTGTCATACTTGAAGGACGGAAAGCTTCCAGAAGGAAAAGGCGAGGCTAGGAAGCTCAGAGTTAGATCAGCCAAATACGTCCTCATGAATGAGGTACTATACAAAAGGGGTTTTTCACAACCTTATCTGAGGTGGTTAGCACCGGACGAAGCTAACTATGTATTGAGGGAGGTTCATGAAGGAGCATGTGGCAACCATTCAAGAGCCAGATCACTTGTCCACAATGTCGTCTGTGCAGGCTACTACTGGCCAAACATGCAAGCTGATGCCAAGGCATATGTCAAGGTTTGTGATCAATGCCAATGATTTAGTAACGTCCCTAGACAACCATCAAAGTATCTCACCCCTATGATGACCCCATGGCCTTTTGCACAATGGGGGTTAGACATCTTGGGTCCCTTTCCACTTGAGACGAGGCAGATGAAATTTCTAGTAGTGGATATTGATTATTTCACTAAGTGGGTAGAGGCAAAACCCTTAGCAAATATCACGCAACAAAATGTCAAGAACTTTGTCTGGAAAAACATTGTGTGCAGGTTTGGGGTACCCAGAGTATTAGTGTCTGACAATGGATGACAATTTGACAATACACTTTTCAAGGACTTTTGTGAACACTTCAGAATTCAAAATCATTATTCCTCGCCTGCCTATCCCCAAGCAAATGGTCAAGCGGAAGTTGCAATCCGATCCTTGTTGAAAATCATCAAGACTCGACTTGAGGGGGCAAATGGAGTATGGCCAGACGAGTTACCAGGTGTTCTATAGGCGTACAAAACGACGGTGAGAACCCCTATAGGAGAAACTCCTTTCAAGTTAGCTTATGGAAGCGAAGCAGTCATACCTGCAAAAGTGCACATGGCCACCCATAGGGTGACGATGTATCAGGATAAGGATAACGAGGAGCAACTCCGTCTAAACCTCGATCTAATAGACGAGGTGAGGACGGACGCGGAACATAGAATGGCCAAGTATAAGAACCTAATGGCTAGGCAGTATGATGCAATGGTGAAGCCAAGGCGATTCAACATAGGAGATCTTGTGCTGAAAAAGGTCTCTTTGGCAACCAAAAACCCAGCTCATGGGAAATTGGGCCCTAATTGGGAAAGGACCCTACAGAGTTATCAGCTGTAAAAGGCAAGTGTGCGCGCCGGAAATGAGACTGTTGGGCTTAACCTCACTTGGGCTCACAACTTATTTATAAGGTGGGCTTTAGGATTTCCCACTTTGGGTGGTTCTCGGCACAGAGACTCAAAGTAATATCCTCTCTCCCTTCCTGAATGACTGTTTTTTCTCTCTCTTTTTTGAACCCCCATTTCTTCCCCAACTTCTCCTATTTATAGCTTTGAGTTAGTGGGGAGATCATGATTACTGTCATTATTAGTGCAATTGAAGGTCCAATATTATCTGTTGTAAGTGGATGTTTAGGTGAGAGTGGAATGCAATGATTATGGCTTTGGAACTTGGTTCCAACTCAGGTTAATATGCTCGGTAATGATGTTTCTTGAGCTACCGAGCATCCTATGGTACGCCCGGACAAGGTTTCATTGTTTTTTTGGGGAATTTATGCCGAGCATCGGTTAGGGGTCGAGGCTCAAAACTTGTAGTTCATGAAGGTAGTTTCAAGCAGAATTTAAAGTGATGGGGCCGTACCATTGGGCCTGAGCTTAGGGCCCATTTGGGTCTTAGGACCTCGGTGCCGTACAGCAAGGATCCTACTACTTGAAGGCCCTGGACTGGAGAAAATTGGAGCATCCTTGGAATGTGGAGCACCTGAGGAAGTACTATCAGTAAAAGTGATAACCTGGACGAGTATTACTATGGACGAGCTTGGAGCTTGTTTGTCTACTTACGTTCTACTTATGTTTAATGCTGCTACTTTATTATGTTGTGGTTATTTATGTTGTGATTATGGACGAAGTTATGGAGTTTGTATTTATTAGATTCCCTAAAAGGCATTGGCTTGTAAATATGTGCTTTATTTGTGAACAATATTTATGTTATGTACAAAATGTTGTGTGAATTCCAAATCTCCATACTATTTTCGTTCAAGCTAACCCACAAGGGGGCTAAAAGATTTAAGACGAATAAATTCTCTGGACACAGAGATATAACGTCTATAAGTTTTCCTGAGTAAAACAAGGAAAAGCTTAGGCATACTTGTCCAAGCCATGAACGAGGGAAAGCCTTATAAAGCATATTCGTCCAAATTATGGATGAGAATAAAAAGCCAACTAAAACAATCCAATCTTTGGACGAGTGAAAAGTTAGGCAAAAGAAATTGGATAGAATGTAAAACCAGCTTGCAAGTCTTAGGACAAATGAAGCTAAAGGAAAAATACTATCCACAAAGACGAGTTACATTAACAAAAATAATATAATATAAAAAATATATATATATTTTCACCATGGACGAACCAAAGCTGGAGTTGATATAGATAACAACATTCGTCCACAAAATGATAGAGAATAAACTATCATTCATTAACTAAAGGGTGGACAACCTACATCCAAAAACCCTTGTTAAGTCAAACAAATTGAAATGATTGTTTAAGACCCCGTCCTAAAACCATGGATGAGGCAAATGTATTTTAGTTACATAAAAAGGTCCCAAAACCAAGGACCAAACAAAAACCCAAAAGAAAGGAAAAAGAAATACAAGGATTGCCTAAGTGTAAAAGTCTCATTTTTAAGAAGAAGGGGCATTAGCATTGGGGTCGTCTTGGGGTGGCTGAGTGCTAGCATTGTCTTCCACATTAACGTCCTTGGAGCTAGTTTGAAGAAGAGAGCTGGTAGCAGTAGCAAGGTTAAGCTTAATAGAGCTAAAGTCCACTTCCGGGAAGTTTTCCATAGCATCCGCTCTGAAATCCTCAAAACCTACTGCATAATTGGCATCCAGAAGATCAATGTATTGCTTGGACGCCTTGAATTCAGTCACTGCATCCTCTTTAGCCTTGGACAAAAGAATACTCAGCTCGTCATTCTTCTTCTGTAGATGGTCAAGACGAGTGCCTTTTTCTGCTGCATTAGTTTTTAACTCCTCAATCAAATTCTGGAACTCTTTTGTTTTCTCCTTAGCCTGGGCAGCCACCCCAGCCCATTTCTTGGATTCTTCCTTCACCTCCTGAATCCTCGTCTCTAACAAGACTCTCGTCTTGTCCAATCCTGTAGCCTGCCTGGACGCTGCAATAAATTTTGACATAGCCTAAAAAAAAAAAATTTGAAATGAAGGTTAGATGAAAAAATATATATGTATATATTGGCAAAGACGAGGAAAAATATATAATTACTTACCTTGAAAAGATCGTGAACACCAGAGTGTTCAAAATCCTTCAAGGACATGTCATAGCAAGTATTTATGTCCTCGTCTAATACAGCCTTCTGAAAATGCTCCCAAGCCAGGTCTTCATTTTCAATGATATTTGAAGGGACCCGTTGAGAAGGCTGGGATATGGCAGGCACAGTCACCTTGGGCGGAGGAGACTTGGACGGAGTGATCTCAATTGGAGTGGACAAGTCCACGTCATAAATTTTGACAGGTTGCTGAGACGAGGGAATGTTAGGCTTGACTGTTTGGGACGACCCATGCTTGGCCTTTTTGCCTCGTCGGTTGGGGAGATTGCCCAAATTTAGACTTTTGGACACAGATCTCTTTTTGTCCCCAGACAATGGACGAACTTGTGGTTGGGTCTCAGGACGATCTTCTTCATCTACTATAACGGCCTACGGAAAAGCGCTAGCCACATCTGTGCTATACCTCAAAAGGACTAGTCACAATTGAGGCTCCTTGCAGTTATTAATAAAGCCCAGTTCAACCTAGTAAATACCCGATGTGGGACTCATCACACACCCACACACATCACACAATCAATCAAATTGGGGTATCACATCTACAAACTCTTTTCCCTTATTTTCTTTCATGGTTGACACTCCTAAAAGTGAAAAACGACGACAATAAGTGAGAAATTATAAGTAGATCAGGAAATAAGGTAAGTGTTCAAAATGACATTAGGTAGAAACTTACTTCTTCTTACTGTGACGTCGTGAGCAATAGCCTTGTTTGATGGTTCAGGGCCAAGTCCCCACTTGGCAAGACGTCGTAGGGTAACTAAAGAACGAAAATCCCTATCGACGAAAAGACGAGCTCTATGGACGTGATCACAGTGAAATTTGCTTAAAGACGGTCGTTTAACACCTATAAAACAAATGATAAACAAGAGTTAGAAGCAAATAAAAAATAAGTTGAAAGAAAGAAAAATGAAAAAGGGGAGGGACGTACTTTCAGGATGAAGGTTCCCTAAGTCCCCAGAGTAAGGGGCAAAAGGGTCCCTGCCAACGTCCATAGGGTTCCCTACCTAAAAACCGGAGACAAAGATAAACTCTGTCTTCCAATTTCTGTCAGATGAGGCCAGGGACTTAATTAATCTACAATCTTTACCTCTAGCTGTGAATTGGTAAAAGCCAAGGGATTGATTTATCTTTGAAGCTTTATAACAAAAGAGGAACTCATCCACAGTAAGGGGACGGTCCCTCCCAAATACTTCACTCCACAAAATTTGCATAGAGATAACTAATCTCCACGCATTAGGATTGAATTGACATATACCTAAACCTAACCTAACTAGTAACTCTCTAGCAAATGCGTTCAATGGTAACCTAAAACCCCCCCAAGAAATAAACCTCATAGACGCCTACCCCAAAACGAGGATTGCAGCACCACTCTCCACGGACGGGCAACCTAGGGTTAAGCTCATCCGGAATCTGGTACCATGCCCTAAGATTGTTAAGCCTTTGCTCACTCGTTTTGGAATGAACACTTACAGCACAACTATAAACGTTCTCCTCTTCGTCCAAAGGACTAAACGAAGGGACATTGGACAAAGTGCCAGCTTGGGAACCAGAGGCTTTCCTAAGTTGTTCTTGGATAACTTCTAAAGGAAGCCCAGGCACACCAGAGGTATACCCCTCGTTCATAAAGCTCTCCCCACTACTATGATTACTGTTACTTGAACCACCATTACTGGTTGTATCATAATACTCATTTATAGCTTTGTCTGTACTATCACTAGACAAGGAAATAACAATTTGAGACATTTTTTGGAAACCAAATACCTAAAGACGAGAAGGAAGAGAATACCTAGCTCTAGACGAGAGAGGACTATGGACGCAGAGAGACTTCTAGACGAAGAAAGATTTCAGAAATGTGAAGGGTAGGGGAGGAATTCCACTATTTATAGACATCTGACCTGGGTATTTGAAACGGTACGACCAACCAAGATATGACACGTGGCTTACCCCGCAAAAAAATAAATTGAGGAGATTGGACATCAGTGAAATTATGACACACGGCACGTACAGTTGTAGACATTAAGTGCACAAATCCTTTAGACGATCCATGTGACTACACATCCTTTAAACGATCCATGTGGACAAGGGGGCAACTGATGGTGTTACAAAAAACACCAACTCCTGAGCTCGTCCATATGGCTTGTCCAATGAAAGACCAACTAGGGCGAACAAAGCGCATGTAGTGATTGTCCCAGGCGTCCTTATTGACCTCGTCTGTCCTTAGAAGCTTTTAGATGGACGAGGTCCCTTAAGAAGCTTGTTCGTCCTTAGAAACGTTTGGACGGACGAGCTCTACACTTGGAATTAGGTTTCTTTGTGATGAACCATTTCCAACGACAGTTATGGAAACGATAGTCAAAGAAACATAACTCCCACGACAGTTACAGGAGTTGACTCCAAATCCTACAGACTCCTTAATAATAGGGGAAGTTATAAGAAATAATCGCTTACATCGACCTATATAAACACTTCTACTCCTGTGAAGAAGGGTAAGTTCATTCTAGACAATATTCCTAGAATCTTGAAATTTCAGATTTCCTAAAGAAAGAAACTAACTTCATCATCGGAGGATTTGTGGCCGGTCACCCCGGTCTCCTCTGACTTTTGTCAATTCTTTTTCAGGTCCGACACATCATCCTAATCCGCATCATCCAACCTACTGATTTTCCAAGAAACATCAAAAGGTATTTCACCTAAAGAATTATACCTTAGTTTTACCCTTATTTTAAAGGGTGTGGCTTCTGTCCAGTGGCTTCTGTCCAGTGCCTCCAGTGCATTGGACCCACTGCGATCATGACACGTGTCCAAAAATGGACAGGTATCATAATCGCAACGGGTCTAGTATCACAGGACACTAGACAGAAGCTACACTCTATTTTAAATACTATCAAGGATTTAAAAAGACAATTTTGTAATACATAAAATGTGTTTGATAATGTCACATACCATAGAGGACTATCTTTATCATATAGGCAACTTAGGCAATCGTCTAACCCCTCCTTTATTAATTAATATAATATTAATTTATGTCTTAATTTTTTTATTAAGGTTGTTTCACAAAAAAATAATAATTAAGACCCCCTCCATTAGCCAATAGAATGCATTCAATAAATCAACACGTTTACACCTTATCTTTTTTTAGTAGTGCTATAAGTACTACAACTTTTACTATATTGAGATTACAAATTGATGTGCCACCAATTTTTTCTTTTGAGAAACAATGTGCCACCAATTAGGTAATTTAAATATTCATTTTTAAGTGGTCATTTGAGACTCTACAGTCGGTGCTTAAAAATCAAATTACGTGTACAAAATGAAGACAGTCCAGCTTCTTAACGCTTGGTCTTAGTTTGGACTATGTTGCTTTCCACTAACTTACATTAAAGAATAAGTCATAGTATTTTTATAATTATGTCAACAAATTTAGATGGTAAAGTCTAACTCAATGATTCTTAAAAAACAAAAACAGAAGTTCTGACTCAATAGCCGTTGAAATAGCGATGGAACATGATCATGTATTAAAAAAGAGATGCCATGTTATGATGATGTTATGACCCAAAAAAAAAAAAAATTTTCATTTTAAATCCTATTATTTCTAAAGGTACCATAATTGAAAAGAAAATTGATGTAATACTTTATGCTCAAGACGCAATACAAACATTCTGTTTCCAGAATCAACCTTTTCAATCCACCCCAACAAAAAAGTTGTACTTTCCTTTAATCCTTTGATTAGAAACAAATTTCGAATATGCTTTTGAAAATTGTAAATGGATGACTAAGAACAATGCGTACACATCTTGTTCTACTGCCCACTAATACATTCCTTTCCAATGTTACGTTGGAAATTTGTCTCCAATTGCATCAGCCATCCTTACTATTTTAAAATTTTTTTTATAAGAAACTTTTATCTTTATTAAGAAGAAGATAAATTCAATATATCATAAGCAACAACTAACTCAATCAGCAGACAGCAATACATAATTATTAATACTATCTATTTTTTTGACAAATTTTGCCAATAAATGTGCAAGTTTATTGTCTTGTTACTTCACGTGGAAAATTTGAATTGATCTAAAATCTTTAAGCTTGTGAGCTAGACCAACCAGAACATTGAAGACAACCATAGCAGAAGTATATAAACCTTGAACAGTGTCAGTCACTATCTTAGAATCACCTTCAACTATCACATCCCTTATACTAACATCCCAAGCAAAAGCTACCCCGATTTTCATAGCTTTCACCATCAGCCATCTTTTAGTCCAACATCTACGTCTTTTCTCTCATTTAATTTTTTTTTTAATTTCTTTTTCATATATTTTATTCGACGATAGATTTTTAATTATTAATAAGCTAACTGAAATCCATTTAAAGATTTTTTTATGGTAAATCTTTGTCTAATGGTAATGTACCAATTTTAGAAAATTATTTTATTGCTTTTCAAAAATTTAAGGTTTAAAAAGCCACCCCAATTTTCATAGCTTTCACCATCAGCCATCTTATAGTCCAACATCTACGTCTTTCCTTTCATTTTATTTTTTTTTTATTTCTTTTTCATATATTTTATTCGACGATAGATTTTTTATTATTAATAAGCTAATTGAAATCTATTTAAATATTTTTTTTATGGTAAATCTTTGTTAAATGGTGATGTACCAATTTTAGAAGTTTACTTTATTGCTTTTCAAAAATTTAAGGTTTAATTTAATATTTTTGAAATTATAGTATTTAATTTTGATTATTTTATTTCTAAATTATAAGATTTAAAATGAAATTGAAAAAAAAAATGCGGGAACTTGGGGGCAGGTGGGCACGCATATAAGCCTACTTTTGCGCACAGAAGAAAGAGCTTACACTCATTGACGCCTGATTATGTAATGATAAGGACAGCACGTGGAATCTTTGTCAAACCCAATAAATTAAATTATGAATAATGCTAATTTAAAAAAAAAAAAGTTATTAAAAGGTCAAGGAGAAAGAAATTAATGGATATAAGAAGATTAATAGATGTGACCCCGGAGCGCACCCAATGCATAATGCATTCTTAGGGAGTTATTACCTTGGGAGTTTTTAATTAAGACTTTAATATAACACATTACTTGTGTTATATAAATTCTCTAATTCATTTTTTTTTTTTTAAATTCTCAAATTTGATCCATGTCTATTAAATTAAAAAACTTAAGGTATAATACTTAAGTTGTTTTTAAGTTTTACTTTAATATCAAATATAAGGACATGATACCGGAAAAGTATGGAGGACCCAAATGATATCGGCATGAAGAATGCAAGATGGCTAGATATATGATTTTCGATTGGGCTTGTTGAAGTTTTAGACATTCTTGTGTCAAGGCACCACTTAATGCAAAAGTTTAAGTATATAGATTTTTTTTTTTTTTTTTTGCTAATAAAGTATATAGATTTGATTTTAGTTCCACTATGTATATTAATTCTCAAATTCTTATTGAATCAAAAAGAAATCTAAAATTCTTTATTTATTTATATGGGTCCCACAATGGAGGACCCAACTGATATTGGCTTGAAGAATGCAGGATGACTAGGTATATGATTTTTGATTGAGCTTGCTGAAGTTTTGGACACTCCTATGTCAAGACACCACTTAATGCCAAAAGTTTAAGTATATAGATTTGATATAGTCCCATTATGTATATAAATTTTCAAATTCTTATTAAATTAAAAAAAAAATCTCAAATTCTTTATTTTTATGGGCCCCACTATGGAGGACCAAATTGATATCATCATGAAGAATGCGGGATGACTAGATATATGATTTTCGATTGGGCTTGCTAAAGTTTCAGACACTGTTGTGTCAAGACACTACTTAATGCTAAAGTTCAAGTATATAGATTTTATTTAGTCCCACTATGTATATAAATTTTTAAATTCTTATTAAATTAAAAAAAAATCACAAATTCTTTATTTTTATGGGTCCCACTATGGAGGACCCAATTGACATCGTCAAGAAGAATGCGGGATGACTAGATATATGATTTTCGATTGGGTTTGTTGAAGTTTCAAACACTCCCATGTCAAGACACCACTTAATGCCAAATTTTCAGACACTCCTACATCCACAATATTTTCACAACAAATCATATGTGGCAAGTAGTTATTGGTTTTAATTTTGAATTCACAACTTAAAATTGCTTTTCTACCCACCCATAAAAACTAATAATAACATACCTTTTATAATTTGTAGTGAAAATATTATGAACATAATATTTCTCTTATTTATATTTCATGTTCACTCATACATCTATCCTTTTCACTGATCGCTCAGATTGGACTCCCCGAGTCCAATAATTTGAAGTACTTGCTCTAATGACGGCAGCTTGATGTCACATTTATGAGTTCCTGGATTAGAAAGTCTACTCTCACCATGTTATCATTGTAGAAGAAAGCCTGTACTAAGTCTCAGAAATAAATTGGGATCCAAGGTTGCTAGCAACTCCATAGGAGCAATGGCAACCAGGGAAGAAACAAATTATATAGAAGCTTTCATTACTGAACAAGGTCCGATAATGAGCAATGTAAATCATGAAAATGGTCTTACATCTGCTCATACCATAGACCATGGTATGTTTAGTCTTTATATTCAACTCAACCGGATTTTCACTTCATGTTTAGTTATACATGAGATTATACTAAGTCCTCCACATCTGGGTTTCTTCTCAGCTGTTTTTACACAACTTCTATTTGAATCTGTTCTAAGTTTTGTTTCTTCTGTATGATAAAAGGCCTTAAGTGGATTTTATAGCATAGAACTAAGTCAAATAACGAATAGTGAAAAGCATAAACATGGTATGTTCTCTATATTCAGAGATTTACAGTTTTATATAAAGAGGATTATATTAAGCCCTACTCTATTTAAATAGGCTCCAAATGCATCAAGGTTTTGTTTCTTCACTACCATTAATTGATATGAATTTACAGATTCCTGGCAACAAGTTGGGTTGCTGCTGGTGACAAGCTTCAACTGCGGATACATATTGAGTTTTTCAAATCTTATGTTGGTGCCTCTGGGTTGGACTTGGGGTATCATATGTCTGGTTGTTGTGGGTCTCTACACTGCCTATGCTAACTGGCTCTTGGCTGCTTTTCACTTCATCAATGGCCAGAGGTTCATTAGATACAGAGATCTTATGGGCTTTCTTTTTGGTGAGTTTTATCACAAATTAACAAAAAATTACAAGGATATATGTCTATAATGTCCTGGTTGTCAAAAAAGTCAAATACAAGGCATTAAACTTTTGTTTCTTTGTTTTCAAGGCAGAGAAATGTATTATATCACCTGGGTGTTCCAATACTTGACTATTCTTCTATCAAACATGGGTTTCATTCTCCTCGGTGGTAAAGCGCTTAAGGTAATTAATAATTTCAAGCATAGTATGTTGCTTGTTTTTGTGTACTAAAGTACCAATTCTTGAATGTTTCACTGGAAGCAGGAGATCAATTCAGAATTTAGTGATTCACCCTTGAGGCTCCAATACTACATCATCATCACTGGAGCAGCCTACTTCTTATTCGCATTTCTCATTCCAACTATGTCCGCAATGAGAAGATGGCTAGGAATCTCTACTATCCTCACCTTCACTTACATTCTCATCCTTCTTGTGGTACTAGTTAAGGACGGTAGATATATTGGCCTATTTTGTCCTAGAAATGTTTTTAACAATGATCTTGCATTGTGGAAGCTTTGTTACCATCTACATGCTTTGCTTAAACATTAATTTGTTGCAATTTTGGGCAGGGAAATCTAACAAAAACAGAGATTATAAGATTCATGGAAGTAAAGTAGACAAGGTGTTCAATGGCTTTGGTGCAATTTCAGCCATTATTGTCTGTAACACCTCCGGCCTGCTACTCGAAATACAGGTTAGTATAGTAATGTAGACAGATTATGAAGAGGAAGTTCATCTCAAAATCTATAATTCACCATTAATCTTTCTATATTCACTCTGCAGTCAACTTTGCGCAAGCCAGCAGTTGAGAACATGAGAAAAGCCTTATATACTCAATACACTGCAGGGCTCTCAGTTTACTATGGTGTAAGCATCGTAGGTTACTGGGCTTATGGTTCAGCGGTATCCACATACCTTCCTGAAGAACTAAGCGGTCCCAAATGGGTCAAGATTGTCATCAACTTTGCTACCTTTCTACAGTCTATAGTCTCCCAGCATGTAAGATGTATAATCTAATTTCTTTTTAAGGTTAAGCTCAGATTTAACCATACTCATGACAGGAAAGGCCACCTCTAAGTTATTTTCTAGTAAGCCTTAGGATATGGGAAAATTACTAAAGAACTTGACCTTCAAGGCAAAGGACCCCATAAAGCCTTTTGCAAAATTTCTATTATTATTACTACCAGTACACAAAATTCAAAGTCCAAAAAAAGCTAAAAGATAGCAAACTATATGAACAGTCCTTATGATTAAATTGCTGTAATGACCTAACGGGGACCTTTCAACTGAAGTCCGATTCATTGTGTTGATAATGAACATAGATGTTTCTTGCACCAATTCATGAGACCCTTGATACTAAGTTCCTCAAGCTTGATGAAAGTATGGATTCAAAAGAAAACATCAAACGTAGATTCTACATGCGAGCAGTCCTCTTCTCATTTAACACATTCGTGACAGCAGCTTTTCCTTTCATGGGGGACTTTGTGAACTTGTTTGGATCATTTTCCCTCATACCTATAACCTTTGTGTTCCCAAGTATGATTTTTCTCAAGGTAACTAGCCTTTCCTGGACTGCTTTGATTTTACTTATGAAAGATATAAAAGAAGCAATAAGTAAAACTAAATTATATTTACGCTATCCCTGTGACAGGTCAAAGGAAAGACATCCAGACTAGAAAAGAAGGTGTGGCATTGGTCCAACATTATTCTTTTTTCTCTACTTGCTGTTGTAACCACAGTTTCTGCAGTTCGGTTGATTGTTAACGATGTTCAGCAGTATAGTTTCTTTGCAAATACATGAATATATGTAATTCGTTACAAGTACTATATATATTTAATAACCAAGAGTTAGATAAATGACAAAATTGACTGATGTGAAGTCCCTTGTTTAAAGATAAAATGTTCAAGTAACAACTCTGTTAAAGAAGGCAGGAGAATTGAAAATATTGTAAGGCAGTGTTCCATTAGATGATGGTCTTCTATGCACAACTCTTTGAAATAAAATCAAAACAATGTTGATGAGTTCATTTGCTACTAAAATAAAGTATACAACACTACAAGACTTAGTAGTAGATTTGTTATGGTAATGACCTATCATTAGACACAAACTCATAGTGATAGAAATTATAGATAATAACAATGTCATTTACTTGCTGAACTAATGTTAAAGACATCTCATAATCCCAAAATCCTATAGAATGGATCCATTTGTGGCAATTTTATGAGCTTTTTGCCTAGAGGCTTATTTGCTGAAAGTTGGTTAAAGTGTAGTTGTATCTTAAAAAGGTGAAGCTTTAAAAAACTGTACACAAACAAATAAACTAAAAGCCGATAAAAAAATGTTGTTGGCAAGCTAAATCATCTTAGTAGAAATCTTAGAATTCAAGTCAGAAGCATCTAAACAATTGTAGTGACTAGTGACATAAATGATCATCATAAAAAATGCTGAAAGTTAGGGCCATATTGAGATCTTCTGCCAGCAAACAATGAACCTGTTTTGCCAGAATAAACAGTGGGTAATGGACCTTTTCAGTTATCAGATACAAAAGTGCAAAATGCAGTTTTCGTTGAAGACCATCCTAACATTCATTTTTCTACTTCTCAATCAATTACATCTACCCCTACCAAATTCATGTTGCTAAATCTTTCTAGAACATCCCAGAGAGGCATCATTATTCTTTAGTAAAATAACATAAATCTCTAAGACAAACTTTCTGAGTCCCAACACTTGAGGATAAATTTTCTAGTGAAAGACCTTATATGTGTCTTTTAATATTGCTTAAAACAGAATGTTCACTTAGACTCTTAGACTTTAGAGCCTATAAACATGAGACAAAGGAACCCTTTTATAAATTTCATCTTCTAGATAACTATGACCAGGGCTTTCAAGTTCTCTGAAATCAAGGTACCAACACTATACAAACTCTCTTAAACTGAGATGGTTGTTGACCAATATTTTAAAGCAAACAATCATTAACAAACATCCCCAGTAAGCATAGCTACATCCTACATAAGGATATCCCAGTGCTTGAGCCAGATAACTACATCCAACAAATAGTACAACATGAGGAAGCTGGGTCATTATTACCTCTATATGAGCAATATGTAATCCTTAGGCTCACAACAATATTAGCATTAGTGTGCCTTGGTATCTTTCCTGGTTCCTGAGTTAACAAAATTGATCATTGATAATCAAATTAATACCTGCCAAGGACGTACAATGATTAAAAAAAAAAAAAAAAGAAAAAAAAAACACAAATGAGAACAGAATCCAATGTGTTGCAAAGCAGAAGATTAAATACAATCAGAAAGAACTAACCACTCCATGAATTTTAAACAGCAAGAGTTTTCTTTTCACACAGCAATGATGACTTGTGGCACACTTACTATAGTCCTCAAAGTTTTGCTATAAGTCCCTCAAGGTTCAGTTCTTGATTTCAATTCCATGATCTTTGCAATTAATCTCAACCAAACTGCACCCATGAAGCTTAATCACACTTCTCTCCTTCATTTCTTGCCAAACCCTTTTGTCCTCCTCACAGTGCTCACACCACCAACTCAGTAGTCAAAAAAACAGCATTTTTCTCCAGCATCCTATAAAAAATAGCACGCGCTGTGTACCTTTATATCTACATAAACCAACATTTTCCACATTCCCCACCGGAATCTCATCAATCAAATCGCAGGCATTCACCATATGGTCCAAATCCTCCCCGCGAGCCAAGCAAATCTCTTTCACCCATTTCATCAAACACTCCATGTGTCGTCTTTAATGCACCACATTTACCATACACATCAATCAAAGCATTCATAACCGGAACACACCCATTTTCACAAAGGGTCCATGGACCTCAATTCCATGACAAAGATCATTTAGAGGGGCACGTGACGCGAGTTAAGCAAACACGGGTTGGCAAAACGTTCGAACGTGAACTTTTATTGATTGAACACAAAGCAACGAAAGTCTTAGAAAGGCTCGGATGGCACGGTTGAAGAGGGAGTGATTTGGATGAGCAAGATTTTAGCAGAGAAGCAGCAATGACTGCTTTGTTATTTTGGATTTTTTTTGAGAGCTATCTTCTGTTGCATCTCAATGCTTGGGTTTTCTGAAAGTTAGTTTAACCGTTATTTTACTGTTATATTAAATAAATTTTTTATTTAAAAAAAAAAATAGTTATTTTACTGTTCTTTACCGGTTTTTCTTTATTGCTCCATTTGTTTTGCTTGAAATATATGAAATCTATAAATCTATTATCTATATAATAATAATAATAATAATAATAATAATAATAGTAGTAGTAGTAGTAGTAGTAGGTAAAATTAAGAGAAAATCCATTTAGATTTAAAATTAAATTTCAATTAAAGTCTAATTTTGTGTCACGTGTTCTATCTAATCTAAGTTTTTTAATTTTTGTGCCAAGTGAGTTAATTCAATGTAAAAATTATATTTCAATTAGAGTTTAATTTTGCTACATGTGTCCCATCTAATCTAAGTTTTTTAATTTTTGTGCCAAATGAGTTAATTTAGTGTAAAAAATGAGAAGTCTAATATAAGTAAACCAAAAAAAAAAAAAACATAATTTTTGAATGATTTTATATCTATGAGGTTTTTTTTTTTTTTTTTTTTTTTAACTAAAAACAATTCGAGTTTATAAGTTATTTATATATACTAGCTTATAACCTTATGCATATGAATGGATACGCTTAAAGATATACAATAAGATGCATAATATAATTCTTATATATATAATTTAAATACTATTGATAGTCATTTTTATATTTTGTTAACTCTTTAAAAAAATTTGTAAGGATATTATTAGCTATAAAATTTACCATTTTTATTATTATTGTGAAACACTTTTTTTTTTACTATTCATATATTTTAAACTCTTTGGTTTTTGTACTTAATAACTCACTTGGATGAATATTTATGATATAGTCCCATATTTGATTCTAAAATTAAGAAATAAAACTCTTTAAGAATAAATAATTTAGGACACATGGCACAAAATTGGAACTCTAATTTGGAATTTTAATTTGAGTTTCTCTCAACTTCACCTATTTTATTATATATATATATGATGGTGTTATAAAATAGACCAACTTCTAAACTTGTCCATATGGCTCGTCCTAAGGAAAAGTTGGATGGCATAGGGCATATTCATCCAAGGGTAAGCCCGTTCGTCCGTAAAGTCGGTTGGACGAGCACCTTACGTCCTGAACATGTTCCTTGAAGCAACCTCTGTTTTCCTGTCAGGCTACAAACCGTTCCCCCAATAAACGGTTGTGGAAAACAGACCCCAAATAATGTAACTTCCATGGCGGTTATGGAAGTTACCTCCGAATCCTCCGAACTCCACAACGGTAGGAGAAATAACTGCCTCAGACAAGCACTATATAAGGGTAAGGTATTCAGACATTTCCAGACAAATTGGAATTCCAAAAAATATTGACTTTACCATTGGAGGATTCTTGACCAGTCTTCCTCGGTCTCCTCTGATTTTTTGTTTACTTTTTTAGGACATTACAAGTAACATTGAGATCATCAACGCTCGAGACATTCAGCCTACTGATTTCCTTGTATTCATCAGTTGGCACCGTCTGTGGAAAATAGTTTTGTTAGATTTTCTGAGTTCTACAATTCCTTTCTCCGACAAAAAGGCTGCAATGGTTCGGACAAGATTGAGGGCTACTAGTCTAGGCCATCAAGAGAGTAGGGATGCGTCAAGAAATCCCTACCACGATCGTCAATCTGCGCTCGCCATGCAACCATCCTTTATTCAACATGTGCAATCCATGGCAGTCGCTATGGCAGAGTTAACTCGCCAGAACCAAGAACTGACAAGGGAGATTAATCTCAGGAGGCAACGGCATGAGGCATATGGAGAAGAACAAGGCCAGAGTTAGGGAGATGGAAGAAATGCTGAGCCTAAAAGCCAATCAAAGGGCACTACATCAAGAAAAGTACCACACTTGGTGAAAGAGATTGACTAGATGAGGAAGGTTATGGATGAGATGAGGGAGAACATGAGAAGAGCAAATCCAGTAGAGGATCTAGTTCACCGAACAAACTCCCCCTTCACGGCTTCCATCAATGGTCACCCCTTGCCTCCAAAATTCAAGATGCCTTCCTTGGATTCGTATGATGGAACGCGTGACCCATTTAATCACATTGCTACTTTTAAAACTATGATGCACCTTCAAGGGGTCCCGGATGAAATTATGTGTAAAGCCTTCCCTACCACCCTCAAAGGTCCGGCATGAGTGTGGTTTAGTAAAATACCCCCGAATTCGGTAAGTTCTTTCGAATAGTTGAGCAAGTTGTTTGTTAATAGCTTCATTGGGAGACAGAGACACAAGCGTTCTTCGCCCAGCCTGTTGACCATAGAACAAGGGGAGAATGAAAGCCTACGGTCCTTTATCACTCGTTTCAACAGGGAAGCCCTGACAGTGGATGAGGTGGATGATAAGCTACTATTGGTGGCCTTTCATAATGGGGTTAATTCTGATTTGTTCATCCACAAGCTTTATAAGAAGAAGCCTCAGTCCATGGCTGAACTTGTCCATTCAGCCCAGAACTTTATGAATCTAGAAGACGCGATCATAGCCAAGAAGAGGAAGAGAGTTGAGAGAATGGAAGCAAACCCCATGCGCCACTCTGAGCAAGCCCCTCGTCTAAAAAAGGGACGGATGGAAGATGAAAAAGACTGAGATGGCAAGAAGGCTGGTCCTTCAGCACGAAGTCAACAATACACGCCACTGAACATGCCGCTTGAGCAAGTCCTTATGCAAATCAAGGACGATCCTTCCTTGAAATGGTCGGAGGAAATGAAGGGAGACCCCAATAAGCGTAATAGAAATAAGTATTGTCGCTTCCATAGAGACCATGGGCATGATATGGACGAGTGTTTTGACCTAAAGTAGCAGATTGAGAATCTCATAAGGCAAGGAAAGTTGAGAAATTTCCTTGGACGAAACCAGAAGGACGAGAAATTGAAAGGGAAGGTGGAAGAATCGTCGTGACCACTACTTGGAGAAATAAGAGTTATTATAGGATCCTACGAGCAGTGTAAGCTCGCAAGGATAATCAGCAAGGTAGTTAGGTTGTTGTATCCCGGAAACAACCTACAGAAATTATTTGTCTAACTACATCGGACAAACTGTAAATGACACGATTTGTCTCAAGATATTGACTTAATTCACGTCTCGTCTCTTCCACCTCTTTTGATAAATATCATTTTGTGTAAATTCCAAAGAAAAGTCAAGTAATATCTCTCATTTATCTCCAACATCAAGTGCTATTACACAATCCCTTTTCCCCTCAAATATTATAATCATCGAACTAAACAAATCTAAGCTTTCATTCCTACTAATTGAGGCTAGGTGTATCATTTTTCGGTCAATTTGTCATATCTAGAGATCATTTTTCATCACCTCCCTTCTTACCATAAAATAGAAATAATAAAAATTATTGTCTACAATAGACAAGTGGATTGAACTATGCTGTCACGAATAACTTTATTTCCTCACTAGCCTCATCACGTGTGCTTTGCATGTGCGATGAGGCTTTTTTTTTTTTTTTTAGTGAAATAACGTTTAACAGTGAGATAAAGATATTGTCCTAATTTTTAGGATTTTTCTCTATGTGAGAGTTGAGAAAATTATGAAAGCCTAAAGTTTAGGAACTTTTTTAAAAATAAAATTATCTAACTAAAAGATATGGGCATTGTAGAAAGTTTAAGAATTTGTGTGAGAATATTTTAGTACGCAAAATGTTGAAAACAAAACAGAGAATCCTTTTATTAATAGTACTAGACTCATCACACGCACTTTGCGTGTGCCATATGGCTCTTTTTTATTTATTTATTTATTTTAGGTTTAGTGAAATAATGTTTAAAAGTGAGATAAAGATAGTTTTCTAATTTTTAGGATTTTGATAAAAGTTTAAAAGTCTAAAACTTAGGAACTCTTTTAAAAATAGTAAATTACTCTTTTAATCCAATTGTGTTTTTAAATTTAAAATTATTGAACTAAAAGATAAGGGTGTTTTAGAGTGTTTAAGAATTTGTGTGAGGGTATTTTAGTTTGCAAAATATTAAAAACCAAACAAAAAATCCTGTTATTAATAGTACTAACCTCATCACATGCACTTTGCATGTGTGATGAAGCTTTTTTTCTTTTTTATTTTTTTTATTTTTTATTTTTATGGTTTAGTGTCATAATTTTCCTTTTTTCCTTTTTAAATATTTATTTTTGGATAAGTTTGTTTTGAAGACATTAATTAGTAGGAGAGTGTCCTATTTTGTAGGTATTTTAAGTAGAGTTGGAGATATATTTTTATCAGATTGTTCTCAAATTTTTTTCCTATTAAACGTAAAGTTTAGGGGTATTTTTAAACCATATAAAAGTTCAGTTATATGTATATCAATCTCTTAAGGGTACATATATTTGGGTGAACATGAACATTCAAAAGAAAAAAGAACTACGTGTTGTAGTTTTTATTTTTTAGGGTGATTGGGATTGTGAGGGCTTTAGGTGATGGGAGCAGAGGCTTTGGATGATGCAGTGGCTTAGGGTGGTTGAGCAAGAAAAACCCATCCCTATTTTGCCCACATGTATAGGCAAAAATTTTCCCTAAATTCCCATCCCATTCCCTTTTCGAGGTAGGAAAAAGTTGAAAAAACCCACATGAGACATACAAGTCGAGCAAAATAAATTGGGGTGAAATATCCTCCATACCCATAACCATTAATATATATTTGGTGATCTATGGTACCAAATCAAATTTGATGAGATATTGTATCTTTCAAGAAATTTGACAAGCACAAGCTGGTGTGATGAAGTACATTTTGGACTGAGCTAACTAGATTTTAGCTAAAAAATTCAATTATTCATGTTGAGAGGAATGCTCTAAGTACTCTAAAAAATTCAATTTTAGCTAAACAAGTAATTAATAAATATGCTAGCTGGTGTAATGGAGTACATTTTGGGCTGAGCTAACTATATTTTAACTAAAAAATTCAATTACCTATGTTGATGGGAATGGTCTAAGTGCTCTAAAAAGTTGAATGCTTTCAAAAATTCAATTTTAGCTAAACTAGTATTAATTAATAAATATGCATGCTATAGTATACTATGTGCTCATTTGCCATATTCCCTACCGAGCAAGATTTAAGTACAGTACTTAGGTGTTGTTCATTAGGTTTTTTTTTAAGATTATGCTATGTGGATTTTTTCTCATGGAATGGAAGTGTATTTTTTAATTAAGTAGCCACATGACTAAATCTTAAAAGAGGAATCTAAAGAACAGTACCTAAGTTTTGTCCTCCCTACCAATTCCACCTCTGTTTATTCAGCTATTTGGCTTATGAACAATTCTTTAAAACTTCACCTTAAAAAAAAAAAAAAAGGTTTTACTTGCACTTCTTGCCCATCTTATTTTTTTAAGGACAATAAACCAATAAAAATAAACCTAAGAATTAAAGAAGAATGCCATTCTACCTTAAAAACTTATGTCTTATGAACATACATAAACCTAAATAAGGACTGGGAGAGAAAGTCTGAGAAAAAACTAGGAATTTGAGTTTGGAATCCCCCCTTTTTTCATTTTTTATTTTATTTTTTTTATAAGAAGCTGAAACTTTCAAAAGACAAAAGTTATATCATAGCAAAGAGCTGATTCTATAAAACATAGACTCTCCTCAATCCAAGTAACAAAGTTGTTTCTAATTCGTGCATGTTTGACTAACAAATGTGGTGGGTTTTTTCAATTCTTTTTTAATTGGTACTGTTGACAGTTCCTACATCATCATGCTTTGTTAAAATTAAGTTTATAAAAATATGATATAGAACACATCACAATAGATGCAAGCATTACAAAATAAATCATAGAATAATTCAATATTTTATGTATATAACAGGTTAGTGATATTTATACAAACTGCCAAACCCCATGATAGGCCAAAGCTTTTACTGAAATTCTTCCTAGATTTTTTTATTGCCAACTTGTTCATTGTTTTGGATTTTTTTTCTTACCAAATCAAAATTAGCTGCAACTAGATGTTGAAATTGGAGTCCAGTACTATCGAATCAATTGAATGGCCGACTCGTTCTGTCATCACCGATATATATCGGTCTCCCACAAAATGGTGTCGTTTACTTACATGAGCTTGCGTGCATATCCTTCTCAAAAAAGAAAATAAATAAATAAAGTTACGTGCATATCCCAATTAACATTCAAAACGATAAGACTTTACAATGGTGGGGGCATATATATATATATATATACACATAGAGAGAGAGATTGGTTGAAGTTAAATAGTAATATAAAATCATTTTATTTATTTTTTAAATTAGATGTAAATTTTAACAAATCCACCATTAAATCACATTATTTTCCTATATTCGATCTCTATGCTTGTAAAATTTTAATGTGATTAAAGATTAATAATCATGTTATCAATTAATTGTTTAAAATCAAGTTTCTGTAATTTAAAATAATGTATAAAATATAAGTTTATAGATCAAATAATAAATAACAAATGATTAACAAGAAAATTGACATACATGTTAAGAACATGTAGAATATAAAATCCAACAATGAAACTTTTAAAATATAATTGTATAACATTATTTAGAGTTACAACATGTGTAACTTGAACCGAGTCCATATAATATATACGTGTTAAAGATATTAATGTTCAATCAGTTATATTATACTAGTTCAGATTTATTATATTTAATCCAATTTTTTTAAAATGTTAGTAAAGTAATATCTTACAATGGTTGGTGAGGCATGATATTTAAGATATTAGTGTAATATATTTCTATCCGTGTTGATTTAAAATAAGGTTTAAATGCAAAGAGGCCTCTTGTGATATGGGTCATTATCAAACAGACATATTTTGTGCAACAAAATTGACTTTTCAAATCCTTGTAGTATGTAAAATAACACAATTGACCATTCTGTAGAATTTTGTCACTTTCGTGTGCACAATAACTAATTATCGTCTAATACATATATCCACGTGGTCAATTGTATTATTTTAGGAAATATTTTGAAAATCAAAATACGTGTACAAAATGAAGACAGTCCAGCTTCTTAAGGCTTAGTCTTAGTTTGGACTACGTTGCTTTCCACTAACTTACATTAAAGAATAAGTCATAGTATATATATTTACTTCAACAACTTTAGATGGTAAAGTCTAACTCAATGATTCTTAGAAAACAAAAACAAAAGTTCTGACTCAATAGCTGTTGAAATAGTTATGGAACATTATCATGTATTAAAAAAGAGCTGCCATGTTACGATGATGTTATGACCCCCAAAAAAAAAATGTATATTAAATTTCATTTTAAATCCTATAATTTCAAAAGGTACGAAATTAAATTCTAAACTTTTGAAAAGTAAAAAAATTAAAGTTTAGAATCAAAATTGATGTAATACTTTCTGCACAAGAGGCAATAAAAACATTCTGTTTCCAAAATCAACCTTTTCAATCCACCCCAACAAAAAAGTTGTATTTTCCTTTAATCCTTTGATTAGAAACAAATTTCGAATATCTTTTGAAAATTGTAAATGAATGGCTAAGAACAATGCGTACACATCTTGTTCTACTGCCCGCCAATACATTCCTTTCCAATGTTACGTTGGAAATTTGTCCCCAATTGCATCAGCCATCCTTATTATTATTTTTTTTTTTTAAGAAACTTATAACTTTATTAAGAAAAATATAAATTTAGTACATCATGAGCAACAATTGACTTAATTAGTGATGAATTTGGTTCTCGATATATATATATATATATATATATTAGTGATGAATTTTCCTCTATCTATGTCACATAATTATCGATATTATCTATTTCTTTGGCAAATTTTGCCAATAAATGTGCAGGTTTATTGTCTTGTTATTCAACGTGGGAGATTTGAACTGATCTAAAATCTATAAGCTTGTGAGCTAGACCAACTAGAACATTAAAGACAACCGTAGGAGGAGTATATAAATCTAGAACAGTGTCAATCACTATCTTGGAATCACTTTCAACTATCACATCCCTTATTCCAACATCCCAAGCAAAGGCCACCCCTCGATTTTCATAGCTTTCACCATCAGCCATCTTTTAGTCCGACATCTACGTCTTTTCTTTCTTTTTATTTATTTATTTTTTCATATATTTTATTTGACCATAAATTTTTTTTATTAATGAACTAACTGAAATTCACTTAAATTTTTTTAATGGTAAATCTTTATTTAATGGTGATGTACCAATTTTAAAAGTTTACTTTATTGCTTTTCAAAAATTTAAGGTTTAATTTAATATTTTTGAAATTATAGGATTTAATTTGATTATTTCTAAATTATAAGATTTAAAATGAAATTGAAAAAAAAATGCATGAACTCGGGTGCAAGTGGGCACGCATGGAAGCCGAGTTTGACGCCTGATTATGTAATGATAAGAGGACACTAGGACAGCACGTGGAATCTTTGTCAAACCCAATAAATTAAATTATGAATAATGCTAGTTTTTTAAAAAGGTTTTGAAAAGGTAAACAAAGTGAAAGAAATTAATGGATATAAAAAAGCTTAATAGATGTAACCCAGGAGCCCACCCAGTGCATAATGCATTCTGGGGGAGTTATTACCTTGGGAGTTTTTAATTAAGACTTTAATACAACACATTACTTGTGCTATATTAATTCTCTAATTCTTTTTTTTTTTTTGAGAAAATTCTCTAATTCTTTTTTAAAAAATATTTCTCATATTTGATCTATGTCTATTAAATTAAAAAACCTAAGGTACAACACTTAAGCTGTTTCTAAGTTTTACTTTAATATCAAATACAAGGACATGGTACCAGGAAAGTATGGAGGACCCAATTGATATCGGCATGAAGAATGTAAGATGGCTAGATATATGATTTTCAATTGGGCTTGTGACACTTGTATATCAAGACACCACTTAATGCCAAAGTTTAAGTATATAGATTTTTTTTTTTTTTTTTTGCCAATAAAGTATATAGATTTTTTTTGTTTGTCCCACTATGTATATTAATTCTCAAATTCTTATTGAAGTAAAAAAAAAAATCTAAAATTCTTTATATGGGTCCCACTATGGAGGACCCAACTGATATCAGCCTGAAAAATGCAAGATGACTAGATATATGATTTTCGATTGGGGTTGCTAAAGTTTCAGGCACTCCTGTGTCAAGACACCACTTAACGCCAAAGTTTAAGTATATAGAATTGATTTAGTCTTACTATGTATATTAATTATCGAATTCTTATTAAATTTTAAAAAAAATTTCAAGTTCTTTATTTATATTTCATGTTCATTCACACCTCTCTCTCTCTCTATATATATATATATATATATCTAAAAGTTGAAGCGTAACATTTATTGTTGCTATACTTCTGTTGAGCTACATTAGTAGCCACATTATCCACTTATTTTTTATCTTTTCTTTTCTCTTTTTAAACTTTTATTCTCCCTATTCTCAAAAAAAAAAAAAAAAAAAAAAAAAAAAAAATTTCTCTCTCCCTATTAGTTCACACCTATGCTTACACTTTTTCCAACATTTCATATTTCTTTTTGCCTCTTTATCTCCCCACAACTCTTTATTTTACTGTTACACTTCATTTTTTTTGTTTCCTTATATTTTGACTTTTCTTCTCTCCATTTTATTTTGTATAAATTTGATATCGTTTTTCTCATTCAGACCATATTTGTCTCACAGAAACTGTGAGTACTCTCTCTCTCTCTCTCTCTCTCTCTCTCTCTCTCTCTCTCTCTCTCTCTCCTTTCTTTTGGTGGATTTTTGTTCTTTCTTATAACTCTAATTAAGGTTGATGATTCTTTTTTTTTTTTAATGTGTTTCGGTATTGTGTGTGTGTGTGTGTGTTTTTTTTTTTTTTAAATTTCCTATCAAAAAGTATTCTCTTTCTCTTTTATAGCTTTGGTTGAATTTTGGTTTGAGTTAATAATTAGTTTTTTTTTTTGGAAATAGAAATTTGAATTTATATCAAAACATAATCTACATGGCTATGAATTTGAATATGCCCACTAATTATAAAGTCTATTTTTTATTCCTTTGGTTTCATTTTAATTTTAATTAAGATAACATTGTAATTTTGTGATGAGTTTTGATTATTATGATAATTTTCTTATTCCTTAAATAATAATTTGAAACTTATAAAGTTTAGTTGTATATTAGGCAAATATAATACACTACAATAAAAGTTAGAAGAATATGGTTCACCTTAAAAAAATATTAATCAAACACACAAAAAAAAAGAAAAAAGAATGATATATTATACCCCATTATATAATATTTATATTCTCACGCACCACGTAAGTTTGCGATTAGTGTATACGCCTATACGGTATACTTTAACAGTTAAGACAAAACCTTTTTCACAATTTGTTAAATTGTCATAGTGTGATTGGGAAAAACATATTTTTCATATAGACTCAAGATTGAGACTACTTTTCTTAAACACCCATAACAACTAAGTCTATCAACGGTTCTAAGAAGTACTGTAAAAATTTTGTATCATTAAAAAGTATATCTTTTCACCGATCGGTCAAGTTGGACTCCCCGAGTCCAATAATTTGAAGTACTTTCTCTAATGACAGCAGCTTGATGTCACATTTATGAGTTCCTGAATTAGAAAGTCTACTCTCACCATGATTATCATTTAGAAGAAAGCCTGTACTAAGTCTCAGAAATAAATTGGGATCCAAGGTAGCTAGCAACTATTATAGGAGCAATGGAAACAAAGGAAGAAACAAGTAATATAGAAGCTTTCAGTACTGAACAAGGTCCAATAATGAGCAGTGTAAAACATGAAAATGGTCTTACATCTGCTCATACCATAGACCATGGTATGTTTACTCTTTATATTCAATTCAACTGGATTTTCACTTCATGTTTAGTTATACATGAGATATTGAGATTATACTAATTCCTCCACATCTGGGTTTCTTCTCAGCTGTTTTTACGCAACTTCTATTTGAATCTGTTCTAAGTTTTGTTTCTTCTGTATGATAAAAGGCCTTAAGTGGATTTTATAGCATAGAACTAAGTCAAATAACGAATAGTGAAAAGCATAAAAATGGTATGTTCTCTATATTCAGAGATTAACAGTTTTATACACCAATATTTATCTCGAGGCTTTATGAGTCCACTGAATTTGTTTTATTCTTCATGTTAGTCATATAAAAAGGATTATATTAAGCCCTACTCTATTTAAATAGGTTCCAAATGCATCAAGGTTTTATTTCTTCACTACCATTAATTGATATAAATTTATAGATTCCTGGCAACAAGTTGGGTTGCTGCTGGTGACAAGTTTCAACTGCGGATACATATTGAGTTTTTCAAATCTTATGTTGGTGCCTCTGGGTTGGACTTGGGGTATCGTATGTCTGGTTGTTGTGGGTCTCTACACTGCCTATGCTAACTGGCTCTTGGCTGCTTTTCACTTCATCAATGGCCAGAGGTTCATTAGATACAGAGATCTCATGGGCTTTCTTTTTGGTAAGTTTTTATCACATACCAACAAAAATTTACAAGGATATATGTCTTTAATGTCCTGGTTGTCAAAAGAGTCAAATACAAGGCATTAAACTACTTGTTTCTTTGTTTTCAAGGCAGAGAAATGTATTATATCACCTGGGTGTTCCAATACTTGACAATTCTTCTTGGAAACATGGGTTTCATTCTCCTTGGTGGTAAAGCGCTTAAGGTAATTAATAATTTCAAACATTGTATGTTGCTTGTTTTTGTGTACTGAAGTACCAATTCTTGAATGTCTCACTGGAAGCAGGAGATCAATTCAGAATTTAGTGATTCACCCTTGAGGCTCCAATATTACATCATCATCACTGGAGCAGCCTACTTCTTATTCGCATTTCTCATTCCAACTATGTCTGCAATGAGAAGATGGCTAGGAATCTCTACCATCCTCACTTTCACTTACATTATCATCCTTCTGGTGGTACTAGTTAAGGACGGTAGATATACTTTGCCTTTGGCCTATTTTGCCCATGAAATGTTTTTAACAATGATCTTGCATTGTGGAAGCTTTGTTACCATCTACATGCTTTGCTTAAACAATAATTTGTTGCAATTTTGGGCAGGGAGATCTAACAAAAACAAAGATTATAAGATTCATGGAAGTAAAGTAGACAAGGTGTTCAATGGCTTTGGTGCAATTTCAGCCATTATTGTCTGTAACACCTCTGGCTTGCTACTCGAAATACAGGTTACTATAGTAATGTAGACAGATTATGAAGAGGAAGTTCATCTCAAAATCTATAATTTGCAATTAATCTTTCTATATTCACTCTGCAGTCAACTTTGCGCAAGCCAGCAGTTGAGAACATGAGAAAAGCCTTATATACTCAATACACTGCAGGGCTCTTAGTTTACTATGGTGTAAGCATTGTAGGTTACTGGGCTTATGGTTCAGCGGTATCCACATACCTTCCTGAAGAGCTAAGCGGTCCCAAATGGGTCAAGATTGTCATCAACTTTGCTACCTTTCTACAGTCTATAGTCTCCCAGCATGTAAGATATATAGTTTAATTTCTTTTTAAGGTTAAGCTCAGATTTAACCATACTCAGGACAGGAAAGGCCACCTCTAGGGCCTGTTTGGATGAAAGTGAGAAGGAGGGGGAGTGGAGAGGAGTAAAGTAGAGTTGGCTAAAAATATACTAATTTTGTGCTAAATTTACTCTACTCTACTCTACTCCTCCTCCCTCTCCTTCAATCCAAACGGACCACTAAGTTATTTTCTAGTAAGCCTTAGGTTATGGGAAAATTACTAAAGAACTTGACCTTCAAGGCAAAGGACCCCCATAAAGCCTTTTGCAAAATTTCTATTATTATTACTACCAAGCTTCTACTTAAAGTTTATGCTGTGTTGAAACGTTACAATTATAATTTTTTCCAGTACACAAAATTCAAAGCCCACAAAAAGCTAAAAGATAGCAAACTATATGAACAGTCCTTATGATTAAGTTGCTGTAATGACTTAACGGGGAACTCTCAACTGAATTCTGATTCATTGTGTTGATAATGAACATAGATGTTTCTTGCACCAATTCATGAGACCCTTGATACTAAGTTCCTCAAGCTTGATGAGAGCATGGATTCGAAAGAAAACATCAAACGTAGATTCTATGTGCGAGCACTCCTCTTCTCCTTTAACACATTCGTGACAGCAGCTTTTCCTTTCATGGGGGACTTTGTGAACTTGTTTGGATCATTTACGCTCATTCCTATAACCTTTGTGTTCCCAAGTATGATTTTTCTCAAGGTAACTAACCTTTTCTGGACTGCTTTGATTTTACTTATGAAAGATATTAAAGAAGCAATAAGTAAAACTAAATATATTTACTCTATCCCTGTGACAGGTCAAAGGAAAGACAGCCAAACTAGAAAAGAAGGTGTGGCATTGGTCCAACATTATTCTTTTTTCTCTACTTGCTGTAGTAACCACAATTTCTGCAGTTCGGTTGATTGTTAACGATGTTCAGCAGTATAGTTTCTTTGCAAATACATGAATATATGTAATTCGTTACAAGTACTATATATATTTAATAACAAAGAATTAGATACATGACAAAATTGACTGATGTGAGGCCCCTTGTTTAAAGAAAAAATGTTCAAGTAACAACTCTGTTAAAGATGGCAGATGAATTGAAAATATTGTAAGGCAGTGTTCCATTAGATGATGGTCTTCTATACACAACTCTTTGAAATAAAACCAAAACAATGTTGATGAGTTCATTTGCTACTAAAATAAAGTATACAACACTACGAGACTTAGTAGTAGATTTGTTATGGTAATGACTAATCATTAGAGACAAACACATAGTGATAGAAATTATAGATAATAACAACATCATTTACTTGCTGAACTAATGTTAAAGACATCTCATAACTAAAAATCCTATAGAATGGATCCATTTGTGGCCATTTGGATGAGCTTTTTGCTAGAGGCTTATTTGCTGAAAGTTGGTTAAAGTATACTTGTATCTAGAAAAGGTGAAGCTTTAAAAAACAGTACATAAACAAATAGACTAAAAGCCGAGAAGAAAATGTTGTTGGCAAGCTAAATCATCTTAGTAGAAATCTTAGAATGCAAGTCAGAAGCATCTAAACAATTGTAGTGACTAGTGACACAAATGAACATCATAAAAATTGCTGAAAAGTTAGGGCCGTATGACATCTTCTGCCATCAAACAATGAACCTGTTTTGCCAGAATAAACAGAGGGTAATGGACCTTTTCAGTTATCAGATACAAAAACTGCAAAATGCAGTTTTCTTTGAAGACCATCCTAACATTCATTTCTCTCCTTCTCAATTACATCTACCCCTACCAAATCCATTTAGGTAAATCTTTCTAGAACATCCCAGAGAAGCACCATTATTCTTTTGTAGAATAACATAAATTCCTAAGACAAACTTTCCAAGTCCCAGTACTTATGACCTGTTTGGATGGAGGGGGGAAGGACAGGGAGTGTAGGAGAGTAGAGTAGTGTTGGCTAAAAATAAGCTAATTTTGTGTTAAATCTACTCTACTCTACTCTACTCCCCCTCCCTCTCTCTCAATCCAAACGGACCATTAAGGAAAAAGTTTTTAGTGAAAGACCTTATATGCCCCTTATAATATTGCTTCAAAAACAGAATATTCACTTAAGACTCTTAGACTTTAGAGCCTATAAACATGAGACAAAGGAACCCTTTTATACATTTCATCTTCTAGATACTATGACCAAGGCTTTCAAGTTGTCTGAAATCAAGGTACCAACACTATACAAACTCTCTTAAACTGAGATTTTAAAGCAAACAATCAATAACAAACATCCCCAGTACACATAGCTACATCCTACATAAGGAAATCCCAGTGCTTGAGCCACATAACTACATCCAATAAATAGTACAACATGAGGAAGCTGGCTCATTAAATATTACCTCCATATGAGCAATATGTAATCCTTAGGCTCACAAAAATATTAGCACTAGTTTGCCTTGGTATCTTCACGGTTCCTGAGTTAACAAAATTGATCATTGATAACCAAATTAATACCTGCCAAGGACGTCCAATGATAAATAAATAAATAAATTAAAAAAAAAAAAAAACACACAAATGAGAACAGAATCCAATGTTTTGCAAAGAAGAAGATTAAATACAATCAGAAAGAACTAACCCCTCCATGAATTTTAAACAGCAAGAGTTTTCTTCTCACACATCAATGATGACTTGTGGCACACTTCCTATAGCCCTAAAAGTTTTGCTATAAGTCCCTTAAGGTTTCAGTTCTTGATTTCATTTCCATGATCTTTGCGATTAATCTCAACCCAACTGCACCCATGAAGCTTAATTACACTTCTCTCCTTCATTTGTTGCCAAACCCTTTTGTCCACACAGTGCTCACACTACCAACTCAGTTGTCCAAAAAACAGCATTTTTCTCCAGCATCCTATTAAAAAAATAGCACGCGCTGTATACCTTTATCTCTACATAAACCAAAAATTTCCACATTCCCTACTGGCATCTCATCAATCAAATCTCTTTCACCCATTTCATCAAACACTCCATGTGTCCTCTTTAATGCACCGCATTTACCATACATGTCAATCAAAGCCTTCATAACCGGAACACACCCATTTTCACAAAGGGTCCGTGGACCTCAATTCCATGATAAAGATCATTTAGAGTGGCACGTGACGCGAGTTAAGCAAACACGGGTTGGCAAAACGTTCGAACGTGAACTTTTATTGATTGAACACAAAGCAACGAAAGTCTTAGAAAAGGGTCGGATGGCATGGTTGAAGAGAGAGAGAGAGATATGGATGAACAAGATTTTAGCAGAGAAGCAGCAATGACTGCTTTGTTATTTTGGATGGATTTTGAGAGCTATCTTTTTATTGCATCTCAATGCTTGGGTTTTTTTGAAAGTTAGTTGGTTTAACCGTTATTTTACTGTTATATTAAATAATTTATTTAATTAAAAAAAAAACAGTTATTTTACTGTTCTTTACCGGTTTTTCTTTAATGCACCGTTTGTTTTGCTTGAAATATATGGAATTATAACAAATAGTGTATGAGGGTGTTTGGATCACCCAAAACTCAAAAATAACATCGAAATTCAACTTGTTTGAACTGATTTTTTAGTTGAGTTTTCGTAAGTTATTCAAGAATTTGAGTTTGAGTCATGGAAACTGAAAACACAATTTATATGTTTTTGAGTTTTGAGTTATGGGTTTTCAATAGGCCCCACCACTTTATGCAAAAATTTGAGTTATAGAAAAATGCATCATAATATGAAACTAAACAAGTTATTTCTAGAGCGAGTGAAAAAATATAGATAAAGAAATGAGTTATGGGAATTGAATTTGAGTTATGAGTGATGCTTAATTCAAACAAGCTCTCAATCACTCAAATAGTTTTTTTTTTTTTTTTTTTTTTAAGTTGTCTAGTATATTTTTAGGGTCATAATCAAGTAAGGAAAGAAATCAACTTTTGAAAGTATTTTCCAACGAAACAAACAAAATATAATTATATATATGTAAGGAATTTAGGGCATGTTTGATACTAAATTCATATTTTAATATATTTTTTTCCTCTTTCTTAATTTTTAAATTTTTTATGGAATATTTTAAAATTTTTTAGATAAATGGTTATGTGGAAGAAGGAATTTGCAACTTGTCCTCCCCATAAAAAAGACTAGCCAATATCATTGAATTAAAAGACCCTTGACAATTTTTAAAATTAAACACCAATAAATCCTGGTTTGATTACATACTAACTTGAATTAAAAATTAAAAAAAAAATTACACACTACCTTGATTTAAGACTCCATCATGAAGAATGATTTTTTTTTTTTTTTTTTATATAAAAATTATGATGTACTTCAATTTTCATTTTAGAGGGCGTTTGGTTCACTCAATATTACATCACATCATTACATTGTAATGTTATATTATTGTAACGTTACATTAACGTAATCTCAATACAAGAATACAACATTACATTGTTTAGGAATGTAATAAGATTAAGGCGATGTGATACATTTTGTAATATTATATTATGATTGTTAGAAAAAATAAAATGAGCCAAACACCTTAATGTAACATCACCGTAATCTATATCACATCAAGAACACATTATAGCATATAAGAACTAATGCATAAGTTCTATAAAAATTAATTCCAATGTCCCAAATAAAATATTCCAAACCATAGTAAATTATTTAGGCTAAAAAAAAAGAAATTAAAAATAAGGAAATAAAATCTAAAACTTGAAAATCCAAAAATTAAATAAAAAATTGACCTCCATTGTGGGCCAAAAATTCATGGCCCAGGCCCGTCCTATATCAAGGCCCAGGGCCTGATCTGAGGAGACCTATTGTCAAGGAGGAGTTCAATGCACGGATAGGATAAGTGAAAAGACTGCCCATACTGTAGTAGAGAACTCTGTGCCTGACAAGCCCCTATTCTTGACCAAGCAATTCAACCTTTACGTCTACTCCCAACCACTTGAGGTATGGGCGGATAGGACAAGTCTTCTGCCCCGAAGGAAAAGCTCACACGTGGACCCTAAAGAGAGGAAGGAATACGAGTATAAAAGGAAACGAAAGCCAGGGGAAGAAGGGAGGAGAAGGAGGGGAAGAACTTAATACTCCTCGGACTAAGTCCGAGGAGTCCAACCCTTCAGGCTACGACGCTGAAGGGCTTGGATGTTCAGGCTGAACCCCTTTTTCACATGAGTCACCCTAAAATCAGGATCGGACCGTCGCCCCGTGATCAAAGGCAAGCCTTTTAAGCCCATTCTCTACAACTCATATTGTGAGGGATCTTTCATGTGCGAGCCCAACGTCATTCTTGGGCCGTTAAATAATCGTGTCCCTACATCCATATTCTCATCCTCATAAATTTTACAAATACATGGGAACTTTACGGGGAAAAAAGAGAGTAAATTTTAAATTACTGCTACCTAAGAATTTTCGTACTTTATTGAAGATCTTCAAACTTAAAGACTATTTGGACCAGATTGGATTTCAAAATCTAGACTTAAAATCTAAATTAATGTTGGATTAAAGTTGGTAGCAATAACTTGAGATAGATACAAAAGAACGATATTTTACGGGAAAGTCTATAGGCACAAAAAATATTTGACAAAAATTTTCACGTCCTATTCCTACTAATGTAGCACTTTCTTTAAAAAAATAAAATAAAATAAAAAAAAATTAAAAAAAAAAAACTAATGTAGCAGATTATTATTTATTAGTAGTAGGTAAAAAATTGATATCAACAGTGACTCTAGATAATAATAAGTAAAAACTTGTCAACTATTGTAAAAAAAAAAATTATCAATAGCATTGCTCATTGTTTCTTGCATAAACAAAAACAAAGCACCACTTCTGTTCCATTTATTGCAAACAAAGTAAGACTTCTGTTCCTTACAATTATTGTATTTTCATCTATACTTTACTTTATAGCATACATTTTCATAGAATATAGAAGAAGCTTTCAAAGAAAAGAAAAAGGTCGTTTTGTATTGTATTGGTTATATGTCGATTTCATAACAACTAAGTCTGAAGTGATTCATGGAGAATTTTCTAGAATGTATGATAATGAAATATTTTATTAAATATATTTCTTGTCAACACTACCATTACTAGCTAGCCTCTTTTATTTAATTAATTAATTAATTAATTTATAAATTATAATCCAAAAAATTCTAGTATTTCTTACCATCCCCTTGCAATTCAATGACGTTGTTTGATCTTTTTTATGAGAAGAATCAGAATTCAAATTTCTTTCTCCCACTAGTTATAACAATTGAATTATTCAAGGAAAAAAAAAAAAAAAACGAAGAGGAAGAAGATAATCACATAAATTCAAAGACAAGAGAGCCATAGTACTTACTTAACACAAAAGTAATAAAAGCATCATACAATGCTATACGAGGAATTACAATATACATTACCAAATTTAATGGATAGATATATTCAGGCAATTCTTCCTTGCCTAGAGGGCATGCCATGAAGGCCATAACCCATATAAGGTCTCTCACCACATCTAAAAGGAGTCCCATAATTAAACTGCACAACCAGATAACTTCCACCAAATAGATCATTCATGTGAACCTGTCCATTCTTCAACCTCTTCAAAGCCTTTCTCCATGAAACTTTAACTCTATTGAAAAACCTCTTCTTTTTCCTCAAGAACCTCCTCAAGCCCGGAATTCGAACCTTCGGTCTTCTCCTGCCTAGTGACCTTGTAATCTCGGACCATCTCCTTATCTTTCTGAGTGATCTCTCTTCTTTTGATTCTTCATCAATCAACCAACTTTCTTGTTTCAGTTTATAATAGGAAAAGTTTGCTGAAGCCATGTCAAAGCTCAGATGGGGTTATGAACTATATTAATAATAAGATCTAGGACTGACTGTAGTGCATGTGAAGAGAAGTGTGGTGGGTTTTCTTTTTATTGGATTTCACGTGGTCTCTTAAGTTTGTGTTTTTTGTGATAGTTACGTTTTAAAGAAAGTGACACAAATGGAGAATTTAGTTGAGAGCAATTAATCTAGCCATGGTAGCCGGAATTTGTTGGTAATGCTGGTTAGGAATAATGACTCAAAGATGGTAACCCTTCGTGATTTTCTTTCACCAATCACCTTTCATCAAAGAACAGTTCAAAGAGGAATGTTTTGGTAGAGGATTAGTACGTGGCTAAGATTTCCTTCACATAAATTATTTTTGTTTTATAGATTTAGTACAAATTATTTCATAATTTTCTAGCACAAGGTTGTGTTCAAACAATTCACAAGGACTAGTATTAGAAAATTCAAATAAAAGTTAAAAATTTACTTTGTAACAACTAAAATTGACAACTTCAAAATTTTCAAGAGAAAGAAGAATTTTAAGAACCTTTGTTATGAATTTGATAAACGGCAGTGCATGCTTTTACTAGATGCAGGGCAATGAAGGTCTTTATTAGAAACACCAGAACATATGCTCTGATTGTTTCAATATTATTATTTTCTAAAAGATGAGTTATTTTTTAAAAAATATTTTTGAAAAAAATTATCACATTTTCCTATGTCTGAGAGTGACCTCAAAATGAGATAGAATTGTTTTCAGTAATTTTGGAACTTTTGGCTAATGATGGGGGATTGGCCTAATAGTTTTCATATTGCATCAGCATTAGCCTTTTCATTCTCAAATCAAGCCGTTGCAATCAATGGCTAATGATGGCTCAACTATTGAAAACAACCTCTATTTCATTTTGAGGTTATCACCAGACATAATAAAATAAGATATTTTTTCCAACGACTCCAAGTGATCTAGTAAAATATGTCATCTTTCCACATCAATTTTTGAAGATTCCTACTAAAGGTCACAAGTTTACTCTCTTTGCTACTGTCATGTTTGAAAATATTTGGAGATTCTGTAACCAAACCATTTTTCTTGAGCACATCCCAAATCCTACAAAAGATGCTGAAAAGAATAAAAAGGCCTATCTTGACCACTTTTCAACCTGGACCTTATTAGTTTCAAGTTTCAACCTCAAACTTATGTCGGTGTCCTTCACAATCAGGTTGGGTGAAGGTTGACCTTATTAGTTTCAAGTTTCAACTTCAAACTTATGTCGATGTCCTTCACAATCAAGTTGGGTGAAGGTTGACCTTATTAGTAGGGCTGTCCAAATAAACCGCCCACCTGCCCAACCCGCCCCACCCGCCTGGACCCGACCCGTAATCACCCGATCCGACGGCTCCGGTGGTCGGACTCGGGTCCCGACTTCAAAAACCTGACGCCGGCAGGTCGGGTGTCGGATCTCTTCCTCTAAAACCCGTGAAACCCGACCCGCCCGACGTCCATTAAAATCTGGCCATTTTTTCCAGATTCCGACCATTTTTCCCATATTCTGACCACTTTTTCCAGAATTCGGCAATTTTTTTCCAAATTCCGGCCACTTTTTTCCAAATTCCGGCAACTTTTTCACTTAAATCCGTCGATTTCTGGCACAATAAGCATCGGATTTGGCCGAACCAGTGATTTCTCATCACGATTTGGCAGAAATTTCGCCGAATCTGACTGGATCTCATTGGATCTTGGATGGATCTAGCAAGATCTTGCCCAATCTGGTGAGATCTCGCCACGTTTCGAAGGATTCCAGTGATAATCGGGTTCACCCGAAACCGACGACCACTTGCCGGCAATTCGAACCGACGAACCCGTTACTGCTATGGGTCGGTTGCGGGTTGAAAAACGACCACCCAATCTTGTACGGGTCGGTTGCGGGTTGGGCAAAAACCCGACCCGTTCGACCTATGGACAGCCCTACTTATTTGTTTCAAGTTTCACCCTCAAACTTATGTCGATGTCCTTCACAATCAAGTTGGGTGAAGGTTAATTATTTTGATGTCGCCATCTAACCCATCCTATTCACTACTACTATACATGGTTTTGAAACCGAATCGGATCGTATGGTTAGACCGGATTAACCGGAAACCGGCCATCAATCCAGGTTTTTAAACATAAAAAATCGGAACTCTCTGTTTTGCAGCAAACTGTTCAAACCCCGGTCAAACTGTCCGGTTTGTGGAACCGGGCACGGGTTTTCCGATTTTCTTCCTCATATAATTTTGCTAAAAATCTCCGGCTTTCATCTTTTTTTTCAACTACATCATTGGATTTCACCATTTAATGAGAGACCAAAAGAGGGGAGGGAGAGAAAAAAAGGCAAGAGTAATAGAGATTAGAGAGAATGAAGTAATATAGTAATGGAAAATGGAGAGCAAACTTACGCTGGCATTAGATTTTCTAGAATAGAAGTTGAATCATGCATTTTCGAAGAGATGTGTTGTAGGTATTCTTGGAGCTAACCAAAAGGAACAAAGAGAAGAAAAAACAACACAAAGTATCAGACTATTAGGAAGGCTAGAAGAGAGAAGATAGAAAGCTAAAGATATCATTTTGAATTGACGGTGAAAATGAAGTTTTGAATGTGAGAACATTGGGATTTGTTAATTGATAAGACTAGAGAGAACAGTTTATTAAAAATAAAAAAATAAAAACTAGGGAGAATAAGGAAAGACAAGGGAACACATGAAGGAGTTAAGAATGAGAAGAAAAAGTATTGGGGAGTGGGGCCAGTACAGAAAATGAATGAAAATTGAGATATTTTAAATAATATAAGAGATCTTTCTCAAAAAAAAAAAAAAAATTATAAGAGATATTTTATCATTTTTGTAATAAATTATAAAAAATATCATCTTTTCTTTCATTAAAATATATTTTAACCTCTTTTTATATATTATTAGCTATAGGCCCATGCGTTGCACGGTTTTATGAAAAAACTTATAAAATAAATGTATAAATAATTATATATTTTAATAGATTCAATAAAGATAAAATAAAAAAATTATCAAGTGTAAATAATTATCTCACTTCTATCAGGTAAATAATTATTTCACTAAAATAAGGGGTAAGATTTCTTCCTAAAACTAAATTAAATTGATAATTCCAAATTGAATTTTAAATTGATAATTATTTTTAAAAAAAAAGTACTAAACAATTGATAAATCTAAAATTAATATAATCTTGATAATATTATAAATTAAAATTAAAGTTGATAATTCAATAATACACATGTAGAACATCTTAATAATTTGATGTAACATAAAAATCAAATAAGAAAATTGTTAAAATTAATCTATTAATTCTAACCATATTTAATCATTAATTCTAAGACCCTAACCCTAAGCATATAAATCATATCAAAGCTAAGAAAATTAGTTTAAACAAAAGGCAACCAATACACAAAACTTAATCAATTTAATAAAAACAAAGAAGGAGCCTTTAGAAACTTGACAATGTTTTCGAATGTTTTGTATTCATTAATTAAAATCACATGAAGACAAAAAACCAATAATAACACTAAAGAAAATAAACAAAATGAAAATAATAATAATAAAAGAAGAAAGAATGCATACCTGCATTGTCATGAGATTTAGGCATTCACATAATGAAATAAACTTCACTCCAAAAAGGATATATAAGGTTATATATATATATATATTGGTAGAGTTCTGTTTGAAATATAATTCATTTAAATCTTATTGAAATTAAAGATATATAATCAAAGTGTTTGTTTTTATCCCATAAAAATTGGAATTAAAAAAAGGTCATATGAAAAAAAAAAAAAGAGTTTTTTTTTTGGGTAAACCATGATATAACATTAAAACTAAGAAATCACAAGTCTGTTACAATGCATATTAGCCTTATCAAAAGCCAAAATAGCCTCCACCATAGGTGGTGGGTTACAAAAAACAACAAAACTATACAAAGACTACAATCCTAGTTTAGCCAATGCATTAGCGCATTGGTTTGCTTCACAAAAAGTATGGATCACGCGCTTGTTTGGAAACTCCTTCAAAAGGTTCTTACAATCAATTAGGAGAGGTTCCATTAATAAGTTTTCAAATTCATTGTTCATTAGGATAACAACACTCGAAGCATCAAGTTCAATTATTAGATGTTGAATTCTCATTTCCTTGGCTAGCAACAACCCATCTCTATGTGCCCACAGTTCAACCAAGGTGCTATTAGTGTACCCAATCCCTCTTGCAAAACCTTTCAGCCAAGGCCCATAATGTTGATTCAACATAACGTAATATATAAAATATAAAAAATAAAAAATAATTTTTTTTAAAAAAAAGAGAGAAAGAGAACATGGTTGACAGCTATAAGAAATTTTGATATATATATATATATATATATCTATATATTAAATGTCATCAACGTAGAAATTATCAAATTAATAGAGATATATACTGTTTTTTAGAATAGATAGAGATTATTAAATTATTGGAGATATATACTGTTTCTTGGGATAGATTTATATTAATCACCTCTTGAAAAATTTGGATTGTGCTTATCCCTTAATAATCAAGTTTTGTAGCTTGATATTCTGATAAAATAATATTAATTTAATAAAGTGGGGACCAGCCCAGAATAACAAGTTCGCTGGGCCTTGGGCCCGTCCGAGGACGATCCTGTCCGAGGAGACGTCGCGGCCCATAATCCCTGCCCAAGCCAACTTGGCGAAGAAAACACGTCCAAGGAGTAATTCCTCCTCGAACATCCCAAAGTCCAGATCAATGATGCATCCCAGTTACTGTAGCCCTCACCCCAAACGCATAAAAAGAAAGAAGGCTCAAAATATCCCAGCAAAGGCTGTCACCACCACATTAAATGTACCACAACTACTCTCTTGGCCGCATTAATGAGGAGAAGACCCCTGAACAGTGTTACCTTGGTCACTGCAACTCACAAAGAACTGGTAAGGGCGTTTGATGGGACAGGTGCTCAAGTGGGGGTTTGGATGATCAACAAGTGTAGGGCCCAGATGATAAAAGAGGGCCTATATCATATGTAAGAGTCCCCCAGAAAGGGGGACGGAAAAAAGGGGAGGAGAGAAGAGAGAAAAGAAAGAAGTCATTGTATGAGAGCATATCCATGAATAGAACTTCCACTTTCACATACATTTTCTTGATTTACGTTTCTACATCCACTAAGAACATGCAACGAACCGTTTGAGCCAACTGGAACCGAGTTCTTCAGCCCATACTCTACAAACTTCATTGTGTGGGACTTCTTGGGCCAGGGCATGATCGTCCAGGACCGGGTTAACGAAAATCGTGTCCCTACAATTGGCACCGTCTGTGGGAAGAACTAGGGTATCAGCTAACACAACGGTCGAGCATGGTAGAACCAGGTCCACACCAGGAGAATCCTTACCAGGCTAACTCCCAACAGACACAACCTGTTGAGTCCTAGAGGCAAAATAACCCTACCAACCTAGGCAGCAGGGGGAATCGTGAGGGAAGTGTGCATACTATCCAGACAAGCCAGAGTCACACTCGGATAGGTAGTCACGTATCCCAGAGGTGAAATAGTCATCAAGCCATGCAGCGAGAGATAGATGACTTGAAAAGGAAGTTACGACGTGTACAACGAAAACGATCCCCCTCTAACTCAGATGAGTCCTCTAATGGGGAGGACGCGAGTTACCGACGGAGGTCAAGGACCCCCCTAAGTGAAACCTTTTCTTACGAAAGGGAACCACGCCCTGTACGGAAATATGAGAGCCCATCCAGCAAGGGTTCGGGAAACGATGCTATGAAGGGGGCGCTAGACCAGGTTTCAAGGTCACCCTTCACGTATAGAATCGATGGGGCTAAGCTGCCTCGACGCTTCAACCAACCAGCGTTCGCCATCTATAACGGCCAAGCAGGCCCGGTAGAGCACGTGAGTCAGTTTAACCAAAAAATGGCTATCTACTCGCAAAATGAAGCCCTGATGTGCAAAGTCTTCCCATCCAGCTTAGGACCAATGGCGATGAGATGGTTCAACAGCCTGAAGACAAATTCCATAGGCTCGTACAAGCAGCTCACTCAGACTTTCTGCTCCCGCTTTATTACAAACACCAGAGTCCCTCGACCCCTCAATTCGCTATTGTCCTTATCCATGCACGAGGGAGAGACCCTGAAAGCATATTCAGATAGATATTGGGAGGTGTATAACGAATTAGATGACAACCATGATGACATTGCTATCAGCACATTCAAAAGCGGTCTCCCCACCGAGCATGGCTTAAGGAAATCCCTCACTGGTAAACCAGTTGCCAACGTTCATCAGTTGATGGATAGGATCGACAAGTACAAAAGGGTGGAGGAAGATCAGCTGCAAGGAAGGGGAAAAGAGAAGGTCATTCCCCCCAAAGCAAATGATTTTAGGTCGGAACGATATAACCATAACCAGCCGATGAGAGATTTCTCGCGACAAGCTGGACAGAGTAACACGCAAACGGTGAATGCCGTGTTCAGGGAGCCAATACAACAGGTGCTGGAGAAAGTAAGGAACGAGCCCTATTTCAGATGGCCAGGAAAGATGGCTGGAGACCCTTCCAAACGTAACCAGAACCTGTACTGCCACTATCATCAGGACCACGGGCATACCACTGAGGATTGCAGGAATCTATGGAATCACCTAAATCAGTTGGTCTGAGAAGGGAAGTTACATCATCTTCTGCACCCCTCGAGCGGCCATCCCGGTCAAGCAATGCAAGAGCCTCGAAAGGATGTGTCATTAAGACCCCCCACCGGAACGATACATGTCATCCTCGCCGCACCAGGAAGAACTAGGCCACCCCTCCCCAGGGTACTGGTTATTGATCGACTCCCCTCCGAGGACAGGAAAAGGGAACCCAAAAGGTCAAAAAAGGAAAGCTCTTTGATATTGGGATTCTCGGACGAGGATAAGAGAGAAACTATTCAACCTCACGATGATGCCTTAGTGATTACGTTAAGAATTGAAGGCTTCGATGTGAAAAGGGTGTTAGTAGACCCAGGAAGTGTAGTAGAGATAATGTACCCTGATCTATACAAGGGGCTGAACTTGAAGCCGGAGGATTTGACAGCTTATGACTCCCCCCTTATCAGCTTCGAAGGGAAGACTGTTACGCCAAAGGGGTAGATCAGACTACCCATACAGACTGGATTGGAGGTGGTGAAGGTAAATTTTATCGTGGACGACACTTACTCACCCTACACCGTGATAGTTGCCAGGCCATGGATCCACGCCCTAGAAGCCGTATCCTCCACACTTCACCAAAAAGTAAAATACCCATCCAGAGGACAAGTAGAAGAGATTCGTGGAGATCAGGCCATGGCCAGGCAGTGTATGGTGGCCGCCATCTTACATCGATCCCGTGCCGAGTCCTCGGCCCTTGAGAGCTTATAGCAACCAGCCGCTTCGGCAGGGCAAGGCGATGGGCTAGCCGAGGAGATAAGGTGTGAAAGTTTAGATAAATTCACTGTCAACAACGATCCGGAGAAGTTTTTCCAGGTCGGCTCTGAGTTGCCTTCTCAAGAAAAAGAGGAACTGGTCAGATTTCTCAGAGGAAATGTCGATGTGTTTGCATGGGACGCCTACGACACCCCGGGAGTTGATCCTAGCCTTATTTGTCACCACCTGAACGTTAACCCCTCTTCCACTCCGAAAAAGCAGCCACTCCGACGCCCCTCAAAGGAACATGCTAGTGACGTAAGAGACGAAGTGGCAAAACTGAAAAAAGCAGGGGCTATTAAAGAGGTCTTTTACCCCGAATGGTTGGCAAACACGGTGGTGGTAAGGAAGAAAACGGGGAGGTGGAGAGTCTGCGTGGACTTCACGGACCTAAACAATGCGTGCCCAAAGGACCCATTTCCCTTACCTCGAATCGACCGATTGGTGGATGCAACCGTGGGTCACCCTCGAATGAGTTTCCTGGACGCCTTCTAGGGCTATCATCAGATACCCTTTGCATTAGAAGACCAGGAGAAGACGGCTTTCATGACGCCCATCGAAAACTATCATTATAAGGTGATGCCGTTTGGACTAAAGAACGCAGGGTCAACCTACCAAAGGATGATGACCAAGATGTTCGAGCCACAGTTGGGCAAAATCATTGAGGTTTACATAGACGATATGGTTGTAAAGAGTAAAGTGGTGTCCGAGCACGTGAAAGACCTTGAAATAATCTTTGCTGTCTTAAGGGAGCACAAGCTGCGGCTCAATGCTTCCAAATGTTCATTCGAGGTCGGGTCTGGGAAATTCTTGGGGTATATGGTAACCCACAGGGGAATAGAAGTAAGTCCCGATCAAATCAAAGCAATTAACAGCCTACATGCTCCTCGGAACCCGAAAGAAGTGCAGAAGCTCACAAGCATGATCGCAGCATTAAACAGGTTCATACCACGATCAGCAGATCGATGTCGACCTTTCTACCTCTTGATAAATAAGTGGAAAAGGTTTGAATGGTCGGAGGATTGTGTTCGGGCCTTCTAGCAACTCAAGGAATACCTATCACGACCACCCATCATGTCCAGCCCTGAGGCAGACAAGGTACTGTTTGCATACGTCACTGTAGCTCCCTATGCTGTAAGCCTGGTACTGATACGGGATGATAATGGGGTGCAGCGACCGGTTTACTATGTGAGCAAATCATTACATGAGACCGAGGTGTGATACCTACCTTTGGAAAAGGCAATTCTGGCGATAGTACATGCCACCCGGAAGCTCTTTCATTACTTTCAGGCACATACGGTCATCATTCTAACTCAGCTTCCCCTTCGAGTGGTGCTTCGAAGCGCCGACTACACAGGAAGGATCGCCATGTGGAGTGCGCTTTTGGGGGCCTTTGATATTAAATATATGCCCAGATCCTCCATGAAAGGTCAGATCCTCACAGACTTGGACGCGGAGTTTGCTGAACCCTCTATAGAAACAATAACTGAGAAGAAAGACATGGATGGAAAATCGGTTGGTACAATTTCAGCAGGGGGGACCTTGCATTGGAAGGTCTACGTGGATGGCGCGGCCAATCAGAGAGGATCTGGAGTTGGGATAGTTTTAATATCGCCAGACGGTGCTGCCATTGAAAAATCACTGAGACTCGGGTTCTCGGCTACGAACAATGAAGCCGAGTACGAAGCCTTACTTCAAGGGATGACGATGGTTCAAAGATTGGGCGGAAGGGTAATAGAAGCATTCTCGGACTCCAGATTGGTCGTCGGCCAAGTGATGGGTGAGCTGGAAGCTAGAGATGCTAGGATGCAAGAGTATCTAGGACAAGTCAAACGCCTACAGACGAGTTTTGAGTCCTTCAATCTGACGCACATTTCCAGGAGTGTAAACACCCATGTGGACTCGCTGGCCACTCTCGCTATGTCCTCGGCGCATAATCTACCACGAATGATCCTTATCGAAGATCTAGTCCAAGCAAGTCCCATTAGAAGAAACCCGGCCCAGATCCATCAGATCAGAAAGAGTCCCAGCTAGATGGACCCCATAAAAAACTTCCTCCAAAACGACATCCTACCAAAGGGAAAATTGGAGGCCGAGAAGATACGGAGGAATGCTCCTCGGTTCTGGCTATCGGAGGACCACAAACTATATTGGCGCTCCTACTCTGGGCCATACCTACTCTGCATACATCCAGAAGAATCTGAGTCTCTACTTGAAGAGTTACACGAGGGAATTTGTGGAAGTCACACTGGAGGAAGGTCGCTGGCACATAGGGCGCTCACCCAAGGATACTGGTAGCCGAACATGCAAAGAGAGGCCCAAGAATACGCTAAGAAGTGTGATCAGTGCCAGAGATTCGCCCCAAATATCCACCAACCCGGAGGGATCCTCAACCCCCTCTCTGGCCCAAGCCGTTCGCACAATGGGGTCTTGATATTGTTGGTCCTTTCCCCAAAGCTGCGGGGAACAAACGATACATAATAGTCGGAACCGATTACTTCACCAAATGGGTGGAGGCTGAACCTTTGGCCAACATTAGGGACGTGGATGCCCAGAAATTCATCTGGAAGAACATTATTACCCGCTTCGGGACTCCACACACACTCATTTCGGACAACGGTCTCCAATTCGACAGCAAGAGCTTTAGGGAGTATTGCCACGAGTTTGGGATCATTAATCGATATTCCACTCCCGCCTACCCCCAAGGAAATGGGCAGGTCGAGGCCGTGAACAAGGTCATAGTAAACGGACTGAAGAAAAGACTGGATGAGGCAAAGGGGAGATGGGTAGAAGTGCTCCCACACGTCTTATGGACCTATCGGACAACGCCGCGACGGTCAACCGGTGAAACCCCCTTTTCGATGACTTATGGGGCTGAGGCCGTACTCCCAATCGAGAACAACTTTCCCACACTGAGGTCTAACTCATTTACCCCAAACAGTAACGACGAGTTATTGGAAAGAAGTCTAGACCTAGCCGAGGAAAGAAGGGAAAAAGCAACGATCCATATGGCCTATTATCATCAGAAGCTAAGATAAGGATATGATGCCAATGTTAAACTGCGGCCTTTAGGTCCGGGTGATCTCGTAATGAGAAAGATTCTCGGCAACGCAAAAAACCCCTCTTAGGGCAAGCTGGGGCCCAATTGGGAAGGACCGTATCGCATCACATCCGTGGCCGGGATAGGCGCTTATTATCTAGAAGATTTGGATGAAAAAACTGTACCTCGACCATGGAATGTAAATAACCTAAGAAGATACTATTATTAATGAAAATGGCTTTGCCCATGTTTTGTTTCGTGATTATCCTGAGCCCACTGGTCTATTTACAACCATTCATAGTTTTAAACAGAACCTAAGTCCTGCATGGCTCCTCGGACCACAGACTTAGGGGAAATTATTACTTATGACAATTTATCCAAGTTTTAAACAAAACTTAAGTCTTGCATGGCTCCTCGGACCACAGACTTAGGGGAAATTATTACTTATGACAATTTATCCAAGTTTTAAACAGAACCTAAGTCCTGCATGGCTCCTTGGACCACAGACTTAAGGGAAATTATTACTTATGGCAACTATTCATAGTTTTAAACAGAACCTAAGTCCTGCATGGCTCCTCGGACCACAGACATAGGGGAAATTATTACTTATGGCAACTATTCATAGTTTTAAACAGAACCTAAGTCCTGCATGGCTCCCCGGACCACAGACTTAGGGAAAATTATTACTTATGACAATTTATCCAAGTTTTAAACAGAACCTAAGTCCTGCATGGCTCCTTGAACCACAGACTTAGGGGAAATTATTACTTATGGCAACTATTCATAGTTTTAAACAGAACCTAAGTCCTGCATGGCTCCTCGGACCACAGACTTAGGGGAAATTATTACTTATGGCAACTATTCATAGTTTTAAACAGAACCTAAGTCCTGCATGGCTCCCCGGACCACAGACTTAGGGAAAATTATTACTTATGACAATTTATCCAAGTTTTAAACAGAACCTAAGTCCTGCATGGCTCCTCGGACCACAGACTTAGGGGAAATTATTACTTATGGCAACTATTCATAGTTTTAAACAGAAGCTAAGTCCTGCATGGCTCCTCGGACCACAAACTTAGGGAAAATTATTACTTATGGCAACTATTCATAGTTTTAAACAGAACCTAAGTCCTGCATGGCTCCTCGGACCACAGACTTAGGGGAAATTATTGCTTATGACAATTTATCCAAGTTTTAAACAGAACCTAAGTCCTGCATGGTTCCTCGGACCACAGACTTAGGGGAAATTATTACTTATGACAATTTATCCAAGTTTTAAACAGAACCTAAGTCCTGCATGGCTCCTCGGACTACAGACTTGGGGGAAATTATTACTTAAGGGAAATCATTTCAAGGTGTGTGCGCAGTCTAGCATCATTGCAACCCTTATTCAAATTCGCTGCACGGCATCCTTTTTATCTCGACCATTTATATTTATGTATATCATTGCAAACGTTAAATAAAGGGATGGCGCTAGCATACATCCATAGAAAACAAAGAGAACATTATATATTAATATTCCGAGGTCGATACAAAGAGAGGTCCTTACAAAAGAACACAAAAACAGGATGACTCTCATTCAAAAAAAAAGGGGAAGTACAAAAATTAAAAGCCTAAAAGCTAAGCCTTAGCAGGAGGATCCTTCTTCTGCTCTGGCTGAGGAGGAGGAGCCTCGGAGATAGAGTCCATGGCAGGATCCTTCACTTTATCAAGCACAGGGGCGGCATCAGGCACCGCCAAGTCCTGCTCAGAAGCCGCTTGGGCGCCATCAGGATTCTCTCGGATCTCCTGAGGATAGAAGACGTTCTCGGGCAGTTTCAGCGCCGAATCCACAGGAATTCCTGCAGCATCAAGGGCGTGAGCCCATGAGATGCTGCAGTAGTCCCTGCACACCTCGAGGATCTCCTCAGATAGCCTGGCCTCCGTTTCTTGGATTCCGAGCTGGTGAGAAGCTTTCTTTTCAGCCTCTGCAGCCTCTCGGATCAGCTGGGCCTCTTCTTTAACCCACCTCGTCTCATCCTCAGTTTTCTGCAGAGCAGCCTTAAGTTCCAGTACATTCTGCTTTTCAGTAGCAAGACTGGTTTCAGTTATGTACAATTTCTGGCGCTGATCCTCTGCTTGGGTTTCAGCACTCTTCAGGCCAACCTCCGCGCTCTTGCGCTGTTTCTCCGACTCTTTGAACTTCTCCGTCAGTTTAAAGATTTCTTGCTTGAGGGACCCCACGGTCCTCTCCACCTCAGTCCGAGACTGAACCTCAGCTTCAGCCAAGCTGCGATTGCTACGGCAAAACTCTTCAGCCACAAACACCTGCTGGGTGATCTGCCAACAAAATAAAACCAAAGTTAGGATAGAATACAACAATGTTGATGGCTTAATAAGAGGATGCAAGAAGGGCTTACCATCGCAAGGTCCCTTTTAAGGGACAGAAAAAGCTCGAGCTGGGAGAACCGCCTGTAGGCCTCCATATCCTGAGGAAGGAGCACTGGCTGCTCCAGGGCCTCAGCTATATAACCCGCTCTGCCCCTGTTGTACTCTCGAACCGAGGCAGTATAGGGGATAGCGACCCCGTCCAGCTCCATCTTCGGACTCCATGCGCGGGGATTAACGCGCACCTTAGCCCGATTCTCCTCATCCCTGCTCTCCGTGGAGTTAGCCCTCTTACTCCTCTGTCCCCGAGTGGCTTTCTGCTGCTTGGCCGGTCGAGGGGCCACTTCACCCTCCTTAGGAGCATCAGCCGGCCTCTTCTTTTTTAGGTCAGGGTTAACCTTGAGGCCAGGGTCGGAAGGAACCTGAGGGGCGATTGGAGGAGGGTCCTGGTTTTGTGCCTTAACAGGTGCCTTTGAGGACTGACCCTTTCCTCAGCTGGACATCAGTTCTCGCTAAGATTTTCCCTTACCAGCCATATCGCCTACTTCCTCGTCTGAAGAATCGTCCGAGCAGGTTATAATGATTGGACCGCCAGCCACGGAGTTGCGATCCTGCTCTCCTTCAGGGTCCGAGAGCTCAACTACGGGGGCTTTGTTAACCTCCTCCTCAAAATAAAACTCGTCTATTTCCTCTTCAAGGGAAAGACGAGATGATTCGGCCTCTTCCTCAGCTGGCACGGCAGCTTCAAGGTCTTTTGGAGGCAGTTGCACGACTGGCGGAGGATCCCGAACTCCAGGTAGCACAACTGGCTTAAGATCTACTCGGGCCAAAAACTTAGGCTAGGACACGTCAATCCTAGCTAACCAGGGGCTACCAGCTCTAATGGCGTGGCCAACGGGTTGGAAAGCACGGGTTAGTGGTTGATAGCCCAAAACCAAATGACACGCACGCAGCTGGCCGTCCTTGTGGACGTAGATTTCTGACCTTAAAAGATAATTTAGGGCTGGAACGTTCACGTGGCTCAGCCTGGGAGCAACCAAAGCTTTATCTGCAATACAGCCGAGAAGAAAATCAGAATTAAACTAATAGATTTATGACAAATGGAAAAGAGAGTAAGTCCGAGGAGCTAAGCCCCTTCCCTAAAGGATTGGGCCTAAAGGCGCCGCACCTGGGGTTCCTGCCTGAGTTGGACAATGAAGACCATCGCTCCATTCTCCTGAGGCAATGAGGAAGTCATCCTTCATGGTCTTATTGGATATAGGGAGACAGGAGATTAGCCTAACCACCTCGGATCGAGATTTAAGGTAATACCCTCCATTCTCGACGTAGTGACACTCGTACATGCGTACCACGTCATACCAGGTCAGACCCAGACCCATTCGCTCATTCAAGACATCTATGCAGCCTAATACCCTGAACATGTTTGGAGCGCACTGGTGTGGCGTCAACCTATGGTGGAACAAGTAGTCCCGGGTAATCCTATGCATGGGGAGTGTCATTCCCCCTTGTATAAAGGCAATCATGGGAATGACCACTTCGCCCACGCCTCTATCTAACAGTACTCCTTCTAGGGGACAGTACCGCAGAACCACCCCCGGCGGGATGTGGTATTTTGCCCTAAAAGCCTCCATAGCAGCCGGAGTGTCTACTAGTTTTTTGAATCTACCCATTTAAGCTGAACTGGAGAAATGAAAATAAAGACCGAGGAGAAAAGTAAAATCCGAGGAGAAAATCGAAGCGATGAAGCGAACGGAAGTTACGGATATCTTCACAAATGACCGATGAGGTGGTCGAAAATCTCTTCTAGGAAGGACGCTTCGTAGAAACGATTATGGAGATGCTCAAGGATTTTTGGGCTCTAGAGTTCTCTGGAGCTCTCTGTTCTGATGTGCAGATAAAAAAGAAAAAAGGAGCCTCTCAGGCGCTTTATATAGCAGGAGGGAGAGAGAAAAAATCCCACCCGCTCACGAATTCAAGGAGCAATACTGGACGTCAGATCCACATCTCGCCGTTGGATGAAGGGGACATAAAGCTGTCTGGAGTAAATGGCCGTGCCTCGTAAATTGTGGCACGTCAAAAGTAACCGCCCACGCGCGCGAACCAAGATTTCATCCGTTCCATCCTTCATAAATGTCAAAACCCCGCTTTTCTCCTCGAAGGGAGATCAAAACTGGAGTTTTGAGGGGCTATTGTGGGGACCGGCCCAGAATAACAAGTTGGCTGGGCCTTGGGCCCGTCCGAGGACGATCTTGTCCGAGGAGACGTCGCGGCCCATAATCCCTGCCCAAGCCAACTGGGCGAAGAAAACACGTCCGAGGAGTAATTCCTCCTCGGACATCCCAAAGTCCAGATCAATGATGCATCCCAGTTACTATAGCCCTCACCCCAAACGCATAAAAAGAAAGAAGGCTCAAAATATCCCAGCAAAGGCTGTCACCACCACATTAAATGCACCACAACTACTCTTTTGGCCGCATTAATGAGGAGAAGACCCCTGAACAGTGTTACCTTGGTCACTACAACTCATAAAGAACTGGTAAGGGCGTCTGATTGGACAGGTGCTCAAGTGGGTGTTTGGATGATTAACAAGTGTAGGGCCCAGATGATAAAAGAGGGCCTATATCATATGTAAGAGTCCCCCAGAAAGGGGGACGGAAAAAAGGGGAGGAGAGAAGAGAGAAAAGAAAGAAGTCATTGTATGAGAGCATATCCATGAATAGAACTTCCACTTTCACATATATTTTCTTGATTTACGTTTCTACATCCACTAAGAACATGCAACGAACCGTTTGAGCCAACTGAAACTGAGTTCTTCAGCCCATACTCTACAAACTTCATTGTGTGGGACTTCTTGGGCTAGGGCCTGATCGTCCAGGATCGGGTTAACGAAAATCGTGTCCCTACAAATAATATTAAAATTTTGAAAATTTAGATGATAAATATGATCTAAATTAAATTTTTGTATGTTAAATATTATCCCCTAATTTAAGAAATATATCATAACAAATAAAAAAATAATGTTAATTAGATAATAAATATTATCTAAATTAAATTTTTGTATGTTAAATATTATCTCCTAATTTAAGAAATATATCATAAAAAATAAAAAAATAATGTTAATTAGCTGATAAATATTATCTAAATTAAATTTTTGTATGTTAAATATTATCCCTTAATTTAAGAAATATATCCTAAGAAATTAAAAAATAATGTTAATCTAATTTTATTTAGTGATAAGAATGAATTAGATTCCTAGTAGTATACTATTCCTTTTTAGTTATTTAAAAATCTAAATATTTAATAAAATTTTTGCAATTTGGTGAAGCCACGTGGCACAATCACTGCGTCTAAGTCCAACTTTTATTATATATAATATGATTTTAATTAAAATTTAATTAATTAAATTTTTAAATTTTGTATATGTATTTTATTATTTTCATATTAATAAATTATTAAAATAATTATGACATCATTATAGTTCGACCTCGGTTCGACCTTAATCTGACCTTAAAAACTTTGAACTTCTCTCTTTTACGGTTCATTAAACAATTCGGGTCTAAAAACCATGCTACTATGTGCCAAAATGAATATGGGGATGTTGCGTTTGCCCATTCAAGTAATAAAACTCGTTGTCCACCACAAATTTAAATATGTTATCTTTGAAGGAAATTTCAAAGGGAACATTCTTAGATACTTTCGAAGCATGAATAAATAATATTTTCTTTTCTCAGATTCATAATGGATTTCACCATAAATGTGAAAGGAAGGAGCACCATTCTCTGTGCTTCAGGAGTACCCAAGTATTACTCGAGCGGTTGAATCTCTTTTGGAGCTACATTCTTCCCCCATGGTTTTTAGCTCCTTTATTCTCTAACTTGAAGAGGGTTTTAGGCTCCCTGTCTTGGTGGGATTTTATTTTTGTCTTGAAGAATGTAAACTTTTTGTCTCATAATGTGGCTCATTAGGCTGTCTCTTATAATTGGGATGGGTCCATCTCCATCTCTTTTCTTCTTTCTTAGGTTTTTCTACCCTTGAAGATGAGTTAGGAATCTCTTCCGTTTCTCTTTAATATATATATATATATATATATATATATATAAGATGGCTCAACTTTAACGCATATTATCTTTGATCTCACACACACAAAGTGTATTAGCTGGGCTTTGGTTTTGTAGGGTCTATAATTGATAAATGGTGGTTATCAATTATAATTTGATATAACCCAAATGGCCCATTCCATAGATGCTACAAGTTATTGAAAGTGGCACTCTGCTGAGTCGCTCATGGGAATTTATGTCATGTTTAATTAATAATTCTACGTAATAAAGTCTTGCTTTCTTTTACAAATGCGATTGTCTACAAAAATTTTACTCCATTGTGTATCCTTCAAAATTTCTCAAGCATGGGACGGGGGGCTCCAAAACTGCATTAATGCAAAACTCAAGTGCACTTCTTTAGATGCAATATTAGATTTCCTACTTAAATTCAACTATTCCTTAATTAAATTCAACCATGTGGTTGCATTAGTGAACATAGAAAAAATTGTATTGTTTGATAGGCTGAAGAATTATAACTCAGTTTTACCCTTATTTTAAATACCATTAAGGATTTAAAAAGTAAATTTTGTTTGTAACACCTCCGGCTTGCTACTCGAAATACAGGTTACAATAGTAATATAGACAGATTATGAATAGGAAGTTCATCTCAAAATCTATAATTTACCATTAATCTTTCTATATTCACTATGCAGTCAACTTTGCGCAAGCCAGCAGTCGAGAACATGAGAAAAGCCTTATATACTCAATACACTGCAGGGCTCTTAGTTTACTATGGTGTAAGCATCGTAGGTTACTGGGCTTATGGTTCAGTGGTATCCACATACCTTCCTGAAGAGCTAAGCGGTCCCAAATGGGTCAAGATTGTCATCAACTTTGCTGCCTTTCTACAGTATATAGTCTCCCAGCATATGTACGATATATATTGATGATGCCGGAAATAATACCACCAGTGAGTCACACGTTCCTCGTACGATCGCAAATGGCACCTGCACAATGAAAAGGAATAACCTAGCGGGGAGTACCGGTGTGGTACCGGCCAAACACCCTCCGAAGGTCAAGTTAGGATTATTCTCACTGCTCTAGAGTGCTAGAGAGGGTAAATTATGCGTACCTCGGTTTGTGAGGGTGCTTGGGTTTTTATAGTAGCGAGGGCTGCCCCTCTTTTCCTTGGAGTAGAAGTCTTTTCCTTATAGGAGTCTTCTTGGGCGTATTTTACGGGATTCTTTCCATATAGGAGTCCTTAGGTTTCGTGAAACGTGGGGGGCAAGTTATATACTTATACACGTAACCGTGCAGAGCAAACATTCCATAGACTGACGCCGTCAGTTTATGTTATCCCGTCAGTCTATGTTTATCCCGTCAACTTCAGGATGTTCAGCTTTATGTGGAGTTCTCTTGCTTCAAGTCCCCGTCAGCCTTGAAGTAATGCTGACGGCAAAAACATCTCATCACCCTTGTCAAGTTTGTACCGTCGCCTTTGTCAAGCCTGTACCGTCGCCTTTGTCTTCCTAATTTTATCCTCATCATTTGCCCCCTATTCCATACCTCCGTCAGACTATGTACTGACGGGTTATGGAGTTTGTTTTTAAAAGAGGCAGGGATATTGTTTGCGTGGATCTGTGCATTTAATACCTTGGACAGGTGGCTCGTTCCTATTGGCTTCGCTTCTGACGAGACGTCGCTTCGTTTTCCGCGCTGTTTTTTCCATATATAAAAAGCACTTTCCAGTCATTTTTCACTATTCCAACCTTGCTGATCTTGGAGAGAAAGTCCGTCGCCTACCTTTCGTCAGCTTCACTTCCGTCGACTTATCTGTTGCTGCCTTTAGAGCCATCCAGAAGGCCTCCGTACCGGTAAGTTTTCATCTCCTCTCTCCTTCCTTCTTTTTCTTTTTTATTTTTGCCTCATTAGTGAGGCCGTCAGCCTAGGTACTTAGTTTGAGCCCGTCACTTATAGGTAGTCAGATGTCGAGTGACGCGTCTTGTGACGAGTCGTCAGTCTGCGAAGGAGCGGGCTACGACGAAACCTTTGGTTCTGGAAACGAGTCAGACTTCTCCCTCCCGTCAGAGAGAGAGTCGTCAGCCCAATCTCCTGACGGCGATGAGAGTTTTGCCGAGGGAGATGAGGATGAGGGAAGAGGGGATGAAAACGACGGGGATGGAATGGATGTTGACGGAGAGGATAGTGACGGGGATGAGAGATCCAGTGAAGGAACCTCGGAGGGTCCCGGAGATAACCGTCCCTTCATTCTTCCTGAGGATTGGGCCGTCAACAAATTTTTGCCTGGATGAGTGGTAAAGTTTTTAGGGAGTTGCGGGTTCGTTACCAAATCCCAGACCACATCCCCATCCGTCTCCCTAGAGAGGGTGAGAGGTGTTACTCCGGGAGGACAGCTGACGTCGGCATGTATGATGCCATGTTTGCTGCGGGCCTGAGGTTACCGTTGACGGCTCTACACCGTTAACTTGCTGACTTCCTTGGAATATCCGTCACCAAGGTTGCCCCAAACGCCTGGAGGACTTTTATAGGAGCTGAAATCCTATGGGGCAGTCTTAGTGGAGGACACCGTCAGCTTACTTTAGGAGAATTCTTTTATTGTTATAGGCCTCACCACATCGCCTCGTCTAAGGGGACGTATCACTTTAATGCCCGGGAGAAAGGGCTACGGCTAGTGTCAGACATGCCTGACTCAAATAGGAACTGGAAGAGTAGGTATTTTTTCGTTGAAGGGACGGACTGGGTCTGCCGTCAGGAAGAGTGGGCGACGATGCCCCGCGGTTACTTTTACAACACCTGGGCCTTTGTCAGGGATTCAGGTTAATCCCGTCAACCATGAGGCTCGTGCGTTTTTTTTTGAGGTGACGGTACTAACACTTCTTATTTCTTTCAGCTTATACCCGTCCGCATATAACTGACGAGCAGGAGGAGTTCATCCAACGGATTCTCGAAATCCCTTTGGAAGACCGTAAGTGCAGGGATTTGATCACCCTTGACACCCTCCACTTATACTATGGGGGTCCAGATCCGTCAGCGGAAGCTCGTAGGTTGGAAGAGTTTGCGCGCCGACGTGAGTAGACTTTTATTTTCCCGTCAGTTTAATTTTTTCCGTCAGTTTAATTTTTTCCGTCACTTTTCCTAACAGTCTTTCTTTGTGTTGTAGAGATGGAATCCGCGAAGCAAAGGATACGGGCCGCCGCAGCTCGTCAAAAGGAAGAGAGGAAGGCCAAGGAAGCAGGGGGGGAAGCCTCGTCAACCCCCAAGGCCGTCGCCAAAGTGGCGAAGAGGAAACCTGAGGGAGTGATGGCCGTCCATCAAAAAAGACTGCCGTCACTCCTGCAGACGAACCATTGAAGGAAAAGTCCCCTCCGACGTCTGGCCATGGTGCGGGAAAGGGGGTGATGACTTCCACTGGTCCCGTCAACGAGGGTCCATGCCGTCTCCTAACCCACAAGGAATATGCCGTCGAGGAGGTTGAATCTCTGATAAAACCGACAGACATGGAGCCCTGTGACCAAGTGGGGACGGAGGATTTAGGGGCGTCGGCCCTCTTTGATCTCTCCAGGGTAGGTTTCTCACATTTTTGGGTTGAACATGCCGTATCTTGTTTTGGTGTACTTTTTAACTGACGGATACGCTCTTTTAGGCCTTGGTTCATGTCAAGGCCCTTCGTGACCGTTGTGTGGCGAAGGAGGGGGTCGTCAGCCGAGTTCGTAGCCACAACAGGAACCTGTTGAATCAGCAGGCTCAGTACAAGGAAGCCGTCCGTCTCCTTAACCAGGAGCTGCAGGAGGTTAAGGAAAAACTGACGGCGGTCAGTGGCCAGAACGACAAGCTCCAAGGAGAAGTGACGGCTCTGGAGGAGAAGTTACAGACGGCAGGGACTGACGCGATTAGAGACTTCAGAGCGTCGCAGTCTTTTATCGACTCGTGTGGTCAGTATTACGGCACTGGGTTCGATGATTGCCTTCAACAGGTCGCGTCAGCCTTTCCGGAGCTGGACTTGTCTGGGATCACAATGGATGATGGAGACGACGGCTCTCCTCAGCCTGGCCCTACTCCGAAGCATGACGGCAGTGTAGTCCTGGCACAGCCTGCCGCTAACCCTACAGCTTCTGATTCTCCAGCCGTGATCGTGGATGTTGAAGATCATCCGGCTGACGGCAACCCTACTGACGTTCCTGCTGCTTAATTGTAGCCATGTATAAAACTGTTGCTTTTTAAATTTTTTGGAAAACAGTTGTAATTTTTAAACAGTTGTAGTTTTAAACCATGTTTAAGTGCCTTTGTCGTTTATGTACAGTTGCACATGTATTTCATTTCGAACCATGTTTAAGTGCCTTTGTCGTTTATGTACAGTTGCACATGTATTTCATTTTGGTAGCTTTTCTCTTTAAAAATTCCCGTCTGCTTGGAATACGTCAGTTCTTTCAACTGTTGAAAACCCCGTCAGCTTTATGACCGTCGGTTTACAGCTCTTGGTTTGTCACACCTTTTTAAAGTCGTCAACCTCTTCTGACCGTTAGTTTTTTTTTTTTTTTTTTTTTTTTTTTTTTTTTTTTTTTTTTTTTAGTTTTAGCCTTTTTTTACCGTCATTTTTTCGGCCTTGGCCTTGATGTGTTGACACCTTTTTGGTCCGTCAGTTTTCAGGCGTTCGATGTCTTTTGACATCTTTTTTCTCGGTCCGTCAGTTTTGAGGACCTTGTCCATATGATGTTTGTTCCATCTTATTGGATCGTCAGCCTTTTAGCTTTTGGCTTTTTAGGACCGTCAGCTTCTTGGCCTTGGCGTTGATGTCATTTGACATCTTTTTGGTCCGTCAGTTTTTAGGCGTTGATGTCTTTTGACATCTTTTTTCTCGGTCCGTCAGTTTTGAGGACCTTGTCCATATGATGGTTGTTCCATCTTATTGGACCGTCAGCCTTTTAGCTTTTAGCCTTTTCGGACCGTCAGCTTCTTGGCCTTGGCCTTGATTTCATTTGACATCTTTTTGGTCCGTCAGCTTTTAGGACCTTGTGTTGTAGACTTAGTCGTCCTAGAATATGAGATTAGTGAACCGTAGAAAGAATAAATACTCCAGCAATTTCTGAATAAACTCCTCTTATTGGCATGCATTTAAATAAAAGTAATTAAAACCGAATCCTGCCCTTCGGGCTAAAAAGTATTTGTTGCAAGAAAAGAAAAAAAACTGAAGTAAATGATAAATCCGAGGAGTAAAACTAAAGTTTGCTGGAATAACAAAAATAGGTCGGTCTTCATGTTGTCGCTCCTATTGGTAATACTTCCGTAGGTGTTCGGCATTCCATGGGTGTGGTAGCTTCTGTCCTTCCAATGTCTCTAGGTGGTAAGTACCTTTTCTCTGCCACGATGTAACTCGGTAAGGTCCTTCCCAATTGGGGCCGAGTTTCCCTTGAGTAGGGTCCCTAGCGGCACCTATGACCTTTCTAAGAACAAGGTTTCCAACTTGGAAGTCTCTATGTCGGACTCGAGAGTTGTAGTGTTTGGCCATGCGGTCCTGGTACCTGGCGAGCCTTTGTTCTGCTGCTGCTCTGATCTCGTCCACTAGGTCGAGCTGTAGTCGCATAGCCTTGTCGTTTTTGTTCTCATCATGGTTGTGCACCCTGTAGCTTGTGAGTCCAATTTCGGCTGGGATAACTGCTTCGCCTCCGTACGTCAGTCAAAAAGGTGTCTCTCCCGTGGGTGTTCTTACCGTCGTCCTGTATGCCCATAGTATACTTGGCAATTCTTCGGGCCATATACCCTTTGCCCCCTCGAGCCGAGTCTTGATAATCTTGAGCAAGGATCGGTTCGTGACTTCGACCTGTCCATTAGCTTGAGGGTGGGCGGGGGAGGAGTAGTGGTTCTTTATTCCTAACTGTGAGCAAAAATCCCGGAAGGGGTCGTTGTCGAATTGTCTCCCGTTGTCCGAGACAAAGACTCTAGGAATGCCAAACCTGCATATGATACATCTCCAGACAAAGCTCCGCACGTTCTTTTCTGTAATCGTTGCCAAAGCTTCAGTTTCCACCCATTTTGTGAAATAGTCGATGCCTACTACCAGGAATTTTAGCTGTCGTACGGCTGTAGGGAATGGTCCCATAATATCTAATCCCCACTGTGCGAACGGCTATGGGGCTGTCATCGGGGTCAGCTCTTCGGTTGGTTGTCTAATAATATTGCTGAACCTTTGGCATTTGTCGCAGGCCCTGACATAGGCTTCGGCATCCTTCTGCATGGTGGGCCAATAATATCCTGCTCGCACAAGCTTGTGTACCAACGATCTAGACCCTGAGTGGTTTCCGCAGATTCCTTCATGTACTTCTCTCATGACGTAGTCTGCCTCTTCCGTACCCAAGCATCTCAGATATGGTCGGGAGAAACCTCTTTTATACAGGACGTCTTTTATCAGGACAAACCTCGCCGCCTGGACTTTAAGTTTCCTTACGGCTTCCTTCTCGTCTGGTAAGACCCCGTTTTTTAGGTACGAAACTAACGGCGCTGTCCAGCTACTATCGGAGCATACTTCCTGTATGTTGCTGAGATCTATTAGCGGGGAAAGCTGTACGAAAGAGAGTACATTACCAGGGATGACCATTTGTTCAGCTGAAGCGGCCTTCGCGAGACGGTCGGCCCTCTCGTTTTCTTCTCTGGGAATCTGGACGACTTTGGCTTCTAGGTCACCCACCCTCGTCCTTACTTCATCAAGGTACCTTTTCATCTTTTCGCCCTTGCAATCGTAGTCTCCGTTTATTTGGTTAGTGATGACCTGTGAATCGCAGTGGATGACTACCCTCGCGGCTCCTGCTGCTTTGGCAAGGTCAAGTCCCGCTATCAGAGCCTCATACTCCGATTCATTGTTGGTGGCAGGGAAGTCGAGACGGACCATACATTCGATGGTGTCTCCTTCGGGCGATAGTAGCACAATGCCGGCCCCTGCGGCTTGCCTGTTGGACGATCCGTCCGTATATATGCTCCATTGAGGGGACTCTGCTGCCCCCTTGTCTTCGTCATGAGTGAACTCAGCTATAAAGTCGGCGACGATTTGTCCCTTGATGGCGGTCCGCGGACGATACTGAATGTCAAATTCGCTCAGCTCTATAGCTCATAGCGCCAATCATCCCGCAGCCTCGGAGCTGCTCATTGCCCGTTGCAAGGGCTTGTCAGTCAGGACGTTTACAGTATGAGCTTGGAAGTATGGTTTAAGTTTACGGGCTGCCGTAACTAATGCGAAGGCAAGTTTCTCCATGGGCGGGTATCTTTCTTCGGCACCGTGAAGCGCTCGGCTTGCGTAGTACACGGGTTTTTGCACTTTCTCTTCTTCTCTGACCAGGGCCGCGCTAACGGCTGCGGGGGAGACGGCTAGATAGAGGAAAAGTTCTTCTCCCGGCTGCGACGGGCTTAGCAATGGTGGGGAGGAGAGGTAAGCCTTTAATTCTTCGAAGGCTTGCTGGCATTCGTCAGTCCACTCGAAGGATTTCTTTAATGTTCGGAAGAAGGGCAAGCATTTGTCCGTCGCCCTTGACACGAACCTGTTCAGCGCCGCTATCTTTCCATTGAGGCTTTGCACCTCCTTCACATTTCTTGGTGGTGCCATATCCATAATGGCCCGGATCTTGTCCGGGTTCGCCTCGATTCCCCTTTGAGATACCATGAACCCCAAAAATTTTCCTGCCGTCACTCCAAAGGCGCATTTCCCCGGATTGAGCTTCATGTTGTAGGAGCGAAGTGTGTCGAACGTTTCTTTGAGATCTCCTAGATGATCTTCCTCCCTTCAGCTTTTGACTAGCATGTCGTCTACGTAGACCTGGACATTCCTCCCAATCTGTTGTGCGAACATTTTGTTCATGAGCCTTTGGTACGTTGCGCCTGTGTTTTTTAGGCCGAAGGGCATGACCTTGTAACAGAAGAGGCCTTGGCTGGTTACGAACGACGTTTTCTCCTGGTCCGCTTCGTGCATTCGGATTTGGTTGTACCCCGAGAAAGCGTCCATGAAGCTCAGCAACTGGTGTCGGGCTGTAGAGTCTACTAGGACATCAACCCGAGGGAGGGGGTAGCTATCCTTGGGGCAGGCCTTGTTAAGGTCGGTGAAGTCCACACACATCCGCCATTTTCCGCTTGCTTTTTTGACCATTACTACATTTGCTAACCAGTCGGGATAGTATACTTCCCTAATGAAGCTTGCTTCCTGTAGCTTCCTGACTTCCTCTGCTATGGCTCGGTCTCGCTCAGGGGCAAACACCCTCTTCTTTTGTCTGATATGTGGAAAGGCGGGCGACACGTTCAACCTGTGCACCATGACTGAAGGGTCTATTCCCGGCATATCCTCATGGCCCCATGCGAATACGTCTTGATTGCATCTGAGGAAAGTTATGAGCTCCTGACGGACCGTGGGGTTAGTGAGCGTTCCAATTCTGGTTGTCCGGCCTGGATCGGAACTGTCAAGGGGTATCTCTTCTAATTTCTCAACCGGCTCCGTTACCGTCCGGTGCTCTTCTATGCTTAAAGCCTGAAACTGATCCTCCATTTCCATCATGGCTATGTAACATTCGCGTGCGGCCATCTGACTCCCGCGCAGCTCCCCTACTCCGTAGTCAGTTGGAAACTTTATCATCAGGTGGTAAGTGGAGGTTACCGCCTTCCATGAGTTGAGCGTGGGTCTCCCGAGGATAGCGTTGTAAGCTGACGAGCAGTCAACCACCAAGAATGTCACGTCCCTGGCTATCTGCTGAGGGTAATCACCTACAATTACGGATAATGTGACCACGCCCAGTGGGAATACTCGGCTCCCGCCGAAGCCAACGAGTAGGGCATTTGTTGGGATCAGTCGTTCCTTGTCGATCCTCATCTGCTGGAATGCTGTGTAGTACAAGATATCTGCTGAACTGCCATTGTCGATCAGCACCCGGTGCATATTGTAATCTCCTACACGCAAGCTGACGACGAGTGCATCGTCATGTGGATGGTGAAGGCGTCGCGCGTCTTCTTCTGAGAATCCGATTATGGGACCCTCTCTCCGCGCTATCTTTGGTACGACTCCCGTCAGCTGAACATTTTGTACCATCCGAAGGTAGGTCTTGCGGGCCTTCTTAAATGACCCGGCGGCAGCCGTTCCTCCTACGATCATCCTTATATCTCCGATCGGGGGCCTCGGACGCTCATTGTCCCGTCGGGGACGTTGGTCTTGTTCGGGGGGATCTGTTTTCTCCTTGCTAACGAATCTCTGCAGCTTTCCTTGTTTGATGAGGGCTTCGATCTGCTGCTTGAGGTCATAGCAATCAGCTGTGTCGTGGCCGTGGTCGCGGTGGAATCGGCAATACTTATCCCGGGAACGTTTGTTGGGGTCGCTTTTCAGTTTTCCCGGGAACGTCAGAGCCTCTTCGTCCTTAATTTGCATAAGGACTTGATCTATCGGGGCGGTTAGCGGAGTGAAGCTCGTGAACCTTCCCCCTAGGGGCTTAGGGCGCCTTTCGTCCCTTCGGTCTCCTGTTCTTGCCTTCTTTCGGCCTTGGTCCTGCCGATTGTCTTCCTGCCTTTCTCTTTTCCTGGGCCTCTCTTCCCGAGCTAACAGCGCATCTTCAGCGTTCATATACTTTGTGGCGCGATAAAGTACTTCCGACATGGTTTTTGGGTCGTTTTTGTATAGGGAAAACAAAAACTTACCCTTCTTCAAGCCATTCGTGAACGCCGCAACAAGTATTTTATCGTCGGCTTCGTCGATCGAGAGTGCCTCTTTGTTGAAGCGGGAGATGTAGGCTCTTAAAGTTTCATCTTCTCGCTGCTTCATACTCATCAAGCAAGCCGTAGACTTCTTGTATCGATGGCCTCCAATGAAGTGGGCGGTAAACTGAGCGCTGAGCTCTTTGAAGGTGCTGATGGAGTTTGGCGTCAGTCGGCTGAACCAAATTCTTGCTGCGCCCTTCAGCATTGTAGGGAAGGCCCTACACATGATGGCGTCCGCAACTCCTTGAAGGTGCATTAGGGTCTTGAAGGTCTCCAGGTGGTCCAGTGGGTCCTTGACTCCGTCATAACTGTCTATCTGTGGCATGCGGAACTTACTTGGTAAAGGGTATGTGTTGATGGTGGCGGTGAACGGCGAGTCAGTTCGGTTGACAAGGCCGTCAAGGTCGCTTGATACCCGTCCCTTGAGAGCATTCATCATAACCTCCATTTGTTCCTTCATGGCTTGCATCTCTGCGATAACAAGCGGCGAAGTGGTTTCTGCGAGGGAGGGGATGCTTGTGTTTTGTCACTCTGGTTTGCTCGGGGCGTTGCTGGCCTGGGGTCCTTCCTGGCTTCTTCTGTCGGCGCTGGTTCCTTCTTGATCTGCTCCATGGTTGTTGGGAGCTGCATTTTTTTGTCTCAGTTGCTCTTCTAGGTCGTGGTTTTGTTTGGTGAGGCGCTCCACGGCGGCGGCGAGTGTCCTCACCTGTCTTTCAAGCGCGGTTGTAGGGGCTTCTTCTTCTTGAACGTCGTTGGTGGTCGCCATTGAGCGAGTGAGTACCATGTAACTCTTCTGTCTAGGAAGCGAAAATGTGCTAAAACAATTCCCACAGACGGCGCCAACTGATGATGCCGGAAATAATACCACCAGTGAGTCACACGTTCCTTGTACGATCGCAAATGGCACCTGCACAACGAAAAGGAATAACCTAACGGGGAGTACCGGTGTGGTACCGGCCAAACACCCTCCGAAGGTCAAGTTAGGATTATTCTCACTGCTCTAGAGTGCTAGAGAGGGTAAATTATGCGTACCTCGGTTTGTGAGGGTGCTTGGGTTTTTATAGTAGCGAGGGCTGCCCCTCTTTTCCTTGGAGTAGAAGTCTTTTCCTTATAGGAGTCTTCTTGGGCGTATTTTACGGGATTCTTTCCATATAGGAGTCCTTAGGTTTCGTGAAACGTGGGGAGCAAGTTATATACTTATACACGTAACCGTGCAGAGCAAACATTCCATAGACTGACGCCGTCAGTTTATGTTATCCCGTCAGTCTATGTTTATCCCGTCAACTTCAGGATGTTCAGCTTTATGTGGAGTTCTCTTGCTTCAAGTCCCCGTCAGCCTTGAAGTAATGCTGACGGCAAAAACATCTTATCACCCTTGTCAAGTTTGTACCGTCGCCTTTGTCAAGCCTGTACCGTCGCCTTTGTCTGCCTAATTTTATCCTCATCATATATTTTGATTTTCATTTTAAGGTTAAGCTCAGATTTAACCATACGCCTTAGTAGAATAGGAAATTGGAAAGCTAGACTTAAGAAGTAAGCGCAAAGGCCACCTCTAAGTTATTTTCTAGTAAGCCGTAGGTCATAGGAAAATTGCTAAAAAACTTGACCTTCAAGGCAAAGGACTCCCATAAAGCCTTTTGCAAAACTTCTATTATTATTACTCCCAAGCTTCTACTTGAAGTTTATGCTGTGTTGAAACGTTACAATTATAATTTTTTCCAGTACAAAAAATTCAAAAGTCCACAATAAGCTAAAAGATAGCAAACTATATGAACAGTCCTTACGATTAAATTGCTGTAATGACTCAGTGGACCTCTCAACTGAAGTCTGATTCGTTGTGTTGATAATGAACATAGATGTTTCTTGCACCAATTCATGAGACCCTTGATACTAAGTTCCTCAAGCTTGATGAGAGCATGGATTCCAAAGAAAACATCAAACGTAGATTCTATCTGCGAGCACTCCTCTTCTCATTTAACACATTCGTGACAGCAGCTTTTTCTTTCATGGGGGACTTTGTGAACATGTTTGGATCATTTATGCTCATACCTATAACCTTTGGGATCCCAAGTATGATTTTTCTCAAGGTAACTAACCTTTTCTGGACTGCTTTGATTTTACTTATGAAAGATATAAAAGAAGCAATAAGTAAAACTAAAATATATTTACTCTATCCCTGTTACAGGTCAAAGGAAAGACAGCCAGACTAGAAAAGAAGGTGTGGCATTGGTCCAACATTATTCTTTTTTCTCTACTTGCTGTTGTAACCACAATTTCTGCAGTTCGGTTGATTGTTAACGATGTTCAGCAGTATAGTTTCTTTGCAAATACATGAATATATGTAATTCGTTACAAGTACAATATATATTTAATAACCAAGAATTAGATAAATGACAAAATTGACTGATGTGAGGACTTCTGTTACTTACAATCATTGTGTACTAGTTTATAGTCTCGTGCATATACACGGGTACTATTAAAAATAATTACAATTACACGGTTCAAATTTTTTTTTTTTTTTTTTTTTTTTTTTTGTAGTTAGTTTGTTTTTGAAAAAAAAAAATTATACTTTTTTTTAGAAGAGGTTCAAATTATACATGGTATTAGTATACACTTTTTTTAAGACATACAATTCTAAAATATGTAATAGTTTCTCATTATATATATATATATATATATATGATTTAGAATTTAATTAGTTTTAGACGGTTCGGTTTTTGCACCTAACAATTCACTTGCCATAAAAATTAAAAACTTAAATGGACATGTGGTGAAAAATTGGATCCCAATTGAAATCCAATTTAGAATCTAATTGAATTTGGACTCTTTGATTTTTACTCTCAATAATTCATTTGACACAAAATTAAAAATTAAATAAGACACGTAGCGCAAAATTAAGAATTCAATTAAAATCTAATTAGGTTTTCTCTAAGTTTTAACTTTATAGCATACATTTTCATAGAATATAGAAGAAGCTTTCAAAGAAAAGAAAAAGGTCGTTTTGTATTTTATTGGTTATATGTCGATTTCATAACAACTATGTGATGTAGAACAGACAACACTTGTCTTTCTGGAGTAGTTGGAGTAGCAGGGGCACAGGAAGGCGCAACGCAAGATCAAAGGAGGGTGCCAATAGAGGCCATCGAGGTGACAGCGTCGAAATTGTATGAAATTTGGCAAGTTGAAGGGAAACGACGTTCTGATCCAGACTCATGTTATGAATGTCACCAAAATTTAGGCGAATTCCTTCATTAAGGCCCCAAAAACAGTGTTTTTGCTATTTATAGTAATATTTATTTTTCCTTAATAACTTTTAGTTTAAAAGTCAAACTAAGGTTTCGTCTGTTTGGAGATGACCCTTAAGATCAGTAATTTATGATTCTGCATTTAACTCAATTTTGTCATTTTTGGTAAATTTTAGTATTTTGTCACATAATCACGTAATTAGTGCAAATTAGGGTTTTTAGACGTTTTTCTCAGTATTTATATGTTTTATAACCGTCATAGGCAAATCAGATTATTATCAATAAAATACAAACTTTTGTCAATTTTTTTCTCTGGTGGATTCTAGTTATCTCCTTGTGGATTCAAAGAAACCCCTTGTGGACTCGAAATTTGCTTATAGAAACTAACAGTTTTAGTTTCTGTTCCATCAAAGAGAGCACCATGTGTGCTTTCTTCAGACTTCCGCTACATCACTATGTCTGAAGTGATTCATGGAGAATTTTCTAGAATGTATGATAGTGAAATATTTTATTAAATATATTTCTTGACTACACTACCATTACTAGCTAGCCTCTTTTATTTTATTAATTTATCTATTTATAATAAAATAATTCTAGTATATTTCTTACAATTTCCTTGCAATTTAATGGCGTTGTTTGATCTTTTTTATGAGAAGAATTGGGATTCAAATTTCTTTCTGCCACTAGTTATAACAATTGAATTATCTTGAAAAAAAAAATAATAAATAAATAAGAAGAAGAAAGAGGAAGAAGATAATCATATTAATTCAAAGACAAGAGAGCCATATTACTTACTTAACACAAAAGTATTAAGCATCATACAATACTATACGAGTAATTACAATATACATAACCAAATTTTATGGATAGATATTCAGGAAATTCTTCCTTGCCTAGAAGGCATGCCATGAAGGCCATGACCCATACAAGGTCTCTCACCACATCTGAAAAGGAGTCCTATAATGAAACTGCATAAACAGATAATTTCCACCAAATAGATCATTCATGTGAACCTGTCCATTCTTCAACCTCTTCAAAGCCTTTCTCCATGAAACTTTGACTCTATTGAAAAACCTCTTCTTTTTCCTCAAGCCTGGAATTCGAACCTTTGGGCTTCTCCTGCCTAGTGACCTTGTAATCATGGACCATCTCCTTATCTTTCCGAGTGATCCCTCTTCTTTTGATTCGTCATCAGTCAACCAACTTTCTTGTTTCTGTTTATAATAAGAAAAGTTTTCTGAAGCCATGTCAAAGCTCAAATGGGGTTATGAACTATATTAATATTAAGAGCCAGGACTGTAGTGATTCTGAATAGCAGTGTGGTGGGTTTGCTTTTTATAGGATTTCACCAGGTCTCTTAAGTTTGTGATATTTACGTTTTAGAAAAAGTGACACAAATGGAGAATTTAGCTGAGAGCAATTAATGTAACCATGGTAGCCGGAATTTGTTGGTAATGCTGGTTAAGAATAATGACTCAAAGATGGTAACCCTTTGTGATTTTCTATCATCAGACATCAATCACCTTTCATCAAAGAATAGTTCAAAGAGGAATGTTTTGGTAGAGGATTAGTATGTGGCTACGATTTCCTTAACATAAATTATGTTTGTTTTATAGATTTAGTACAAAAGATTGCATAATTTTCTAGCACAAGGTTGTGTTCAAACAATTCACGAGGACTAGTAATAGAAAATTCAAGTAAAAAGTTAGAAATTTAATTTGTACCAATTAAAATTGACAAAAAAAAAATCTCAAGAGAAAGAAGAATTTTAAGAACCTTTGTTATGATTTTGATAAACGGAAGTGTATGTTTTTACTAGATGCAGTGCAATCAAGGTCTTTATTGGAAACACTAAAAGATACCTATTGAGTTACAAAGTATTTGCTCCATTTGTTTTGATATTAATGTTTTCTAAAAAATGAGATATTTTTCAAAAAATATTTTTAGAAAAACTATTTCATTTTCCTATATTTGACAATGACCTCAAAATGAGATAGAGTTGTTTTAAGTAATTTTGGAATCTTTCGTTAATGATGGGGATTGGCCTAATAGTTTTCATGTTGCATCAGCTTTTGACTTTTCATCCTCAAATCAGGTTGCTGCAATCAATGACTAATGACGATGGCTCAACTATTGAAAATGACTTTATCTCATTTTGAGGTTATCATAAAATATAGAAAAATGAGATAGTTTTCCCAATGACTCCAAGTGATCTAGTAAAATATGTCATCTTTCCACATCAATTTTTGAAGATTCCTACTGAAGGTCTCAAGTTTACTCTCTTTGCTACAGTCATGTTTGAAAATATTTGGAGATTCTTTAACCAAACTATTTTTCCTAAGCACATTCCAAATCCTACAAATGATGCTGAAAAGAATAAAAAGGCCTATCTTGACCACTCAATCTGGTTCTTACTAGTTTCAAGTTTCAACCTCAAACACATGTTGGTGTCCTTCACAATTAGGTTTGGTGAAGGTAAATTTCGATGTCGCCATCTAACCCATGCTTCTTTCACTTCATTTAATGTTGCTGCTGAATATGGCGTTGTGTTTGTCCACTCAAATCTCTACCCCCCTACAGAATCGATTCAAGGAGAAGCCTATGCAGCTTTTCAAGTAATAAAACTCGCTGTCCACCACAAATTCCAATTTGTTAACTTTGAAGGAGATTCCAAAGGAGCTATTGAAGCTCATTTGCAGCTACATTCCTCCCCCATGGTTTTTAGCTCCTTTATTCTCTTACTTGAAAAGGGTTTTAGGCTCTCTGTCTTGTTGGAATTTTATTTTTGTCCCCAAGAATGTAAACTTTTTTGTCGCAGAATGTGGCTCGTCAGACTGTCTCTTATAATTGGGACTAGCCCATCTCCATCTCCATCTCCTTTCTTCTTTCTTAGGTTTTTTTACCCCTTAAAGATAGGTTTGGAATCTCTCTTGTTTCTCTCTTTATATATATAAAATTATAATTGATAGCCACCATTTATCAATGAGAAAACATTGGGTCAGGAGTTGGCGTAAAAGGTGTGTTTTACGCCAGCCAATCCTGACCTGCCACGTCACCTTTTTTTTTTTTTTTCAGCAGAAAAGATTAAGCCTTAAGCCTCTCTTCCCTTCTCTCCTCCCCTGCCTGATCTCTCCATCTCTGAATCAAACCCATGACCTCCATGACCGGAGCTTCAAAGCTCAAACCCACAACTGCATCAGCCAAGAAAAGAAAAAGAAAAACACCAGCCACCGTTGAAATCAAAAACCCACCGCAAACCCATTAAAATCCACACAACCATCGTGACCCACAATGCACAACCAGCGCCACAACTTCGACAAACCCACAACCACACAACCCAGCAAACCCAGAGATCTCAACCACACAAACCCATACTAGCAACAGCGGCGACGATGACAAACCCAATCTAACCACCACTGGGGTGGCCCCATTTTCCCTCGGCTTCTCTCTCTATCTCTATTTCTCTCTATCTTTATATTTTTCTATTGTTATTCTTTGATTTATAGCCGAAAATTTCTCTTTTTAATGCCTGCCTGTTTATGGGTTTGGGGATTTGGTTTCTTTTTGGGGTTTAATGATTTGGAAAAAGAAGGGATTTTGATTTGGGTTTGGGGGTGTAAGAAAGAAAGGATTTTTGTTTCAAGTTTTGGGTGTTCAAAAGGTTGGATTTTTGGCTTGGGTGTGGCTACGCTTTTGCGTTGGGTTGTTGGTGGCTTTTTTTTTTTTTTTTTTTTTTTTTTTTTTTTTTTTTTTTCATCTATGTGTATTGCATTTGCATTCACAAAAAGCGGTAACGGGAGTGGTGGCTCGCGGCGGCAGCTATTGGTTGAACCATGGCAGTGGTGTTGGTGGTTTGTGTTGAGCTTTGAAGCTCCAGCCATGGAGGTCATGGGTTTGATTCAGAGATGGAGAGATCAGGCAGGAGAGGAGAGAAGAGAAGAGAGTCTTAAGGCTTAATCTTTTCTACTTTATAATAATAATAAAAAGATGACATGGCAGGTCAGGATTGGCTAGCGTAAAACACACCTTTTACGCCAGCTACGCCAACTCCTAATCCAATGTATTTTCTTTAGGAATGGCAACGAGTCGGGTTCAGACCGGGTTTTTACATATCCGGACCCGACCCACGGGTTAGGATCCGCGGCCCGGACCCAGCCCGTTTATTAAACGGATTTTTTTCCCGGGGCCCAGACCCGCCCCGTCAGGCCCCGCGGGCTCCACGAGCCCCGCCCAGCCAGGGCACAGTGGCCTAATCCGTGGCTCAATAAATAAAAAAAAAAAAAAAAAATTATTGTTTTCTGAGAAAAAAGAATCACAGCAACACAAACAACAAATCCAAAAGTAAATCTCAAATCAAATCCACCAAACCCATTCAAATTTCCTATTCACAAACCAAATACATTTGAAATCAAACTATTTTTTTTGGGTTAAAAACAACAATATCATTAAACTAAACAACTACATCCAAATCAGTACAAAGTCCGTTAAAATAAACTCCATTACAGTCATCCTCTAAGGTTTTAAGCAAGTCCATAGGCAGACTGGAAAACAAAAGGAAACCTGCCTCTTGATCAGCACCTATTCTAGCTAAAATCAAACTATTCACAGAAACCAAATACATTTGAAATCAAAATCTAAAACAGGCACATGCAAGGAACATCAAATCTTAACAACCAAATCTAAATCTACCATCCAAGAATCAAAATCAAAATTTCAAGATGATGAATGAGCATCACCACCACCGTGACGAAGCCGAAGCCGAAGCCGAAGCCGACAAGGCCGAAACCCTAGCCTCCTCACTGTCCAAGCTCTCCACCTCCTCTGGTGGCGTACCCTCCAGCAAAGACTTTCACTTCTTCAACAACTTCGACGACTTCAAGAACCCCATCCGTGAAATCTCCAACAAACCAACGTCGATGCTCCACACTATAAACGATAATGCTCAGGTTTGGAGACAACAAGAAGGACCGCCCAAAGCTGCTGCTGCTTTCCCTGAAGTAGACATGGACGACACCTACGATTGGGAGAGGAGAGGAGAGTGAACGAGAGTGGGAGGGGCAGCTAGGGTAGTTGGTTGAGTGAAATGAGAGAATAATTTAGGGTTTATAAGTTTATATATATACTAGGGTTTTTTTTGGTAATTTCAGTTTTAAGCGGGTCGGGTCGAGTACGGGTACGGGTCGGGTTTTTGTAAAAACTCGAACCCGACCCTATTTTTAATCGGACTGGGTAAAACCCGGCCCATTAGGATCGGGCCGAGCTGGGTATCCGCGGGTCGGGCAAAAATTGTCATCCCTAATTTTCTTTATCAATTACAGCTGGGCTTTGGTTTTGTAGGGTCTGTAATTGATAAATGGTAGTGTATGAGCCGGGCTTTGGTTTTGTAAGGACTGTAATTGATAAAGGGTGGTTATCAATTATAATCATCAGTCAATCATCAAAATATATATATATAAAAGTAGAGACCTCTTGCGAGAGAGCATAATATTTTGTCAAGTGGTGCATTATATGACATTTTTTCATTTAGGCTTCCACCTAATCCAAATTTAGCATTTATGTCAAAATGTTAAGTAATGACAGATACATTTATTTCAATGTATTAATATAATTCAAAGAATTTGTATATGTATGGCACCGAGCTTCCAAAGTCCATACTGCCCTTGGGCCCAGACCCATCTAGGCTCCGGGCCCAAGCCCATACCGGCCCTGGATGCAGGCCCGGCACCGAGCTTCCAAAGCCCGTACTGTCCTTGGGCCCGGACCCTTCTTGAAACTGCCTTAAAGTAAAAACAGGTTTTGAGCACAAAGTTCCCAGAGTTGACCGGTTGATCCTTCCCGGAAGAGCGCATGAGTCACATCCGGGAAGGACATGATATGAACGGGAACGTGAGTTGCCGAACATAATCGGTGCAAATGGAAACAAGTTCCAAGATCATAAATGCTGCACCGCCCTTCCACCTAAACGATCACTTTAACCAGATAATACTGGACCTTTAGTAGCACTAACGGTGATTGTAATCATGATCTCCCCACTAACCTTGACTATAAATAGAAGAAAGTTGGGAGAAGAGGGGGTTCAGAAAAATGAAGAGAGAATAGTCAACGAGAGAACATTTCAACTGAGTGTTACTTTGAGTCTCTCTGCCGAGAACGACCCATTGTAGGAAATCCTTAAACCCACTACAAATAAATTGTGAGCCCAAGGAATCTAAGGCCCAGAGCTCTTGTACTTGGTTCTTACAATTGGCGCCCACCGTGGGGCCATCCTACGAAGCTGTGGTTCGAGTGAGACTCAAGCAAAGAAGATGTCTGAGGAGCGTTCAAGAGGGCACGTTCCGAGCAATTCCGCAGGATCTTCTCGGGGATCGACGTGGAGGGAGAGAAGGCAGAAGCGGCTGGAGGATAGGGAGCATTCAAGAGGAGAGGAAAGGTCCGGATTGGGAGAAGGATCGGCCCAAACGCACCGGACGATTTCAAACGTCTCAGCACATCGGCAACATGATGATAGAGACCGGGAGCTGGAGCGGTTGCGCAGATTGGTAATGGACTTGGAGCTGGAGGCAAGGGGTCGGCGCCACGAAAGGAACCACAACCCCCAACCCAGGAGGAACCGTGGCGAGGAAGGTTCCAGCCGATCTGTTACACAACAACACCGGGACCGATCCCATTCTCAAGAGTCACGTCGTCACTCCCGGGATATTCATCGTAGACGGGACCGTTCCCGGTCGCATGGATATGATAACCAAGGGTCAGAGTCGCCAGAGGAGCGGCAGCACCACAACGCCGCGATGGATGCCATGAGCAGGGCCTTGCGGATGGCGGCCCGGTCTCCATTCTCTGACGAGATTGAACGGGCACCCATGCCGAGCAGATTCACGCGTCCACCATTCAATTCCTATGAGGGGAGGACAGACCCCGTGGAGCATGTTAGTCATTACATCCACATGATGTCGTTGCATGCGCACAACGATGCATTGATGTGTAAAGTATTCCCCTCTAGTCTCGGCTCTACCGCACTGAGATGGTTCAATGGGTTGCGGAAAGGTTCTATACACAGCTTCGCCGAGCTGATTCAGGAGTTCGGCAGCAGGTTCGTAACATGCAGCCGAGTGCAACAACCGGTCGACGCGTTGCTGTCCATGAAAATGAGGGTCGAGGAAACCCTTCGGAGCTATGCCAGCCGATACTGGGAACTCTACAATGAGATTGGTGGGGGAAACGAGAAAATTGCGGCTAGTACCTTCAAGATGGGGCTTCCCGAGGATTCTGAACTACGGGAGTCGCTGACAAGAAGACCCCCGGAGGACATGAGGCAACTGATGAGACGCATAGAGGAGTACAAACGCCTGGAGGATGACCGGTTGCAAAGCAGGGGGAAAGCCCCTTTTACGGGGAGATCTCGGCAAAGCATCTTACCGCCAAAGCCGAAAAGGGACTTCAGAATGCAGGAACCAGAGGTGCGGATGGAAGGGGTTAATGTGTTGTTTAAAGAGCCCATGCACAAGATACTGGAACGGATAAGGAACGAGCCATTCTTCAGATGGCCGAACAAGATGGGGGGCGACCCATCTCGGAGGAACCAAAGCCTATACTGCACTTACCACAGAGACAAGGGGCACACCACCGAGCAGTGTAGGGTATTGAAAGATCATCTCGGGCAGTTAGTGAAGGCAGGGCACCTGAAAGAGTTTGTAGCAGATTCCACTGACCGGGAGACCGAGCAGGGCGCCCCACAGAGAAGGAATCCACTTCCACCACCCCGGGGGGTAATCAACGTCATTCATGCCGCACCGAGAGGGGCAGCAGCGGCAAGGATGGTGATGACAGTGGCTCGCGCGGAGGGAGAATCATCCAAGAAGCAAAAGAGAGTTGGATGGCTAGACATCTCGTTCGGAGAAGATGATTTCGAAGGAACCATCCAACCTCACGACGACGCTTTGGTGGTGACCGCCCGGATAGGCGGATTCCTGGTGAAGAGGGTGATGATTGATCAGGGTAGCGGGGCTGACGTCATGTACCCGGACCTCTTCGAAGGGCTCGGGTTAAAAACCCAGGATTTGGCAAAGTATAACACGCCATTGGTCTCGTTTGACGGGAGAATTGTGATTCCCGAGGGGCAAATCTCACTCCCTGTGGACATGGAGGGCAAGGAAGTTGTAGTTACGTTCATAGTAGTCCGATCGTTCGCACCTTACACCGCAATCCTGGGGAGGCCGTGGATTCACGCCATGGGGGCTGTTCCGTCCACCCTTCACGTGAAAGTAAAATTTCCTACTGAGCACGGAGTTGTAGAGGTAAGGGGAAATCAGCAGGTGGCGAAGCAATGCCTCGTAGCCGCGGTCCAGTGGGAAAAGGAGCAGCTTGGCCAAGCTGAGTACGCCGAGAAGGAGACTGCATAGCAATTACAGATACCCCAGGAAAAGGGGGCGGACGTTGCCGAGGAGGTACTGAAGGTAAGAATTCTCCCAGATAGTGGCAAATACTTCCAGATAGGTACAAGCATGGATGACCGGGAAAGGGTAGAGATGTTGTTGTTCCTGTTGCAGAACATAGATGTCTTCGCATGGAACCCGTATGAAGTGCCCGGTGTAGACCCCGAGTTCATTGTTCACAAACTCAATGTGGACCCATCATTTCCTCCGAAAAAGCAGAAGCCGAGAAGAGCATCAAAGGAGCACGTCGATGCAGTAAACCTGGAGGTCCAGAGACTGAAGGAAGCCGGGGTCATAAACGAAATATTCTTCCCGAGATGGCTAGCAAACACTGTCGTAGTAAAGAAGAAGAGCGGTAAATGGAGAGTTTGCGTGGACTTCACCGATTTAAACAGAGCGTGTCCCAAGGATCCGTTCCTGATGCCCAAGATAGATCAGTTGGTGGATGCCACGTACGGGCACCCGAGAATGAGTTTCCTGGACGCCTTCCAAGGCTACCACCAGATTGCCTTAGCACCCGAGGACCGAGAGAAGACAGCGTTTATATCCCCGAACGCAAACTATCACTACGAGGTCATGCCGTTTGGATTGAAGAATGCCGGGGCCACCTACCAGCGTATGATGACAAGGATGTTCCGGGAAAAAATTGGTTGCACGGTTGAAGTTTATATCGACGACATGGTGGTAAAGAGTAGAAAAGAGTTGCTGCATACTGAAGACCTTCGGGGAGTATTCGAGATACTACGACGACACAGGCTGCGCCTCAATGCCGAAAAGTGCACTTTCGGAGTGGGGGCTGGCAAGTTCCTGGGTTATCTGATCTCCACTCGGGGAATAGAGGCTAACCCCGACCAAATAGAGGCAATCAATCGCCTCAAACCACCGAGCAACCCTAAGGAGGTGCAGGTGCTCACCGGGATGTTGGCCGCCCTGAACCGATTCATCTCCAAGTCTGCCGATCGCTGCCGGCCATTCTATCAACTTCTGAAGAAGTGGAAGGGGTTTCAATGGGACGAGAGCTGCGATGAAGCTTTTCGAGAACTAAAGGGGTATTTGGCAAAGGCGCCGAGGTTGACGGCCCCGGAGCCCTGGGAGGATCTGTTTATGTACCTTGCAGTCACCAATCATGCCGTAAGTGCCGTGTTACTAAGGGACCGGGGAGTGCAAATACCGGTGTATTACGTAAGCAAGACCTTGGTCGACGCCGAGACGAGGTACCTGCCTCTTGAAAAGTTGGTTTTGGCCTTGGTACACGCCACGAGGAAGTTACCACACTACTTCCAGGCACACACAGTGTTCGTCCTCACCGAGTATCCATTGCAATCACTGTTGAAGAGATCCGATTTCACGGGACGGATTGCTAAGTGGGGGACTCGGTTGGGATCGTTTGACATAAGATACCGACCAAGAAGCTCGGTGAAAGGGCAGATTCTCGCTGATTTCATCGCGGAATTTACGCCTAAGAATGAAGGCCAGGTAATCTGTAGTGCGGAGATTCGCCCGTGGAGGTTATTTGTGGACGGCGCATCAAACGCTATGGGGGCCGGGGCTGGTATTGTCATAATCACCCCTGAAGGCATGCGACTGGAACATTCCTTCAGATTGGGGTTCAAAGCCTCGAACAACGAAGCCGAATATGAGGCCCTGTTGGCCGGACTAAGGGCAGTATTGCATCTGGGCGCCAGGGATGTGGAGATCTACTCAGACTCTCGGCTGGTTGTTTATCAGATCACGGGGGACTTCGAGGCTCGGGATCCCCGAATGAAAGCTTATCTGAGTACGGCAAAGCAGATCATCGGTCAGTTTGGAACGGTAAAGATATCCCAGGTGGCCCAGTCGCAAAACAAGCATGCTGACTCTCTTGCCACGTTAGCCTCATCGGCTACCGAGGACACCCCGAGGCTTATCACGATTGAACTTGTAAGGGAACCAAGCATCTGTGTGAAGACTGCCCTCGACCGTACCGGAGTAGAGGTTGCGCAGGTGGCGGCGGCCGGACTATGCTGGATGAACCCGATCATAGACTTTCTTTCCGAAGATAAAGTTCCAGAGGATGAGGCCGAGGCCAATAAGATTCGACGAATGGCTCCCAGGTACTGGTTGTCCTCGGACCGAAAGTTGTACAGAAGGTCCTTCGCTGGCCCTTACCTCTTGTGCCTGCATCCTGAAAAAGTCAAGGAGCTTCTAACCGAGCTGCATGAAGGAGTGTGCGGCGGGCATGCCGGGGGACGATCTTTAGCACACAGAGCAATGACGCAGGGGTTTTGGTGGCCACAGATGCAGAAGGACGCCGCCGAATACGTTCGGAGTTGCGAACAATGTCAAAGGCACGCCCCAATGATCCATCAGCCGGCCGGACATCTAAACCCCGTCAGCAGCCCGTGGCCATTTGCACAATGGGGGCTCGACATCCTCGGGCCATTCCCCCGAGCAACGGGGAACCGCCGTTTTGTACTAGTGGCCGTGGATTACTTCACAAAGTGGGCTGAAGCCGAAGCCTTGGCCAATATCCGGGATACCGACGTGAAAAAGTTTGTGTGGAAAAACATAGTTACAAGGTTTGGGGTGCCGAATTCACTAGTGACAGACAACGGGCTACAGTTCGACAGCAACGCTTTTCGGACCTTTTGCAGCGAGCTCAGCATCAAGAACAAGTATTCAACCCCGGCATACCCCCAGAGCAACGGCCAAGCTGAAGCAGTAAACAAGACTATTTTGAACGGGCTCAAGAGAAGGTTGGATGGAGCGAAAGGAAGGTGGGCAGAAGAACTACCCAGTGTTTTGTGGGCCTACCGCACGACCCCCAGGAGATCCACGGGGGAAACCCCATTTTCTCTGGCATACGGAGCAGAAGCGGTGATACCAACCAAGGTAAGCTTGTGCAGCGCGCGGGTCGTCGGGTTTGACCCCGTACAGAACGCCGACCTTATGATGGAGCAGTTGGATTGGCTAGAAGAATGCAGGGAGGCCGCGACCGTACGTCTTGCCGAGTATCAGCAGAAGCTGGCGCAAAGGTACAACCGAAATGTAAGGACCAGGGAATTTAGCGCCGGGGAATTGGTGTTAAGAAGGGTAGTAGGGAACATGCGGGACGTGGCTACAGGGAAGCTTGCTCAGAGTTGGGAGGGACCATACAGAGTCACAGCCGTCGCAGGGGCAGGGGCTTACTACTTGGAGGACCTGGACGAGAGGCCGCTCCCCCGACCATGGAACGCCAACAACCTGAAGAAATTCTACGCGTAACCGTCGATGTAAGCCAAAACTTGTATTCTATGAAGATTAAGAGTATGATGAACTTTTTTGTCTTTGCTGTTTTTGAACCTGTAGCCGCGCACCAAGAGAATCGCCAGCAGAACCTAAGGACAGAAACCTGACTCTCGGCTCGATCAATATCGCCGAGCAGGTGAAAACCTTACAAACAAAATCCTAAGGACAGAAACCTGACTCTCGGCTCGATCAATATCGCCGAGCAGGTGAAAACCTGACGAATAAATCTTAAAGGCAGGAACCTGACCCTCGGCTCGATCAATATCGCCTAGCAGGTGAAAACCTTACAAACAAAATCCTAAGGACAGAAACCTGACTCTCGGCTCGATCAATATCGCCGAGCAGGTGAAAACCTTACAAACAAAATTCAAAGGCCAGAAACCTGACTCTCGGCTCGATCAATATCGCCGAGCAGGTGAAAACCTAACGAATAAATCTTAAGGGCAGGAACCTGACCCTCGGCTCAATCAATATCGCCGAGCAGGTGAAAACCTTACAAACAAAATCCTAAGGACAGAAACCTGACTCTCGGCTCGATCAATATCGCCGAGCATGTGAAAACCTTACAAACAAAATCCTAAGGACAGAAACCTGACTCTCGGCTCGATCAATATCGCCGAGCAGGTGAAAACCTTACGAACAAAATTCAAAGGCCAGAAACCTGACTCCCGGCTCGATCAATATCGCCGAGCAGGTGAAAACCTGACGAATAAATCTTAAGGGCAGGAACCTGACCCTCGGCTTGGTAAAAATCACCGAGCATGTGTGAAACTTGCAATTAAATCTATGAAGACAAAAACTTGATTCTCGGTTAAAATCGAATATCCGGACAAACGGAAACTTTGCAAACAAATGCTCGAAGGACGGAAACTCAATTCTCGGTCAAACCAAAACCTGTTAAAAACCTAAACCTTTTTACAAAAACTAAGTCCAAATAGCGCTCTCAAAACTACCCACAGCTCCGCACAACAGGTTCTCGGGGGTACATTCTGTTAAACGGCCATAGCACAGGTATAATTCAAGCAAAGCACAAACGGATATAATTTCACTCAACAAATTGAAACAGGAAAAGGAAGCGGACTACCAATTAAACAAGTAAAAGCAATTGTTCAATCACCACATCCCGGTGACATGGGCAAATAAAACCAATAAAATAGAGCAACAGTTCAATCACCACATCCCGGTGACATAGGCAAATAAAAATGAAATAAAAAGAAAATAAAGTCAACTAGGGGGTTGAGTCGGTGGTGGCACTTCCTGCTGGACGATCAGGGAGAAAGGCTGGGCCTCGTCAAGAAGTTCCTGCACAGTAGGTATGCTCGTGGCCTCCAGTTCCTCGGGCTCAGCATGGGAATCGATTTGATCAACCAACTCCCTCATACTGGCCGTCTCCTCCTCATCAAGAGCAGCCGGGGCGTCCTGGCCGGCAGGTACAGGGTTCGGAAATGGAATCTGGCTGGGGTCCCTCAGCGGTGAGTCCTCAGGAACTCCCATTGCCTGAAGAGCAGCAAACCACCCGGCCTCGAAACCCATACGCCGAGCCCCAGTCACCACCGGCTCTGCGGAGTTCTCGGCATCGGCGAAACCTACGTCATACCACTTCTGCTCCGCGGCCGCCAAGCCGGCCCTTAGATCGGCTATCTCGTCAACATGAGAAGTGTTGAGGCTGAGGGCTTCGGCTAGCTTAAGTTCCGTCTCATTTTGCCGGGCCAGGAGCTCGGTACACCTTTTTTCAGCCGATGCTCGGAACTTCTCCGCGGCAGCAGCCTTCTTCTCGGCAGACTCAGCAATCTTTGCCTTTTCCTTAGCGGTTTTTGTTGCTGCCTCGCGCGCCTCCTTCTCGCGCTCATTCTCCTCATCAAGCTCCCGTGCCCGGGCAGCCACGATATGAGCCAGTTGAGCGGCCTAGCAAGCACAGGGGTTAACAAAGAAACCCAGGGAAATCTATATATATACGAAAGTAAAGAGATAAAAGAATTACCGCAATGGCGTGCCACTCTAACCGGCGCCCCACAGACTCCTCGGACCCATCCTCGAAAGCATGCACGTCCTCGGGGAGTTGGAGAGCTCCAGCCAAAGTCTGGGCGATACGACCGCCCTCGCCCTTATCCCACATCCGAATGGAGGCGGTTGAGGGCAATGGCTTGCCGTCCAAAAGGAACTTAGGCTCCCACGCTGGAGCCACTTGGGAGGAGGACGCGCCCCCCGTGCCAGCTTCGGTTGGCGGCTCTCGGATAACGATTCCGCCAGTTGGACGGGGAGGAGTCTGAACTACGGCGTCCCCCGGACCCGTGGAATGTTGCTCGGTTACTTTCTGTTTCTTCCGGGCACGCCCGGACTGCGAGGGGGGAGGAGGTTGAGAAACTGGACCCCGACCCTGAGTAGGCGGGGGCTGGTTGGTCGGCCGGGCACCAGGCACGAACCTGTCAAGGGTCATTGCTCTCCTTGCCACCATTCTTACACCAGGCTGGATCGCTTCAGCTAGCAGGTTAGCCGCGTCTGTCACTTGCTGTTGGTGCTCGGCAGGTGGATCCTCGGGATGGGGCTGCTCTTGGGCTTGGTCCCCTTGTTGTATGGCTTCGTGAGCTCTCTCTCTAAGGCGCCGGGATACCTGTTCCGCGGAATCGTCTCGCTGGGGAACTAGTTCGTCCGCGGCAATGAACCGCCGACCAAATTCCCTCGCTTCCCCGGTTGTAAGCTTCGGCGGCAAGAAATTCACGTACCGGACGTCTATGTACGATAGCAGGGGGCTGTCAACTATCAACGCCTGCTTGAAAGGCTGCCAAGTAGAGTAAACCGGTTCCACGCCGAGGATCAGGTGTGAGGCCCGGAGTTGCCCGTCCCATTGCACAAAGATCTCGGAACGGAGGACGAAGTTTAGGTCCCTGACGTGGACGGCTCTGAGGTCCTGAACAAAAACTTTGCCGTCTGCAAAAGAACAGATAACGCGTTAGCTTCTAACAAATAAAAATTTTCTTTTACTCAAACAACTATAAGAAGGGGAGGGTACGAACCCACTTCACGCCGTGTGAGGGGGCAAGGGATCTCCCCGGCAAACCAATTGCCGCGCACCCTGACGAACTCCCCGGCGGAGTTCCTGTTCGAATCGGGTAGGCACGATATCAGCCGTACCCGAGCATCCCTCGTCTTTAAATAATAATTTGTGGACTTGCTCCCACAGAGGCTGTACATTTGGTTAATATCATGTTGGTCTAATTGTAAGTTAAAGGTTCGGTTCAATTGGCTGACACAACTAACTACCCGGTAAAAGTTGGGGGGAAGCTGGTCGGGGCACAGCCCATAGTAGGTGAGTGTGTTTATCAGGAGGGGATCTACCGGGAACCTAACCCCACCTTCTAATATGGACATCAAAGGAAAGAAGGCTGTACCCTGCCCTCGGTGGAGTTCCATATCACTCTCGTGACAGTAGGCCACGTCCACGTCACTGGGAATGCTAAATTTACTCCTAAAGGTGGCCAACGCAGCCGGGGTATCTAGGAGGTAAGAATAACCCATCTACAAAGCCTAAAACTATAAGAATGAACTCAAAGAAACAAAGCTGAAGGAACAGGAAGGGGAAGGAAGACTTACTTTGGGTTCTAAGGAGGAAAAGAACGCTGAGCAAGCAAGCACACAGAACTATGGTCGGCAGAGAGTAGACGCTAAAGATCAGAGGCGAAGGAAAAATGGAATGATGTGTGGAGAAGGACTATTTATAGAGCCAAAAGAAACGGGGGAAGAGGAAACGCTTAATCAAGCAATAAATGGGCACAGCCTACGAGCGACCCAACGAATGCCAAGCGTAACTGATGTGCGCGCCGCTTCGGTTTACGAACCGTCAGGCAATAATGACGACTGAGCCTGGCGCCGCGAAACGGCGCGTCTTTTGAGATGAATTTTAATGAGAAGTGACAGCCAGAAGTCCCAGGCTAGAAGACTCCTGGGGTCAAAAGGCCCTAAGCAGCACCTTGATTCTCCTCGGCAACCGAGTATGAATCAAGGGGGGGCTATTGTACGGCACCGAGCTTCCAAAGTCCATACTGCCCTTGGGCCCAGACCCATCTAGGCTCCGGGCCCAAGCCCATACCGGCCCTGGATGCAGGCCCGGCGCCGAGCTTCCAAAGCCCGTACTGTCCTTGGGCCCGGACCCTTCTTGAAACTGCCTTAAAGTAAAAACAGGTTTTGAGCACAAAGTTCCCAGAGTTGACCGGTTGATCCTTCCTGGAAGAGCGCATGAGTCACATCCGGGAAGGACATGATATGAACGGGAACGTGAGTTGCCGAACATAATCGGTGCAAATGGAAACAAGTTCCAAGATCATAAATGCTGCACCGCCCTTCCACCTAAACGACCACTTTAACCAGATAATACTGGACCTTTAGTAGCACTAACGGTGATTGTAATCATGATCTCCCCACTAACCTTGACTATAAATAGAAGAAAGTTGGGAGAAGAGGGGGTTCAGAAAAATGAAGAGAGAATAGTCAACGAGAGAACATTTCAACTGAGTGTTACTTTGAGTCTCTCTGCCGAGAACGACCCATTGTAGGAAATCCTTAAACCCACTACAAATAAATTGTGAGCCCAAGGAATCTAAGGCCCAGAGCTCTTGTACTTGGTTCTTACAGTATATATTTATAATTTTAAATGCTTTGGAAATATATGAATGGATCTAAAAAGTCATGGGAAAGGTACAAATTAAGAAAACTTTTCAATTTTCTACATAAGCTAACTTCAATGCAAAATTGCAAGAGTTAGATTCAACGAATTGTGTAATATGATTATTTGCCTCCATATTTGTCCAATATAAGTCCTTATTTCCTTTGGACTTAAAAATTAAACTTCTATAATTTCTCTCACAATATCTTTGGTTCCCTTTCTGAAAGGTATGTTAATTTCTAAAATATTGTGTTCATCTTAAATATTTTGTTTAGATTTATGTATGCATTTTTACTGATGTAGCATTCTAATGTGTTTAGGCTGATTTTTCATATTATGTCCCAATTGTAATGAGTTTAGGCTTATTTTTTCATATTATGTGCAAATTGAGATTTTTAGGGGCTGTTTGGATTGCCAATTCTCATAACACAATTCTCAGTTTCCATAACTCAAAACTCAAAAATGGTGAGACCTATAGCAAAAAGGTTGTTTGGCAAACAATAACTCTATTTCCATCACTTAATTTTCTGATTTTTGAGTTATGAGTTATGGAAACTGAAAATAACCAAAGGCTGTTTTCAGTTTCCATAACTCATAACTCAATGGCAATATTGTAATTAAATACACATAGGGGACCTACAGCCGCAACTTTTGACATTTTTTTTTTCACTTGTTCAGTCTTCAGTTTTGGTTTTTTTTTTTTTTTTCACTGGTTCAGTCTTCAGTTTTGGTTTTTTTTTTTTTTTTTTTTTTTTTTAAGCTTCGGTGAGTTTGGGTACTGAAAACAAAAAAAAAAAAAAAAAAAAAAAAAGAGAAAAAGCTGCACCGGCTAACATGTATGGGCCCACAAATAGTGTGAAAGATATTGAGTGATGGAAATTGAGTGATGATGTCAAACGGGTGTGAAAAATTGAGTGATGAGTTATGAGTGATGAGTGATGGAAATTGAGTGATCAAAAAAATGAATCCAAACAGCCCTTTAGTTTTTCATATGATGCATATACTTGGTAAGGATTTGTAGTATTTTAGGTGTTTTGGTTGCTTTTAGTTCAATTAAAATTTGGACGTTAAATTGTGATATTATTGTATTACTATGGCATTATTTTTTTATTGTTGTATTATGAAAAATGTAGCAGTTTTTATAGCTGAATGATTAAAATATCCTACTATCAATTTTCACTCTATTATAATTATGATCTTTGAAAATCAAACTTTTCTTCAATTAAAATGTTAATGTGCCTTAATCTTATCTCTCATATCAATTTTGAAATCAATGAAAAGCAACTTTCACTGACATTAAAATTGTAGATGTTGATATAGAGACTTTAGTGACATAAGAAATGTAAAAATTAACACTATAGAATCTATATATAAAGCATAAATCATACAAGAAAGACACCTAGGAACTAACAGGTTTGTAGGTGATAATGTGAACTATGGTCTAATGACATTTACTAGTTGCATGAATTAGAGAAAGTTTTTCCCCAATATATTTAGTTTGAATTTAGTTTTACTACAAAATTTCAAAGATTAACTGTGACTAATTATAATAGTATTCATGAATGGGTCATAAATAATTTCTTAGAAAATTTATTTAAATGCACCGCGCATCGCGCAGGATATCAGCTAATTTGATATAACCCAAATGGTTCATTCCATAAATGCTACAAGTTACTGCAAGTGGCACTGTGCTGAGTCACTCATGGGAATTTTTGTCATGTCTAATTAATAATTCTACATAATAAAGTCTTGTTTTCTCTTACAAATTTATGTCATGTCTAATTAATAAAATAAAGTCTTGCTTTCTCTTACAAATGTATTGTCTACAAAAATTTTACTCCATTGTGTATCCTTTAAAATTTCTCAAGCATGAGACCATCTCACCCTCTGAGATATGCTAGGAACTTGGCACGGGGGGTTGTTGTTCCAAAACTGCATTAACCCAAAACTCAAGTACACTTCTTTATACGTGATATTAATTCCCTAGTTAAATTCAATTATGTGGTTGCATTTATCAATGTAGAAAAAATTGTATTGTCATCTCCAAAAACAATTAAATTCAACCGTGACTCATTAATTAGTGTAATCATATTGTTGAATTTAATTTGGAAAACTTAAAGTATAACACTTATGGAATTGTACCTAAGTTTTATCCTTAGCCAGACTCCAATTATGGTATTGCCAATCAGTGAGTGTTGAACAAATGCTTGTAACCTAAGTTTCAGTTGGGTAGCCTACGTTTTTGAAACTGTACCTATTGTTAGAGTTATCACCAGCAACTAAGGCCCTCCCATTAGGTAAAGAGAAAGGCTGATAAATGATAACATTCTAGCTATTTTGGTAGAGGACTGAGAACCTTCTGCCTTGTTTTTTAGTATTTGGTTTGTAGAGGTATGATTGTAGCATCCAGTCACAAGTATCGAATTCATCTAGAACCACTGCCATATCCACCAGTTTGTATAAGTGTTCCATTGCTCAAGAAAGAACCTGAGGAGCACCAGGGATCAGTATAAAGCCTTAAGAGGCATAATCTTGTTACTCGAAATGTCGTACTCAACAGAGTGAACATAACATGACAGAATCTTCTAAATCATTACTAAAGCTATTGCACCTTCTTCGATTGTCACGCTGCAAGAGTTGTTAACCAGACCACCCTGCCTCTGTTTGATCAGATATTATGTGTTATGGTGGGTCAATGCCATGCGCATAGCCAATACACCGACATTTTGAAGGAGCTACCATTGCCCTTGGCTTGCTTCCTCCCGAGGACCCTCCAAGCTCCAACTGCACCACTAAATCAAACAGAATGGAAATACAAAAAGGTTCCAATGATCAAATGACTTCAAGCAAGAGAATAGTGTTTTTTGTCAGCTATGCGATGGTCAGGAGGGTGATGGACTGTGTTGAATACTGTGGAGTAAAGATGATTATACATTTGGCTGTGTTTTGGTTCAAGCCAATTAAATACGCATTCAAGAAAAGTGACTGTTTCGAGCTAACTCAATCCCACAAGGCATTAACGCATTTGGGGAGAAATAAGTTGGCTAAAATTTCAGTCTCTTCAGCCTCTATAGATTTGCATGCAAAAGTCAATTCGATCATCTTTAAAGACTCACTGAATTTATAAGTCCTTGGCTGATGGAACAGCTCTACCAAATCTCAACAAACTAGTTAGGTTCCAGTCTCAATACTAATCGCATCTAGCTCTTATGAGGGTCGGCAGATAATGAAGCTCAAAATCAAAGCTTAGGCTATGTCAAAATCCAGGAAAGGCAGCCTAATATAGCACCTACCCTTGGCGGGTGCCAATGTGATACCAACCTATGGACTAGCCAAAGATAAGAGTACCTAACATGAGAGAGAGAGACAGAGAGAGTCAACTGGTAAATGGGAATACATTGGTTTTAAAAAGGAAGCAGCAGAACAAAAAGGGTTTGAGCAAATGTGGTCATCTTCAAATAGCCTAGACCTATAACTGCGAGTGCTTTTCCTTGGGACAAGCTGGAATAATTTCAAGAATGCTGGAAGAAAAATCTCACCGTGGATACATGTTCATGAACCTCTCATAAAAAATAATTTTTGGCAGACTGAAGAAACTGAGAATTGATAAAAATTGTGACGAGTTGGAACAGGCAGCACATAATGTAATGGTATTTTCAAATAAATAAATAAAATAAAATAAATAAAAAGAAAAGAGTAGTTCTGGTGACACAACTATTTGCACAACTTTGTGCACAACTCCTCCACGTGGCGAGTTGTGGTTGGTGGAGGGGTGATAGTGGGTCACCCCTCCACCAACCACAACTCGCCACGTGGAGGAGTTGTGCACAAAGTTATGCAAATGGTTGTGTCACCAGAATTTTCCAAAAGAAAAAAGAAAAAAGAGACCCTTTAATTGTGTATGTATGCAGAATAATGATGCTCCAAAAATTTGGAGATTCTTGCAAAAGAGATCTAGCATATTGATGCTTACAAAAAAATGATCTAGAATATTGTAAATGCTAGTACAACATTAACAGTGCTATACGCTCCATATAGCATTGCAATTTCCCTCCTTCCAAAGATACTCTACGCATTCGCTTTGGCTCATCCACTTAGCTAATCTCTAGTCAACCAAACAACAATAAATGGTCACTTAATAATGTGACCCTTTATAAGACCCACTATCTACACGTTTATTGCTTTGTTTTGCTTGGCTGCAAAATAATGTTTATAAGATGACATTGAAAAAACTCTAATGCATGCCAGAAACTGAATGCTTACTGAGCTCTTACTGACTGAGAAAGAAAATTATTTTTATACAGTAAACTAAATTTGGAACAAAGTGATGAAAAAATTTACTACAATGACAACAAGATTAAACTCAAACCATGGTAGAGCACCTAAGTGCGGCAATTTTGATTAACTATAACCAGGTCCTATAAATGTTTGAAATGAACCTTAGGAATTAAAAGGACACAAAAAATTCTTATGAATTAATAAGAACACAAAATATACAAGGCACAAGATCTGATGAGTAACCCCTTGCCTCTAATTTTACGAGATCTGACATTGCATCCGATTAAATCCACCACCAACTCTCAAACAGCAAAGAGACCAGAAAAGTCTGGAAGCTAAAGTTGAGGCCAACCTCAACTTTAGCTCCCAGTTAATAGAGCCTTATTCTGGTCTGGATGGTGCTCCGGCAAATGGGGCATAACTCAAGATCTTCTCCGCAGTCACAACATGTCTGAAAATTCGTAAAATCTAAGTCACATATGCATTCTTTCATCTAGGCTTGAAGAAAAGATTTGAGAAAATTGCCAACTGCATTACCTGATGTCCACAACCAAAGGCCATGTCTTTTGGATTGATAAGGCAAATGGGACAAACCTGTCAGGACCACCCAAAAAAAAGAGTTCAAAATTCCTCAAATTGACTTGAGACCACATGGATACAACAGTCTACTTTTAGTGACATTGCCATCACTATTTTAAGACTGCCATCATGACATGATTATCAAAGGCACATAGTCAATTCCTTAAGTAGGAAGAATTCATTACGTGATTATCAGAAGCATAACTTGGAGGAGCTGAGACACCAACAGTTTCATTTACACCAGAAGAACGTGCACTTGAATGAAAACTGCTTGACTGTGAAGGCTTTCTGGTGTTGAAGGGAGCTGTACCATACATGGGTGGGGGAAGAGGAACCCTGTCTATAGCATTCCCCCTACTGGCACTGATTGAACAATGGGGGAAAAAATAAATAAATAAATAAATAAATAAATGGCAAATGAATTTTGTTATATGCTGGTACAGCAGAACCATCGAGTACAATAGAAAATTCATTTATTGTTACCCCAATATATTAAGCTCTAGTGTTGCTTTGTACTGGGATGGTATTTCCATCAGTGCAGCTAGAGCAAATTCTGCTTCTTTTCTGGAACGATCCATATTCTTTGACATTATTTCTGTAAAATTCACAAACTGCAAAAGCCAAAAGAACACTCTAGCTCTCAATCAAACATTGACCAATAATAAGTCAAAAGATACAAGCTCCAAAATAGAGCAAAATGATATCCAAATAGCTATGGAAACTTGCCTGGAAGTTATCAAAGGCACGAGCAGGGATGTTATCATCAAATTCTCTCATCATGTCCCATGGCCCATCTCCAACACCAACTAAAACAATTGACAAAGGGTACTCACTGCAAATTGCAAGAATATTAAAAAAGTTCTTTGAGCAAGAGTATTTAACTACAAAAAATAGAATTATAAGAAATACCTTGCTTTCACAATTGCATCAACAGTTTTCTTTTCTTGTGGGCTTAGATCACCACGCTCGGTATCAACACTTCTTGTCACCTGCAAGAACCCACAGTTTTTTTAAGGTATATGATATAAACAATCTGAAATAACAAACACCAAACACAGACAAGCTCACCAATGTAGCATGCCTGACTGCAATTAAACTTTCCAATAAAAAACTTAAGTTTTCCCAGTTGCACGTATTGCTATACTAATATAGACATTAGGTGTTAAACTTGAACTTGGCTATAATCTTAAAACTTGTTAGGTCCAGCTTCCTCTAAGAAAAAGCCATCAACCAATGAGATGTTACTACCTGCACCTGGACAGAAATACACTATGAAGCTTCACTGTTCCGTGGGATTGGCTTTGTGCCTTTCCTGAGCTTCGCTCTAAGATTCTGCTTCAATTGTTAATCCTTTCATTAATGAGGAAAATCTGACAGGCTACTAATATTATTAGATATTTGTAGCCATATGTATGGCAGGGAAACCTATTTGATAAGCCCTTCACACAAATAAGTCCAAATTCTCGGTGACCTAGGAACTCTGCCATTTATACTCTATAATAATGTGTTTTCTCCTGAGTTTAAATAATTATAGTAATTATTTCAGTTGCTCTTGTTATTAACAATACCAGAGAATTATAACAATCTCTTTAAATAAACTTTGTATATTCCAAGTTTCCTAGGAAAGGTCACTAGATATACAGAGTCACACAAGTTTCATTAATGGCTAAATTCAAAATGATGAATTTTAGGTTTCTACTGGAATTAAACGAACACTTCATAATTTCTTGAAATCTAGCACTTTCGTCATTTAACACTAAAGAATTTCTTTTTCCTCTGATATTTGGTACTAGAAATTACAGAATAATATCAGTTTTTAAAGTATGTTCATCTTGATCAAGAGTCTCCTATAAATTGTAACAAAGAAAAGAGCAGAGACAAGGTACCTGTCCATCAGCAATTATCAATAACACATGATACTGGCCACCACTTTGCTCAACAATAGTGATGGCCATTTCAATGACAGGAGCAAATGATGTTGGCCCTGTTGCAGGAAGGGGAGACAAAAATACCATGAGTAAAGACCAATAAAAAAAGAAGGTGAAAAGAATATTTCAGATTCAAACCTGCAAGTCGTAGAACAGGGACCAATTCTCTATATCGTGCCAATACTTCTTCAAATCCATCACAAAATCTCTCGTCTGGATAGAAACTGAAAACTTCTTGATCATGTGTTGATGCTGCCAATGTGTAGAATTATATATAATGTTAGTTATTCAGAGAATGAATTTCAAAAAGAAAATACCAATGTAACACCTCTATAGAATAGATACCATCTCCAAATCCAAAACAGGGAATCAAGTTATCCTCATCAAAGGAAGACAATGTTTTTCCAATAATAGATATTGCCTGCTCATAAGGATTTTGTTCATCTCCAACATGATGCAAGCTTCTCCTGTTAAATGACCTTGAACCTGATATGAAAGCAAGTTAAACATACTTTACTAAATAATGAAAGATGGGCTTATATGCACCATTGCGAGGCCAAACCTGTCCACTCATTGCTCTTTGTGAAGTCAATACCAACAATAAGATTGGAAGACTCTAGACCAGCACGTTTCAATGCCTCAGTGACCTGACGTAAGTAAAGAATTTTACAATGTCATTATGCCACTGAGCAGTTAAAATCACCATTATGTATATGCCAATCATAAGAATGACTATTTTAAAAGTTCATATTTTCTACAAAAAATTATCTATATTTTCTTCAACAACATCATGATAACACCCAGACATAGAAACCAGTAAGTACAATTATCTAAAAATTCAGATTTAGTTCAAAGACAGAAAATATCAAGATATAGCAAGCCATAAACAAATGCAATCAACCAGTTGCATTTTCACCAAGAGTACACCAATAGATGAAAACAGGTTGATGTACATGAGGAACAAAGCAAATACATTATGTATTTGAGTGAGTACATAACTAAATATGAAGCGAAGAGACATTATCCCATGTTCATGCCATGAGGTTGACCACATGCAGGACATGCCCAACACCACCACAACTCCTTTAGAGATTCACTCATAGTACAAAGCAAATTTTTAAAAATATAACCATAGCATGCAGTGTCCAATGCCTCACCAAGGCACCATCCCCTAAAGCAAAAAAGGTACTCCTATACAACTCTTATAAGAACACCATGTGCCTTTTAGTGTAAATTGTGATCATATCATGAAGTATTAGAAAATAATTTTTTTTTTTTTAAATTTTAAATAAGTGTTAGTAAATAACATCATTGAGGTAAGAGTAAACATTTCACACTTGATGCACTTCCAATTCATCAGTTTATGCCATCAAAGTGAAAGTCCTACTATAATAATGTTAAGCATCTCAAACATAATTACAACAATGATAATATTAAACATCTTCTCTTTAGTTAAAATGGAAATTGAGAATATCAAGAAAAAAAAAAAAAAAAAAAAACACTCAAGACGTAAGAACCAGATTTTTTCACTATGAAGCACACCCTTGAACACATTCCTAGTGAAAGCACACTAAATCCTCAAAAGAGATGAGCTATATCTTGACATTCTCCAATTACACCAGTTCATCCATTAGAAATAATGTGCATACGTTATACAATATACCTGCTCCAGGCTAATATAATTATCATCTATCTTTGAATACTTCCTCTCTAACCGCCTTCTTGGCTCAGGGGCCTGACCACCCCCATACGTTGGAGGTGGAGGTGCAAACTGCTGCTGTTGCCAATACTCTTGGCTTGGTTGTGCGTATGGTGGCTGTGGATGATTCTGATGACTCCATGAGTATGAATTAGATCCTATTGATGAAGCCTGTCTAGCACTTGCCCGCTTCGAAGTAATCCCACCCATTACCTCAAAATCCTACAGTAATTCTGCAATATCCAAAGTATAGGAACACAATTGCCAGATGAAATAAGAGCATTGATGCAACCTCAATACCATTTTTTTATCAAACTCAATACCTAAAACCCTAATTAACCAAAAAAAAATAAAAAATGAAGCATTTAGGAGTTCACAATTTGGAGTTTTGAACACATACAAAAGAAAAAGGTTGTACCCATTGCACAAAACTTCCACTTTTTGCAGAGGCTTGGGAAAGGTGATTGGTAGACAACCTTATCCCAATAATATATATATATATATATATATATATTGAGAGGCTGATTCCTCCACTCAAATAGGGGAACTGTCGTTTTTGGTGGAAGGCACTTGCCATTACACCAAGGCCCGACCTCTAATTTGGAGGCACCAGTTAGCATTATATTTGATTCCAAAAAAGATTAACTATCTTACAAAGTACTCTTCTTACTCTCAGAACTGAAAATTAAATAATTTTTTACACGCCTAAAGCAAGAAATGGACTCCAAAAGATACTAACCCAACAAGCATACTCCTACATATCTTCTTTTTTTGAAACCGAAAAGGAAAACACAAAAGTTCTTAATTCGTAGTTTCTTAGTCCCAACCCATAATTTACAATCCAAACAATCCAAAAATAGACAAAATTCCTGAAGCCGAATCTCAAATTCACACACATTGTTCTCATATATCATACAAAACAACACAACCCTTTATAGCCTAAAGATAGAACAACAAAACCCCATTTCCAAAAACCAAAATTTCCCATCAAAACTAACAAATATCACAAATTTATAAAACAGAACAAAAACAAGCACCTTTTTTTTTTTTGTTAATAATAAATCTAATAAGATTCTATGTAAACATCACAGGCATTTTATTTTACCTTTTACTAAGAGAGCAAGTCAACTTCAGTCACATTAGTGGTTTTTTTTTTTCTGGGTACCAGGAAGAATCGTAGGATGTGTCAAAGTTGGTCTCTCTCTGTGAGCGAAGAAATCTATGGGCTTAAAAGTTAAAGCTTTTAATAATGGTAATTATTAAGAATGTAGTGTTGCGTGTGTATATAAGTGGTTCCAGGAAGTTTCCTCTGCAGAAAAAAGGCTGGTTTGCAAGCAAAAAACAATGCTGTTGTTTTTTTGCCGATTGGGACAGCCACTCTCTATTATTCGGTGACTTGCTTCACCTTGTTTTTATTTTTTATTTTTTTTAAGATAAATATTATTTTATAGAGTCTAGATAAACTCATATTAATACTATTTTTATCAACTTTTTTTTTATTTTAATTAATAATGAAGTGTTTTACGCTATTGTTTTAAAGGCAATTGGATTTTTTATTTTAATTTGAAAATTTTGAGTACTCAATTGGATGTAAGTAAAATTAAAGGACTTAAATAAATTTTAGTTGAATTTAAAGAGTGTAATTTGTCATATTCCTTATTCTAAACTTAGTAAATTTGGTGATAATTGATATGAAACAATCAGAAACTTGGATTTTTTTTTTAATCAACTTGCAGTTTATCCTTCCAACTTTTAACAAATAATTTTTTTTTTTTTAAAGCTTGGAGTTTATCTTGGAAAGAATAAACTCATGTTCATTGCAACGGTATCTCATGTTTATTAAAAGAGTCAATATATCAATTTATCTTCGTAAATTAATTTTTCTAAATTTCTAAAAACAGTATAATATAGAAATACATGAAATATAAATACTAAATAGGCACCAATTAATCCTATTCAAAATTTCAAATTATTTATACAGATAGATTTTATTTATATATATATATATATTTTTTTTTTTTTATCAGGACAGATAGATTATATTGTTTGGAATGACACTAATCCAATGGATAATATCCAAAGGATAAATATTCACATAATGCTCTATAATAGAAATGAAGGGTTAACTTAAGGAATTTTAAGATTCCTTCCTCTTAATTAATACAGTAATTCGGAAAAAAAGAAGAAGAAAATCTCATTGATTCCAATAATATTCTATATATCATAGTTTTCTTTACATTTTTTACAATCCAGTGTACCACTACCATTCAATCTAACGTATAAAATGGATATCCTTGGAATTGTCTTTCAAGTCTCAACCGACACTAACCGGTTCAATTCAATGTGTTTGTGTATGTAATAATAATAATAATAATATATGTAAAATAAGTAAAAATTCAAACTAAAGAATTTATAGAAAAACATATAACCTTATTTATTTAAAAATATCAAACTCTATTAAATCAGGATTTATGTAGAATTAAATTGTTTTATTTAAAAAGAGAATGAATTCAAATTAATTAAAAAAAATACAATTTAATATTATTTATAACTCTAAAAACATAATAAAGTTCTATGAACTTTTATTTTTATGTGGGTATAATTAAAAATGAATTGGGTAACAAAAAAGTAAGCCCCGTCCAATAATTTGCTTTCCATACATTCTTATCCTTTCAGTTTCAGATGCCCTTGTCCTTTTGCAGTAGACAGAATTTAACACTCATTTTTTAAATAATTGAAGAGTTAAAAATAAAATAAAATAAAATAAAAAGAGGATAGCATGGCGGTTGAAGAGTAGATAGAGATTTTTTTTTTTTTTTGAGAATCTATATAGAGATATAATAATGAATGTATTCTTCTACTATATATATTTATATTTATTTATATTCCTTTTAGCTAGCTAGAGATTCTGAGCTAACTCAAATCCATAATGAATATTCAATATTTAAACATCAATTATTTGGTAGTGTGGTGATTAAATATGTATATCATGATTCATGACTAGTTCTGTTTGACCTTTTTGAGATTCTTGTGGGAAAAAAAAAAGTCACTTTGCTTAGGATTACAGCAATAATCAACTCACTTTTGCTTATATTTCACCTTTTTGTCTTCCATGAAGTCCCTTTATTTTATTAACCTCCTTTTTTCTTTTCTTTTTAGTTGGGGATGTTTTTGGTTAGATCCAAATGAAAGGGAAAAATTATTAAATTATGTAGTGACATAATTTTTTTTGAGAAACATGTATATAATATAGATCTTCAATTGCCTTCTATACTTGAAATAGTATTTCTGACACAACTCAATATTGTAGATTCTGGAACATCCATAATAGAACTTTTAGGTCTTCAAAAATTGGTGAAGTCTTTCATGAGTTCCCAATTATTACCATTTTTTTGGTAAATAATGAGATCCCAATTATTTGCTTCTAGTGCAATATATTATAAATCATGTCCACCTATAAAGAACCAAAGCTCTCTATAAACCTTTCCTCCAAACTTCATAAAAGGAGCCTTCTGGATAAGAACAATAGCCAGGTCCCATCTCTTGTTTGGTTAGGAAAAACATTCATTCAAGAGTAGACCTAAGGCTTATCAAGCTTTTGGTAATGATGCCATGCTTGACTAAGTATTGCAAAGCTTGCCTCTCAAAGCCAAAATGCTAAAATTATTAAAATTTTATTATTAAAATCTTGGAAACTTATATGGTTAGAAAGAATATAATTAGAGTAATTAGTGCCTCTTAAACAAAATAATAAATGAATAATTAAAATACTTTTTTTTGTGATTGATGATGTATTAATTTATATAACTTATTTAGTAGAATATAAGTAAAATATAATGTTTACAACACATCTAGTCAGCAAGTAGTTATTAGTGGACACAAAAAAAAAAAAAAAAAATCAGTGCTGATTAAAAGTAGAAACAACTCGTCACCTAAAATTTGTTGTAAACTTAGCATTTTTTTTTAATTTATAGTTTCCTTTTTCCTTCAAAATTGCATTACAAATAGGCAAGAAGTTTCAATAGTAACATTCTTCTCCAAAAAAAAAAAAAGTTTCAATAGGAACATTTTTGTGGCGTAGTTCAGCTCTCATGGGTATGCTTTGTTTTTTTTTTTATTGGAGGGTATGCTTTGTTAAGGAGTCTTTAAGGGGTTTTTTCTTTTTTTTTTTACCCTGCAAGCCCAAAATGTTCACTATTCCAAGAAAAAAAAAAAAAAAAAACCCCAATATGTTTCAGGCTCGCATCACAATTCCACCTAACCAGAGCCCACCACTAAAGCCAATTTCACATGTCCAGCAGCTTGAGTCTTGCACCTCCAGGGCAAGAGGAATTTGAAACATAGACAATCGTCACAATACAAAAGTCCATCTCTATTAGCTCCTCATTTGACACAATTGTTAAAGAATATTTATTTTATCTATATATATATATATATATATAAAATCGAAATCGAAATCTCTGAAGCTCCTATAATTCTTCACCTCATCATTTTAATTTATAAAAAAAAAAAAAAAAATTAATTTTTTAAACTAAATGGTAAATACTACACGAAACCTTTGACAAACCCAACTATGGCCTATAGGTTTTCTGTCAAACACGAAAACAAATCTCTTCTAGAAAAATATTGAAAACCCCAAACACCCTCCCCAATTTTCTTCTCTCTTTCCCACCCATGACATAGCCACCATTATTCGTTGCCGTCACTATCAGCCACCATAGCCATCAAGTTTGTATCTTTGCCACTCTCTCTGTTTAACTTCAACCCGATAGTTTTTGAAAAACCCCAATATATTTGGTAAATCCTTCAATCCATGGCCCTCTAAATCTAAATACTAACATACAAAAAACCCCAGATAATACATTCTAAATCATCCTCGATCATTATTTAAAAAATAAAAAAGCAAACAAACAAATTAAACTATATTACTGTGTCTGTGCTGTGCACTTGCACCACCAGTTGCTCACCACATGTCGTCCTCTCAACTCCAGCTCCAGTCCAAGCCAGCACCATTGGTATATATCTCTCTCGCGCTTTGTTTAGTTACTGTTAAGTGGTTTACTGCTTTTGTTGTCTTTCTTTTGACATTTGAGAAACTGTGTGCTATATAAACTTATTGCTCTACTTCAACAATTTAGGTTCCTTGACTTCTAAACGTGTGGCTATCTATTGATTTCATTAAAAAAAATAAAAATAAAACTTGTGGCTGTCAAGTTTAAAGTCTTACCGCGTTTTTTTTTGAAACTTTCAGACTATGTACTAAGGGTCTGTTTGGATTGAACTTATTGTTATTGAAACTGAAAACTGAAAATTGAAAACTGAAAACACTATAACAAAAAAATTTTTAAATGTGTGAAAAGTACCGTGGGGTCCATTTTTAATATTTTTAAATGCGTAAACAGTACTGCTACAGTACGTGAACAGTGACAAAACAGTCTCTGAACAGTAAAATATGTCTCTCCTTAAACGCGTGAAAGTGAAAAAAAAAAAAAAAAAAAAAAAAAAAGGAAAGGGGAAAACCGTGGACGTAGGATTCAGCAAACGCTGAATCCAAACCCACCCTAAGTGTGCGTTTGGTTTGCGTGTCCACGTTGGGCGTTTGCGTTTTTAGATTTTTTTTTTTTTTTTTAGCCGCACAATTTGACTTTTCAATCACTTTTTAGCTACACAAGTAGATCTCGTGTACTGTTTACGGGACTCACAAACCTCACTTTTCAACAATTTTTTTATTAAAAATGGGTCTCACAATACTATTTACACATTTAAAAATTATTTTGCTACAGTGTTTTCAGTTTTTAGCTGTATCCAAACGAACCCTAACTGAATGCAAGGAACTTGCTAATATGATAGCAAGACAAACTCCAAATTTTGTGCTGTAAGCTCTGTCTGGTATCAAAAAAAAAAAAAAAGTTTAAAGTTTTACCGTGTTGTTGAGAGAAAGAATGTTATATATAATCTAATATAGTATATAATAGGCGATAATATATATGTATATATAAAATAGTTAATGTATTTATACAAGGGTATGACTTTTGAGATAAATACAAACAATTACTTAATAATAATTTGATTGTTCACACTTTTTTTTTCTTTTTAAATTAGCTATATACATGAAAACCATTCACAATTTGTGCATATTCTTTATAAAAACAAATGTTCAAGTTTCAAAAGCTATTGTCAATCATCTTTTCAAAATGCTAAAAATGTATTTGTTGAACCCCTTGAAAGCCCAATGTTTGGCTTTACATCAAGTTTGTTTCAGTAAATAGCAGATTTAGCCATAGTGTTTATTGAATTATTGATAGTGTATGATTTGTAAAATAAATTAGAGCAAAAAGTGGATTTGTGTACCAAGGCTATTGTTTGTTTGTTTGTTTGTTTGTTTTTTTTTTGGCAAAATTGAATTTGAATTTTGGCCTTGAGCCAAGTAAACATACAAAGGTTGCAATCCTCTTTGCAAATAGTTTCCCCATTGTCTTTAATGTTGCTTTAGTTTCCAACATTACACTTTTAACGTAACATTACACATTCTTTTTCTTTCTCAATCTTTTTTTCTTTTAAATTCTTGGTGGGCAAATCAATCTCTCACTAATTCTTTTAGCTTATTTTTATTTTTTCTTTTTTTAACTTGAGGTTGGTTAATTATAATTTTATTTAACTATCCCTTGCATCGCACAGGTTAGCGACTAGTTTGTAAAATAGGTAGACCATCATCTGCATGAAACCTATTTGCCTTAAATAAAAAAGAGATTGAATGTCCACAAAAAAATAAAAATAAAAATAAAAATAAAAATTGCAATTAGTATCATCTTTTTCGATGATAATCAATGCATGATCCACTTTTGCCTTCAAAAAACCTCACTATTTATATTATTCAAGCTCAACACATGCATATATCACAAAGGGAGGGAGGTGATGATGGTGAGGAGAGACGTTCATTAACTAAGGATTGGAGATGACTTTAGATGGAAGGGATAGAACATTCTCATAACTTTGAGATTGACCTTGTTAAATGTTGATAGGTGATATAACATTGACTCTCGCTCTCTCTCTCATTTAACAAAATTTGCAATTTGCACCATGCTCTTAAAAGACACGCATGTAGACTTAGAGTATATTTAGCATCAACTTCAGCTTTTAGCTTTTATATATAACTTTTTAAAAACCTCACCTTTTTTTTTTTTTCCCTTTTTTCTCACTTTTTCAAATTTTTTCAAGGTACAAATATGCTTTAGCAAACTTTCAACAAAAAAATAATTAAGGTGTTCCCAAACAGACACTTAATAGATTAAAAAAAAAAAACAAAAAACAAAAAAAAACAAAAGGATTCATGATGAGATTCACATTTGACAACTATAGGTATAAGGTCTAATTTTTTCACTAGGCCATTTAGAAAACTGCCACTACAAAAAAAAGTCCTATAGCCGCGTTTTTTTTTTTTTTTTAAATGCGGCTATAGCTCTTAAAAACATGGCTATAGGTCAATTTGGCCTATGGCCACGTTTTTATAGCCGCATTTTCAATCATGGCCTAAAACCCATAACTATAGGTTTGACAGGTCTATAGCCACGTTTTTACAAATGCAACTATTGGCCATGACCTATGGCTGCGTTTTTAGAAACGCGGCTATAGGCTAGGACCAACGGCTGCGGTTTTGGAAACACGACTATAGGGAACGCGACTGTGGCATTTAGCTCATGGACACCTATGAAGAGAAGAAACATGCAAAGTCTACAGCATTCAAGGATTCAAGCAATAAATAGAAACTCATGTTTCTTCTCAAAGTGGCATTTACCTCATGACCGAGTGTCATTCAAGCAAAGTCTAGAGCATCTCAAGGATTCAAGCAATAAATAGAAACTCTCTTGCATCATTTATGAACCATGCAACCCACCTTACACATCAATAAATAGTTATATGGTGTGATTGTGAGGAAGTTTTTTATTTGTTTATTTATTTTTTACAAGATAGAAATTTTACCCTAGCATATGTGTGTGAAGCTCCCTTTTGGAGACTTGAACATCGGCCCTTCACACTCCACAAGCACTTATACTTGTAGAATGACCATTACACCAACCAAGGGTGCGCGGTGGTAGGTGTATGGAAGTTTTATGTGCAACAATATTGCAATGAAATTAAATGCAATAGCAACAACAACACCATTTTCTTCTTACCCGTGTACCCCTCTAAAGAAACAACAACACCTTTTTCTTCTTATCCAGTTGCACAGCCAATCCGGCAACGAAACGCCCAAGAGAGTTCAATTAGTGTGAAGTCAACGAAACGTTTGCCCATAGCCATTTTTCACTTTCTCGACCTAAACGAAATCAACATTGAGCTGCTAGAGGAGGTTCCAAAACTGCACATCATCATGTACTCCAACCCAAGCCTACCATACATCGTGTCCATCACGCATTGGGCAAGGCTAGGAGAGCTAAAGCCAATGTATAAAGACAACAACAGCGAGACATCAACACACTACTCAGTCCATAGTGAGGACTCCGAGCAACTAGGGGGTTTTGAATGACTACCTAAACCCCAACACTTCCTCTATGAAGATGATAGCATGGAATTGCCAAAGCGCTGGCAATGTAACTTTTCAGAACCATGCTTATGAGTTGCATCATAGGCATCGTCCTCAAATCCTGATCATCGTTGAGCCCCGTATTGTTGAAGAGCGGGCTCAAGCAGTTATTGACACCCTTCTATACACCCATTCTAGGAGAGTAGATCCAATTAGTTTTTCTGGAGGTATATGGATACTTTGGAATGAGAGCAATGCCCTCAAGGTGGAGATTCTCATTAATAGTGAATACAGTATACATGCACTTGTTAAGGAGCCTCATGGGGCAAGAGTGGGAGGAGCAGGCACGTCCTATATATCGTGAAGCAAACGGATGCGTGGATGCACTAGCGAAACAGGGAGCCCACCAATAGCATCTTTTGTCTGTTTATACTACTTGTTCCAATTTTGTATCTCATTGTTTAGTAAGGGATTTGGCCGGCCTTAGGAGTAGTAGATTGTGTGCTTGGAGGTCGGATAATGCTGTTGTTGTATAAACTATATGTTTAGTAAATAAGATCACCCATTTCTACAAAAAGGAAAAAAAAAAAAATTTAAAGCCTCCATTTCAAAAAATACATATTCTCTCCTCTACTCACTCATAATCACAAGCTTTAATTTAATGTAATTGCAGTTTATCAGAATGGGTAATTATAGAGACTTGGTCTAGGGCTTGTTGCTAATTCTCTTAACAAATGGTTGGTACAACACGACAATATAATTTGTCTTCATAGAAGGAACTTGGGTGCTAGCTTGATTAGTAACAATTTAAATCAAATATAAATAAAATTTCAAAAGATTAACATGATTGCATACTTTGAAAAGATTATATGTTCTTTATGTATTTAATACATATGTCAATGCATAATTTTAGACTACAAAATTTTGAAATTTAAAACTTTGATTTATGATTAATCTATGACTTTCTAGAAATTTTCATGGAGTATAAAAAAAAAAAGGTAATTAATGTGAAAATTCACAGTCAATTAAAAAAAAAAAAAAACTCAAAACGCTAAATTCTTCTTAGGTTGACAGTCTTGTAGCCCTAGCATGTATTAACAAAAATTAAATAAAAATTCAACTGCCACATCACTAAAAATGTTAAAACAATTTTGAGTTTTCCAGAAACCAAGAGTATGTAAAAAATGTTCACATGTATCAGCTTAGCCTTATTCATCTAGCATGCCCACTGAGTTTTAGGTTCATACCCTACTTCTATATCATGGCAACAGTTAGCATAGTCATGAATGCAGTCTATGCAGATATGGGAAACTTTTTGCACCGCTATTACGTTAGGGGCGTGCTCCGATTGGTTGATTTACTAGTCAACAAATCGATTAACTTAATTGTGTTTTTTTTTTTTTTTCAAAGGCCATAATAGCAAATTTTGGACACTGCTCGAGGGGCAGGCATAAAGTCAAAGGATATACGGTTAATATGGGTATCCAAAAATTTTCAAGCACTTGATTATACTCGGGAGGTGTGTACGATCTCTCCATTTCACGCATCACATAATTACAGGAAGAAATCCCTTATACTTGTCTTAAGATATACTAGTTTGAAGTTTTGAAATTAAGTTCATATGGATCTAATTAAACTTAATACATTATGCAATTTAATTGTTTGTATTCAAGAGCAATGTAGCCTCAAATTTTTAAATTTTTTGCTGAGGAGCAATGTGGCCTCATAGGTAGGCAGGCCAAGCCCAGTAAAATTACTATTACCATCTTTCTTACATCAGTAGAGCCATGTAGCCCAAACCATGTCAGCAATTATTTAAATTATTTTTAAAAATTACCAAAAAAATGTTGTATTCTTTCCATGGTTACTTGTCATAATGTGAGGGGGGGGAAAAAACTTAAAATTTTCTTAAAATTGATTGTTAATATATGCCCTAAGGCATACATTAACTAGATCCATACAGTAATTAGACAAGTCCATAATCCAACTATAATTTAAAATTTTCTCAACAAACAAGAAGTTGATCCATGTCTATTCATTCTCCAAGATTGCACTAAAATTATTAGTAAGCCAAAACTTGATATAAAGTTAAAAACACTTTAACAAAACTGACGAAGAAAGAATATGTCTAATGCCAAGAATGGAAATTATTTTGGAAATGGCAAGGATCTAAATCATACAGAAGAAAGTTCATAAGCCACTCCATTAGCTGTACTTGTGGCATGGGACTTCTATTCCGATGGACTTCAGTCCTGTTTAAACATCCAAGTGATAATTGCTTCACTATTGATAGAGCAGACAACTCTGCTGCTCAGGATTGCAGCAAAATCTGTTTCCAAACACTCCACTAGGTTAGTCCGAGCTTTGAGAAGACTGCAGCAGCATTAAGAGAAACCCAGGCTTTTAAAATCTCTAATTGCTTGAAGCTGCATTAATTTTCACCTAAAGTTTCCTCAAGCTTAGACTCAATAAGAGGCAAGGAGGAAGTATTGCTCACAGGGCACCTTTGTTCAAAACAAAGTTGCTTCCTAAAAAGTCTTAATACTAATGCAACAGAAGAAAAATATTAAATAAAAATTGAGGCAAATAAAATGATGATAACAAGACCTCAGTCGAAAACACAAAAGCTACAAAAATCCTTGATTTTGAGATTGATTCAAAAACATAGACATGGTCATCACGGCAATATCTTCCGTCGGCGGCGGGGGGTCTCTCGCTTCACATACATTTTCTCCATTTCATTCAGAGGTCGACTGGAACCATCAGGCAAGCTGACAAATTTCCAGCCACCACCACCTCCACGTTTCCCTCGTGGTCCCATTTTCTCTACCGTGAAATTCCACCCCTCTGAAGGACGGCGTCGGCTATACTTGTGGCATTTCACCTCCCCTGCCAACTGTACACAAGCAAAACCATATCATATGAAGGGTTCAAGATACACGCAATATCACGTAACCCCTATATATATATTTTTTTGAGAATCCCCCTATATATATATATATACAAGCCATTGGATACAAACCAACTTCCTCTAATCAAGACACCTAATAAGTTCTGCTTCCTCAATCCTCACCTCATTCATCTGAATGTGTGTGACGATTAAGGAAGCATGACTGGAAAAATAGATGAGCTCATTTGCCCTTGTAGGAAATCATTTAACTAATTGAAATCCAATAATAGAGAGCACAAAAGCTTATAACAACAATAATAAATGATATATATATATATATATTTGTTTTCACTTGCTTTGTTCCAGGGCAAATGCAGGGAACAAATAGAACTTACTTTCTTTTTGTTGAAGTTCATCTTCTGGAGAAATTCTTGATAAAGCATTTCATCTTCTTTCTGGGATATCTCATAGTGGACTTCATCGAGATCTCTGGTGGTACCATCCCAACCCTCTGGCATGACTTTGAAGTCAGGTTTGTAAGGAAGGGAAGCCACATGGAATTCCCTGTCATGAGAATTAAAAAATCTGCAAGAGGAAAGAAGATAATTAGAATAAGAAATAAAGTTTGTTCTATACAATAAGAGGAAAAATCAGCATACATCAGCAAGCTAAAGTATATTTGTGGTGAAGATGAACAAATCACCATCTCAGAACAATAAGCTAAAGCTTAATTGTGATAATGATGAACAATTTGCCAGCTCAAAACTTTGTCTCATTCATATTTACATCAATAAAAAAAAATTCTTATGTGAGTGCGTGTAATGTATGTGCTTGCATGTGTACTAGCAATTATGGGATTTACACATGCACATGCATATGCATGCTATAGACTCTAAACCTCGTAATTTTCTAGGTACAATTTATTTTTCACAGCTTATTTAATAGGCCAATAAACTTAAGCTGTATCAAACGGCCTAAAGTAATTTTCAAATGTCACCTCAATCCTCGCACTTACTCTCACTCAAAGATTGTTTATTACGATGTCAAGATTTCCATATCCAACAATGTCTAGAATGAGTTCTCAGCACCACCACCAACAAAGAAGGCAATACAATTTTTTCAGATTAAAAATCAGCTGCCACCCTAGCCACTAGCTCTATTCTATCAATTTCAATCACCAGTCACTGCCACCACTACAACTGACCATCACCCCACATCTACCCATCTAACCAACATGACCAAACACCAGTCCAACCCCCCCCCCCCCCCCCCCCCCTCTCTCTTTCTCCAATATGCACCAAAAATTCCAGTTTTAGTATTTTTTTTTTCATAGGTAAAAGTTCCGGTTTTAATAATGAACTCAATTCTAGCAAATAGAATAATCTAATCAATTAGCAATATACTATTTTATTTATCAAAATAACAATTTCTGTAATGCATGAGGAAGAGAGTGAATAACAAGTTGTAGTCCAATCTTAGAGCGATCTCAAAATTGAAACTTCAATTTTACTACTGATGGCTCACTCCACTCAAAAGTCCTCACATTCCTTGATCTAGACTTACTCCACATTAAACATATAGGACTGACCTCCCAAATTTCAATGTTTTGCCAAAGTGTCCTTTCCAGCAAGCCAGTAACTTGTATTTTCAAAGCAAGCAATTTTAAGATAGACAGGCAGACAATTCACATTACGATGTGCATACCCACTGATTTGTATTTCAACTTTATTAATTTAGGTAGTCATTTGTCATCAAGACCAGTGAGAGAAAGTGGCAGGGTGAAAGTAGAAACTTTAATCTGGACTTTAGAGGGCTTATCTGGGGCTTAGCCATTGCCCGATAAGCAGGCCAGATTAGCAATGGGCTGACTAGATATGGGATGCTTGATGAAAATTATAATTTCATAAATCATGGACAATCATTAAATCATGTAACTACCTACATTATCAGTGTGAATGGCTGTAGAAGAATGGCCTTTGGGCCATCAATAGTCCAATACTTCAACATTTTCAAAGTAATTACAAGTTACAACTTCAAATAAGCACAATGCAATCATTCAAAGATTGGCAACTAATTCTTCTAAACAACATATCTTACAAACAAACATGTCATAGAACCTATTTCCAATCAATGTAAACCACACAACATCTACATTTACCAGTCAAAAAATCATAACAACAGAAATAAGTACCACTCCAGTTTGAACTAAGTAATGCTTAGAAATAATAACTTACTCAGGACAAGTATCAAGCAAGAGCTCAACAGAATCATCCAAAGGATGCCCAAGCTTTTTCTCCTCTTCCTCCTCAAGCTCCTTCAACCAAAGAATGGCATGCACTCTCTGCCTCATAATCCTATAATCCTTGGCTAGCCTCTCGACTGTGTACACCTCGGGGTTCTGTTTGTGCAAGCGATACATCTCGGCCTTCTCCGAGTCCTTCAGATAAGACCCTCTAGCACCAGGCTCTCTTACTTGCTTCAACAGCACACTCATCTCCCGCATCCTCTCACCCCACCCATCCACAAATGCCTTACTCTTTCGATTCTCCGCCTCCAATTCTTTCAGCCTATCATCAATTTCTTGCAATCCAGAGATTACCAAAGAATGTGACGTGTCTCCTCCACTAGGTGGGGGTGCCTCACCATCAAAATGCTCCTTGGTCAACCCAGTTGACCAAGAGGACACAGAATCCCACCCCAAATCAGTTGACGTCGTATTACCAAATGATCCTGCCACACTCTTATCCCACTCATCTTTCCCATCATTTTCACCAGATTTTGCTGAAAAGGCTCTCAAGTTGATTGCATCATTTCTCAACTTGGTTTTTGTTTTGTCTGTCAAAACTCTGGCTGTTGTAGTGCTTGAGCCTAGTGAAGTGGATGACAATCGGGATAAAACACGGTGCAGATTTTGCATTGTTTCAGCAATCTCCCACAAAAGTGGAATTGTTATCCCTGTCTATAATGCAATGCCACAACCACAAAGGATCCTGGAACCAAAAATATAAAAACTAAAAACTAGCAAAATATAGAGGCCAATGAGCTCTAGCTCAAATGGCAACATAGCAAGGTGGAGGGTCAAAAGTGCCATGCAGTCAAGACCCAACAGGTGCATGTGTAATAGTATATATGCATACGCACAGACAAGAATAAGATTAAAAAATTAAATTAAACAACAAATTTAAAAAGGAAAAGATTAGTGCACTATAATATGTAAGATTAAGAAGCCCAAAAATCTATTTGGTAGCTAAGAAACCCAGATAAAAGAAAAGGAAATTATATATCTCACGTTCAAAAAAACAAAAAAAGTTCTCCTGACCAGTATAAAGAAAAGCCTAATCCCAACTATTCTAAACGCATTGTGTAAGAATTTTTTTTCCTTGTTCTTAATATTCCTTTCATTAGGTTCAGATGTTTAAATCCCATTTTCTTTTCTCTTTCCACCAACCAAACACAACTAGCTATACATACACATCTAATTTTTTTTTTTTAAAAAGGGGGGTGTTTCTGCTTAAAAAGCTGAAGAAAATGAACAAATTAATAAATGGCCAAGCATTTTGATTGAAAACCTTAATTTAGTTTCTTTTCCCTCGCCTTTTCTCATCAACCAAACACATCATCACCAATATCGCATATTCTCAGCAACCAGAAAGACAGTTCAGCTCACAATATTTCTGAGAGCAATATATTCAAACACGTAGTGCGCACAAGATATTCAACAAAAACCCATTATAGAACTGACAAGAGCTAACTCAGAATCAAAACCCCAAGTCCAAAATCAAACAAAACCCAGATGAAATCAATAAGAACAAACTCCAAAACTAACCGCCAAGACCCCCATATAAAAATCAAGAAGAGAAAAAACCCCCCAAAACTTCTAACCTCCAAAAGCTAATAGAAATCAACAAGCGGAAACAAACAATAGAAACACAGTGCAAAGCCAAAACTAACGAACCTGTTTCTCAGCTTAGGATCTCAATGAAATGCCTCTGTCACTGTGAGCTCTCACTTGTTAAGACCAGTTAAGACCAAACCGAGCCGAGAAGAGTTCGTATCAGTATATGAATTGGGTAGACGGCTTATCTTTCATTGTTGGGCTAGGTGTGTAAAATGGGTGGGTTTAGTTAAGTATAATTGGATTGGGCATATAAAACTTATTTACCCATTAAAACTCATTTTAACTTATTGCTTCTTATCTAAACCCAACCCAATTATAATAGAAAACCAACCCACCTAATTATCAAAATTACTAAAATGCCCAAAAATACAGTAACAGCTCAGTTACAGGAAAATAGAGGAATAAAATATGAAACCAAGTGGTACACCGTTTGGTTGCCGAGAAAATTTTAAAAAAATATGAAACCAAGTGTGAATTTTGAAATAGGATTCCAACTCGGCCGGTGAAGTTGTTTCCGGCGAGGCTGAGGTTTCTGAGCGCTTTGAGTTCGGTGAGAGCATGAAACTTCAACTCGCCGGCGAGTGCGAGACCTTCGAGGACGATAGCGGTGACATTGCCCGAGTTTGCGCCGTCGCCGCCTTCGCAGAAGACGCCGTGCCAGGCGGAGGGACAGTCACTGGTGTTCAACGATGCGACGGTAGCCGAGTCCCAAGACGAAACGGCACCGTTGGGGTCGCTGTGGATCCCTTTCTTGAATTCGAGCAAGGATCGGAGCTCTGAGTCGGAAGCGCAGTGAAGTAGTGGAGATAGAGAGAGAGTGAGAAGAAGAAGAAGAAGAAGAAGAAGAAGAAGCAGAAGTGTGAGTGAAAATGGCGGTCTGGGATTAACAAAATTGGAATGCGTTTGGTTGCCGAGAAAGTGAGGGAAACAGAAATAAGAGAATTAGAGTCTAATTTTGTTGAGGGCTTTTTTTTTTTTTTTTTTAATAGAAAAAGAACTAGGTTGAATTGGTGTATATTGTTTTTAGGTTAAATAAGGTTTAATAAGTTTTTAGTTAAAACTTAATAATTACTAGATTTACTTGGATTGATACTCATTTAATCCAACAAATAATTAAATGAGTTTGGGCTCAATTAAAGTAAGTGAATTTTTGTGGATAAATAAGTTTGGACTTACTTTATTTTCCTAGCTGGAGCCTGGGCTGATATGTTCTTGGATGGAGGGGCCTAAAGGCTCCAAACATGATATTGGGCCTATTTGGTATATGTGTTTAAAAATTGAAAATTATTATTTAAAATATTTATAGAAATACGTGTGGGTAAAAAAGTGTATAAAAATACGTAAAATGCTGTTTAAAAACTAAAAATGGTTGTTTGAAACACAAACCAAACACCCCCATTAATACCCAACATAACTTTTTTTTTTTTTTTTTTTGGGTTAGGGGCAAGTTTTGGGGTTTTCAGTGGGTGTTCAAAGTCTAAAACAGAGGAAAAAGGAAAAAAGATAAAGAAATAGACGGAGTGTTAACACCAGTTTCACGTATTAAATAAGTGGATCTGTGTCTAAATTTTAATAGGGATATCTAAAGTATTGTTCTTAAGGTATTGGATCTAAAGTATTATACATTTTAGGACATTTTGGCATAAAGTCATTTTATGCATGTATTTTAAGTACAAATATTTTATGCCTCAAACAAAACAAAGTAACTTACTGTTCAACCCGTTAAACACCCACTAACCCATTGACCCATACTAGAGACATTTAAATACATAACCATGTAGATTATGTTTTGATATAGCTCAAATTCTCAATTTCAAACTAATTAAGATTAACTAAATATATATATATATATATATATATGAAACCAAAGATGTAAGGGCATGTTTTGGTTCCTAAGCCCCAAAAGTAAAAGGACTAAGGCTCAAAGAACTCAATATAGTGAATTTGTAGAAAATGGGCTGGATACTAGACTTCAATAAATTGGACAACAATCATAATAGGTTAAAGATGACAAGAAAACAAAGATGAACAAATTTTGTGCAAGGAAAATCTTCCTCGACAAAGTCTGAGGAGAGTAGTTTGTGTATATAATTCTCTTGAACTTGATTACAGTTCTTATTGCTATCGTGTTTTTTATTTCTACAGATTCTCAAATGCCCCCCTTGTAATGGGGTCTTTCTTCTTTCTATTACCATCTTTTTCTTCATCTTAGCCTTCCATGTGTAGATCAAGCTATTAGCTTTGATCCTTATCCCATCAGCACATTCCTAAAGTCTTTGAGGGTAGCTGTAAGACTAAATACTATTATTCAAGTGTCACCTCCACATAAATACAGTCAGAGAGTTAACTGCAGAGTATTTAATGCGGTGGTAGCAGCTTTCTCCTAGATATTTTTTAGCTTCCCTTTGTCCTATTCTCTCTTGATGCTTATCCTTATCAATAAAATTGTCCGGTGGGTTGTTCTTGATGGCCAGTCAAACCTTTGACTTCTACTTTATTTTGCTGAGGAGGTATTTCTCCTCGGACTACTTTCCCAAACCTTTATAACCAAAATCCTTCCATAATTTACTTATTTGTACGTCTTCATTAAGGTCTAACCATCCTCAGACAGCTAAACGTCCTCAAACAAGGCCCATGGCCCAATATACATTTTTGGGCCCTTCATCCCTACAAAAGATATAAGAGGAGAGAGAGGACTTGTGATAGGGAACTCAAAAAACACAATCTAAACATATCATTTCAAAGTAGAGATCCATACATGGTTTGGCAGCAAAAACACTAGCTATCTATCTATCTATCTATCTATATATATATATATATATATATATATAGCAGCTAGTTAATGCAGTTAATGTATCTAGCTACGTGCGTCAACTGATAAGAAACAATTAATAAAAGTGTTTTTGCCTTTCTGGGCATGCATCAATGACTATACTAGTGTGTGACATAGACAGGATAAAGTATTTGTCAATTGTAATGAACTAATTTATCAATCACATTTATTTTTAGTCAAATTATTATAAACTTGCACTTCCTAAAAGTTGGAATGAATTGAATATTGACGCTTTTAAGTGTAAAAGATGTTTTTAATTGCAAAACCTTGAATCCTTCAAGAAAAAGAACATCTTTGTAAAGAAATTATTTTAATAAATTCACTTACTTGAGATGTCCAAATCCAATGGTAATTCCTATATTCTTTCTTTGGATGAATGGTGTTAGGTTCTAAAAATTTCGGATTAAATGTTTAGAGTCTTAATTTGTTTATGTTGGCAAACTGGGAACAAAAACATGTCTAGCATAGGTGTTAGACATTGCTCAAGGTGATTCAAGTCAAGTCTCAAGAACATTCAAGTTGCAGGAAAAAGAATTGAAATTCAGCGAAGCTCAACCAATCGAAGCATAGGCTCGACCAATTGAAAATCATAGTAAAACAGTTTCTGCAGAATTTTAAATCAGGCCCAAGCCCATGAAAATGTTTAGGGTTTTAGTCCAACATTCCTAAGTACAAAAGGAAAACCCCAACTACGTTTTGAAGACTCTAGGAAGACTTGTGAGTTACTTTTGTGAGATCTAAAAGGTTTTCTACCTTCTAACTCCACAGGTATCTATCAGAACAAGATCTACAATCAAATGCTGGTGGAATCTAGTTGCTGCTACAAGATCAACAACTAGTGATCTGAAATCTTTAAATGAGATCTCAAAGTCATAAGCGTGGGAGCTTGTACGTGGTCGTGTCAATAAGTTATTACTAGAGGTACTAATAGATTTAGAGTTAAATCTTATTGTAAAAATTTCAATTCTCTGTTAGTTGATTGTTCACCTTAAGGATAGTTAGGTCAAATCATTCCCAGGTTTTGACTTTGAAACGGTTCATTTCATTGGTTTTTCTAAGTGATCATATCTTTGTGTTCTTTATTTTTCCACTGCTATACATGATATGATCTTTCACTATTTAACTTAGATCTCATAATTAACTTAAGTAATCACTTGACTAATATATTAGGTTAAACAATCTATTTTAAGGGGTCTAAACAAATAAACAAATGGAAATCTAATTAGTAATTAACTTTGTTATTTGTCAACCATGCAGCCAAGATAAAGGTTAGTTGTCGGCATTTCAGCAAACATAAACTATAGTTGGTAGCAAATGAAGAGAAGAAACATGCAAATAGACACCTCATGACCGAGTGTCATTCAAGGATTCCAGCAATAACTAGAAACTCTCTTGTATCATTTATGAACTATGTGACCGATCTTACACATCTATAAATAGATGAGGGGTGTAATGAAGTTTTATGTACAACAATGTTGCAATGAAATTAAATGCGATAGCAACAACAACAACACTCTCTTAAGCTGCAAGGGAACCTCATCATTCATCAATTTGTGTTCACATGTATGCTGGGTTTGAATAGTAAAAATAGGTGACTTTTAATTTTGCACCATAATTTTTTTTATAAAGCCACAGGGTTAGGTACTAGGCAAAGAGGAACCTTTTTATGCATTGTAAGGCCAAATGCTTCTTCCATATCCAAATCCTGTCTTCTTATCCCGTGAGGCAGTTCCCAATCAAAACGATGCAAGAGATTTGCTAATGCAAGCTCTATTACCAGGATTGCAAAGTTTATTCCAGGACAACCTCTACGACCAGCTCCAAATGGTAACAACTCGAAGTGTTGTCCTCTAAAATCAATTGAGCTGTCCAAAAATCTCTCAGGTTGGAACTCATTTTGATTCTTCCAATACTTTGAGTCTGTTCCTATTGACTTTGCATTGACAAAAACCCTTGTTTTGGCAGGAATATTGTACCCTTCAATAGTGCAATTCTCTAAAGTTTCCTTTGGAACTAGTAATGGGGCTGGTGGATGAAGCCTTAGTCCCTCCTTTACAACTGATTTTAGGTATATGAGTTTAGGAAGGTGGCATTCTTCCACCCTTTCTTTTCCCTTGACTGCTTCTTTCACCTCAGTTTGTGCTCTTTGCATCACAGATGGATTCCTTATTAGCTCAGTCATTATCCATACTATTGTGGCTGAAGATGTGTCAGTTCCTGCAATGAAAAGGTCCTGTTTTGCCCAAAAGAAAATTTTCTTACTTTATGGCTTCCAAGGGTGGAAAAGTACAGTCATGTTTTTTTTTTTTTACTGCTGAATTTAACTTGTCCTGTATTGCCTAAGGAAAAAAAAAAAAAAAATCTTATATAACTATTTAAAATTAAATGAGAAAATGCTATAGATAGAATTGTAGTGTGTGGAAGTGAGAGAAAGAGAGAATAGAACATTCCCCTTTTTACCAAAAAAAAGAGAGAATAGAACATAGATAATAGAGAATCATATGTTTCAACTTGACAGCCAATGTTCATGAGATAAAGTCCTTGTGGTTATATCTTTACTGAATTCTCAATTGTATCATACATTGAACCCTAATACGGTGTATATAGTCTATAAGTGTTAGGATTAGGTATGTACAAACTTACAACATAATTGGGTCTCTTGGGCTATTACACATAATTAACTCATAACCTCTCCCTCCCCCTCCCCCCAACCCCCCCCCCCCCTCGCCAAAAAAAAAAAAAAAAAAATCTTTTAACAAACTTAGTGACTTCCAAGGCCGCAAAAAGTTTATAAAATGACATGTATTTCCCTAGAATAACAAAATTTCTTTATGGTTTGCAAGATTGGGAAAAGTTTAAAAAGTAGCATGCATGTTATAAAATGGACCGTTATGGTCTTACATATAAAACTTTTATAGTCTATTTAGATCAAGTGTAAAATGTGGATATTTTGATATCCTTATTTTACATGGGTGAGTGTGAAATAATAAATTTTCATTAAAATTAAATGTTGTTACTAAGAGTATCAAAATTTTCTACTAAATACTCCCTCTGTCCCACTTTTTTTGTCCTGTTTGAAAGTCAAACTTTTTAAAGGAACATCATTTCTTGTCTTGTCTACTTTTTAAAAATGTATAAGTTTCCAAAACTACCCTTAAAAAAATTTATTAAAAAATTGAATTAGTAAATTAATAGAGGTATAATAGGAATATTAGTAAATTAATGACTTTTATTTTTAGAAACAGGACAATATTTTGGGACATCTCAAAATGAAATAGAGGAGGAAAAAAAGTGGGACGAAGGGTGAAGCTTTAGAGGCGTGAAAAAGTTTGTAATTTAACGTGATTAAATGAGAGCAATTAATGATGTCATAGACATAACATTTTTAATTCTCATATGGGTCTACACACTAAATCATTCTACGCATCATTAATGACTTACCACCTCAGCAATTATGGAAAAAAAATTGCAAGAAAAGTTGTCTTTTGGAAAACAATAGGATGCATAACAATAAGGCTAAAGACACAAGAATCTAGTTAATGGGTGACTTTAGAACATTGTTTAATTTATCACTTTATGAAAGTTTTGATATTATTTTTATGAGAAAAAAAAACTATAAAAAAATCATTTCTTTTTCGTTTCTCATAAAAAGTTTCTAAAAATGTTTTTTTTAAACGAATGCACTTAAGAGTTGAGATATCAGTTAACATTTTCCAAGACACAATAAGTTGCACAACTTAGGTGATTGTGTTGTAAACTTTTGATTGGTGTAAAATAAAAATGATATGATTAATGGTGATTTTAATGAAATTGATGTTGCATTGATCACAATATGCACAGAGCAAAAGGATCATACCGTGAGAACACCCTTGATTTGGTCATTACTAGAGCAATAGACTGGTTTGAATCCTTCTGAACTCCAAGCAGTACACCAACAAGATCTTCATGCTCAGGTTCAGGCCTTCTAGGATCAAGGTGCTCCTCAATCACTTTATCTATGAACTCGTCCAATTCTCCAAAATTCTTTTCCAGCCTAGTTTCAAGACCATTAAATTTGCTGAGCCACCCCATCCATGGAAAGAAATCTGCTATGCAAAATCCTCCCAATAAGTCTTGTGTTTCATGAAGAATCTCATGAAATCTGCTCCTGCTTTTATCTTCTCCACCATCTTGCTTCTTGCCAAAAGTCACAGGACACACGATGTTACTTGTTAGCAAAAGTATCAATTCACTAAGATTAACCTGAGGACCCGAAGAACGAGCTATGGAATCAAGCATAAGTGCAACCTCTTCATCCCTCACAGCCTGAAAACTTTAGACCCTTTTTGCACTAAGTAGCTCCAAGATTACAATTTTCCTGACCTCTCTTCAGTACTCACCATAGGGAGCAAATGTCAAAGCAGAGAGATTGTAACTAAGCTTCTTTGCAGCATATAGAGCTGGCCTGCCTGAAAAAACAAAACCATGGGTTCTGTAAATCTCTCTTGCCATATCAACTGAGGAGATTACTAAAGTAGGAATTGAGCCTAGTTGCAAGAACATCAAGGGTCCATGTTCATCAGAAAGGCGTTGAATTGATCAATGTGGTAAGTCGCCAAAGCTGGTGGAGGTTGCCAATTAGAGGCAGCTTACTAGGACCAGGAGGGAGCTTCTTTGATTGAACAAGCTTATTCCTTTGTTTGATAAGTAACAACAACAACAACAACAACAAAATGGGTGCAAGAAAAGCAAAGAAAATGTAATTGCTTTGTAAAAAGAAAGAGGAGGCACCCATGCATGTCTACATGAATGTAATAATATAGTCCCATTGAAACTACATATATAGAACAAAATAGCTAGCAAGATGTGGACAATTCATAAAATGTAATCACTAATCAATGCAACCTGTCGTGTTGGATAGGGAATTCTCTACTAAGTTCAGTTGAGGTCCTAATCCAATTAGGGAGGCATAGATTTCAAGCCTACATGCAGGACCATCCCTAAAAGCAGAGGGGAAGCACACGTTCCAGCTAAGATGTTCGGCGGAACTCAGATGAGACTTGTCCATTAGTACCTTATAAGGATGTGGAGTCATGTGTACTGTCAAGAAAATAAGTGGACGGAATCGAAAAGAGAAGTTCATTGTTTTCTTTTCATTTTTATCTATGGTTGAGAGTGGGCACTCGGAGTAGCATGTTAAACTCAAAGAATTCGTGATTTTTTTTTTTTGGTGTGCGCTTTACTAATTATTTATTTGTTTAAAAATTATAAATTTTTTTAAAAATACTGTAGGAAAAAGGGAAACTTTTATTTTTACTGTGAGAACCGTCGGCTGTCAACATTAACTCAAAAAGCCAAAAAAAAAAAAAAAAAAAAAAAAACTGATTCTTGTCTTTTCAAGGCTTGCCAAATGCATTTCTAAAGCAGTGGCTAGTGGATGACAATTTAATCTTGCAAGTAACTAATTACATAATAAAATCCAAAATTTGGTATTAGATTTCAATTGAACTCCAAAGTTTTAATTGAATTAGTAGCAAGCCTATGCAATGCGTGGAAATATTAAAAATTTTTGTGTCGATATATATATATATATATGGTTAAGTAAAAAGTTTAGTGTTTCTTCCAACCATCAAAGAATTGGTATTGTCATAAATCTACAAATTTCTTATCCCTTTATAATAATAATAAAAATCCTCAACTGGTCTTAAAATTCAAATTATATCATAAGAAAACATTAAAATTGTGTAATTCACCCAAACTTGATTTTTTCCATTTTTAAGTAAGTACATTAAAATGGACCGAACTAGATCAAATTGGACCGAATAGAACGAAGTAGACCAAATGGACCAAAATATATCGAAATGGACTTAATCATCGACCACATCACCTTTTTTTACGGATTTGACTTTATACATTCATCTTGAAATGTTTTTTTTTTTTTTCCCCTAATAATATCTTGGATGGTTTTAAATTTACATATACCTTGTTTTTATAAGTTTATCTACTTTAATTTAGAAAGAACTCTTTCCACACTTTTCTTTTTCTTTATTACTCTTAATCTTTTTAATATTATCAAATAATTAGAGGAACAATTAGTAAAAAAAATGGTGACATGACCAATGATATGGCTCTATAAAAGCGTGATAATATTAAATGCTATTCTTCAACTTTTATATATTAGAGAAATGATATGTCCGCAATAATTTTACAATATTTTTACAACAAATCCTAAGTGGCAGGTTGTTACTAGTTGTTATTGTTGAGTTAAAAAAGTAATCTCAGTGTTAAATTCAAATTTGAACCAATAATAACTAACCACCTATGATTTGTTGTAAAAATGTTGTAAATTAGTGTCAACTATTTAATTTAATTTATTTTGTCAATTTAAACTCTTAGTGAGTTTCTATTAATTAAGTTGATATAATTTTTACCCATTTATGGGTTCTCCATCTCATCTAGTCATTGACTTTTAAAATGTCTAAACATAAGAGAATAGAGATTATTTGGTTTGAATTTTAAAAACTATTTCTCACTTAAAAACCAAATTAGGTGAGGCCTAGATAGAAAACTCATTTGGCTAATTGTTTTGTAAAAACGAATCATAAAAAACACATCTCAAATTTATTGTGCAGATGCAAATTCTAACAACACCTTTTTGGTGTTTTCAGCTTCAACTTTATGCTATGAAAACTTTGTAATTATTGGATCTTTGCTCCGGAACCCATTAATACCAATTCTTTTTCTTTTCTTTCCTTCTTTCCTTCTTCATTTTCAGCCAACACTGTCTTCCTTCATTTGCCATTGTCAATTCTCTCCCTTCTCATTAGTGTCGGCAGTGCGCGCATGCGCACACACACACTTAACTTGTAGGTTCATGCCCAATTTGGAGTCTTGATGGGTTAATTTGTTGATAGTGAAGTTTGGGTTGATGGGTTCAATCAATGTAGACAACACACAGTGTACTTGCTGAGTTTTGATTCGTGGGTTGGGGGAGAGGGAAAATCAGGAATAGAAACATAAATGCCAAATGAGTTTGTTTAGGGGAGAGACTAGAGAGCAATAAAAAACAATTGTAATTCTCAAAACCCAGGTTTTCGTTGTTTTTAAAAATAATTTTAAAAAACACAAACCAAACTGAAATAGCCCTAGATGTTTTGAAGCCTTTATACACAACATTTTGTCATTTGCATCCTAGTTCTTATATGTGGCATGTCTATGCTACATACAGATTAATTAAAATTAAAATATCAAGTAAAGAAGTGATTTTAAAAAAAAATCATTGAAATTACAATAAAATATTTATTGAAAAAAAGAAAGAAATTACCTTAAGTTATAAGTTGGGAGATTATCTAGTAATACTAAATTTTTTGTCAAAAGATGATTAAAATAATTAATGAAATTTATTATATAATTATTCAAATTTTTTGTTACAGAGTTTAAATTGAAGTTGCAATTTGAATTTTTTTGAAATTTGATAGTAAAATTTCATCATGAGCAAAAATAACTCAATAATTTTGATATACTTATAGTGCGAAGAGGATTACTTTATGAGTCGAGATAAAAAGTCTGTAAAAAATAAAGAGACAAAAGAATTGTCCACTCAAAACGAAGAAAAAAAAAAAAAAAAAAAGAGTTTTGTACTCACATAGTTACAAGATTCACATGGCATAAGGAGAAAACAAACACACACACAACCATAGTTTTTTTTAAATGTCTAAAAAACATGTGGCCTTTTATTTTGTGCCCTAATTTTTTTTACAAAAAATTGCATTTTGTTTGTACTATATAGCCACAGGATTAGCTACAAGGCAAAGAGGAACTTTTTTGTGTATTGAAAGACCAATTGCTTCTTCCATATCCAAATCTTGTCTTCTTATCCCATGAGGCAATTCCCAATCAAAACGATGCAAGAGATTTGCTAGTGCAAGCTCTGTTATCAGGATTGCAAAGTTCATTCCAGGACAACCTCTACGACCAGCTCCAAATGGTAACAACTCAAAGTGTTGTCCTCTAAAATCGACTGAACTATCCAAGAATCTCTCAGGTAGGAACTCGTTTTGATTCTTCCAATACTTTGGGTCTGTTCCTATCGATTTTGCATTGACAAACACCCTTGTCTTGGCTGGAATATGGTAACCTTCAATGGTGCAATCATCTGTTGTTTCCCTTGGAACTAGTAATGGGGCTGGTGGATGGAGTCTCAATCCCTCTTTTACAATGGATTTTAGGTACATGAGTTTATAAAGGTGGTTTTCTTCAACCTTTGTTTTTCCCTTAACAGCTTCTCTCACCTCAGTTTGTGCTCTTTGCATTACAGATGGATTCCTTATCAGCTCAGCCATTATCCAAACTAGGATGGTAGAAGATGTGTCAGTGCCTGCGATGAACATGTCCTGTATTGTTTAACAATATTACAAACCCACACTGTTAAAAGGTGCAATAATTTATTGAGGTGATAAATTGTGATAAGTACCGAATTACTTTTATTGAGACTACCACCACTAACATCTTTTTACTGTACATTATCAATCACAAACTACCATTTTAATTTGTGAAAATGATTATAAAATTTATTGTGTTTTGGATTTTGAGTATGAAAGGTCTTACTTTATAACTTCCAAAGCCAATAGAAGGTTTTTTTATTTATTATTTATTATTATTATTATTATTATTTGTGAGAAGAAAATCGGATAGAAGTTTATAAAGTAACATGTCGTGTTGCCCAAAAATACTAAATTTCTTATATTCTTTTTTGAGAACAAATTTCTTATATTCTTTATGGCTACCAAGGATGGCAATAGTTTATACAGTAACATGTACAATAAAATGTCATATATTGCTCTACAATTGCAAACTTTCTTTTTGGGTTCCAAGGCTGGCAAAAATTCATAAAGTAACAGGCATGTTATAATATAACATGTGTATTGCTGCCCATGAATAACAAAATTTACACTTTATGGCTTCAAAGGTGCAAAAGTTTATAAAGTAATATAATTAAATGAGATATCACCCGTCTATTAGGTGGGATAATACCTCTCCAAGCCTTAGGGTTTAGATGAAGATGATGAATTTAAATTCTAGATATCTCGATTGAAAATATTAAAAGATGTCAATTTAGTGACAAACTCTTGACATGTTTCATACTTTTGGAAAATAATAGGATGCATAAACAAAGTAAAAGGAGCATACCGTGAGAACACCCTTGATATGGTCACTACTAAGGGCAATAGCTTGGTTTGAATCTTTCTGAACTCGAAGCAATACATCAACAAGATCTTCATGCTCAGGTTCAGGCCTTCTAGGATCAAGGTGCTCCTCAATGACTTTCTCATATATCTCATCCAATTCTCTAAAATTCTTTTCCAGCCTAGTTTCAAGGCCATTAAACTTGCTGAGCCACCATCCCATCCATGGAAAGAAGTCTGCTATGCAAAGCCCTCCCAATAAGTCCTGTGTATCATTAAGAATCCCATGAAATCTACTCTTGCTTTTATCTTCTCCGTTATCATACTTCTTACCAAAAGCCACTCGACACACAATGTTATTTGCTAGCAAAAGTGTTAATTCACTTAAATTAACCGGACCCGACGAAACAGCTATGGAATCAAGCATAAGTGCAACCTCTTCATCCCTCACAGCCTGGAAACTTTGGACCCTCTTTGCACTAAGTAGCTCCAAGATGACAATTTTTCTGACCTCCCTCCAGTACTCACCATAGGGAGCAAATGACACAGCAGAGAGATTGTAACTAAGCTTCTTTGCAGCATATAGTACAGGCCTGCCTGAAAAAACAAGATCGTGGGTTTTGAAAATCTCTCTTGCTATATCAGCTGAGGAGATTACTAAAGTGGGGATTGAGCCTAGTTTCAAGAACATGAGGGGTCCATGTTCATCAGAAAGGTGTTGAAGTGATCGATGTGGTAAGCCACGAAGTTGGTGGAGGTTGCCAATTAGAGGCAACTTACTAGGACCAGGAGGGAGCTTCTTCGATTGAACAAGCTTCTTCCTCTGTTTGTTCATTAACAAAAACAAAATGGGTGCAAAAAAAGCAAAGAAAATGTAATAGCTTTGGAACAAGGAAGAGGAGGCACCCATGTCCACATGAATGTAACAATATAGACTACATAGTCCCATTGAAACTACATATATAGAACAACTTAGCAATTTCTTGACCGTTCGGTTTGACCAAGTTACCTAGGAACCAATTCAGACTACTTTTTTAGTCACAAACCTAACCGGTCAGTTTGACCAAGTTACCTAGGAACCAATTCAAAGACTGTTTTTTTAGTCACACAGTACTTGCTTATTACACAATATTATTGGTGCCTTTTTTATTTTGTGCCCTAATTTTTTGACATAAAGATTGCATTTTGTTTATTACAAAACCACAGGATTAGCTACAAGGCAAAGTGGAACTTTTTTGTGACTGTAAGACCGATTGCTTCTTCCATATCTAAATCTTGTCTTCTTATCCCATCAGGCAGTTCCCAATCAAAACGATGCAAGAGATTTGCTAGTGCAAGCTCTATTAAAAGAACTCCAAAGTTCATTCCAGGACAACCTCTACGACCCTATCCAAATGTTAAAAACTCGAAGTGTTGCCCTCTAAAATCAACTAAGCAATCCAAGAATCGCTCAGGTTGGAACTCATTTGGATTTTTCTTGATAGGCCACAAATTGAATGACCCCTTATGATAGAAATTAATTAATTAATTAGCCAAGTTATTAATTAATCAATTTATCATGCAAACGCGTGTTAGCACAAACAAATCACCAATAAACTAATTATGCAGCGGAAAATAAATAACACGGTGATTTGTTTACAAATGGGGAAAACCTAACGGCAAAAACCCCACCGGGTGATTTTCAGGTCACCATTCCCGAAACTCCACTATTATCACAACAAGCGGTTACAAGTAAAGGAATCCAAGTATCTTACCAACCTATAGTTGAACCCTTACCCCAATACCCAATTGGACTTGTTTTGTAGTGACAGTTCCCCTTTCAGATGCACGACTCCCAGTACGTGACTAACCAATTGCGCGGATCCTAGTACACGACTTTAATCACCAACTAAGAAGGTTGTTGGTTGCAAAGTTCTTCAGTTCATCCACACGATGAAGATCAAGAAGATACTTGGTCACAAAACCCTATGGTGCATATACACAACAACTTCTTCAAGAGAAAGAGATGAACTAGGGCAAGAACTTCGTCTCTGGTCGACACAATTTGCTTGAACAAAGTTTGCTCAAAACTTGTGCAACTTGTGAACACTTTGACGACCCTTAAACTGATTCTTTTATATGTCTAGGGTTAGGAGAAAAGAAAGCCCAAAGACACATTCACGGATCCCAAGAAAATCATATTGAAATTCTGAAAATCTTAAACCTCGACAGATAGCAAGTGTCGAGAAGCTGTCGAGCAGGTGTCGAGCACACCGAATGTAGAACAGCTTCCTTAAGCTCGATAGATGCAGCTATCGAGCCAGCTGTTGAGTTTTAATGATTTTGCACTCTGAACTTGTTTTCTTGAATAGAGTTGAAGACTTCAATACTTGATCTTGAAACAAGATTTCTTGAAGTATTTAAAAACATCCTAAATCTACTCAAATACAAGTAAAGTGCATTTTGTCAAAGGATAAACCAATTACATAAAATCATGACATATGTTCTTAACATGTGAAACACATATGTCCTAACACTTCCAATACTTAGGATCTGTTCCTATTGATTTTGAATTGACAAACACTCTTGTCTTCGCTGGAATATGGTACCCTTCAATCATGCAACTATCTATTGTTTCTCTTGGAATTAATGGGACTGATGGATAGAGTCTCATTCCCTCCTTTACAATGGATTTTAGGTACACAAGTTTAGGAAGGTGGTTTTCTTCCACCTTTGCTTTTCCCTTTATAGCTCCTCTCACCTCAGCTTGTGCTCTTTGCATTATAGATGGATTCCTTATCAGCTCAGCCATTATCCAAACTAGGGTGGCTGAAGATTATGTCTCAGTGCCTACAAGGAACATGTCCTGTATTGTCCAAAAATTACAAACCAACACAGTTAAAAGACACAACAATGTCACAATTTTTTCACAATTTATTGAGGTGATAGATGAGCGCAATATTACTTTGAATGGGACCACCACTAAAATCGCTTTATTGTACATTATCAATCACAAGCTACCATTTTAACATGTGAAAATGGTTATAAAAGTTGTTTTGTCATTGGATTTATTGATTATTAAATTTCTGACTCTATGACTTAGATGGGTAGAATTTTATAAAGTAACATGTCTTGTATTGCCCAAAAATACTAAATTTGCTATATACTTTGTGGCTACTAAGGATAGCAAAAGTTTATATAGTAAGATATAAAATTAAATCAATGTCACGGATTGCCCTAGAATTGCAAATTTTCTTTATGGTTTCCACCAAGGCTGGCAAAAATTTATAAAGTAACATGCATATTATTTAATATAACATGTAGCCAAGAATAAAATATAATAATTAAATAAGATATCATCCATCTATAAGGCGGAACGATACTTTTCTAAATCTTAAAGTTTAAATGAGAATGAATAATTTAAACTCTGGATATCTTGATTAAAAACACATTAATTTAACTAGAAGTTCTTGCACATGCCTCAAACTTTTGGAAAAGAATAGGATGCATAAACAAAGTAAAAGGAGCATACCGAGAGAACACCCTTGATATGGTCACTACCAAAGGCAATAGCTTGGTTTGAATCCTTCTGAACTCGAAGCAGTACATCAACAAGATCTTCACGTTCAGGTTCAGGCCTTCTGGGATCAAGGTGCTCCGCTATGACTTCCTCAAATGACTCATCCAATTCTCTAAAATTCTATTCCACCCTAGTTTCAAAACCATTAAACCTGTTGAGCCACCCCATCCATGGATAGAAGTCTACTATGCAAAATCCTCCGAATAATTCTTGTGTTTCACAAAGAGTCTCATGCAATCTACTCTTCTTGCTTTTATCTTCTCCGCAATCATACTTCTTACCGAAAGCCACACGACATACAATGTTATTTGCTAGCAAGAGTGTCAATTCACTTAAATTAACTGGACCCGACGAAACCGCAATGGAATCAATCATAAGTGCAACCTCTTCATCCCTCACAGCCTGGAAACTATGGACCCTCTTTGCACTAAAGAGCTCCAAGATTACAATTTTTCTGACATCCCTCCAGTACTCACCATAGGGAGCAAATGACACAGCAGAGAGATTGTAAGTAAGCTTCTTTGTAGCATATAGTGCAGGCCTGCCTGAAAAAACAAGATCATGGATTTTGAAATTCTCTCTTGCTATATCAGCTGAGGAGATTACTAAAGTGGGGATTGAGCCTAGTTGCAAGAACATGAGGGGTCCATTTTCATCAGAAAGGTGTTGAAGCGATCGATGTGGTAAGCCACGAAGTTGGTGGAGGTTGCCAATTAGAGGCAACTTACTAGGACCAGGAGGGAGCTTCTTTGATTGAACAAGCTTCTTCCTTTGTTTGATCAGTAACAAAAACAAAATGGGTACAAGAAAAGCAAAGAAAATGTAATAGCTTTGGAACAAGGAAGAGGAGGCACCCATGTCTACATGAATGTAATAATATAGTCCCACTGAAACTACATATATAGAACAACATAGCAAGATGTGGGCAATTCATATATAATGTAATCACTAATCATTGTTTTGAGGGTATATTTGTTTGGAAGTGAAATAAGGTGGATAGAAAACTTTAGAAAGAAAATAGAAAGAAAAACTTTTTTGGAGTATATTTGGTTGGGTGGGAATGAAGAAAAATAAATAGTAAAGGTCCATGTGTTTTATTTCCGAACTTACCAAAAAGTTTTCTCACTAAAATGAAAAGAAAATTGAAAGGAGAAAATGAAATTGCTTAATGGACAAAAATGCTCATATGCACTTGCACATGAGCTTCATGTACGTTGATCTTCACTTTTTTTACCCCTTTTTTTTTCTTTTGATTTACTAGGCAGGCATCCAGTATATGTTGCTCATATTATTTTTTTCTTTTGCTTTCTTTTGTGTGTTTTTATGTTTTTGTTTTGTTTTTTTGTTTAGATGTGATTTTTTTTTTGGACATAATTTTTATTTTTTAATAAATATATGTGATTGCTTTTTTTTTTTTTGTCACTTTTTTGGTTTTAATTGGGTATCATTTTTTTAACAATGGTGTTAAGGACATATTTTGTGTAATTGGCTAATCTTTTGACAAAACGCATTTTACTTGTAATTGGGTAGATCTAGGATATGTTTAATACTTCAAGAAACATGTTGTTCAAGTCTAGTATTAAAACCATGAAGATTGGACCAAGAAACAAGTGAAGAAAAGTTGTTCATTAAAGCTGGACAGATAGCTTGACACCTGCGGACAGATAGCTCGACAGCTTCTCGATAGCTGGTGGATCGATCGAGAAAGCTTCTGTCTTCTCGATAGCTCCTCGATAGCTTCTCGATAGCTATATCTGTCGAGGTTTAAATCTAAACACCTGCTATCTATCGAGGTTACGGAAATCAGAATTTTCAAATCTGATTTGTGTAGGGTTTCTTTTCTCACAACCCTAAACCTATATAAAACTTATTTTAGAGGCCGTCATATAAGAGAATAATAAGGAGAACATATGCAAAAGGTGACCGATGCCTTATTCTCTCTAAAAGAAGCTACTGCGTCTTTTGCGTCTTAGGGTTTTGTAACCAAGAGCTTCTTAATCTTCATTGTTGATGAAGTGAAGAACTTTGCAGCCAACATTCTTCTTCCTCAAGTTGGTGAGTAAGCCACGTATTGGGATTCGTGCAACAAAAAGGGTGGCGATCATATATTGAAGAGTTCAGAGGTTCTGAAGCGGTAGAAGGTTTCTGCTGTGAATTCATCTACGGGGATTGTAAAGTCTAGGGACAAAGGTTTTGTACTAGATCTGAAACTTCTCTTTACTATAGTGAATTGCTTTTTAGGAAGGTTCCCCCCCCCCCTCAGGTTTTTTACTATGAAACTAGTTTGTTTCATTGGTTTTCCTGGGTTATCATATCTTGTCTTATTTATTTTTCCGCTGCATGATTTTGACATGATATTGATGTTTGTTTATTTTAACAAATTTTATTCATAATAAATCTAATTAACAACTTGAGTTTAGAACTTGTTAATTCTATCAACCAGGGTCTAAATTTCCTAACAAATGGTATGAGTAAATTTATACAAATTCATTTTTTCATAACTCTACTTTTCCGCTCCCAACCAAACAAAAATAAGAAAAATTAAAATTTTTTCTATCCTCTCACTTTTTCATCCCCATAATTTTCTATTTTCTTACTTTTTTACACTTCCAACTAAACGAAACTAAAACCTGCTGTATGATAGCCAATTCTCTTCTTTCACTTTAAATGTTGAGGTCCTAATCCAATTAGGGGGACATAGATTTCAAGCCTGGACGTTCCCTAAAAGGCTAAAAGCTGAGGGAGGTATACGTTCCAGCTAACACGTCGGCAGAACTCGGATTTGACTTGTCCATTAGTATTTTATAAGGATGTGGAGCCATGTGTATTTTCGATCCAAAGAGATCTTATCCTAACTCCAGTTCCTTTTCTTTTGTGACTCTGACAATATGGGAGTGAAAGGTAATCACTTTGAGATGTTTCTTTGTATTAAAGTGAGAGTGACTGAAAGGTCGTTGAGATTTTTTTATTTTTTTATTTTTTATGAATGAATAATTTAATTCAAGAAGAAAGCACTTACAAAACAAGAAGGCACCCAGCCTCCCTCTTGATAACTTTAACAAAACAGGATGGGTTGATAAAGCAACCACATCAGTTAGTGTGGTTGCATTAAAAATCTATTTTTTTTTTTTTATTTTACACATCCATTTTTATAAAATATCCACATCAGTTCATCTATTTTATCATATTTTTTATTTAAATAATCAATTTTCTCAATTTTTTTATTATTTTCCTCAACTAACCCCTATACATACGTGCTCTCTCTCTCTCTCTCTCTCTCTCTCTCTCTCTCTCTCTCTACCCATTTTTTCTGATTTATTGCTCTCTCTTTATACCCGTCTCTCTACCCATCTCTATACCCATTTCTGAATCAAGTCTCCCTCTCGGTCTAATCCACACCATCTTAATCACAAGCACCGATCCACAGCTCCGATCAGGTAAACACTGATCTCCTTAGCTCCGATCCACAAGCACTGATCAGTTAGTATATCTCCCTAGCTCCAATCAGGCAAGACCCATACCCACGAGCTCCGATTAGGCGAGACCCACGAGCTCCGATCAAGCAAGACCCACGAGCTCCGATCGTTCCAATCAAGCACCGATCGTTCCGATAATCACCGATCTGTCTCTTTGCTGTTTGTTCGTTTGGGTTTGTTTGTGTGTGGGTGTGTTTGTGTATCTTTGTGTTTTTTTTTTTTTTTTTTTGAGCAAATGTATCTCTGTGTTGATTTGTCTGTGAGGATGTGTTTGTCTGTGAGTGTGTTTGTGTGCATCTGAGGAAAAAGAAGAAGATGAGGAGAGGAGAAGTTATTGAGTTTGTTGAGCCCCGAGAAGAGAGAGAGAAAAATGAGCGAACGGGAAATTAGTAAAATAATAAATGGACGAGCTACAATAACTGTGTATATTTACACAGTTACTGTAGCTCGTGTGAAAATATACACATTTTTACACAATTTTAGAAGTACTGATGTGGAGCATTTTTGAGGCAAAATATGTAAAAGTTGTGTTTTACATGATTTTGGTGGATGCTCTTACCAATGTCAAAAGAACCAAAAAAACTAGTCATCAAACTCCGTTTATCTATGGTTGAGAGTGGTCGGAGTAGCATTTTAAACTCAAAAGAATTCATATTTTCTTTTGGTATTATATTTGGATGTGCTTTACTTTTGTTAAAGCATTATAAAAAAAAAACCTGATAAAAAAAATGAAGAGAAAATTTTTGCTTTTTGTTATTTTTTTATTTTTATTTTTTATGTGTGAGATCGTTAACATTAACTCAAAAGGCGAATACTTGCCAAATGCACTTTTAAATTATTTTTTTATTATATGTGAATTTTAATAAATTTACCACTAAATTATATTTTTTTCTTATATCCTTTGTAATTACAAAATTTTCAGAATATTAAAAATTGACATGTCATCAATTAAATCTTTAATTTTTAAGTTTTTGTAATATAAAATTATACATAAAAAAATAAGTTTATGAATTAAATAGTAAATTACATCCAATTAATATGAAGTTTGATATGTGTATTAACAACATAAAGAACATGTAATTCAATATTTAGTTTTTCAAAATATATAGCTGTAGAGTCACGGTTCGGGGTCTAGGCCTAACAGTTACGGAGTTCTGGCCCAAGGAGCCCTAGACAATGAATTTGTAGAGAGTGGATTACAGAACTAGGCCCTAACGAAGTGCGTGCTAGTTAACTTTGGGCCATATAACAATCGAAAATAAGAAAATCTCCTTCATGTCCATTAGATATACGGTCCGAGGAGACGTATGGGGTGTATCTCTGTCTCTGATCAAAGGCTATGGTTCTTCTCTTCTTCTTCTGTTCTAAGTTCCTCATTTTTCCAGTCCCCTTCTTCATGGGGACTCCCCTCTCTTATATAACCCCCTGGAAGTCATCAGAACCTTACACTTGTTGATCATCTGGACCTTCACTTAAGTGCTCGTCCCATCGGACATCTCCCCCATCTTTCTGTGAGTTGTAATAGCCAAGGTAACACTGTTCGCAAGTCCTCTCCACATTAATGCGGCCAAAAAAGTAGCTGTCATGCATTTAATGTGGCAGCTGTAGTCTCTCCATTGACATCCTACACTTTCTTCCCTCTCACAGGCTTGTGGGACTCATCCCTACTACTAATACTCGTTGGAGCGAATATTTAGTGCTGGCAGAGTGCATGTTTGATCCATATTTAGTACATCTGAGGAGACATTCCTCCTCGGACCGCCCTTTCAACAATTTTGGGCCCATAAGAATTGGGCCGGAAGCCCTTTTGGTGCCCACATGTAACGACCCCACCCCAACTGTGTAGATATTGTTCGCTTTAGAGCCCATACCCCTCACGGTTTTGTTCTTCCCCAGGTTATGCTGGGGAAAAGGCCTCTACACATTGAAGGGAGATCATTCCTTATAAACACATTTCCGTGTGCTTCCCTAGGTGATGTGGGATTCCATAGAATGCAAGACCCCCCTTTTTGGGTCACTACAATCCGCCCCCCTTACGGGCACACGCGTCCTCGCGTGTGGGGCCCACACTTCCGGCTAGGGCATGGCTTTGATACCATCTGTAACGATCCCACCCCAACTGTGTAGATATTGTCCGCTTTGGAGCCCAGTTACAGATGGTATCAGAGCCAGGTTTCGATCCTGGGACCTGTGGGTTATGGTATCAATATATATATATTATGATGGCTCACAATATATAAAAGTATTATTTTCTTTTACATGAAATAGTTGATGACAAAATATTGGTGAATTATAAGTTGTGAATCTGTTGAAAGAATTATTTATTTGTAAGGTTTGTTCCCACACCCCAATGTTAGTGAATTCCACTTATTGAGTTATCTCACCCCCCTTTATTTCCCATTACAGATACATTAGGTGGATTACTGGAGTAGAGATTCTTGGGAGACAGAAGTTACAAACTGTTTTTGTGGAACTGAGGATTTTATTATTATTTTATGGCATTAAACTTTGTATTGGAGAATTATTTTGTGGATGTTTTGTATTTGGTGAATTAGAGCTCTGACTTTTGTAATCAGATTCAAGGTTGCTAGTTCCTTTTATTTAATATTTTTTATGGATTATTCAGATTAAATAGACTTTTATTGCCTATGAATTTTGGGGCGTTACATTTGTGGTATCAGAGTCATGCCTTAACCGGAAGTGTGGGCCCCACACGCGAGGACGCGTGTGCTCGTAAGGGGGGCGGATTGTAGTGACCCAAAAAGGGGGGTCTTGCATTCTATGGAATCCCACGTCGCCTAGGGAAGCATACGAAAATGTGTTTATAAGGAATGATCTTCCTTCAATGTGTAGAGGCCTTTTCCCCAGCATAACCTGGGGAAGAACAAAACCGTGAGGGGTATGGGTTCCAAAGCGGACAATATCTACACAGTTGGGGTGGGGTCGTTACACCACACCTTCTCCTCGGACGTGGTCAAATTCTATATGGGGCCCAAGGCTCATTGTATGATCTGGGGACTTTACCCCTACAATAGCCATGTAAATTTTTTTTTAATGGGAATTATAGCCTGTGCTACAACCAATTTTATAGTCAAATTTTATCTATTTTAAAAATCTTATCTCAAATTTATTGTGCAGATGCAAATTTTAAGAAGTAAGAACATCATTTTGTGTTTCAGCTTCAACTTTATGTTATGACAATTTTGTGATTATTGGATCTTTGCTTAATACCATCTCTTTTCTTTTCTCGTTCTTCATTTCCAGCACACACACACAACTTGTGGGTTAATGCCAATTTGGACTCTTGATGGGTTATTTTGAAGAAAGTGAAGTTTGGGTTGATGAATGATGCGTTCAATACAGACAACACACAGCATACTCACTCACAAAACCACTCCCTACCAAATCTTCAATGCAAGGTTATGGTTCCTCTCTCTCTCTCTCTCTCTCTCTCTCTCTCTCTCTCTCTCTTTTATTTTTATATTTTTGCAAGAAATGGGTGTGGGCTTCAAGGAATTGACATGAATGGCTTCCGTTCTACGATAATGAGAAGAAAGCTTGTGGTCGTAAAACCTTTATACAGAAACATTTTGTACATTTGTATAATTGCAAAGACAAACACTCTTGTCTACGTTCTAAATCACAAAGTCTCTTTCAATAAAAATTGATTGATGAAGTTAGGGGGAGTGCTTTATCAGGTTCAAGGTAGTTCAAACTAAGTAAAATATTAACTAAAATACCATGTTAAAAATAAAAATAAAAAATATTGGTGAGGTGTAAAATTGTGGAGGCCCCAAAGCTGAGGTGGCACACTCTCAAGAGGTCAATTTTTTATTAACATTTGAATTTACCTTGCAACTTTCTATTTACATGAAGCAAACAAACACAACCATGTTAATATTTCTTAGTAAGTGCTTTTTAAGAATCTGCCAATAACTACCAAAACATCCTGGACTTTGCATCAAGTCCTAGTACAATGCCAACAGCTACCGATTGTCACAATACAACTAACACTATGAAAAAAAAAAAAAAGAAAAAAAAGAAAAAAAAAAAAGAATAATTGTGACCATACACTCTGAGTTAAGATATGTAGGTCCGAATTCAAGTATTGGTGGTGCACTTAAGCTGCTTCCATCACTATCCATCATAAAAATTAAAAAAACTACAACAATGTCCAAGTTATCAACTTGCCATGGTCCACACCTCCTTTCTTTTCCACGAATTATGAACCACAAGAGCCACTGCTCTATCCCTTTCAACAATCCAATAAAATCGTATATCTCAAATGGTTTGCTTCTTGAGAATTTAAGACCAGAAAAAAAAAATTTTAATTGGTTTTCTATCAATTCATGACATGTATAAATAGACCAATACCCATATTGTGTTGTAAAGAATTAAACTTTCCCTAAAACAATAATCCATACCTAGAAACCAAAAAAAACATAAACAAATAGAGGGGAAGGATGTAAAACGGATTCTTTAATATAAAAGAAAAAAAAAATAGAGGGGAAGCTATACCGTTAGGGATGTGTTAGGTGGATGAGGGAGGAGAGGAGTCCGAGGATGGTTGCAATGGCTGTTGAGGACAGCAGTAGTGGCGGCTGATGGGTAAGACCGGTGGCAGGATGGACGGCGAGGAGGACGATCAGGCCAACAGTAGGTTGGACGGCGGTGGGATGGGTAGGTCGATCGGTGAGGGAGTGAGAGCGAGAGTGAGAGAGAGTAAGGTTCAATTTTTTTTTTTTTTTTTTAATTTGAGTGAGAGACCGAAAGTTTTGTCTAAGGGTTGTATGGGAGACCAAGGCCCATTTGTTACTGTTGTTTAAACAACAGTTTTCAGTATTTAAATAACATTACACGTATTTTCACATATTTTTTCCCCACACATATTTCCAAAAAATACAAATAACGTTACTAGAAATCTCTTATCAAACGGGCCCTAAAAGTTTGAGTGGGAATTGAAAAGTTGAGTGGGAATCTTGAAAATTTTATTGTGGCAAAATTTAGACTTATTGTGGCGGTTCTAAAACTGTTGCAATAAGTAAATAGACTTATTAGGGCGAAAAGCAAATTTGTTGCGATGGTTATCAAAATTGTCGTAATAAGTATGACAGCATCAACACCTATTGCAACGGTTTTAAACCGCTGTAATAGGTAATAACTAGTGAGGACATATTACAGCAGTATTAAAACCGCCGTAACAGCTCTTTCAAAAATAATAATTAAAAAAAAAAAAAAGGGAATTACACCACTTTTGAAATCCGAAAGCTAGAATATTATAAGTACAATTTTGAAAGCTAGAATATTATTAACTCTGAAATTACACGCATGTTAGCACTTTTGAAATTACAAGTTCAATTTGTAGTTACAACACTTTTGACCAAAATACCCCTAAAAAATGACCAAAATACCCTCAAAATATAAAAAATGACTAAAAATACTCGCTCAACCATGAAATGACCGATCTACCCTCAAAGCCTAAAAAATAACCAAAATACGCCCTAAACCAACAAAAATGACCAAAATACCCCCACAACCTAGAAAATGATTGAAATACCCTTGAAACCTAAAAAATGACAAAAATACCTTTGAAACCTGAAAATGACCAAAATACTCTAAAGACTTAAAAAAATAACCAAAATACCCCCTAAACCTAGAAAATGACCTAAATACCCTTGAAACCTAAAAAATAACCACAATACCCCCAAAACCATAGAAAATGACCAAAATACCATGGAAACTTAAAAAATGGTCAAATTACCACTAAGCATTAAAAAGTGACCTATATACCCCCTAAGCCTAAAAAATGACCGAAATACAATGGAAACATAAAAAAAATTAATAAAATACTCCTAAAACCTAAAAAATGACCAAAATATCCCAAGACTAAAATACCTTCGGACATTTTTTAGGTGTATGAGGTATTTTGGTCAATTATTTCATTTTGGGGGTTTTTTGATCATTTTTTTTTTTTTAAGTCTCAGGTGATTTTAGTCATATTTAAGTTTTGGGAGAATTCCAGGGGTATTTCGGCTATTTTTTAGGTTTCAAAGGTATTTTAGTCAATTTTTATGTTTAGAGGGTATTTGGTCATTTTTTAGGCTTCGGTGGCTATTTCGGTTATTTTTTAGGTTTTGGGAGTGTTTTGAACATTATTTATGTTTCAAAGATATTTCGGTCATTTTTTAGGTTTCGGGAGTATATCGGTCATTTTTTAGGTTTCGTGGTTTATTTCGAACATTTTTTTTTACGTTTACGGGAGCATTTTGGTCATTTTTTAGGTTTAAGGGGGTATGTTGGTCTTATTTTAGGCATTGAGGGTATTTTGGTCATTTTCCTAGGTTCGAAGGTATTTCAATCATTTTCTTTTTCGTTTAGGAGGGTATTTTGGTAAATTTTAGGAAGAGCCTCTTAAAAACCAAAAAAGAGTAAGTCCTATTACAGTGCTTTTAAAAGCACTATAATAGGGTCTACTCATAAAGGAAAAGAGTAACCCCTGTTACAGCACTTTTATATTACAGTAGGTCAAAACCTGCACTTTCAAAACCGCTGCTATAGGTGGACATATTACAGTGGTTTTGGAAAGCGCTGGGAAAAAAACGCTTAGGTTCAGGCCTTCTGGGATCAAGGTGCTCCGCAATGACTTCCTCATATGACTCATCCAATTCTCTAAAATTCTATTCCAGCCTAGTTTCAAAACCATTAAACTTGTTGAGCCACCCATCCATAGAAAGAAGTTTGCTACGTAAAACCCTCCCAATAATTCTTGCGTTTCACGAAGAGTCTCATGCAATCTACTCTTCTTGCTTTTATCTTCTCCATAATCATACTTCTTACTGAAAGCCACACGACACACAATGTTATATGCTAGCAAGAGTGTCGATTCACTTAAATTAATCGGACCCAACAAAACTGCAATGGAATCAAGCATAAGTGCAACCTCTTCATCCCTCATAGCCTGGAAACTTTGGACCCTCGTTGCACTAAAGAGCTCCTAGATTACAATTTTTCTGACCTCCCTCCAGTACTCACCATATGGAGCAAATGCCACATCAGAGAGATTGTAAATAATCTTCTTTGCAACATATAGTACTGACCTACTTGAAAAAAACAATATCATGGGTTTTGAAAATCTCTCATGCTATATCAGTTGAGGAGATTACTAAAGTGGGGATTAAGCCTAGCTGCAAGAACAAGAAGGGTCCATGTTTATCAGAAGTTGTTGAAGTAATCGATGTGGTAAACCACGAAGTTGGTGGAGGTTGCCAATTAGAGGCAGCTTACTAGGACCAGGAGGGAGCTTCTTTGAATGAACAAGCTTATTCTTTTGTTTGATAAGTAAGAACAACAACACAATGGGTTCAAGAAAAGCAAAGAAAATGTAATAGCTTTGGAACAAGGAAGAAGAGGTATATTGCTAAATGAATGTAACAGTATGGAACAACAATGCAAGATATATATAGGCACAATCCCATAAAATAGTAATTCTAGCTAGTAATACATAAAAAGTCATAACTTTTGCCACAACTATCTTACATGGCATATTATGACAGGTTGTTTATCACTTTAATATGAAATATCCTTCTTCTTCTTCTTCTTTATTTTTTATTTTTTTTTATTTTTTTTATTATTATTATTACTTACAATCTGCCACATGAACAATTGTGACAAAATTGTGATTGTTTATGTGGCATGGTTTTTAGACCTAGGTCGTTCAAAAAACTGATAAAGAGTAAGGCTCAAGGCTTTTAAAGTCGGACTAGAGTTCGACCAAGGTTGAACCGTGATGGTGTCGTAATTAGTTTAATAATTAATAAAAACAAAAATATAGATATTGAATTTATAAAATTAGCAAAATTGGCTAAGAAATTATATATTTGGAAAAATTATATGATTTTTGAACATATTTTTAGAAATTAAATAAGAAAGTTAATAAAATAATAAAACATTAAAAGTTTAATTAATTTTTGAAGTATAAAATTATGAATATCTTTGAAGGATTTTAATTGTATATTTGTATACATTCCCTTTTAGAGATGACTTTAAAATATATGATATAATAAAATTTTATGAATATTAGTTATATATAATATAAAATAAAAGCAGTAATTAAATTTCATTAATTAATTTAGTAGTATGAAATTCTATTAAGTTTACTTCAAATATAAACATGATGGTACATTTTATTGATTTTTTTTTTCCAATTTTTCTAGGTAGCTTGGACTGTGATTAAACCCCTACCAGTTCTACCCATCCAATGTTATTGCAATTCACATAATTTCTTTGAAATTTGGTTTTGCATGACCCAAAAACCGAATTTCAATTCGGTTTTGCAATTAACCCAGTTGGACCGATCGATCTTGTCCAGGTCTCAAAAGCTAAAGTTTTTGTAAAATGTTGAGATCCTACTATTGGTAAGTAGGGCCACTTAGATTTGAAATGTGGGCTGGAAGTAACCATTCCCCCAGTTAGGAGTTTCGGTGGGACTCAACTACGAGTGATTCACACACACACACACATATTACTTTTATTGAGACTACCACCACTAACATCTTTTTACTGTACATTATCAATCACAAACTACCATTTTAATATGTGAAAATGATTATAAAATTTATTGTGTTTTGGATTTTTTTTGAGTATAAAAGGTCTTACTTTATAACTTCCAAAGCCAATAGAAGGTTTTTTTATTTATTATTTATTATTATTATTATTATTATTATTATTATTATTTGTGAGAAGAAAAGCGGATAGAAGTTTATAAAGTAACATGTCGTGTTGCCCAAAAATACTAAATTTCTTATATTCTTTTTTGAGAACAAATTTCTTATATTCTTTATGGCTACCAAGGATGGCAATAGTTTATACAGTAACATGTACAATAAAATGTCATATATTGCTCTACAATTGCAAACTTTCTTTTTGGGTTCCAAGGCTGGCAAAAATTCATAAAGTAACAGGCATGTTATAATATAACATGTGTATTGCTGCCCATGAATAACAAAATTTACACTTTATGGCTTCAAAGGTGCAAAAGTTTATAAAGTAATATAATTAAATGAGATATCACCCGTCTATTAGGTGGGATAATACCTCTCCAAGCCTTAGGGTTTAGACGAAGATGGTGAATTTAAATTCTAGAAATCTCGATTGAAAATATTAAAAGATATCAATTTAGTTACAAACTCTTAGCATGTTTCATACTTTTGAAAAATAATAGGATGCATAAACAAAGTAAAAGGAGCATACCGTGAGAACACCCTTGATATGGTCACTACTAAGGGCAATAGCTTGGTTTGAATCTTTCTGAACTCGAAGCAATACATCAACAAGATCTTCATGCTCAGGTTCAGGCCTTCTGGGATCAAGGTGCTCCTCAATGACTTTCTCATATATCTCATCCAATTCTCTAAAATTCTTTTCCAGCCTAGTTTCAAGGCCATTAAACTTGCTGAGCCACCATCCCATCCATGGAAAGAAGTCTGCTATGCAAAGCCCTCCCAATAAGTCCTGTGTATCATTAAGAATCCCATGAAATCTACTCTTGCTTTTATCTTCTCCGTTATCATACTTCTTACCAAAAGCCACACGACACACAATGTTATTTGCTAGCAAAAGTGTTAATTCACTTAAATTAACCGGACTGACGAAACAGCTATGGAATTAAGCATAAATGCAACCTCTTCATCCCTCACAGCCTGGAAACTTTGGACCCTCTTTGATCTAAGTAGCTCCAAGATTACAATTTTTCTGACCTCCCTCCAGTACTCACCATAGGGAGCAAATGACGCAGCAGAGAGCTTGTAACTAAGCTTCTTTGCAGCATATAGTACAGGCCTGCCTGAAAAAACAAGATCGTGGGTTTTGAAAATCTCTCTTGCTATATCAGCTGAGGAGATTACTAAAGTGGGGATTGAGCCTAGTTTCAAGAACATGAGGGGTCCATGTTCATCAAAAAGGTGTTGAAGTGATCGATGTGGTAAGCCACGAAGTTGGTGGAGGTTGCTAATTAGAGGCAACTTACTAGGACCAGGAGGGAGCTTCTTCAATTGAACTAGCTTCTTCCTCTGTTTGTTCATTAACAAAAACAAAATGGGTGCAAAAAATGCAAAGAAAATGTAATAGCTTTGGAACAAGGAAGAGGAGGCACCCATGTCCACATGAATGTAACAATATAGACTATATAGTCTCATTGAAACTACATATATAGAACAACATAGCAAGATGTGGACAATTCATATCTAATGTAATCACTAATCATTGAAACTTGCAGTATTGGATAGGGAATTCTCTTCTTTCACTAATAGTGGTTATGGAATTAGGGCCGGCTGAAGCTATAGGCCACTTAAGTGGTGGCCTAAGGCTCCTACTGATAAGAGGCCCCCAAATAGTAATAATATATTATATAATATTACTTTCTTATTTGAAAAAAAAAAATTTACAAACGGCCATCACCAAATCTCATCAGGCCATGAAGGCCTGTTTCTCACAGAGGCCTGTTTCTCAACCAAAAAAAAAAGTAATACAAATTGCCATCACCAAATCCCACAGGAATACAAACGACCCGTTTCTCACAAAGAAAAAAGTTGAAGTGACAATGTGACATGAAGGCTAGCTAATCCCATCAGGCCATCACCAAATCTTTTGCTTGCAGAAGAAAAGATTACAAACGGCAGAATTGTTTAGCTTGCAGAAGAAAAGATTACAAAAGGCAGAAAGAAGAGACAAATAAGAAAAGGCATAAAAAAGAAAGAAGAAAAAAAACACTCACTCTCTAACTCTCTCCATCTTGATTCTAAAAAAAACACTCATTAGTTGGCTCACTCATCAACTGGTGTTGGCAATAGACTTGGTGTGTTCACTGAAGGTTCATTTTTTGTTTTCTCTTCCTTTGCCTCTTTCGTCTTCTTCATGTTTGTTGCTGGGTGTCTGGGGTTTTTTTTTTTTTTTTTTTTTTAAGAGGAGTTTACTCATCGCTGTTGGGTTTTTATTCTTCTTTTTGGCTAAACTTTAATTTAGTTGTACACTTGTACTCTTAACTCTTTTTTGTTTGTTCTCTTAAATTTTGATTTCTTTAGATTTCTCTAGAAGGCTATGGAAATGGAATGGTCCGAATAGACCCACTTAAAGAGTTAAAGTATTGATTCTAAGTTCTAGTCTTACACTTTTTTTTTAAGAAATCAAATTAGTGGTATGGAAGTTAAAGTTTTGATCCAGTGATCCTAGTGCTACACGTTTTTTTTTTTTTTTTTTAAGAAATCAAATTTAGAGGGATGGAGCCATGGAGGGATAGTGGGCTAGTCTTAGTCTTAGTGGATCAAGTTGAGTCCTACACATTTTGCTAATGGGTTGGTCTTAGTGTTAGTGGATCCAATCAAGTTGAGTCCTACACATTTGGCTAAAAAAAAAAAAAAGGTTTATTGCTACACAAAAAAAAGAGTATTAATAACAAAATTATAAATTTAGAATAATTTACTTTGAATTAATATTTATTTTAATTTTTTTGTGCAGGTTTAAAGTGTAAAGTGATCTATTAAGTAAAGCTGCAATTGTGCTTTTGATAAACCAGGTTTTATTGTTTTATACATCAAATTTATATTATTCTAGTTAAATTGTAATTTTTTTATTATAGATTGTGTTTCAATTATTCATAAATATTTTTTAATTACAAATGTCTACTAGAAAATATCTATATGGATATGAAAAACTAAAAAAAAAAAAAAAAAACAAACAAACAAACAAAGAGAAGAACTAATTGAATCTCAAAAAGGAGCTATGGAAAAATTTATTACTTGTAAAAAACAAAATCTTGCAGAAAATTTGAGTGAAGGTTTCATAAATGAACAAGAAATTCATCAAAAAGAGTTAGAAGATAATGAAAATAAACAACAAAATGATAATAACGAAGGTGGTCATGATAATGTTCAAACATGTAATGTCACCATTCTTGATAATAAAGCTCAAAATAATTTAGAGGAGAGTGAAAATATTAATGATCAACCTAATTATATTCCTATGAATATTTTTGATCCAAGTTAATGGAAAACTATTGATATAAAATTAAGAGATTTGTTAGTAGAAAATTGTCCAATAAGAGTTGATGATCTGAATTTTCCTATAGATAAGAACTCTAGACATTTTTCTACTACACATTATATTTGAAAATTACCAAATGGGGAGAAACATGATAGAAAATGGTTAGTGTATTCGAAAGACCTAGATAAAGTATTTTGTTTTTGTTGCAAGTTGTTTAATTCAAAATCTAATACAAATCAAATTGCTAATGGAGGAATTAAGGATTGGAAAAATATTAGTTCTATTCTTAAAAATCATGAAACAACGAATGAGCCTATTACTAATATGAATACTTGGATTGATTTAGAACTAAGATTATTGAAGAATAAAACAATTGATAAAAATGTCCAAGAACAAATTAAGAAAGAGAAAGATCATTGGAAAAAAGTGTTATTAAGAATAATAGTGGTGATAAAAAATCTTGGTAAAAATAATTTGGCATTCAGAGGAAAAAAAATGAAAAGATCTATCAAGAAAATAAAGGAAATTTTTTAAGTATAATTGAAATGATTGCAGAATTTGATCCAGTAATGCAAGAACATGTTCGACGTATTCAACATGGTGCAATCCATAATCATTATCTTGGACATAATATACAAAATGAAGTGATACAATTATTAGCAAATGAAATTAAAAGTAAAATTATAAAAAAGATTAAAGAAGCAAAATACTTTTCAATTATACTTGATTGTACCCCCAATGTAAGTCATCAAGAACAAATGACTATCATACTAAGATGTGTGGATATTTGAATAGGTCCGATAAAAATAGATGAACATTTTATGGAATTTTTAAAGGTAGATAATACTTCTGGAAAAGGTCTTTTCAATGAAATTATAAATGCAATAAAAAATCTTGAACTTGATATTAATGATGTACACGAACAAGGATATGATAATGGGTCTAATACGAAAGGGAAAAAACAAGGGGTGTAAAAAAGAATTCTTAATATAAATCCTAAAGCATTTTACACACCATGTGGTTGTCATAATATCAACCTTGTCCTATGTGATATGGCTAATTCTTGTCCTAAAGCTATATCTTTTTTTGGAGTAGGACAATGTATATATACACTATTTTCTTCTTCCACAAAGTGATGAAAAATTTTACAAGATAATGTAACAGGTTTAACTCTTAAGCCATTGTCACAAACACGTTGGGAAAGTCGAATTGAAAGTGTGAAAGCAATAAAATTTCAAATTCTAGAAATAAGAGATGCTTTGTTACAATTGGCAAAAAAAAGTGAAGATCTCAAAACAAAAAGTGAAGCTGATTGTTTAGCAACATATGAGATTGAAAGTTTTGAGTTTTTGCTAGCTATGACCATTTGGTATGACATATTATTTGTTGTTAACACTGTTAGTAAAAATTTACAATCGAAAGACATGCACATTGATGTTGCTATAGATCAATTAAAAGGTCTCATGTCTTTTTTTTAAAAATATAGAGAAGATGGATTTACATCTGTTATAAATTCATCCAATGAAATTGTAACCAAAATGGAAATAGAGCCTATATTTCATGAAAAATGTATAATTCGAAGGAAAAAACAATTTGATGAGAATGTCAATGATGAGACAACACAATCCGCTGAAGAATATTTTAGAATTAATTATTTTTTATATATAGTAAATCAAGCTATTTCTTCAATTGAAAGTAGGTTTGAACAATTTCAAATATATGAAAATATTTTTGGTTTTTTATTTAATTTTGAAAAACTAAAATCGCAAGATGAGGATAGTTTGAAAAAAAATTGTCTTAGTCTTGAATGTTTTCTCACACATGAAACTTATTCCGATATTGATGGTTTAGATTTATTTTCAGAACTAAAAGTTTTAAAATAAGTTTTACAAATAAATGAAAACTCTCCAATTAATGTACTAAATTATATAAAGAGGCTAGAATCTTTTCCAAATGCATGTATTGCTTTCAGAATATTACTAACTATACCTGTTACAGTTACTTCTACAAAAAGAAGTTTTTCAAAATTAAAATTAATAAAATTTAAGATCAACTCTGTCACAAGAAAGATTAAGTGGATTAGTCATATTATCAATTGAAAAGGAAATGTGTAGAACTTGAATGCAAAAATTTAATTAGTAATATTGCCTCTCAAAAAGCAAGAAAAATAAATTTTAATTGAAAAAAATATATGAATTTATAATTAAATATAATAAAATGTCTCATTTAAAACTTTCGCCTAGGGCCCCCAAATTCATTGAGCCGGCCCTATATGTAGTTAAGCATTGAGGTCCTAATCCAAATAGGGGGACATAGCTTTCAAGCCTAGACCTTCCCTAAAAGCAGAGGGAGGTATACGATCCAGCTAAGATAGGGATGTGCAAAAAACCCACTGACCCACCAAACTCGACCCATTAGATTGGGTCGGTTTTTAAGGCTTGGTGGGTTGGGTTAGGTTACAAAAAAAAATTTTATAGCTGGTCGGGTTGAGTTTGGGTCATAAAATTACAAACCCGCCAAACCCAACCCGACCCACCCATATTTAAAATATATTTTATATTTAATAATTTAAAAAAAAAATCAATTGTAGAGCACTTATATATATATTTAAATATATATTATATATTTAATAATTAAAAAAAAAAAACCAGCTATAGAATAACATTTCCTCAGTTCCTCCTACTAATACTAATTTAATATATATATATATATATATATAAAATATATTATATAATTAATAAATTTTTTTAAATAACCAGTTCTTCCTATTCTATATAAAAGCCAATTAGTTGATACAAATCCTAATAAATTACTATTGTTATTTAGTCATTAGTGTTGTTTGCCTTTAAAGAATTACATTGATACTAATCTTTAGGTTTTTTTAATATATTAATATTAATATTTTTTTGTACTCAATTTAATAATAATAATTAAAAATATTTGTCAAACCCATGGGTTCAACCCAACCCAACCCGACCCATGTGGGTTGGGTTGGATTTATGTGATGGGTTAGGTTGGGTTGAATTTTTTTTGACCCACCATGGTGGGTTGGGTCAAAAAATCCCCTCAACCCGACCCAACCCGACCCATGCACACCCCTAGATGTTAGGCAGAACTCGGATTCAACTTGTCCTTTAGTATTTTATAAGAATGTGGAGTGAAGTTTATGTTTTCTTTTCATTTTTATCTATGGTTGAGAGTGGTCGGAGTAGCATGTTAAACTCAAAGAATTCATATTTTCTTTTGGTATTGTATTTGGATGTGCTTTACTTTTGTTTAAAGCATTAAAAATAAAAAACTGATAAAAAATTAAGAAAAAATTTCTACTTAAAAAAAAAAAATAATAATTTAAGTGTGCGACCGTTAACATTAACTCGAAAGTCAAAAGGCCAATGCTTGCCAAATGCACTTCTAAATATTTTTTATTAGATGTGAATTTTAATAAATTCACTACTGGATTCTTATATCTTTCATACTTGCAAAATTTTCAGAATATCAAAGATCGATACGTCATCAATCAAATCTTTAATTTTGAAGTTTTTGTAGTCTAAAATTATTCATAAAAAATAAGTTTATGAATCAAATAGTTAATTACATCGGATTAATTTTGTTACAAAATATTATCCATTTTAAATATCTTATCTCAATTTTATTGTGCAGATGCAAATTCTAAGAAGTAAGAACATCTTTTTGGTGTTTCAGCTTCAACTTTATGTTATGACAGTTTTGTGATTATTGGATCTTTGCTTAATAGCATCTATTTTCTTTTCTTTTTCTTTTCTCGTTCTTCATTTCCAGAAAACAGTACTGTTTTCCTTCATTTGTCATTATTGATTCTCTCCCCTTTCTTTAGGGATGGTAATGGGGCGGGACGGGGCCGAAGGACGGGGTCTTCGTCCCCTCCCCGCATGATTTTATCTTGCCCCACCCCCGCCCCGCCCTGCATGACGGAGAATACTTTCTTACCCCATCCCCGCCCCTTGGGGCCCCACAAAACCCCCCCCCCCCCCCACCCCGTAAAACTCTACTTTTTGTTAATTTGCCCTACAACTAGTACAATTTTTTTAATGAAACCTATTTCATTAATAAAAATATACTTGAAGTTACAACTAAATTTATCCCATCAAATCAAATCAATTTTTAGAAAAAATTGAATAATATATCCAAGTGTTTATCAAGACAACCATTAAAAAAAAATCTCATAATATAACACAACAAAATAAAGGCAAAGAATTACATTGGATAAAATAAAATATGCTAATATTAATATATTTGTTTAAATAGTAGGGTTTTAGGGTATGAAAATTTTACAATTATAACCTTTAGTAATGCGGGGCGGGGTGGGGTGGGTCTAAAAAGCCTAAACCCATCCCCGCCCCGCCCCGTGGTGCGGGGCTAAAATCTTTCCCCATCCCCGCCCCACCACCTTTGTGGGACGAGGAAAACCCGCATGGGGCGAAGCGGGGAGGGGCGGGTTAAACGGGGCGGGGAAAAATTGCCATCCCTACCTCTCTTCACTGTCGACAGCGCACACACAACTTGTGGGTTAATGCCAATTTGTACTCTTGATGGGTTAATTTGAAGAAAGTGAAGTTTGGGTCGATGAAAGACAGGTTCAAGGCAGACAACACACAGCATACTCACTCACAAAACCACTCCGTACCAAATCTTCAATGCAAGGTTATTGTTCCTCTCTCTCTCTCTCTCTCTTTATTTTATTTTTATATTTTTGTAAGAAATGGGTGTGGGCTTCAAGGAATTGACATGAATGGCTTCTGTTCTATGATAACTAGTCGTTAACCCGTGCAATGCACGGGATAGTTTTTTAAAAACATATATATTTACTTTGCTTAGAGAAATAATCACTTGAAACAAATAAGAATTCACCTCTACTTACTATGGCTCAAAACATAAAGTATAATTTTATTTGAAATGTAATCAAACATTAAAGGAAACTAAACAATTGTATATCAATTATTGCAAAATATCTAGATGAACAAAAAATAATAATAATAAATGAATGCTTAGGCAAATATTCCATTTAATATTTTTTGTTTATTCATCTTTTGACTTATTTAAAAAATATATTCCTTATACTTTGTAATCTAGAAAAGTAGATGACACTCATATTCTACATGAGCACAATATAAAGGAAGAAACTCGTAACAAACTTTAGGGATAATAATTTAATGATTTAACTATTTTTAGTGATAATTTTATAACTAAATTCATACAAATAAATTATAAACAATTCCTCTCTCAAAAACTTTAAAAACTACTATTCAAGCATAAGTAAATAAAGATACAACTACCAAAATAGCTTTCACATAAATATTTTGAAATTCCCAAGGTCTCTATACACAAAGACAAAACAAATCTCTAGTGTACAACTTCTAATCTCCACTTGAAAATATTATCTACAAAATAAGAGAATTCATACCTAAAAAATAATTCATTTAGAAGGAAATAAAAAGAATCAATATAAATTTTCTACTATTAATGGAGGCTTGCAATTAGTATGCACTTCCCTCACTTTACCACTCATGTGAAACAATAGGAAGAATACTTTGCATAAATCCATGAACTACTTATACTCAGGAGACAAAGCAATTATGAAAGATACCATTTATTTCAAAAAAAAAAAAAAAAAAAGGAATAATCATAATGAATCAAAAAGCAAGCAATATGGATGGCTTAGGGACGATGATCCAATATGTTTTGAAAATATTGAACATCAATGCAAGAACCTATTTGTGACTTTCATTAAACATTACATTTATCATGAATTCTATCCAACACATGCTAGAAACTTTTAATTCAAAAACTTTTCACAACTAAAGAAAATCAAATATGACTACAAACGATGTGAAAAAAAATTTAAAACTTTATCAGCAAAATATATTAAAAAACAAACATAGACTAAATACAATAGAAATTGATAAGGAACTTCATTAGCACAAATTTCCAATCAAAGCTCGAAAGCGTACGAAAATAAAGAAAATGCTAAATGTACTACTAATTTTACAACAAAAGGCTTAGACAACTAACTTCAACAAACAATTGAAGGAGTGACATTTCATAACTTTGTACAAATGAGTCGTTCTATCCACTACAATGACAACTTCAAATTCTAAAGCATCATCCAAGATGTTGGATTTATTAATGTAGTATTATACAAAATATGAATGATTCCAATTCAAGGGCAACTAAAAAGGCCTAATAGATGCGTCTAATGAGGAAAACATGAAAAGAAAAAACGTCAGCTCAAATTTTATTTGCCTTAGTCAAATGAATTTGATGTTGTTCTAGACAAAGAGACTTTCAAAGGATGTTACAAACCCCAAGAAATTGCACATACAGTCTAATTAGATACCGAAAAATTCAAAGAAAAGACAAAAGAAAAGAACCAATTTATCTTAATTAGATACAGATCCAAACCACAATTCTTCTAGCATGCAGTCTGAATGCATAAGTATAGAAAATCAGGACATTTTGGAAGTAGTTTAACATAGAAACAACTTTGAAATACAAAATAATTTCAACTTAAAATACATAATGCTATGATGTTAATTGTTTCATTTGGTCATAATTGGTTGGGTTAACAACATTTACTGTAGCATTTTGTGCTACATTAGGGCCAAGGCTAGTCCAATAATTTTCTTAACTGATTTGTGAAGGACATAACAGCTTACACTCATGATTCTTATATTTGAATTCGGTCAGCTATTCAACTCAAAGTTTTGTTGACTTGGGTAAAAGTGACATAGAGTAATTAATAATATGTACAATTCCCCTACTACATAGCTAATTTATCTTTAGTTGCGCATGCTTAAATATCTAAAGCATTTAAAGAATGTAGATGTCAGTGGTACTGAACTCTTAACTTCCAAGGATTTGTTCATAAATGATGGAAATATTATACCTGAGCACTTATTATCTCTAACTAATGCATAAATCATTATGAAAATTGTAATTCTCATGCCTATAGTGGTTCTTTTTTAAGAGAACCATCTACAGCTCACAACATCAATGAAATAAGAATAACAAATTCTAAAAAAATATAATTATGCAGTAAACAAAGAAGGTACCAGATTACCAATCAAAGTGAGTATTGGCTTTGCAATGCCCCATCTTCCCTTTGCCCTGCTCTTCCTCATTTATTGGCCAACAATCTCTTCTTTTTTTCTTTTCCTTTTTTTTAATATCAATTAACACATGTCAGAACAAAAATAAAAACAACAAAATTGAACTTTCTGTGATATCCTAGAACATTAATAGTGAAACTAAAACAGATCCAAATATTTTATTAATAGTGAAACTAAAACAAACCCAAATATTTAATTAGACTGTAAAAAGGGGGAAACTCAATATAGATCAAACCAAAAAAAAAAAAAAATCCATCATTGTTTCTCATAAAAGACCTTAAAACACAACAATTTTTTCCTACATACTCAAAATATGTCTTTACCTACACATCACAGGGTCCAATTGTATCCTTATGGCTTGCAGAATCTTGATGAATAATGCCTCCCTAAAATGCAAAAAACCCAATTTTAATTTCTTTACAATCAAACCTGATAATAATCAAGCAATTGAATAGCTTTGTGACAAACTGTCCCTATAACATGTATGTGACAGTCAAAAAACTTTCAAAATAGAAATAAAATCGCCACAAAATGCAAAATAGCAATAGCCCCAACAAACCGAAAGATTATATTACCCATTAAACTTGTTTACTGTTTCATAATGTACAAAACTAACTTATGTTTACAATGCCAACCGACATAATTGAAATATACAATGGGCTGAAAATTCACAAAATTAAATCCAAAAAAACTGAATAGAAAATCAGAATTATAAAGAGAGCAATAAAAATTCAGAATTATAAAGCAAGCAAAAAAAATTTCAGCTGTGAGTTGCATTGTAACAAATAATCCCTAAAAAAATATTATTTATAATATAATATAGGGTTATGGATTCCTAATCAAATTTGGGTAGAATTATGGATTCCTAATCAAAATACAATATAGGGTTATGAATTCCTAGTCAATTTTGGTTACCTTAAACTGAATAGAAAATCAGAATTATAAAGAGAGCAATAAAAAATCAGAATTATAAAGCAAGCAAAAAAAATTTCAGCCGTGAGTTGCATTGTAACAAATAATCCCTAAAAAAATATTATTTATAATATAATATAGGGTTATGGATTCCTAATTGAATTTGGTTAGGGTTATGGATTCCTAATCAAAATACAATATAGGGTTATGAATTCCTAATCAATTTTGGTTACCTTTGCCAACTGACATAATTGAAATATACAATGGGCTGAATAAATTCAGCCAGAGTATAATGCCCAGTTTCGATGGCTGTCGTCAATGCTCAAAGGTAGAGATCGGTCCTTGTGAGTAGCATCGTGGAAAGATCGGTGATGCCTTCTTTCTATTTTGGACCTGACAGTGTGGGCATGACTTCTTGGCAAGATTGATTTTCAGTGTTGGGTTTTGGGGAAGAAGAGGTTAGAAATAGAGAAGAGAAAGGAACGGCAGGGGTCTTTGTTTTGGAGGAAGAAGGAGATGGCAGGGGTCTGCGTTTTGGAGGAAGGAGGTTTGTTTTATATTTATCGTGTTTTGGAAAAGGTATTTTTTGCATTTATGTTTTTTTTTTTTTTTTTTTTGTGTTTATGTTTTTTTTTTTTAAATATTGCGCTAACGTGGAAAACTGTGGGAGCTTCAAAGGCTTCGGTTTTATATATATATAGATGAGAAGATAGCTTATGGTCGTAAAACCATTATACAGAAAACATTTTGAACATTTGTATAATTGCATCATAGTTTCTTCTAAGAAGTTTATATATATATATATATATATATATACACTAGTAGCATACTAGCATGTCTAAGTTATGCACAGATTAATTACAATTAAAATATTAAGTAAAGAAGTGATTTAACCAAAATCATTGAAATGACAATAAAATATAAAATTAAAAAAATAAAAGAAATTACCTTAAGTTGGGAGATTATTTAGTAATACCAAAGCTTTTGTCATTAATAGATGATTAAAATAATTATTAAAATTTATTGTAAATGTTTTCAAAAAAATTGTAACAGATGCTAGCGAGTGACGTGGCAATCGATCTCAATGTGCTTGGTGCGTTCATGGAAGACATTGGTATTAGCAATGTAGATAGCACTGCGATTATCACAATAAAGAGGAGTGGTAGTGGGCTATGGAGCATCTATGTCAGTTAAGAGCCATTGAAACCAAACAAACTTGCAAGTGGTGTCAGCAAGGCCATGGTAATCAGCCTTGATATTGGAACGGAAAACCACGTCCTGCTTCTTGCTACGCCATGAGACAAGAGAAGTACCCAACAAGAAACAAAAACCTGTGATGGAGCATCAATCAGTCGGATCACCTGCCCAATCCGCATTTGAATAAGCATAGAGCTCGAGAGAAGATCGAGAGGAATAGTGAAGACCATGATAAAATGTGCCCTTGAAGTATCGAAGAATTTGAAGAATAACAGCATAGTGGACAGAATGAGGGGTGTCCATGACCTTACTAACCATACTCACGGCATGTGAAATATCCGGGTGAGTGACAGTGAGATAGATCAGACTACCAACCAACTAATGGTAATAAATAGCATCTGATATAGGTTCACTATCCAAAGGTATGAGCTTGGCATTAAATTCCAAGGGAGTGGAAATAGCCTTTTATCTGTGATACCGGCTTTGGAGAGAAGATCAAACGCATATTTAGCTAGGGAAAGATAGTATTCATCAGAGGATGAGGTAACCTCAAGCCCAAGAAAATAGCTGAGAGTGCACAAATCTTTCATCTCAAAATGCTGACTAAGGAAGTGCTGAAGAAAGCGGATACCTGTAGAGTCATTTCTAGTAACAATCATGTTATCAACATAAAGAAGAATAAGAGTGATACCAACAAAGGATCCTCAGACGAAGTGAGCAGTGTCATGAGAACTCAAAGTGAAACCCAGTTAAGCAACAACTGAGCTAAACTTTTCAAACCAAGCCCGAGGCCTGCTTGAGGCCATAAAGAGCATGGTGAAGGTGACAAACTTAACAGCCTAAGTGAGTATAGTCAGGGGGTGGTTGCATGTACACTTCTTCTTGGAGGTCTCCATTGAGGAAATCATTCTTCACATCCATTTGATAAAGAGGCCAACGGCAAATGGCTGCCACAACAATGAGACGTCTCACAGATGTAAGGCAAGCAATCGAAGCAAATGTTTTCTCATAGTCAAATCCATATTCCTGAGTAAAGCCCTTGGCAACTGGGTGAGCCTTTTATTGTTCAACAGATCCATTAGTCTTGGTCTTGATCTTGTAAACCCACCTACTACAGATTGACCAAGAGACAAATCAACCATATCCCAAGTGTGATTTTTGCGAATGACATCTAGTTCATTGGACATAGCTAGCTGCTAAAAAGAGTCAATATGGGCCTCACAATAGGTGTGAGGCTCATAGAGGGTGGCAAGAGCAAAAGAGAAGTGATAATTAGTGAGATAAGGAGGAGGAACGCTTACCTAAGTAGAGCGGCGAAGGTCAAGACCAACAAGAGGCTCAGGAGACGGTGGTACCACAGGATCTAAGACAAGTAGGTCATGTGCTGGGGACAAAACCGGAGATGAGTTGTCTAGAGAAGCAACCGATGTTGAAGAATCCTCCACAAGTTCAAGGTAAAGAGAGGAAACGATCAATAAAAATGGGAAACTCTAAGGAAGAGGACATAGGAAACTGTTGAAAACTCGTGAAAGGACGATATTCTTAGAACTCAACGTGACGAGAGACACGAAGGCGATGAGTTATGGGACCATAGCAGCGAAATCCCTTTTGGGATACACCATAGCCAAGGAAACAACAAAGACGAGCATGAGACTGGAGCTTTGTACGTTCATGAGGAGGAAGAGAGACAAAACAAGCACAACCAAAAACCCGAAGAGAGGAGTAGTCAGGGGTTTGACCGTAGAAGAGCTCGAATGGTGATTTTTTGTGTGGTTGGTGAAGGAATATGATTAATAGTGTAAACAGCAATGAGTGTTGCCTCACCCTAAAAGCGCTCAGGAATAGAGGAAAAAATGAGAAGAGTACAGACAACATCAAGAATGTGACGATGTTTTTGTTCTGCACGATCATTTTGTTGAGAGGTGTAAGGAAAAGATCGATGAGGGAGGGTACCATGGCTATCTAAAAAAGATAGGAAAGATTTATCATTATATTCTTGGGAATTATCTGACCAAAAGATCTAAACGGGGTAATTGAACTGTGTTTCAATCATTTTATGAAATGTTTGGTAAATGAACACAAGTTCAAACCTATGGTGAAGTAGATAAATCCAGGTATATTGAGAAAAATCAACCACAAATATGAGAAAATATTTAGTTCCCCCCTCAATGGGTACTGGTGCAGGACCCCAAATATCAGAATGTATAAAATCAAAAAATGCAAAAGAAAATGGGTCACTATTAGTAAAGGGCAATTTTGTTTGTTTGTCAAAATGATAGGAAGTACAATCAAATTTTGGAAACTGAACTGAACCTAAATGACCTTGAGAAGCTAACAACTGAAGATGAGATAATGATGTATGACCAAGGTGAGCATGCCATAAATTAGGCGAGAGGGTGGCAATAGTAGTAGCAACGGAAACAACTTATGAAGGAATCTTCAAGTCGTGAACCTCAAACATATGTCCAATCTTATGGCTTGTCTCAAGCACTTGACTTGTCCGGGGATCTGCACATCCACACCATGATTAGTAAATAGAATATCTACTCCTAATTCACAAAGTTGACCAACAGAAAGCAAATTGAGAGCCAACTTTGGAATATGAAAAGTGTCACTAAGGGATAAACTAGGAGAAGAGATTGTTCCCTTATGAGTAACAGGCATAGGAGTTCCATCAGTAGTGTAAATAGAGATTAGATGTGCTTAGGGTGCCTTATCAAAGAATTGTGATTCATTAGGGGTCATATGGTTATAACATGCAATATCAAAAAACCAAGGATGTTTACTTGAGGTGACAGAAAGGGCAGTGGAAGTTCGTGATAAAACTTATTGAACTACTGCCTCAATATCAACTGTAGTAAGTGAGGAAGCCGAAGATGGACCAGTAGAAATTGATAGATCTGAGGGACATATAGCAGCTACTTGAGGAGGAGAAGCTTTGTTCTGCTGTTGAATGAATTTCTACAGTTTGCAACAAATAGAGATATCATGGCCTTTGGCACGACAAAACTTGCATCGAGTACCTCTAGAAGACTAAGAGGTTGAACGCCCATAGTTTATTAATGGAGAAGCAGTGATGCAGCAACGGGAGGCTATGGGGGAAGATAGGGTGTAGCCAACACATGGTTAGAGGATGACATGTGATAAGCAGGTCGAAAATTCTCCTCGGAGATGAACTCCTTGACTGTAGCATCAAGAGAAGGAGTAGGAGATCGGCTAAGCAAAGAAGCTTGAGTGGGCTTAAAATCCTTACATAGACCCATCATGAAATGCATAAATTGATGACGGTCCCGATATTTGGCAAAGAGCTCAATGTCCTCAAGATACTTTAGTGGAAGATCTGTAGCAGAGAGTTGTTCCCACATAGAAGAGTATGAGAATAATAATTAGATATAGACTGACCTGTTTCTTGGCACATTTCATAAAGTTTTGATTCAATGTGGAACTCCAGACTTGAATCATTAGTGCAATTGTAGAGATTGGACAGAACTATCCAAGTAGCTGTAGCAGTACCAAGACGAGGAAGAAGACTATGAATGGAAGGTATAGAGGTATTGATAAACGAAGAGAGAATCTTACTTTGAATACTCTCTCATTCCTCAAGGCGTGCTTCATAATCATCCTTTATTACAACAATAATCTTAGAGGCATCGGCATCAGCAGTGGCTTTAGACTGAGATAGTGGCACTGGCTTGGGAATTGAACCAGTTACATATCTCTATAATTTGCAACCCTTGAGAAAGACAATTATGTTTTGAGACCATGCATGATAGTTAGTAGGACCATCCAAGATAACGATGATAGGACGAATAATGTCTCGTTCGTTTTCTTAAGCCATGATGAAGAAAATGACCACAAAGAAGGAGTTAAAGACCTCAAATGAAGAAACAGAGCCCAGGGTTGGAATCTACGTGAAAAACTGAGCAAGATAGGCCTTGTTGAAAATTTTGACTTGGGTAAAAAAAGTCAACAGTACTGGTCAACGGTCAACGGTTATGGTCAACAGTCAGAAGGCAACTGCTAACGTGTATTGACGTAGTCTGATGACGTAATACGCTGACATGGTAGGATGACGTCACCCCAAGGTTGACGTGAAAGGGTTTGGGCGTGTGAGGCGCGTGGGTTGAGTACTAGCACATAGAGCGCGTGAGAGGTTCTGGCAACGTGTGGTAGCATGTGGAGCATGTGCTCGTGAGGTAGAATATTTAGGCAGCACATGTGGGCGCATGTCACCTGATTTTGGGATGTCACCAGTTGGGTTATTCTCGAAATCGGCAGAATTGTCAAGGTATGCCTTTGATTTGGCAATTTGATGAACAAAATGGTAAGATCCAAGTGTTACAGTGGCTGTGAGCGTGACGACGGTAACTCGCTTCTGACGATGGCTACTGGATGAAGGCAAAGGCAGTGAAAGAACACTAGAGATGATCATAAGAACTAGAAAGTCAGAGTAATGGCTTTGATACCATGTTAAGAATATAAAGTGAGAAAAAGAAAGATTGAATAGTCTGTATATTGATGTATATTCTGTGTGTGTATAACAATGTACAATAAAGAGCCTTATATAGGCTAATTATGTGTGAAGTACAAGTAATATGAGTATACTACAAGTACAGTATATCGGGCTAAGCCCAATGGGCTAGGCTAAGCTATATACTAACAACTTGATTTGACAGAAAAGTACAACATACAATTTTCAATAGTGGTTCATGCGAGCTAGTGCTTAAGCAAGTTGTTGTAAAAAATAAAATATGTATTATGAATTAATGATACAGTAAAATTATAAAATAAGTCCTTTGTTGCCCAGAGAGGCTTCAATGAAGAACCTACATGCGACTTATGCCATGATAAACAAGAATCCATTGCTCATGTCCTTAGAGACTGTCTTACTGCTACAAGGTTTTAAGCTGAAGTAGATTTCCGCCCTCATCTTTGACGATCTTTTGACCTTGATATCGCTGAATGGCTAAAATTAAATTCCTACTGCTCCTCACTAACACCTGGAAAAGGCTACCATTGGGCCTCCTTCTTCTTTGGAATCTGGAACTTGTGGCTATATAGAAACAAAAGGTTATTCCAAAGCCCTCCATCCTTTAACCTGCGTAAGGCTGTTGAGAATCAAGTTGCCAAGTTTTTCTATTGTGTTCTGGATCATGAAACTTCCAAAAACTCCTCCTTGATAGTTGTGGGTTGGTCTGAACCACCTTTGGAATGGTCTAAGCTCAACATGGATGGCTCTGCACTTGGGAATTCAGGGCTAGCTGGAGGGGAGGGCATAATTAGAGACTGCCACACGGAGTGGATAAGTGGCTTCGCTAGATCTATCGGCCTGACCTCAAGCTTTGCTGCCAAATTCTGGGCATTAAAGGATGGACTCATGCTCTACCACAAACTATGTCTTAGTACGGTAGAGATTGAAGTTGATGTCTTCGCTATAATACCTTTCCTAAATAATTGATCCATGACTAACAGTGAAATTGACTCTCTTGTTGATGATTGCAGGGACCTGTTGGAGAAAATTCCCCAAACCCAAATCAAACATTGCTTCAGAGAAGCAAATAAGTGTGTCGATGCTCTTGCAAGATTAGGAACAACTATGGAGGATGTTTTTGTTGATTTTGATGCCCCTCCCCCCCTTTTGCTTTCGGATAAGCTGGGCTTGACCTAGGACTGTATTTGTAATTCTGTGGCTATTGCCACTTATTTTTAATTCAGTACCCTGTTTACCAAAAAAAATAAATGTCAACCATTTGTTGTTATTATTATTATTATTATGCTTTGGCCTCCAAAAAAATAACTTTTTAAAAAAGGAATAGGACTCCTAAATTCAAATATTCATGTGATGGAACATTAAAAGAAAAAAATTTATCTCAAAAAAAAAAAATTAAGAATACATAGATAAAATTAGTGGCATAGTAAAAAAAAAAAAAAAAAAAAGTGTATTTGTAAAAAAGTGTGTCAATGCTCTTGCAAGATTAGGAACAACTATGGAGGATGTTTTTGTTGATTTTGATGCCCCTCCCCCGCCTATTGTATCCCTTTTGCTTTCGGATAAGCTAGGCTTGACCTAGGACTGTATTTGTAATTTTGTGGCTATTGCCACTTATCTTTAATTCAGTACCCTGTTTACCAAAAATAAAAAATAAATGTCAACCATTTGTTATTATTATTATTATTATTATGCTTTAGTCTCCAAAAAAAAACCTTTAAAAAAGAAATAGGACTCCTAAATTCAAATATTCATGTGATGGAACATTAAAAGAAAAAAATTATCTCAAAAAAAATTAAGAATACATAGATAAAATTAGTGGCATAGTAAAAAAAAAAATAAATAAAAAATAAACTTACATATTTAATCTCTTATAAACAAACATGGTTTTGGTTGGATTGTGTCGAATCGTGAGTTGTGACATTCTACCTCAAAACCAATTGATGATGAGAAAAACACACTCAAATCTTTTATGGCATTCGACATTACACCACGCAAGCCTTTTTTAGTGTGGTTGTAGGGAGTCAAATTGTAGTCCCCCCAACAATCCCTTTCTCACAATGACACTCTTGTGACTCAAACCCATGACCTTGGTTCTGATACCATTTGTCGAACCGTAAGCTGTGGCATTCCACCTCAAAACCAATTGGTAATGAGGAAGACACACTCAAATCTTTTATAGCATTCGATATCACACCATGCGGACCTATTTTTAGAGTGGTTATAGGGAGTCAAATTGTGGTCTCCCAACAGATTGGGTCGAGTGGTTATACTTAAATATGTTTCGATTTCAAATTATCAGTTGATATAGTTCTCATTTATCGTCCTATATGCTTAACATGGATAACTTCATGGGATCGCCATCTGCCGATATGGCCCATATCTTAATATGACAACAATTTAATGGAAAAATCGTATTTGCTCTCTAGCTTTGATGATGACAGATGCATGCAACGACCCAACTTTTGTGAATCAATAAGTATAGGGACAAAAAACTGTTTACACTATACACATTACACATATTGTGATTGAGTTACAATATATTTGCTTTTTTTTATTTTTTATTTATTTGAGAGTTACAGTATGTTAATGAAAGTTATGGTGCTTCTGTAATCACAATTTATCATGTCATTAGTTACAAAAATTGTTATATTACTAGCATCATTATATCTAATTTTGCCAGTGAGAATAATAAAGTAGATCTCCGTGCTACTATTTTGGGGAAATTCCAAGGCAATGAAAATTTGGAGGATTGGTGGTGAAAGTCAGAATGTGTGGCTCGTGAGAATATCCTTTCGTACAAGTTTGTTATTTATTATTTATTATTTCTGTTTTTGAGAATTTTTTCGTACAAGTCATTGTTCGGGTGGGGTATATGTTTAAAGAGGTGAATAAATGGCCTGATCTTTTGGCTAAGAGGGGTTGATCCTTGATGGAGAATTTTCTTGTGTTTAATACCTCTCCCTCTAATTATTTAAATGTATTGCTTGAAACTGATATGAATGGGTTGTATTATTATAGGCATGTTGCCAATACTTTGGCCTTTGTGGCCATTTTTTAATTGCTTTTGCTGTTTATTCTAGTACCTGGTTAACCAAAAAAAATTTTGCTTTATTTAGTAGGCTTATTTAATGACGCAAGTGGGCTGACCCAGCTAAATTGAAATGTAATTAATAGGTCAAGGTATGGGGCCTCACATGTTGAAATTTGATTAGGAAAATATTGAATGAGTTGGGGTTTGAAGTAATGGCTTTTATTCAAAAAAAATCTGCACAGTAGTGAAAGAATTATTCATATAAGTCTCCTATTTTTTTGGGATGAGCACTTAAGTCCCTTTCTTTGTAGATTGAAAAGTCTGTGTATGCATGGTACATTCAAGTCTCCCCACCAGTCTGCCAATGAATTATGAGTCTTCCATAGGATTATACATGTCAACCCCAGCAACGCGTAATTTCAGAGTCAGTCCCAAACATCATGTGGGCTAATGATAATGATATTTATCAACTCTAGTCTCTAGCAACCCTGCTGTCATGATAATGATATTTATGACTACCAACATTTCAGATTCAACATTGTCATTGCTTCTGCATTGTAACCAACTAGACCTAAACTCCAAAATATCACAAATGCTTGCAATTACAAGACACATAACTACACTAAACTCACACCAGTCCACAAATTTTTAGATTTTTTTTTCTTGCTCCTAACATATCCTTTATTTCACATTTTATGAAAAGTCTTAATTTTTTTTTTCCTCTCTAATCTCATTTTTTAGGTCTGTATTTACTGGATCCTTTAATTATCCTGAACATATATAGGAGTCATTGTTCATTCCAGCCTTGTCGATTCTTGATCCTCTTTTCTTTTACTCCAAAAGTGAAATACAAACTGTACGGCACCGGGAACCCAAAGCCCATACAGGTCTTGGGCCTAGGCCCATACCGGTTTTGGATGCAGGCCCAGCGGAAAGGTCCAGTTACCCTACGCCCTTCTTGAAACTGCCTTAACGTGAAAACACGTTTTGGGGTCTGAGTCCCAACAAACGATCAGTTTAACTTTCCCGGGCAAGTGAAGTGGTCGTGTCCGGGAAAGTCATGACATGCGCGGGAAACTCTTGATGTGCACGGGAAACTGAGTTGCCGAACATATCCATCAAGCAAGAACCAAGTTCCAAGGTCATAAATGCTGCACCGCCCTCTCACCTAAAACATCCACTTTGACCAGATAATATTGGACCCTTAGTAGCACTAACGGTGGCTGTAATCATAATCTCCCCACTAACCTTGGCTATAAATAGAAGAAATCGGGGAGAAGAAGGGGTTCAGAAAAATTGAGAGAAAACAGTCAAGTGAGAAAGAATAAACTGAGTGTTGCTTTGAGTCTCTCTGCCGAGAACGACCCAAAGTAGGAAATCCTCAAACCCACTACAAATAAGTTGTGAGCCCAAGTAATTTAAGGCCCAAAAGTCTCGTACTTGGTTCTTACACAAACAAATTTGGAAGTTTTACTTCCACACCAAAGAAGAAAAAGAAAATCAATTTTTGTTTGTTGCACATTTCATGAAGGATTTCATGCACAACTTAAGGGGATGTAGGAAACTGGAGACTTTCCTTATTATTGAAAACCAAATCAATGCATTGATTAATTAATAATTATAGTAGAAAATCATGGACTTGGTAGAGGAATTTGTGGGAATGAAGCGATCAATTCAAAATTTTGATTGTTTTATGTATGTATTTCTAGTTATAAAAATATGTTCTAAGCAACTAAAGAACATGTTTCTCAAAAAAAAAAAAATATATATATATATATATATATAGTGAATAAAGAACATGTATCCTTTTTAAGCTCTTACTCCATGAATGTAAGCCAAGTGGATGAAACACATAAACTTATATGATCTATCATAATTGGAAATGAAGATAGAATAGTGTCAATAGGATAATAATAAAATTGTTGATAAATTAGTCCCTACCGTTAACTCAATAACGGAAAATTAAAATAGTTGATAAATTAGTCCCTACCGTTAACTCAACAGGATAATAATAAAATTGTTGATTAATTATCCTAAATGAATCTTTGATACCTAAGGCTGCCGTGGCATGCCAAAAATGACGTCATGATTTCCTTAGATCAATTAAAACACGTCACACACAGTCTTAGCTAGGTGGATTTTAGCAGCCATCTCATTAACGGATATGTATGGAATGGATTTTTTTTTTTTTTTTTTTTTTTCCAAACAATCTGAAACCTTAAGGGTGTGGATTCAAATTTTAAAACTATAAGTGGCAAAATCAAAACCATCTTAAATTTTAAGAGTATGAATTGCAATTTAGTCTAAGTTAGTAGTTCTGATATAGACAACAGTATATACATACATACATATATATATATATATATATATTTGGATTAGGTGTGTAGGAAGAGGAAGAGGTGGGAAAAACTGAATTTTTGAAAAATATAGTAGCCCAAAACAATTCAAATCGTACCTTGTACACTGCACATCTATAACTAAAAAATTAAGATACGGTATAGTTATGGTTTTGTCCAAACCGTACCGCAAAGTGCGATACTAAAAATAGCAAAAACTGCATTGTACCGCACCATGAACACCCTTACCTCTGATTGCAAGTTGGGCTTGACAATGATGTGCACTGCTCTATTTCGGATTGGCAATAATTCTGGGCTATCCATCAACTTGGTTAAGCGCTGGCCCGCATGAACCACTATTTAAATACATTTTATTTTTAGAGTAATTGAAATTGTACTGTATCATAATACATATTTTATTTTTTACCTCAACTTGCTTAAGCACTGGCCCGCATGAACCACTATTGAAAATTGTATATTGTGTATTTGTCTGTCAAATCAAGTAATCCAAAGTCTAAAAAGTCCAAAACAAAATTCCGTTTCCAAGTTATTTTTAGTCCTAAATCTCAAATCAAAGCATGAGCCCCAGAGAAAGCACGGTAAAAGAGCTGATTTCAAACATCAGATTACAAGTTGGGCCTGATATGCACCAATACATTTAGGATTGGCAACAATTCTGGGCTTATTCATCAACTTGCTTTAGGCACTGGCTCGCATGAATCACCATCCATATCTCTAGTGCACCGCACTGCACTCAATGTCTCACAATCCATTATTAACTCGTTGGAGCGTAAAAATTAGGGAGGTCATGATGAAAAAGTATTCAGAAAATTCCACATGAAGAGGCCCCGTAAATGCCAATTTTAGAGCTTTCGTTGTAGATGCTGTAGTTATGGAATGCTTTAGAGGATGATAAATCCAACAGGTCTGTGAGGCCAGTTTGTAATTGGCGTTGGTAGTTTCATTGATTGATCTGAGCAAATTAAAGTGGTAATTGTCTGTAGGCCAGGTTGGGTGGGAATTAAATTAATGGAGCTACTAAGCGTAAAGAATGCAAATAGTAGCAAGATAAAGTCTAATGAAAAAACCTTACTACTTACTCACACAGCTGTGAAACGGTGTCCTAAGCTTCCACACTCAAGCTGTGAAACGGTGAATGTTATGGTAGTAAACCAATGAAACAAGCTAGTTTCATACTGCATCAGCTTGCTTCTCAAAGCAATAATTTTTTATCTGATCGTCCGATTTTCACAAAGTTAGACGATCTGGAAACTTGACATCTATACCTTTCCAACTCTAGCAAGATTCGGTCAATCAAAGTTCGTGAAGAGCTTCAAATAAGTGGTCAAAGCTAGAACCAAAAAAGCTTGAGGTAGAGCCAATGACGGCTCTATGGCATATGTAGTTGATATGATCGCTTAAGGTTCCAAGTAGAAAAAAAAGGCCTCCAAAGAAAAAAAAGTCCTCCAAATTTTAATCAGTAGAGTTATTTTTTTAATTAATTTAGCCCAAATATTAGCTAATAAATAAAACAATATTTTTTATTGAAAGAAAGACAAGAAAAAGAGAAAGAGAAATGCTATGTCTACAACATTTTTCATAACATTTTTACAAAAAAATCTTAAGTATTATGTTGTTATAAGCTGTTATTGATGGCAAAAAAATAATTTCAGTAATAGGTTCAAATTAAAACCAGTAACAATTTAACATATAAGATTTATTGTGAAAGATATTGTGATTATAGCACTTCTCAAAAAATAAAAAAGAGAGTAATACGCAAAAAAGTTAACATTATTTTTCACAATAGTTGAGTTGACAAACTTTTACTAATTCTTATCGAGGTCCACCACTAACATCACTCTTTTATTTACCACTATCAATCTACCGCGTCAATAGGTATGAAAAATTTTGTCTAATTTTTTGTCTATAGACTTTCTTAAAAAAAAATTCTATGTGATTCATATTAATTAATAATAATTTTGCATCTAAAAAAAGATAATAGAGTTTAAGTAATATATTTTTTTTATTAAGTCATATATATATATATATATGTGTGTGTGTGTATATATATATTTTCTTAGAGTCACCACCTAGATAAAGTCTAGAAACCATATTTATACCCTTTGTAGAGGGCCTTTTTTATCTAGAGTTTGTCCAAAGTTAAGGTACAAGTATGGAAGGTGTTAAGAACCCAACGTTGTTCAACTCGTAGGTCGGCCTCCACTTATTGTGTTCCATACCCTAATTTTATTAAGAGATGAGTTCAAGTTATACCTAGTATAACTCTTATAAACTTACACATTTTTTACACCGTAGATTTTTAAGAGATCTAACGGTTAAAAAAAACATCATTAAATACTATTATTTTCTACCTTACTACCTAATTAATACTAACATTCTCTCTCTCTCTCTCTCTCCTTATTTATTGCTTTATAAATAAATAAATAAATAAAGGAACTTATTTATAGTTTGTAAATAATTATTCAATATACTTTGCCTAGGCTAAGGATACTTATTTTTTTTCTCCTTTTTTCAACAATCTATAGGCTTATAAAAATCAACTTAACTTCTTTGGACTTGCATAATATAATATTGCCTGAAATATGTTAGTTCTTCCAAATGAATGAAAATGATCTCAGTTCTCTTTGAGATGGATATTAATTTTACATTATTGTTCAAATACAATGAAGGAATGTGGTTTCATTCAGTGATGGACTACCTCACAAAGGTAGTGGCATCCTGTATTTCTACTTGACAACTTTTGATCCATCTGCCAAAGATGCAATGAAAGATGAGAGATCTTCATTCACTGGCAGCGAGTATTCTCTAGGAACTTGTGGAAAGATAGACCCTGAGAACCCCAGTTGTGCAAGAACTACACTCATAGGAAAGGTGAGTTACAAAATCATTTATATCTAATTTTAATATTTGGATTGTCACATAGCTTGAAGAAAAAAAAAGAAAAAAAGAAAAAGAACTGTATGTGTGTACATATATATATATATATATGAGTGTCAACACTATGAGCGACTATTTTGTCTGTCTTTCTAGTTTCCAATTTGCTCATATTTCTTCCATTCTTATGCTTGAATATGCTTAAATATGTTATCCAACTAATTAAAGTGCATTTGTAGAGACAAGTTTTAGAAATCTACATCAGGTGCCAAAGATCAATGTTAATGTCACTAATTGGATAATATATGGGCGTATAAGAAAGAGAACCTTATGTGCGTATAAGAAGATTTAAAAAAAAAAAAAAAAAAAGAAATGTGCGTATAAGAAGATAGAGCTAAATTATCAACATTACGGGATTAATTAGTGATGTATATAGGTGTGTATATATATGCACAGTACAGTAAGATGACAACTGAAGTAATATTATTTAAATATTTTAAATCATAGTTTTTTTATTAGATAAATTAAGGATTGCCCATTAGTTTTTTTTTTTTTTTTTTTTTTTTTTTTTTTTTTTTTTATATAAGATAGAATTTCAATTCTAGCCTAATTTAAGTATATATGTGTGTGAATCTCTCTTTTGGAGACTTGAACCTTGGCTCTTACCTCCTACATCCCACAAGTATTTATACTGTGGAGTGACCACCGCACCAAGGGTGCGTGGTGGTTATTGCCCATTAGTCTTAGATAATGATAATAGTGTAAAGCAATAAATAAGGAGAGAGAGAAAAAGAAAGAGAATGCTAGTATTAATTAGGTAGTAAGGTAGAAAACAATAGCATTTAATGATTTTTTTTAACTGTTAGATCTCTTAGAAATTTACAGTGTAAAAAAAGGTGTAAGTCTATAAGAGTTACACTAGGTGTAACTTGAACCCATCTCTTTTATCAAATGGTTCTCTAATAGGCTATCCTACACACACATATACTCTAGTCCTACATCATCACATCATATGCACATATCTAGGCATACAAGCTAGCATACATCTAAGCATGACATATCATCATCCCATAGATCCTAGCATTCATCTAAGCACGGTATACATCCATATCATCCCATCCAAACATGCATCTTACATCAATGGGCATCTCACCATAGAGCAGCACAACAAGCAAACATCATCTCAACACAACGAACATCACATGGAATCAAGCATTTCATATTCACCATATTATTGCATATTAATCACATTCATCTCATATCACATATGCATGTTTATATTGTAATGCATGTACTTACCTTACCTCACTACATCATCATCACAACACCTATGCATCAATGCATGATCATGTTCAAATGCATGTTCATGTGTTCATCCAAGCGAATTAAACCTAATCTTTAATCTAAGCTAAAAAAGCATGTGAACATGTTATCCTACTACCTACTTTCTTAAAGATATGAAAATTAATTTAAACATGCATTAAACTAAGCCAAACAAATTCTGAGTTTCTAGGTTGAACCTTCACGCACATGCATAAGCATGCACACATAGGGTCGTGGAGCTGCGCATGCATGCATGTGCACGTGCACACAACCCTACCCAAAAACGCAATCAGGCAACACTTAATTAAACTATATCCTATCCAACCTAACATGCTACTAAACTATGATGAAATAAATCTAAACTACACAGAAGATTATTAAAGCTATAAAACTCAAGTAAAACTAAATTTAAAAAGAAAAAGAGAGAACGACAAGAAAAATACCTCACACAATCTATAAAATAGAGACCTAAAAGGATTAGTAAGTTTTAACTAGAGGACTTATACCAGAAATGGTCCCAGCCAAGAAAACTTTAACTTGAGGAAGCTTTTAATATAAAAAATCCCTTTTTAAATCACTATTTTCTAGTGGATTCAGTGGAAAAGTGCCTTGTGGGCCTTTTATAATGTTAAAAGAGGGGTGAAGGGCTCTTTCTAGGCAATGTGAGATTAGATCTTCCCGTGTTTCTGTCAAAAAAATAAAAAGTAACTTACATAACTTCTACAAACCCTACATGTGCATGCATGCTCAAGGGTGCATGCCCATGGTCGTTGCTTGCACGTATAGGTAATGTACCCACAAGTGTAGAGCTAGGGTTTCTATATGGTTTTTTTTTTTGCCAAAACAGCGTTCAAATTAAAGAATTTCCTTAGCTAGATCCTAGACCAGTCATGGACCCTTCTATTAATATTGTCATTAGGAAATGGGGTTTGATTCGTAAGAGGTACAAAATGAGGTGTCTAAACCACTGATATAACTCCCCATCAAGGCTAGCTCTAGTCAATCTCACACCTGAGGTGCTAATTTTTCAAATTGAGTTTGGTACTCGCAGACTGTAGCAATTTGTTAGAGCTCTGCTAATGCCTCATCAAAATTTTCATAATCTATATGACCAAAACGTACATATAAAGCTTATGTAAATTCCTCCCATGTGACGTTTGGCTAAGTTCTCTCAAACCACTGTTACCTTTGCAAATCATCTGCAAGTGGAATAATGCCAATACAACTCTTTCAGTCAGCAATGCATTGATACCAAAAGAATTTTGTAGCCTAGTTATCCACTCCGTTGGATCTTAAGCAGTAAAATGCTGAAATTAAGCCAAGAAAAATGGGTTTGTACACTACCTCTTCCACCCGGACCTCAAGGTTGGTTCAATGTTCATTAAAGTAACCTCCGAATTATCTACACACTGCTTCCCCATTTGAGCAATGGAGTAGATCAATGCATCTATGCTGTTACGTATTCCCACGAATTCATCTTGATGGGAGTCCAATTGTCATTTTATGCCATGGTTGCTTATCTCCATGCTAGCCATCCCATCCTTAGAAGATGTTGGAATGGGTGGATGTCATGGCGGCTCTAATGCCAAATGTTATAGCTGGGTATAATTTCTAATGATAAGGGCAATTGTTTGGTCATATTCGAGATGATTAGTCTCCTAAATAAAGAATAGAGAAGAAAATTGGGATAATAATTCTCTGCTACTTTATTAATTGCATTCTACGTTAAATATAAGTCCTGGGGAATTCAAATACAAACAGATAACAATAGATAATCCTAAGGAGATTCAAATACTAACAAATAATCCTAGAGGGACTCAACTACTTAGAAACTCAAATACAAATACCAATTCAAATACAGTCTTTATCTAAACAACAAGAATTCATATACAAATACAGCAACAACTCCACAATAATCCAAATATGAATTTCAAATGCAATAGTTTTCCACAAATGCCAAGCCTTTCATGTAACCTTCTCCTTCCATCAGACAACAGTGCAATCCTTTCTTCAGTCGTAACAACTAGCCAGAAGCACTTGTTGAAGATTGATCAGTTGACACATATTCTGTTCCAGTGCTACGTATGGAAGATTGATCAGATATGATTAACCTATCTCCAGAACATGGAGGTGCTAATGACTGAGGAAGATTTATCGAATTGCTTCCAAGCATGAGAATGACCCTTGACATGATAGGTCTATCATTTGGATCTTCTTGAACACATAACAATGCAATATGGATCAATCTTAGAGCCTCAGTTATAGGACAAGTATCAACTATGGCCTGATCTATTAACTCTGAGCCTTTGCCTTCATTCCATAGTTGCCGTACCTGTTGATAATATTTTTTGGTTCACACTAATAAGCGAAAAATTAATTTAAGTTCAAGATACAGATAAGTGAGAGAGACATACATATGATAGAAAGCTTTGTGCACACTCCGGACGATAGAAGTCACTGTTCTTTTTTCCACTTACAATTTCTAGCATTAGAATTCCGAAGCTATAAACATCGGACTTTATTGAAAATTGTCCCTCCCTTGCATACTCTGGTGCCATATATCCACTATTGGAAAAGATACAAATTATAATTCAATATGGTTTCAATTACAGTAAAAGAGAATGAAGGCAAAGTTGTCCTAAATGTAATGTAGTATCTTTAAGAGCATAAGTTACATTGATATTACCATGACTTTTGGAAAGTGGGATTTCTTACTTGGCAATTCCGTGTTCTTATAGTTCTTTGTTTAAATAATCATTGAAATTGAAAAGTTTTCCACTTGATTTTACTGCTCTATTTTATTGTTTGCAAAAATTAAATATTACTTGAAAAACAACGAGGTGCAAATAAAATGAACTACAACTCTCCCCATTTTAATGCAAGGGGACCCACCCATTTTAATTTGAACATGTCTAAACAATTTTTCTTTAGAAAGCAGCATCACTAGTGACGTCTGGAACTAAAATGCCGATGCAGTGAAGGGATAGCTTACTATGTGCCCTTGACTATCATAGTGTTGGCCTCTATTTGATTGCTTCTAAAATTTCTAGCAGTGCCAAAATCTGATATCTTTGGGTTCATATCATCATCTAACAACACATTACTCACTTTCATATCCCTATGGATGATTTTGAGCCGAGAGTCCTCATGTAGATATTGAAGGCCCTTAGCGATCCCATTGACAATATTTGTGCGCTTAGCCCAGTCTAGTTCCTTACATTTTTTTTTATCTGCATTGGAATATCAAAGATGTTGATTCTCACATTAGGGAAGTTTTTGCCATAATTTGGCATACAATTAATGGTACTAAATGTTAGTGTGTGAATGTGAGTCTTGGTGTGTGAGAGAGAGATTGAGAGAGCATACCAAACAAGAAGGCATCCAAACTGGTGTTGGACATGTATTCATAGACTAAAATCTTTTCACCTTTTTCCAAGCAGCATCCCAATAGCCTCACTAGATTTTTGTGCTGAAGTTTTGCAATTAAAATCACTTCGTTCTCGAACTCTTCAAGACCTTGTTTAGACTGCTTTGAAAGCCTTTTAACTGCTATTTCCTTTCCATTAATCAACATGCCCTGGAAGCATTTTAAACTTGCTTAATCAATGAAAACTTATCACAGAGTCTAGGTAGACATACTAAGGTTACAACATTAAGGTTCACTGATAGTTCAATTCTCCTAAAGTCAAATGATTAATCCAAATTTTCTTTTAGAGGAAACTGTTCCTAATTGCTATTATATATTAATTTCAATTGCAAACAATCAAATAAGTTCCAACAAAAGCGTATGCATTAAAAAATAGATAAATATATATTTTTACCTTGTAAACCGGGCCAAAACCACCTTCTCCAAGCTTATTCACATCAGAGAAATTCTTTGTGGCAGTCTCCATGGTAGTTAAATTGAAGTAATGCATTTCTCCACTGTCGTCATCTTCCCTTGCATCCATACTACCATCCATTAAGCGCCTTGAAACTGACCTTGACAAATTATTTTGTAATGGAATTTCTTGACTAGTTTCCCTATCTAAGTAACAAATTAGATTTTAATATATATATATATATATATATTGAATGTCGAGAAACATGAATTTTAATAGAACTTACAGAAAAATCACAAGTTTTAATAGATTGGGTAAAATAAATCTACCTTGTTCTCGTTTCCTCGTGCCAGAGGATGTATAACACCAGAAACCCAAGAGAGCTGCAACTACTGCAATTGATGCAAGTGATGATATAGAAATGATTACTGTCTTTGTTTTCTTCTTTCCTCCATCTCCTGTTGCTCATCATATAATATAACCTAAGTATACTTAAAGTAACTTAAGACCACAAATCATTGACATATCAATAAATGCAAGGATATTTTTGCTTCAAAAAAAAAAAAAAAAATTGCAAGGACATAGGCTGCCCAAACTGTCACAGATAAGCCAAATCAAATCTATTAGTAACCCTTATGATCGTTGTTATTATTTAGCTGAGACAATGGGTAAAGGATATAATGAAGGTTCTCTGTAGCAAATGGGGAATGTTACATAATATTATAATAATGATGGATCCACCATTCATATGACAAAATAGAGTATTACAGCTTTCCTAACTTTCCCATGATTTTGGGATTCATTTTACCAGTCAATACTCAAATTAAGGGTCTGTTTGGATAGAACTTATTTTGCTGAAACTGAAAACTGAAAACTGAAAACACTGTAGCAAAATAATTTTTAAATGTGTAAATAGTACTGTGGGACCCATATTTAATGAAAAAATTGATAAAAAATGAAATTTGTGGGTCCGTGAACAGTGCACTGATGCACTGTTCACGCAAAACTGGTCAAAAGTTGCGACTACTGTTCATGTACAGTACATGAACAGTAACCGCGTTGGGGTAAAACGCGTGCTCCAAAAAAAAAAAAAAAAAAAGAAGGCAAGTGTTAGTTTGGATACGCGTTTTGTTTGCTGCGTTTTAGTTGCTGCGTTTTGCCTTCTTTTTTTTTTTTTTTTTTTTTTGGGAGCACGCGTTTTACCCCAACGCGGTTACTATTTATGTACTGTACATGAATAGTAACCGCAACTTTTGACCAGTTTTGCGTGAACAGTGCATCCGTGCACTGTTTACGGACCCACAAATTTCATTTTTTATCAATTTTTTCATTAAATATGGGTCCCATAATACTATTTACACATTTAAAAATTATTTTGTTACAGTGTTTTCAGTTTTCAGTTTCAGCAAAATAAGTTCTATTCAAACAGACCCCAAGTATCCCAAACCTAAAACGCCCAAAAAAAGAAAAAAGAAAAAAAATCCGATAATTTGAGTCCTCAATCCAAATTCGAATCATGTGCATCAAACGGGGAGGATTGATCTAGAAATTGACCAGGGTAAATCAACAATTTAGTAAGCCCAAACTAGGAAAGGGGTGAAGATACCAAATCAACATGTCTTACCATTATCAGGCTTCAGCTGTGGTGCTGCAGGCAGGGATTGGGACGGCGGCAGTGGTGATGGTGATGGTGCTGGTGGTGACGCAGTTAAAGAGTAGTTCTCATACCTCAGGGAGCAACTTGGGCCTGAGATGCGCCACCCGATTTTGGATTCGCAACAATCTTCAGCTTCAACCATCAAGTCGTTTAAGCACTCTCTGCATGAGCTAACATTAAGATCTCTCGTACACGGCACAAACCCATAGCTTGGCAAGGATCTACCACCAATATTCACTATCTGTTCATCAGTCTCGAAAAACCTGTCTTTTTCATTGACACGCCCTATTAGTTGGTCGAACAAAGCGCGTGCATAATTGTTAGCTTTGCCAGGTGAGGTAGTATTCTCCATATTATACATGATAAACAATGGCCCAGTATCTGGCTCACCGAAGAAATTAACTTCGGCATACCGTAACGTGCACTCATCGTACCATATGATGGCTTCTGTACTAGATGGACACAGATTTATGATTTTCAGTGTCGCAGAGCTGACACAGCTTTTGCAGGATTCATTAAAACATCACCTCGGCATAGGTAGAGGCCGTAGGTGCCAATATTAGAGCTATCGTTGTAGAAGCTGTAGTTTTGGGAAGCTTTAGATAGGAAAGATTCAAACAGACTTGCGAGGTTGGAATTGAAACTGGCGTTGGCGGTCCCATTTGTTCCATAACAATCTTTGTGTCTGAGGGTGGGCTCTGCCTGTGAATTAATGGAGCTGGTAAGCGCAAAGACTGCAAATAGTAGTAGCAGAAAGGCTCTGGAATTGTGGAGGAAAAACATTTTACCACCTAGGCTTCAACAGACAATTGTCCATGAACACATGCTTATATTATGACCTGTGACTATTGACTAATGTTTAATAAGAGTTGATTTTTAGCCAATGGCCTTGTAGCCAAGTGCCACCCTGTTCCTTTGTAATCTCTTGCTCGGAATTCTATCCCCGCAAGAGAAATAATCAACAGTCTACGGGATAAAAATAATCAACTTTTTTTTTATGTCTTTCTTTTTTATGTCTACGAGAAAAAGGGTCACCTACAGTCTACACAAGCAAGATAAAAATAATCAACTTTTTTTTTTTTTTTTTTTTTTTTTTTTTTTGTCTTTCTTTTTTAGATTCGACTTTCTTTATAGTCTCAAAAGTCATTATGGGCTCCATTTTTTAATTACGGGATTTGGAAAGTTGAACAGATAATCGTTGAATTCAATGACCATTAGATTATAATATATATATATATATATATATATATTAGATATTACTTTAGCACATGTCGATTCCCTAACACAAGGATGGGAAAATACAATAATATGTAAATGTTAGAGTCCGTTTGGTACATGTGTTTAAATACTTATTTTTAGTTTTTAAACAATATTACACGTATTTCTACACACTTTTTTTATCAACATGTATTTTAAAAAAAAATAAACAACATTATTAGAACAACATTACTAAATGGGCCCTTAATTTTTAAGCAATTATAGATTTTTTTTTATACATAAATTTCAAAATAAATAAGGTATTATTAAAGGGTTTAATTTCATTACACAATAGAAATTTACATTTGAACCAAATTAGATAACAAGTTAGTTGAAGTTCTCCTCTCGGGAGTCCGCCTTTAATTAATTCTTTTCCCATTGTTATTTATCCAAATGTATGGTTATGCAATTTTTATATAAATCATCAAACACATATGCACTTTATTCAAACCTAAAATGTATGATGAGCAAATGGTTGAACCATTTTAGTTATAAAATTTCTTGCCTTCATCAACATCCTCCGCACACGCGCGCACACACACACACATATATATATACACCCCTAGACAAAATTTTGAGAGTAATTATGTAGGTAAACTAAATTGAGAACCCTAGAAATTTTCTTGAACACCCATATATGCTTATATAGCCTTCCTTTGATATATTGTTGAATATATATTTGTTTTAAATAAAATAATACTTTAAAAAAAATTTTGGTTGTATTTGAATTTTTTTTAAAAAGAATCGTTGATATGTTTTAATTTATCAAATAGATTCATAGGAAAGGGGAAAGGGAAAAAGATGCACAACTCATTTACAACTTCAAAGCCAATCTAAAATGTGTACATTGTCCCATAAAAAAAAGTGTAGGTGGTAATGAGCTATATATAGTTTCCATTACAGTAGATTGTCATTAACCAATATTTGAATGCTATATATTATAACAAAAGTACCACTGTTTTTAGTAGTCAATAATCAATCCAATTTTAATAATGCAAAAAATGGTGAACAATTTTTTTGAGAAAACAGTGAACAGTTTTAATTAATGCAGAAAACAGATTTTGTGAATGTAGTCAGTAGATTTGAATATATAGTAAACATGATGTGCAGATAGAAAATTTTGTTAATGTAGAAATAGATTTTATCAATGCAGAAAAACAGATTTGATTATTGTAAAATTTAAACATGAAAAAGCATTCAGATTTGGCTTGGTATGAGTGGCCTAAAAATTAATATTTTGAAATTAAAATTTCTATATTTATAATGCTTCTATTTAAATAAATAAAAACATATGTTTGTGCGTTCAAATGAAAAAAAAAATACTTATTTTTATGTTTATGTTTATTGATTATCAAAAAAAAAGAAAAAAGTATAAGGAACTGGGGCTTACCAAACTCGAGTTCCATATCACAAGGAACTCGAGCTTGGTAAGCTCGAGTACCATAGAAGAAAAAAAAGAGCATTACACTCGAGTATTTATAAAGAACTTGAGCTTGGCAAGCTCGAGTATTGAGTTGCATGGAACTCGAGTTTACCAAGCTCAAGTTCCACATGGCATTTTTCCAATAAAAAAATCCACGTTAGCTTAAGTTTTTAATGAAACTCGAGTGTTTAAAACTCGATTTACACAGCAAACTACAATTTCAGGAACTCGAGTTTCAAAAAAGTGGTACTTTGCTATTTATTTTGTAAACAGTGGTATGTTGCTAATAATTTTTGCGAAAAGTTGTAAATGGCCAATTTGGTCAGGTGTTTAAGCCTAAATTTTGTTTATGGGAGAGACTGAATAGTGGCACTGAGTGACAAAACTTTAATTTTATTTTATTTTTTTAAGAGAAAACAAAACTATATTTTGTTATTCAAAAAGTATTTGCATTCTCTGGCTTTTTTAATGAGCTACTCGGATATTGGAAAATGGTCTTTTGTCTATAGGGGTGTCAATCCGGGTTAGCGTGTCGGGTTCGTGTTGTGTTGAAGTAGGGGTATTCGACTAAATGGCTCAACCCTAACCCGACCCATTTAATAATCGTGTTAGGATCTTTCAACCCTAACCCGACCTATTAATAAGGCGGGTTGACCTGACCCAACCCATTTGACATGCTTAATAAACGAGTCGTGTTGGGTTGACACGAATGTAACACAATTCATTTCAACCTGCATAATATTAAATATAACATCCATCTAGATATAATTTTTTTTACATCCCAAAAAGCAGTGCATACACTTCAAGTCTTCAACCCACATTCAAAATAATATAGTTCAACAAAAATAAACATTCATCTAGAAATAAGTTATTTACACTCTAAAAGAAATGCGTACACTTCAACCCAAATGCAAAATAACAAAGTTTAACAAAAATAAAAATAATATAGTTCAATAAAAATATAATATTCTTGGAACTCGCCAAATGCTAAGTATTAATATTGAAAGAATTTGAGCAAATAGTAGACTAATTCTGACTATGACCATGATTATCATCCATAGATTCTTTGTTGATGTTCAAATTCATAATATCTTCCACAAGCTCATCCAATTTCATTTGTGTAAGTTCTATGCCAAAAAAAAAAAAAAAAAAAAGGTATTAGTAGTTCTAGAGTCTATAAAGTTTCAATTTCCAATTATATCCCTTGTAAATTTTTGTAATTACTTACTTTTCTTTTTAAATTTAAAATATATGTTGGATATAAAAGATATTTGACAAATCTAAAATAAAATAAATATTAATTTGTTATACGAGTTAAAGAGGTTGTGTTAAGTGGATTATTTCGGATTGACAAAAATAAATTGACGTGTCAAACGTGTCTATTGCGGGTTACGCGGGTTGACCCGTTTATGACCTGTTTCTTATCGTGTCGCTATCGGGTCGACCCGTTTATGACCCAAACCCATTAAAGCCCAACCCTAACCCGAAAAAACCCGTGTCAGGTTTGTGTCGTGTTCGCGGGTTGGGTTGAACATTGACACCCCTATATATACACAAACAAAAAATTAACAAACAAAACATAATAACCAAAAAAGAGAGAGGAGTGGGTGTGTGAGACTTAAAAGAAATAAACCTAAAGTCAAGAGATTGTGAGAATCTGAGAAATTAGAGAGATCGGCGGTGAGAGTTAGATGGAGAGGCAGTGAGATCATTGCTTAGCAGTGGCAGTGTGGCAAGGTGTGGCGACTAGAGCTTGATGAGTGGGAGCGTGTAGTGTGACACAATAAGTTGAGAGAGGCTGAAGCCGTTGAAAGGCATGAATATGAGAGAGACTATAAGGTGCAGTGCATTGCGGTTTCACTAATTTGTGGGCAGTTATGGTGCAGTTTGAGCAATTTTTGTAGTTTTTGCGATTTGGTGAGCACCGTTAATCAAAGGTATAAAGTTAGCTCTTTCATTGTGCAAGCACAAGCCTTCCATTAGAATCTCGTCCCCTCTCTCATGTTTTGTATTATCAATTACAAAAATTAGTTGCTAACCCATGCAATGCATGGGAATAGCTACTTGATGAATTTCAAGGAAAAAAAAAAAAAAAAAGCAATGTTATTTTATTTAGTAGTTTTTTTGTCGAAATGAATAAGAGATATAATGTTACGTTTCTAATTTAGTTTGTGTTATATATATAGGTATACAAGATAAGTTGTAATATATATACCAAAATGTGTCTATTGAAAGGTCATAACCATTCAACTTAATATACCAAAAGGTGCCTATTGAATGAAAATGTGTATATTGAATGAACAAGTGCCCATTAACCGAAAAGGTGCCTATTTAATGAAAATGTGCCTCTAGACTGAAAATGTGCAAATTGAATGAAAAAGTGTCTATTGCCTAACATGGTACTTATTGAATGAAAATGTGCTTATTGACTGAAAAGGTACCTATTAAATGAAAATGTGCCTATTGATAAAAAATGTGCATATTGAATGAAAATGTGTCTATTGAAGAGTCATAATTCTTTGGATATAAATAGTAGTTCATATTCATTTGTTAACTTCTTCCCTTTCATCTTTTTTAGAAACACAAGAAACATGTGGGTATTCTCCAAAATTGTTATTTGTAAGTAAAGTTTTCTTTTGTTAACTAGTGAAAAGGTCCATGAATCAAGCCACACAAATGGTAGCAACAATAATTTTGAACAATTTGTTCATTTGGTAATTTGTTCTCAATTTTTTCTCTTTCATCTTTCTTAGAAACACAAGCAACGTGTGAGCAAAGGCGTAGCCAAAAATAAGTACTTGGGGGACCAGGTTTTAGTAGAGATATACTAAAAATAATTCATAAGTCTATTGAATACAAAATTATCAACTTTGATATATCATCATATTCTTGAACATTTATGAACATAAAAAATACTGTCTAGTTCAATGTAAACATACAAAAATATCCAAAAAAGACATTCACATAAATCATGCCTAGCAATGATTTTTTATGGAATAAAATTCATCCATTATCATCTCTACAATGAAATTCCTTGTGATTTCCTTCTCTATATAAACTATCATATTATCTGCCAAAAGCTCATCCTTAATTCTACTGCGAAGTCTTCTTTTTAACAACTTCATAGTTGAAAAAGTTGGTTCTGTAGTTGTTGTAAAAATTGGAAGGGTCAATACAAGACGAATAAGTCTATCAATCAAAAATAGATTTTAGACTTTCTTGAAATTTTTAATCCCCTACATAGCTCAGAAATTGTACTCATATTCTGAAAACCTGGATGTTTTGTCACATCAAGCTCATAATGTTGCGATTGAGACTCCAAAAGTTCTTGTTTTTGTTCAGTGAAATATTAAGGATAATATTTCTTAACCAAATTGCATATATCAACAATTTTAAATAATCTAAAAGCATCCTTAGGATTTAAAGCTAAATTAAGAATTACAAGTTTCGTTGTTAGCTCACAAAATCTACTTTTCAATTCTAGCAATTGAAACTCTATCGCAACTATAAATATACCAATTCTAAAATGATGTTCTATTGTTAAATTTTCATCTTGACGACAATATCTACCTCGAGCTTTAGTGTAATGAGCATTCATATTAGGAATATCAATTTCATGTTGCTCACAAAATGATATAACACTAGCAAGTAAAGGCTCCCATTCATCATCTCTCAACTTTTGAATAAGTGATTTTGTAGTTGAAACTAAATACATGGCATTTAAAAGGTCTTGAGAATGTTTTTGCAAAGCTTGACAAAGAAAATTAGTAGTTCCCATTATCTCTTTCATCGAGTGCAAGATTAAAATCAATTCAAATGATGTTAATACCTCATAAGCTCCCTCGGCATCACCGCATTGTTTATAGTTAGCTCCTTCCTTAGAGGTAGTGTTAATACCTCATAAATGTTTTATTATCAAACTACAAATAGATTGAAAATGAGATCCCCACCTAGTATCTCCAGCTCATTGCAAAGTACCAATTTGGTTGCTCCTCTTCAAATTCTCTAGTGATTACTCGAATTTTATTCTTATAAATCATCAGGGTATATTCTATAATAGACAAGTAATTGCGATTAAAAGGCTTTCAATAGAGTTTGGACAAGGATATCTAGAATTTAAGAGTGAGGTTCTATTGGTTGCTAAACTTCGACACTGTAATTTAGTCAAACTCTTAGGGTTTTGCATGGAAAGGAAAGACCGGCTTTTGATATATAAGTTTCTACCAAATACAAGTCTTGATCACTTCCTTGTTGGTATGTCTGCACTTCTCTCTATCAAGTTGTGTTCATAAATTTTCTTTTGGGTTACATGACTAGTCAAAAAATATCTCCACATTTTTAATTAATTACATCATATCATTGATTTGTTACATAGATCCTATTAAGCGTGTACATTTGGATTGGCAAAAGTGTTACAAAATCATAGGAGTTACTACTTGGGGGGCTTCTTTACCTTCATGAAGGTTCGCAGCTTCGAATTATCCATCGTGATCTTAAAGCTAGCAACATACTTTTAGATGAAGAAATGAATCCCAAGATTTTAGATTTTGACATGGTAAAATTTTTCTTACTAGATCAAACTCAAGTAAATAGAAGTAGAATTATGGAGACCTAAAGTATCTTGAGAGTAGAGAGCCAATTTTTATTTTGTTTCTTGGAAATAAATTCAAAGTAAAATTACTAATGCCCACCATGTAATGGATATATGGCTCCAGAATATGCAATGCATGGACAATTTTCAGTGAAGTCTAATGTCTTTAGTTTTGGTGTGTTAGTATTGGAAATAGTGAGTGGGCAAAGGAACACTACTTTTGAAAATGGAGAGAATGTGGAGGATCTTCTAAGCTATGTAAGTATGATCAATTTTAGTACATTTCCTTCTCTTTTTTTTTAGTATAGCACTAGTACATATGCATGAAATTGGAAAAATAAAATTAGTGATTAAGTGCATTCCCCCTCTTAAATATTGTGTAGTTGTTGCAAAGGTAAACCTTATTTTTGCCAATAATAATATTCCCAAAAATCATTTTTTTAGAAATAGTCAGTTGAAGCCTAAAAATTGACTTTCCAAAAATAGTAATAGTCCTCAAAGAAGGAGAAATCCAAATAAAAATAACAATAAGAACCAAGGAAGCAAGGAAGCGGAGATTTTTTTTTTAGTCAGGAGAGATACACAAAAATTATTGTACATAATTGATTTGATAATAGTGAATTGATTCGGAATTTATCTTGTGGTTTTTTCTTTCAAGGAGAAAGGGTTTTTCACGTAAATACTTGTGTTATTGTATGTGATTGCTATTTTGAATTAATAGTTTTGATGATAACATTATTCGGAACCTGATGGGACTGACGAACTAAACTTCCATGGATGATATCATCGTTACCAACAAGGCCATCCCCTAAGACGAGCTGATCAGATGTCCACATCATTGACGAAGGTAGCAAAGCCATTCAACATAGGCAATAATACCTCGAGCGGTTACAAAGACAGCTGTATGAACCGTTGGAAGCCCATTGAAGTCCACATTATTAAGCACAAGGCGTTACCAAGAGAGGCATTAAGGCCACAATAACTGCCACAACGGCTAAAGGCTGTAGAAGCATATATAAGGCCCTCACAAGCACCAACACAAGGTAGATAGACAAACTCAAAAATACTTGTTGTGGTCCCATTACATTACTTTATTTTTTAGAGCTTCCTTGTACTGACTTTGGCATCGGAGGTGTTGTGGCAGGCACCACATTGGTGACCACTCTGAGGGAGCCACCATACCATTTCTACTGTTACAGAGATGAGGGCTTGGCTCCATCTGGACGCATCCACTTTGACTGACAAATTTGCACTTCATCAGAACCCAACGCACAAACCTTGAGAAATTTCCTAAAGGTTCTTCCACGAGCCATATGACAAATCTAGGACCAAGAACAACCAGAACGCCATGAGTAAGAGTGTCATAATTATCAAGGGCTCCCTTGACAAAATGGCAAAGTTAATGACCCGGGCCCATAAACATCCAGAACGCCATGAGTGCTCGGCGTAACCAAAATCATGTAGAAGGAAGTTGCTAGGAGAACCCTTTTATTAATTAAGTTTGACGGAGAAAATGGGCTTTTGCCCTTTTTTAAAAAAATATCCAGCAAAATGTCTCATATCTGAAACTATTTAGGGAAATGCCCTTATTTTGAAACTCGATTTATGGACAATCAAGTTATAGCGAACTGAAAATTTAAAAAAATAAAAAATAAAAAAAAAATTCTGGAACTCGAGTTCCATTCAAAGAACTCAAGTTCCATGTGAAGTACTCGAGTTCCTTGAAAAAAATTCAAGTGGAATTTGAGTTCCATGAACTTGAGTACTTTACATGGAACTCAAGTTCCAAAAAAAAAAAAAATTCTAAGTTCACGTTCGCTTAAACTTGATGTTCCAAAAATCAAGTTATACATTTGAAACTCAATTTTTAGAAAATCGAGTTTTAAAACAGGAGTATTTCTTTAATTAGTTTCAAACATGGGGCAATTTGTTGGATATTTAAAATTATTAAAATTAAATAATTAAAAAAAAATTATTCTCCCTAAAACTTGTTGTATTGGATAGTGAATTCTCTTCTTTCACTTTAAATGTTGAGGTCCTAATATATCCAATTAGGGGGACATAGATTTCAAGCCTGGACGTTCCCTAAAAGCTGAGGGAGGTATACGTTCCAGCTAACATGTCGGCAGAACTCAGATTTGACTTGTCCATTAGTATTTTATAAGGATGTGGAGCCATGTGTATTGTCGATTCAAAGAGATCTTATCCTACCTCCGGTTCCTTTTCTTTTGTGTCTCTGACAATATGGGAGTGAAAGGTATTCACTTCGAGATGTTTCTTCGTAATAAAGTGACTGAAAGGTGGTTGAGAATTTTTTTTTTTTTTTTTGGGATGAATGAATAATTTTATTCAGGAAGAAAGCACCTACAAAACAACAAGACACCCAGCCTCCCTCTTGATAACCTTAACAAATTAAACAGGATGGGCTGTTACCAATGTCAAAAAAAACTAGTCATCAAAATAACTCCATTTATCTATGATGTCGGAGTAGCATTTTCTTTTGGTATCATATTTGGATGTGCTTTACTTTTGTTTAAAGCATTATAAAAAAAAAATGAAGGGAAAATTTCTGCTTTTTGTTTTATTTTATTATTATTATTATTATTATTTTTTTTTTTTTGAAGTGTAAGATCGTTAACATTAACTCAACAGGCCAATACTTGCCAAATGTACTTTAAATTTTTTTTTTTTTATTAGATGTGAATTTTAATAAATCACCACTGGATTATATTTTCTTCTTATATCCATTATACTTGCAAAATTTTCAGAATATTAAAGATCAACATGTCATCAATCAAATATTTAATTTTTAAGTTTTTGTAATCTAAAATTATACATGAAAAATAAGTTTATGAATCAAATAGTAAATTACATTTAATTAATATGAAGTTTGATATGTATGTTAACAACATAAAGACTATGTAATTCAACCGTTAGTTTTTCAAAATATATAGCCATGTTAATTTTTTTTTAAAGGGAATTATAATCTTATACTACAACCAATTTTATAGCCAAATTTTATCTATTTTAAAATTCTTATCTCAAATTTATTGTGCAGATGCAAATTCTAAGAAGTAAGAACATCTTTTTGGTGTTTCAGCTTCAACTTTATGTTATGACAATTTTGTGATTATTGGATCTTTGCTTAATACCATCTCTTTTCTTTTCTTTTTTCTTTTTTCGTTCCTTATTTCCAGAAAACGGTACTGTTTTCCTTCATTTGTCATTATCGATACTGTCCCTCTCTTCACCATCGACAGCACACACACCTAACTTGTTGGTTAATGCCAATTTGGACTCTTGATGGGTTAATTTGAAGAAAGTGAAGTTTGGGTTGATGAATGATGCGTTCAATACTGAATACAGACAACACACAGCATACTCACTCACAAATTAAACCACTCCGTACCAATCTTCAATGCAAGGTTATGGTTCCTCTCTCTCTCTCTCTCTCTTTTATTTTTATATTTTTGTAAGAAATGGGTGTGGGCTTCAAGGAATTGACATGAATGGCTTCCGTTCTACGATAATGAGAAGAAAGCTTGTGGTCGTAAAACCTTTATACAGAAAACATTTTGTACATTTGTATAATTGCATCATAGTTTCTTCTAAGAAGTTTCTATATATACTAGTAGCATACTAGCATGTCTAAGTTATGCACATATTAATTAAAATTAAAATATCAAGTAAAGAAGTGATTTGACCAAAATCATTGAAATGACAATAAAATATTTAATTAAAAAAATAAAAGAAAATACCTTAAGTTGGGAGATTATTTAGTAATACCAAAGCTTTTGTCATCAATAGATGATTAAAATAATTATTTAAATTTATTGTAAATGTTTCCAAAAAAATTGTAACAGAGTTTAAATTGAAATATTAATTTGAATTTCTTTGAACTTTAAATACATTAATAATTTTGATATACTTGTAGTGTGACGAGATTCTTTTATGAGTCAAGACTCAAGATAAAAAGCCTTAAATGTAAAAAATAAAGTGAGAAGATAATTTTTCCACATGAGTCAAGGGGGGAAAAATAATGTATTCACATAAGGAGAAAAACACACACACGTGTGTGTATATATAGAGAGAGAGAGAGAGAAGAGCACACTCCCATATGTATGTCACAATTTTTACTGTATATAATATTTAATATTGATCTCATTACAATTTAGCAAATGAAAATTGAGAAGGCCTTGTAAAACATATTTGAGGCACGACCATAGTTTTAAAAACAGACCTAACCGTTCGGTTTGACCAAGTTAACTAGGAACCAATTCAAAGACTAGTTTTTTAGTCACAAACCTAACCGTTCGGTTTGGCCAAGTTACCTAGGAACCAATTCAAAGACTGTTTTTTTAGTCACACAGTACTTGCTTATTACACAATATTATTGGTGCCTTTTTATTTTGTTCCCTAATTTTTTGACATGAAGATTGCATTTTGTTTACTACAAAGCCACAGGATTAGCTACAAGGAAAAGTGGAACTTTTTTGTGTACTGTAAGACCGATTGCTTCTTCCATATCTAAATCTTGTCTTCTTATCCCATCAGGCAGTTCCCAATCAAAACGATGCAAGAGATTTGCTAGTGCAAGCTCTATTAAAAGGACTCCAAAGTTCATTCCAGGACAGCCTCTACGACCATAACCAAATGTTAAAAACTCGAAGTGTTGCCCTCTAAAATCAACTAAGCAATCCAAGAATCGCTCAGGTTGGAACTCATTTGGATTCTTCCAATACTTAGGATCTGTTCCTATTGATTTTGCATTGACAAACACTCTTGTCTTCGCTGGAATATGGTACCCTTCAATCATGCAGCTATCTATTGTTTCTCTTGGAATTAATGGGACTGATGGATAGAGTCTCAATCCCTCCTTTACAATGGATTTTAGGTACACAAGTTTGGGAAGGTGGTTTTCTTCCACCTTTGCTTTTCCCTTTATAGCTCCTCTCACCTCAGCTTGTGCTCTTTGCATTATAGATGGATTCCTTATCAGCTCAGCCATTATCCAAACTAGGGTGGCTGAAGATGTCTCAGTGCCTGCAAGGAACATGTCCTGTATTGTCCAAAAATTACAAACCAACACAGTTAAAAGACACAACAATTTCACAATTTTTTCACAATTTATTGAGGCGATAGATGAGTGCAATATTACTTTTCAATGGGACCACCACTAAAATCGCTTTATCGTACATTATCAATCACTAGCATGTAGTCCGTGCTTACGCACGGAAATATTAACAATTGTGATGATAAGATGTTTATCTTAGTAGATTCAATTTCCACATTGAGCATTATGAATGGAAGTAACTTAACACCAACATTAAAAAATCAAATTGGACACATAGCACAAAATTAAACTACAATTAGAAATTAATTTGATTCAATTTGAATTCTAAAATTGAACTTCAACTTAATATAATATATATGATTATATTTTTGTCACTTTTAACAAATTAACAAAATCTTAATCCAGACACAGTAAAAACTATTAAAAAATAAGAACTAATCATTGAGCTTGGAATCTTCTTGGAGGCGCCAATGAAGCGCTAATGTATGAGAGTGTGAAGCAAGGAAGAGTGGGATTGAACATTGTGTTTGAACCCGGCCTTGCTCTAAAAAATCCGTAAGGAGGAGGAGAGGGCAGTGTGTGGATCTAGTTGGTAGAGGTTGAGAGAGGAGGAGACATGGGATGAAGATATGGAATTAGGAGGAGATGATGTTTTACTTTTATAGTCTTTCTCGTTGGACTCCTTGGTTCTGGTTGTGGGATTAGAAGAGCTCCAGACTCTATTGAGATCACCCATAAAAGTGTGCAGGTGAGATGTTCTTGCTTAGGCCAATGAATATTATTATTGTGGTTTTCTTGGCTTCCGTGTTAAATGTTAATGCATCATTTATTTGGGCACAAAAATTAGAAAATTTAGATAAGATACATGACACAAAATTGGAGTCCAATTTATAATCTTCATGAAAGTGTGCAGGTAAGATGTTTTTGCTTAGGCCAATGAGCATTATTATTGTGGTTTTATTGGCTTCCATGTTAAATGTTAATGCATTATTTATTTGGGCACAAAAATTAGAAAATTTAGATAAGATACATGACACAAAATTGAAGTCAAATTTATAATCTAATTAAATTTTTTTTTGAATTTTGGTTAGGACAAGTGGCGCAAAATTGAGAATTCAATTGAAATCTAATTGGATTTTCTCTCTGCTTCACCTATTATTATATATATATATAGACAAGCTACCAAGCTACCATTTTAACATGTGAAAATGGTTATAAAAGTTGTTTTGTCTTTGGATTTATTGATTATTAAATTTCTGACTTTATGACTTAGACGGGTAGAATTTTATAAAGTAAAATGTCTTGTATTGTCCAAAAATACTAAATTTGCAATATACTTTATGGCTACTTAGAGTATCCACAGCCGGAATTCTCATCTCATTATATTTTACCATCCCAAAAAGTCACTTTATCAATTATACAATATAATTTTACAATACTCCTAGCATACAATACTCCTAGCATCTCAACTTTTATTTTCCTATTCTACTCATTAAAATAATATTTTTACATAATAAAATAATATATCCCTAAACCCAAATAAAAACCAAAACCCAATACCCAAATCACAACCACATGTTACTAGAACATACCCAAACTATTGCTTGAAACCCCAACCACAAACTCTGGCAACCACGGCAACCCACAAAATCAAAATCAAAATCAAACCAAACCACAGCAACCCCCAACTCCACCACCATGAACCCATAAAAAAAAAAAAATATATATATATATATATATATATAAAATAAACCAATTCCTTTAAGCACTGATCACAGCAAAAAAAAAAAAAAAAAAAAAAAAAACCCAATCCAGAACTTAGAGAAGATGATCCACCACGATCCACGGAGAAGACGAGAAGCTTGGTGTTGGCAACGATGGAGAGAGAGAGAGGGGATGAGAGAGAAGAGAAAGGCTGGGTCAGGTGGCTTGCGGTGGCCTTGACGGTGCCTTGCAGTGGGGCCTGTGACAGTGAGTCCGGCCATGGTGGTTTGGTGATGGCATTCATGTCCACCATGGTTTTGGGTCTGAAGAGGAGAGAACAAACAAGAGAGAAGAAGACAAGAGAGAGAGGGAAATGAAAGAATGAGAAAGGACGAGAGAGAAGAATCAAATAATATAATAATAATTTATAATTATACAATGTTGCTACAATACCATCTTACAAATAAGATGGTACTGTAGCAGTATTGTAAAATTGTTTACAATTGACACATTTTGCAAGTCCGACTGGAGCAACATTTGAAGGCTGAAATGCTAAAATATCTCAACATATGTCATATAGCATTTGGGCTGCGGATGCTCTAAGGATGGCAAAAGTTTATATAGGAAGATATAAAATTAAATCAATGTCACGGATTGCCCTAGAATTGCAAATTTTCTTTATGGTTTCCACCAAGGCTGGCAAAAATTTATAATGTAACATGCATATTATATAATATAACACGTAGCCATGAATAAAATATAATAATTAAATAAGATATCATCCATCAATATGGCAGAACGGTACCTCTCTAAATGTTAAAGTTTAAACGAGAATGAATGATTCCGGGGTGTTTGGTAGTGTAATTAGAATAATAATTTTCAGTATTTAAATAATATTGCACATATTTTCATATATTTTTTTACCCATACGTATTTTCATAAACTACAAACAATATTATTAAAACAACATTACTAAACACCCTCTTAAACTCTAAGGGTCCGTTTAGATACAACTTATTTTTACTAAAACTGAAAACTGAAAACACTGTAACAAAATAATTTTTAAATGTGTAAATAGTACCGTAGAACCCATTTTTAATATTTTTTTTGAATAAAGTGACCATGGTTTTGTGAACAGTGATAAACTGTATATAAACAGTAAAATTTGTCTCTAAAAGCTGAAAAAAAAAAAAAAAAAAAAAAAAAAAAAAAAAAAAAAAAAAGAGGCGCAAATGCCAGACATAACATAATTCCTATCCAAACACTCACTAAGAGCATTAGCATTGAAGAATGCTAATGCCATATCTAAGGTCTTTTTGGCATTTCATAGCTAAAAAACATTTGCATAAAAAAATGTTATACCTCACTATTGCAAAATTTTTTGCAATAGTGCTACAGTACAATTCTAAACTTAGAATTTACTGTAGCACTATACTAAAAAAAAATATATATATATATATATATTTTATTCCACCCCTTAGTTGAAAAAAAGTGATGATGTGAAAGAAATAATAAAGAAAGATTAAAAAAAATATATTTTAATGAAAAAGTAAAATAATAGAATTTTTGGATGTAAGATGTATTATAAAATGGTATGGTATAATTGATAAAGTAACTTTTTAGGATGGTAAAATAGTATAGAATAGCATTCTTCAATGCTGATGCTCTAAATATCTTGATTGAAAACTAGTTAATTTAACTAGAAGTTCTTGCACATGCCTCATACTTTTGGAAAAGAATAGGATGCATAAACAAAGTAAAAGGAGCATACCGAGAGAACACCTTTGATATGGTCACTACCAAGGGCAATAGCTTGGTTTGAATCCTTCTGAACTCGAAGCAGTACATCAACAAGATCTTCACGTTCAGGTTCAGGCCTTCTGGGATCAAGGTGCTCCGCAATGACTTCCTCAAATGACTCATCCAATTCTCTAAAATTCTTTTCCAGCCTAGTTTCAAAACCATTAACCTTGTTGAGCCACCCCATCCATGGAAAGAAGTCTGCTATGTAAAACCCTCCCAATAATTCTTGTGTTTCACGAAGAGTCTCATGCAATCTACTCTTCTTGCTTTTATCTTCTCCGCAATCATACTTCTTACCGAAAGCCACACGACACACAATATTATTTGCTAGTGAGAGTGTCAATTCACTTAAATTAACCGAAACTGACGAAGCAGCAATGGAATCAAGCATAAGTGCAACCTCTTCATCCCTCACGGCCTGGAAACTTTGGACCCTCTTTGCACTAAAGAGCTCCAAGATTACAATTTTTCTAACCTCCCTCCAGTACCCACCATAGGGAGCAAATGACACGGTAGAGAGATTGTAACTAATCTTCTTTGTAGCATATAGTACAGGCCTGCCTGAGAAAACAAGATCATGGGTTTTGAAAATCTCTCTTGCTATATCAGCTGAGGAGATTACTAAAGTGGGGATTGAGCCTAGTTGCAAGAACATGAGGGGTCCATGTTCATCAGAAAGGTGTTGAAGTGATCGATGTGGTAAGCCACGAAGTTGGTGGAGGTTGCCAATTAGAGGCAACTTACGAGGACCAGGAGGGAGCTTCTTTGATTGAACAAGCTTCTTCCTTTGTTTGATCAGTAACAAAAATAAAATGGGTGCAAGAAAAGCAAAGAAAATGTAATAGCTTTGGAACAAGGAAGAGGAGGCACCCATGTCTACATGAATGTAATAATATAGTCCCATTGAAACTACATATATAGAACAACATAGCAAGATGTGCGCACTTCGTATATAATGTAATCACTGATCATTGTTCTCAGGGTGTATTTGTTTGGAAGTGAAATATAATAAATGGAAAACTTTGGAGAAAAAATAGGAAGGAAATAAAAAAAAATAAATAGTAAAATCCAGGTGTTTTCTCCCGAAACTCACCAAAGATTTTTCTCGTCAAAATGAAGAGAAAACTAAAGGGAGAAAATAAAACTATTTAATGGACAAAAATGCTCATATGCACTTACGCATGAGCTTCATGTACGTTGCTCTTCACTTTTTTTACTTTTTTTTCCCCCTTCCTCCGTGTTGCCTCCTCTTCTTCTTCTTTTTTTACCAGGCAGGCGTCCAGTATAGGTTGCTCTTTTTCTTTTCTTTTGCTTTTTCTTGTGTGTTTTTTGTTTATGTTTTGTTTTTTTCATTTAGATGTGATTTTTTTTTTTTTTTGGACATAATTTTTATTTTTTAATAAATATATGTGATTTCTTTTTTTTTGGGTCACTTTTTTTGTTTTAATTGGGTATTATTTTTTTAACAATGATATATAAGTAAATTTATACAAATTCACTTTTTTCATACCTCCACTTTTCTACTCCCAACCAAACAAAAAAAGGAAAATTAAAATTTTTTCTATTCTTCCACTTTTTCATCCTCTTACAATTTTTTATTCTCTCACTTTTTCACCTTCCAACCAAACGAATCAAAAACCTGCTGTATGATAGCCAATTCTCTTCTTTCACTTTAAATGTTGAGGTCCTAATCCAATTAGGGGGACATAGATTTCAAGCCTGGACGTTCCCTAAAAGGCTAGAAGCTGAGGGAGGTATACGTTCCCCTTGTCCATTAGTATTTTATAAGGATGTGGAGCCTTGTGTATTGTCGATTCAAAGAGACCTTATCCTAACTCCGGTTCCTTTTCTTTTTGTGACACTGACAATATGGGAGTGAAAGGTATTCACTTCGAGATGTTTCTTTGTAATAAAGTGAGAGTGACTGAAAGGTTGTTGAGATTTTTTTATTTATTTTTTATTAATGAATAATTTTATTCAAGAAGAAAGCACTTACAAAACAATAAGGCACCCAGCTTCCCTCTTGATAACCTTAACAAAACAGGATGCTCTGTTACCAATGTCAAAAGAACCAAAAAAAAACTAGTCATCAAACTCCATTTATCTATGGTTGAGAGTGGTCGGAGTAGCATTTTAAACTCAAAAGAATTCATAATTTCTTTTGGTATTATATTTGGATATGCTTTACTTTTGTTTAAAGCATTATAAAAAAAAAACTGATAAAAAAAATGAAGAGAAAATTTCTGCTTTTTGTTTATTTTTTTTATTTATTTTTTTTTTTTAAGTGTGAGACCGTTAACATTAACTCAAAAGGCCAATACTTGCCAAATGCACTTTTAAATTTTTTTTTTTATTATACTGAATTTTAGTAAATCCACGACTGAATTATATTTTCTTCTTATATCTTTCGTACTTACAAAATTTTCAGAATATCAAAGATTGACATGTCATCAATCAAATTTTTAATTTTTAAGTTTTTGTAGTCTAAAATTATAAATAAAAAATAAGTTTATAAATCAAATAGTAAATTATATCCAATTAATATGAAGTTTGATATGTGTGTTAACAATATAAAGAACACATAGTTCAATATTTAGTTTTTCAAAATATATAATTATGTTAATTTTTTTTTAGCGGGAATTATAACCTTATGCTACAACCAATTTTATAGTCAAATTTTATCTATTTTAAAAATCTTATCTCAAATTTATTGTGAAGATGCAAATTTTAAGAAGTAAGAACATCATTTTGTGTTTCAGCTTCAACTTTATGTTATGACAATTTTGTGATTATTGGATCTTTGCTTAATACCATCTCTTTTCTTTTCTTTTTCCTTTTCTTTTCTTGTTCTTCATTTCCAGAAAACAGTACTGTTTTCCTTCATTTGTCATTATCGATTCTGTCCCTCTCTTCACTTTCAACAGCACACACACATAACTTGTGGGTTAATGCTAATTTGGACTCTTGATGGGTTATTTTGAAGAAAGTGAAGTTTGGGTTGATGAATGATGCGTTCAATACAGACAACACACAGCATACTCACTCACAAAACCACTCCGTACCAAATCTTCAATGCAAGGTTATGGTTCCCCTCTCTCTCTCTCTCTCTCTCTCTCTCTATTTTATTTTTAAATTTTTGTAAGAAATGGGTGTGGGCTTCAAGGAATTGACATGAATGGCTTCCGTTCTACGATAATGAGAAGAAAGCTTGTGGTCGTAAAACCTTTATACAGAAACATTTTGTACATTTGTATAATTGCAAAGACAAACACTCTTGTCTCCGTTCTAAATCACAAAGTCTCTTTCAATAAAAATTGATTGATGAAGTTAGGGGGAGTGCTTTATCAGGTTCAAGGTAGTTCAAACTAAGTAAAATACTACCTAAAATACCGTGTTAAAAATAAAAATAAAAAATATTGGTGAGGTGTAAAATTGTGAAGGCCCCAAAGCTGAGGTGGCACACTCTTAAGAGATCATTTTTTTATTAACATTTGAATTTAGTAAATTTACCTTGCAACTTTCTATTAACATGAAGCAAACAAACACAACCATGTTAATATTTCTTAATAAGTGCTTTTTAAGAATCTGCCAATAACTACCAAAACATCCTGGACTTTGCATCAATTCCTAGTACAATGCCAACAGTTACCAATTATCACAATACAACTAACACTAAGTAAAATAGAAGCATAATGCATATTAGCATGTACAACAACAACAACAAAAATTCACAACCAGCAGCACCAGCCCTTTGTGACAAACAACAAAGCTGGACTTTGACTTATGGAGGGCCCTTTGTGAAGGAACTTTTTTTGTTTTTTGTACTCTGAAATGAGGTTGTTGCCACGATGGATAAAAAATTGAATAATTGTGACCATACACTCTGAGTTAAGATATGTAGGTCCGAATTCAAGTATTGGTGGTGCACTTAGGCTGCTTCCATCACTATCCATCATAAAAATTTAAAAAAAAAACCACAACAATGTCCAAGTTATCAACTTGCCATGGTCCACACCTCCTTTCTTTTCCACGAATTATGAACCACAAAAGCCACTGCTCTATCCCTTTCAACAATCCAATAAAATCGTATATCTCAAATGGTTTGCTTCTTGAGAATTTAAGACCAGAAAAAAAAAAAAAAAAATGAAATTGGTTTTCTATCAATTCATGACATGTATAAATAGACCAATACCCATATTGTATTTGTAAATACTTAAACTTTCCCTAAAACAATAATCCATACCCAGAAACCAAAAAAATATAAACAAATAGAGGGGAAGCATGTAAAACAGATTCTTTAATATAAAAGAAAAATAAAATAAAGGGGAAGTTATACCGTTAGGGATGTGTTAGGCAGATGAGGGTGGAGAGGCATTCGAGGATGGTTTAAGACTAGCGGCGGGATGGACGATGAGGAGGACGGTTAGGCCAGCAATGGGTTGGACGGCGGTGGGATGGGTAGGCCGATCGGTGAGGGAGTGAGAGGGAGAGTGAGAGAGAGAGTGAGGTTAAGGCCCTGTTTGGATTTTTTTTTTCACCCCTCATCACTCTTCACTCAATTTTCATCACTCATCACTCATCACACATCACTTAAAATACGTTAACTCCCTACACAAAGTTTGTTTGGCACCATCACTCACAATTTTCAATTATTCGTGGGCCCTATACCTGTAACTTAGTGCATCTTTTACTTTTTTTTTTCTTCAACCCCCAGTACTCACCGAACCTAATGAAAAAAAAAAAAAACCAAAAACCTGAACCCAATGAAAGAAGAAGAAGAAGAAGAAAAAACCCTAGAATTTTGATCCCAATGAAAAAAAAATTTAATGAAGAAGACCAAGACACAGCGTGAAAGGGAAAAGAAAAAGAAGAAGAAGAAGCCACCTAGTGTGAAAGGAAAAAGAAGAAGATGAAGACACAGAGCCCAATGAAGAAAAAAAAAGGGTCAAAAGTTGCGGCTAACTCTGACTATAGGACCCACTATGTAGTTTTAATTACAGAAATGCCATTGAAAACACCTAAAATGTGTTTTAAATTTCCATAACTCATTGCTCAAAAATCAGAGAATTGAGTGATGGAAACAAAAACCAAACGGACTTCTTAGCTATAGATCCCATCATTTTTGAGTTATGAGTTATGGAAATAGCAAATCCAAACAGCCCCTTAGCTTTTATATATATATATATATATATATATATATATATATTTGAGTGAGAGACCAAAAGTTTTGTTTAAGGGTTGTATGAGAGACCAAGGGCCCGTTTGTTACTGTTGTTTAAACAAAAGTTTTCAGTGTTTAAACAACATTACATGTATTTTCACACACTTTTTTACCCGCACATATTTCCAAAAAATACAAATAATGTTACTAGAAATCTCTTACCAAATGGGCCCCAAAAGTTTGAGTGGGAATCCTGAATATGTTATTGTGGCAAAATTTAGACTTATTGTGGTGGTTCTAAAACTGCTGCAATAAGTAAATAGACTTATTAAGGTGAAATGCAAACTTGTTGCTACGGTTATCAAAACTGTTGTAATAAGTATGACAACGTCAACACCTATTGCAGCAGTTTTAAACCGCTGTAATAGGTAATAAATAGTGAAGACCTATTACAACATTATTAAAACCGCCGTAACAGTCTTTCAAAAATAATAATTCTTAAAAAAAAAAAAAAAAAAAAAGGAATTACACCACTTTTGAAATTTGAAAGCTAGAACATTATAAGTACAATTTTGAAAGCTAGAATATTATTAACTCTGAAATTACATGCGTGTTAGCACTTTTGAAATTACAAGTACAATTTGTAATTACTACACTTTTGACCAAAATACCTCTAAAACATTAAAAAAAAAGACTAAAAATACCCCCTCAGCTTAAAAAATGATCGAAATACCCCCTAAGCATAAAAAATAACCAAAATACCCCCGTAAACCAACAAAAATGATCGAAATACCCCCTAAGCCTAAAAATAACCAAAATACCCCCCCTAAACCAACAAAAATGACCGAAATACCCTTGAAATCTAAAAATGACCAAAATACCCCCGAAACATTAAAAAATGACTATTGCAGCAATTTTAAACCGCTGTAATAGGTAATAAATATTGAAGACCTATTACAGCATTATTAAAACCGCCGTAACAGTCTTTCAAAAATAATAATTCTTAAAAAAAAAAAAAAAAAAAGGAATTACACCACTTTTGAAATTTGAAAGCTAGAATATTATAAGTACAATTTTGAAAGCTAGAATATTATTAACTCTGAAATTACATGCGTGTTAGCACTTTTGAAATTACAAGTACAATTTGTAATTACTACACTTTTGACCAAAATACCTCTGAAACATTAAAAAAAAATGACTAAAAATACCCCCTCAGCTTAAAAAATTATCAAAATACCCTCGAAGCCGAAAAAATAACCAAAATACCCCCGTAAACCAACAAAAATGATCGAAATACCCCCTAAGCCTAAAAATAACCAAAATACCCCCCTAAACCAACAAAAATGACCGAAATACCCTTGAAATCTAAAAATGACCAAAATACCCCCGAAACATTAAAAAATGACTAAAAATACCCCCTCAGCCTAAAAAATTATCAAAATACCCCCTAAGCCTAAAAAATAACCAAAATACCCTCCTAAACCAACAAAAATGACCGAAATACCCTTGAAACCTAAAAAATGACAAAAATACCCTTAAAACCTAAAAAATGACCAAAATACCCCCGAAACATTACAAGTGATGAGAAATGGAGGCAAAATGATTGGTGGACTCAATCCTCCACCTACTCCACATCGGAACATTCCAAATTTATACCCCTAAACCTATAAAATGACCAAAATACCCCCTAAGCCTAAAAAAATAACCAAAATACCCCTTAAATTTAAAAAATGATCAAAATACCCCCAAAAACTAAAAATTTATCAAAATACCTTTGAAACCTAAAAATGACCAAAATACTCTAAAGACCTAAAAAATGACCAAAAATACCCCCTTTAACCTAAAAATGACCAAAATACCCCCTAAGCCTAAAAAAATAACCAAAATATCCCCTAAACCTAAAAAAAATAATCGAAATACCCTTGAAACCTAAAAAATAACCACAATACTCCCAAAACCATAGGAAATGACCAAAATACCATGGAAACTTTAAAAATGGCCAAATTACCACTAAGCATTAAAAAGTGACCAATATACCCCCTAAGCCTAAAAAATAACTAAAATACCATGGAAACTTAAAAAATTAATAAAATACTCCTAAAACCTAAAAAATGACCAAAATAACCTTGAAACCTAAAAAGTGACTAAAATACCCCAAGACCAAAATACCTTCGGACATTTTTTAGGTGTATGAGGTATTTTGGTCAATTATTTCGTTTCGGGGGTTTTTCAATCATTTTTCAGGTCTTAGGGTGATTTTGGTTATATTTATGTTTCAAGAGAATTTCAATGGGTATTTTGGCTATTTTTTAGGTTTTAGATGTATTTTAGCCAATTTTTATGTTTAGAGGGTATTTGGTCATTTTTTAGGCTTCGGGGGCTATTTTGGTTATTTTTTAGGTTTCGGGAGTGTTTCAAACATTATTTATGTTTCAGAGATATTTTGGTCATTTTTTAAGTTTTGTGGTTTATTTCGGACTTTTTTTTACGTTTATGGGAGCATTTTGGTCATTTTTAAGGTTTAAGGGGGTATGTCGGTCTTATTTTAGGCATCAAGGGTATTTTGGTCATTTGTATGCATTGGGGATATTTTGGTCATTTTTAGGTATTAGGGGTATTTTGGTCATTTTCCTAAGTTCGGAGGTATTTCGGTCTTTTTTTTTTTTTTTTTTTTTTTTTTTTTTTTTTTTTTTTTTTACGTTTAGAGGGATATTTTGGTAAATTTTAGGAAGAGCCTCTTAAAAACCAAAAAAGAGTAAATCTTATTACAGCGCTTTTAAAAGCACTATAATAGGGTCTACTCATAAAGGAAATGAGTAACCCCTATTAAAGAAAAATCGTAACCCCTATTACAGCGCTTTTAAAAGCGTTGTAATAGGGTCTACTCAAAAGGAAAAGAGTAACCCTTATTACAGCACTTTTAAAAGCACTATAAGAGGGTCTAATCATAAAGGAAAATAGTACCCCTATTACAGCGCTTTTAGAAGCGCTAAGCTGGGATTTAATCTTTTTCACTTGGGTAAACCCTATAGCGGCAGTTTAGAACCACCGTAATAGGCTGTTTACAACAACCAAAAAAAAAAAAAATCAGCCCTATAGCAACGCTTGTGAAACACTATAATAGGTCCACCTATAGCAGTGGTTTTGAAAGCACGAGCTTTGACCGGCTGTAATAGGTCAACCTATATCAGCGGTTTCTAAAAGCGCTGCTATACGTTGACCTATTACGGTGGTTTTGGAAAGCGCTAGGAAAAAAAATGCTCAGGTTTAGGCCTTCTGGGATCAAGGTGCTCAGCAATGACTTCCTCATATGACTTATCCAGTTCTCTAAAATTCTTTTCCATCCTAGTTTCAAAACCATTAAACTTGTTGAGCCACCCCATCCATGGAAAGAATTCTGCTACGTAAAACCCTCCCAATAATTCTTGCATTTCACGAAGAGTCTCATGCAATCTACTCTTCTTGCTTTTATCTTCTCCGCAATCATACTTCTTACCAAAAGCCACACGACACACAATGTTATTTGCTAGCAAGAGTGTCAATTCACTTAAATTAACCGGACCTGACGAAACAGCAATGGAATCAAGCATAAGTGCAACCTCTTCATCCCTCACAGCCTAGAAACTTTGGACCCTCGTTGCACTAAAGAGCTCCAAGATTACAATTTTTCTAACCTCCCTCCAGTACTCACCATATGGAGCAAATGCCACATTAGAGAGATTGTAACTAATCTTCTTTGCAGCCTATAGTACTAACCTGCTTGAAAAAACAAGATCATGGGTTTTGAAAATCTCTCTTGCTATATCAGCTAAGAAGATTACTAAGTGGGGATTGAGCCTAGCTACAAGAACAAGAAGGGTCCATGTTCATTAGAAAGGTGTTGAAGTAATCGACGTGGTAAGCCACGAAGTTGGTGGAGGTTGCCAATTAGAGGCAGCTTACTAGGACTAGGATGGAGCTTCTTTGATTGAACAAGCTTATTCTTTTGTTTGATAAATAAGAACAACAACACAATGGGTTCAAGAAAAGCAAAGAAAATATAATAGCTTTGGAACAAGGAAGAAGAGGTACCCATTGCTAAATGAACGTAATAGTATGGAACAACAATGCAAGATATATATAGGCACAATCCCATAAAATAGTAATTCTAGCTAGTAATACATAAAAAGTCATAACTTTTACCACAATTTTTGCCACAACTATCTTACATGGCATATTATGATAGGTTGTTTATCACTTTAACATGAAATCTCTTTTTTTTTTTTTTCTTTTTCTTTTTTTAATTTATTACTTACAATCTGCCACATGAACAATTGTGGAAAAAATTGTGATTGTTTATGTGGTATGGTTTTCAAACCTAGGCCGTTCAAAAAACTAGTAAAGGGTAAGGTTTAAGGTTTTTAAAGTCGGACTAGAGTTCGACTAATGTTGAACCGTGATAATGTCGAACCGTGATAATGTCATAATTAGTTTAATAATTAATAAAAACACAAACACAAATATAGATATTGAATTTATAAAATTAGCAAAATTGACAAAGAAATTATATATTTGGAAAAATTAAATGATTTTCAAACATATTTTTAGAAATTAAATAAGAAAGTTAATAAAATAATAAAGCATTAACAGTTTAATTAATTTTTGAACTACACAATTCTGAATATCTTTGAAGGATTTTAATTATATATATTTGTATATATTCGTAAATATTCCCTTTTAGAGATGAATTTAAAATATATGATATAATAAAATTTTATGAATATTAGTTATATATAATATAAAATAAAAGCAGTAATTAAAGTTTATTAAATTAGTAGTATGAAATTCTATTAAGTTTACTTCAAATATAAACATGATGGTACATTTTATTGATTTTTTTTTTTCCAATTTTTCAAGGTAGCCTGGACTGTGATTAAACCCCTACCAGTTCTACCCAAACCATCCAATGTTATGGCAATTCACATAATTTCTTTGAAATTCAGTTTTGCATGACCCAAAAACCGAATTTCAGTTCGGTTTCCAGTTAACCCAGTTGGATCGGTAGATCTTGTCCAAATCTCACAAACTAGAATTTTTGTAAAATGTTGGGATCCTATTATTGGTAAGTAGGGCTACTTAGATTTGAAAATATGAAAAATTATTAGATACTTCTGGAATACCATAAATGCGTATTCCCTCCTCTCACATGAATGGTGGGTCCCACTATGAATTTAATTTGTGGAACCCACTATTTATATGAGAGGAGGGAGTACGCATTTATGGTACTCCAGAAGTACACAATAATTTCCCTTGAAATGTGGGCTGGAAGTAACTATTCCCCTAGTTAGGAGTTTCGGTGGGACTCAACTACGAGTGATTCACATATATAAAAAAAAACTACAAGTTGAGTTAACTATATTTTATAACTATATGTGGAATCATGCGCTCTCTAAAAAAAAAAGGACAAGCAATTAGCAACTCAGTCAAAAAAGGAAAAAAAAAATTTAAGAAAGAAGAAGAAGAAGAAGAAGAAGAAGAAGCAATTACATAAGTCATCGGAATCTAAGAGACTGGTTGGGACCTTGAATTGAGAATCTATTTGGGTGGAAGAGATAGTCCCTGTACGGCATTCAAATGTGATTTAACCAAATAGCCAATCATAAATTGGCTTCACAATTAAAAGTTTTCTCCCCATTTGACCGACTATTTTTTTTTTTTTTTTTGATGAGGGATTAGTTAATTGTATTAATTGGAAGAAAAGGAAAGTAATGTGTTTTCTTTGGAACATGGATTTTAATTAACTCTCCTTAATCCAAGTTGTAGGGTCATAATTTGAAGCTCGAGCCCAAAATTTATGGGGGAGCAAATCTGGAGACCAGACTTGTAACAAAGTATTACGAACTTTATTTAAGAATCAATCTCCTCGAGTAAAATCCGAGGACGTCTCTCCCTAGTAAATCTACATTATCTTTCTTTCTTTATCATCAAGACCTATTGGTCGATCATCTGGTTCACTAAGGTCCAAGTTTCCAACTCATTCTCTACAAATTCATTGCATTGGGCTCATTGGACCAAGACTCCATACATTTTGGACTCGGGCTCCAAATTATGACTCTACACAAGTTATGAAATCAACAATGACTAAAGCATAGTTTGCTAGTAAATGAGTTGGTGTGTTACCAATATTTGAGATTTCTTTTTAGGTGTGAAAATGTTATTTAGTTCCAAATTAACCAATAACTAAAAATTAATTTTTCATCATAGAATGTGTGACTAATTGTTCGTATTAATTCTTTATGGGAGTTCAAAAGTGTAGAACTCATTAATCTCCCACGCATAGAAGCTAAAAAAAAATCATTCTATTTCTCTCTCAATGAAACAAAACTGAAATCAAGAGACAAAAAATAATAATAATAATAAAAATCAATTCCAAACCTCAATCTTTTTTGTAGGGATGGCTAGTGTGGGGTCCAATAGTTTATGGGACCGGCCCACGCGCTTATGGGAAGCCCACCGGTCCTAAACTGAAGGAGGCCAGGGCCCAAGCTCTAAACTAGGAAACATAAGAAGTGGCCCGAAGACACAGCCGAGGACGGTTTCGTCCTCGGCAGGTCCAAAACCTCATGGATAGAAATGGAACACGAGTAAGCTAGAAAGCTAGAAAGATCAGAAAATATCCTGGGGAAGTTGTCTTTAATACCCTTCCCTGACGTGACACTGCCCCTAACAGAGCCGGGATCTTAGGCTTTATGGATCATCTCCAGCAATTTTGGGATTAGACTGATGGGACAGATATCTGTCCTAGAAAGATCGACCCTACACGTGGACGAAGGATAACGAACGTAGGCTAGTATAAAAGAGAATGTTATGTGACCAAAAGGGGGGATCTCTCCCATCTAGCTTCTGGAGAAAGACTTGATGAAAGAGAATGTCTGGATAATATACGCCGGAAACCACATAAAAACCCACCGACGGGTAATCGGGGACAGCACCATCGCTCCTCGGACATGATCCGAGGAGCCAAATCCTCCTAGATACAAGATTGAAGGGCCTGAATATCCAGCCCAAAGCTCTTTCTCATATTGGTTCATCTATAGTCCGGCCCGAAATGTCGCCCTGTGATCCAACGCTGGCCTTTCAAGCCCACTCTCTACAAATATTATTGTGAGGGACTTTCCGTGTGCGAGCCCAATATCGTTGTTGGGCCGTTAAAGATTTTGTGTCCTTACAGCTAGAAAGTGTGATTTTTTTTATTATTATTATTTTTTTACTTCATAAGCTGTTATTGAGTTCACTCCTTCAGGTTTCCTCTAAAATCTTTGCTTCCTGTTTTACATTTGTTTTGTTTTGTTCACTTTCTCTAAGGTTTTTCTTTGTACTTTACTATAAAGTCTTCTTCCCATTCTAACGGAGGCGTTGATAGACGTCCTCATTCTAGGAGGGTGGGTGGGAGTGGCTTAATCTGAGATCATGATGGAAGTTGGGTAAAAGGCTATGCCATATGGCTCAAGCACACCAATAGTATCATACTATCATGGCTGAGCTGTGGGCACTAAAGGATGGATTGGTCTTAGCCAAGGAGATGAGATTGAACAATTTAATCATTAAGCTTGATGCATTAAGTGTTGTAATCCTTATGAATAATGGTTCTGAACATTTGTTGATCAAACAACTCTTAACTGATTGTAGGAACCTCTTAAAAGAAATCCCAAACAAGCGTGTGATCCACACTTACCGTGAAGCCAACCAATGTGCTGATGCATTGGCAAAGCTAGGAGCGCAGTCTTAGCTAATTTTGTTGTATTTTGTAACCCACCGCTTGTGGTGGATCCTATTCTAGTTTTGGATAAAACTAATATGCGTTGTAATAGACTTGTGAATTCTTAGTTTAATGTCATCTCATGGTTTACCCAAAAAAAAAAAAAAAAAACTAATTCTATGCTCATTTTTATAACTATCTTATGTGGCAAATCATGATTAGTTATCTATCACTTTTAAAAGAATTCCTAACTTTTCTTTTTTCAGAACTCACAATCAGCCACATTGAATAGAAGCCAAACTAAAAATGCGAAGAAGACTAAGAGAGAGCGCGAGAGGGGCAGAAGATTTTTTATTTTTTTATTTTTTTTTTATGATCTTGAAAATTTGTTTTCAAAAATAAGAACCAAAGACAAATGATGTCAAAATTGTGGGTTGAAAACTGGTTTCAATCCCAATTTTTAGAAAACAGTTTTCATTCTTTGGAAAGCCCCCCCAACCCCCCCCCCCCCCCCCCCCCCCCCCAAAAAAAAAAAAAAAAAAAAACAGAATAAAAAGACCAAACATGCACAAGGAGAAGTTCATGTTTTCTTCACCTTCTTATTTATAGTGGAGTGTGGTCGGAGTAGCATGTTAAAACTTGAGGGATCAGTTTTACTAGAAGAATGTTGGCAGACTCGACTGCTCAGATTAGTTCAAACCTACAGATCATGTTTTAGCTAAAAAAAAAAAAGCCTAAGAAGCAAATGACTATTTTATCTGATTGGGTTCCCTACACAAAAAAAGTAATTTACATATAATAAACTCTAGAATTTGGTATTAGTTTTAAATTGAATTAATGTCAACTATTTAATTATTATTATTATTTTTCTGCAGTCTAAATTCTTAGTAAATATCTTTTTACTTTCTAGTTTCTATCATTTGAGTCAAAAAAAAGAAAAGAAAAGAAAAAAAGTCTCTATTTAGTGTGCGTTTGGATTCAACTGAATCCTGCGTCCACGTTTTCCAGTTTTACATTTTCCTTTTTTTTTTTTTTGCCCGCATTTGTTGACTTTGAGAGACAACATTTACTGTTATGAACAGTGTATGCACGATTTACGCATTGTGCATACACTATTCACGTATTAAAAAATATTAAAAATGGGTCCCACGGTACTATTTACACATTTAAAAATTATTTTGCTACAGTATTTTCAGTTTTTAGTTTTCAGTTTTCAGTTTCAACAACAATAAGTTCAATCCAAACGGACCCTTACTATAAATAGCTCTTATTCTATTCATTCCTAGCTTGACCATCTCATCTAGTACGGATTGGTGCTGATTAGACTCCAAGTACGGCTTAGAGAGATTCACATTTAGACTCTAGTAGGAGTACGGCTTGGTGTGTAATGAACCTGTTGAAATTGTGATATGTGTTTAAAAATAGACATGTGTTATAATTTCAACGAGTTCAGTGTAACTGAACATTAGACCTAAATTTCACCCTTTTAACTTAACCGAAGTAATAAATTAATCAAGATTATGAGAGAAATTCGTAAGGGACAAAAACTTATATATATATATATATATATATATTTTTTTTTTTTCTTATTGTACGAACTAAATGCACAGATCCATCCAAGATTAATGAAATTTATTCATCCCATAATTGGTTTATTAGCACCAATGAGACTGCTAGAGTCTAGAATTTTACATATTTTTTAAATTTGGGACATTAAGCCAAAAACAAAACAAAACAAAATTAAAAAAAGTTGAAAATTTGGATAAAAAGTAGTAGATTCTAATTGAATCCGGCAGATTTGGACCAACGTGGGTTGTGATTGGCCACTACTGCATTCAAATAGAAAAATTATTTTATAAGACAATTTGATAATATATCTGTCTTACAATATATGTAAATCTCATATATTTAGATTTCATATGTTGTGAAAGAGATGTGAAGACCTTTGTTGGATTTTTATTTTTTTGGAGATCAACGCACTTTGTTTGATTTGATTGGGAATTTCTTGTTATTAGTGAGTATGAAATATGAATGGCAGACTCATTTTTCTTGTGATTAGTTATATATGTATGAGTAAAATTTCATGTTGAATAATAATAATAGGATGGAATCGTTAATAAATTTTATTTTTGAGAAGAAAGAATTGTTAATAACTAATTTAATATGACATAATTGGTACAAAAAAATAAACTTAGGCTTTTAAATTATGTGGAATGTCTATGTTTTAAATTTGATTAATTAATCAATTAGAATCTTCCCCAGACATACGTTTAAAAATAAATAATAAAAAACAAATCTTCCCCTAGACATTATCTCCCAAAAAAATTTTAAATTGAAATTTGAAAAATAACAAAACTACATCTAGCGGAGGTAGACAGAAGGATAACACCGAAAAAAGAATAAACATTGAAAGACTTAATTGAAAGAGAAAAAAATCTAAAATATATGGAATGAAAACAAGCTAAATTGTGTTTTTAGTTAAAAATAAGCATCTGTAAAAAACTATTAAGAATTTTGGTTGTAAAACGGAGTTTTGAATTTTAAAAATGCTCTTTAATCACTCAAAACGCCTAACCAAATGAACCCATAGCCAAACAAACATAATCGATGACAACCATTTCAACAATAAAAAAAACGGTTCTATTTGTTTTGAAAAAAAATTACTTTATATTTTCAACGTTTGATTTGGTGAATTTGGACAAACAATTTTCTGATGAATTCATGAAAATAAAATGATTTGGTTCTCACAAAATGGGATTTGTGATTTGTTTATCTGGCTACCAATATATATATATATATATATATACTAGTCAAGGCAGCACGTGCAACGCACGTGCTAGCCATGGGAAAAAAAAAGTAGTGATTAGGATCAATTTTAGATTTCATTTGTATCACAAAATAAAGATATAAATCATTTGATTTTTTTAAATATATAGAGATTTACATTAATCAAAAGAGATATTAATTTTAAGAATTTGGATAATTATATCATAAAAAGTTAATCTCATTTGTATAAGACCGTGACAGATCCTAGTCCAATATTTTATTATTTTATTTTGACCTATAACTTACACCTTAATAGTTGTGAATATATTGTAATAACAACAAAATGTCACGACATTTTTAGTTGTACTAGATCTCGGTATAATATTTTATTATTTTATTTTGACCCATAAGGAATTGACACATGCGCCACAACATTTTCATAATATCTCTATGTATACATTGTACTTAATTACAATGTAAGTTTATATTGTAGACACAAAAAAATTGGCAAATTTTGTACACATTTACAAAATTTGTACAATATTTTCCATTTTTTGTGCAAATGTGTATAATATTAACCACTTTTGTGTATTTACAATGTAAACTTGCATTGCAAGTACAAAGTAAACATATAAAGATCTTTAAAAAAAATTAAAAAAAACAAAAACGAAGCTCAAACCAACTGGCATACTTGAAGGGGGAAAAAAAGAAAAAAGAAAAGATACACCTCACTAATTGAATAAACCAAAAAAACACTATTTATGAGCCTTTGGCTCTTTTTATATAGTTATATAGTTATATAGTTAATATATATGCCAGCTTATATAAATATTTAAAAGAAAAAAAAAAAAACACAAACCGATAACTGGAAAAAAAAAAAAAAAAAAAAAAAACTTTAGACACTGTAGAAATTAATGTTAAAATGTTGTGGACTTAACATTTTTTTATTTGATCTATAAGAAAATGAGATCGCAACAATTGTGAAAATATTGTGATAAAAATAAGTGTTGTAATATTTTTCAAAACATTTATTTTTAGTCGTGGTTGGTCACAATCTCATATTTTATTATTTTATTTCGACTTGTAAGAAATTGACACGTCAATAATTGTGAAAATATTGTAAAATTTATTGTGTCAGTATAACAATATATATATACCAGCTTACATAAATATTTAAAAGAAAAATAAAAACACAAACCGATTACTAAAGAAAAAAAAAAAAAAAACTTTAGGCATTGTAGCTATAGTGCCAGTCAATAATTGTAAAAATATTGTGAAATTTGTTGCATCAGTATAACAATATATATACTAGCTTACATAAATATTTAAAAAAAAAAAAAAAAACTTTAGGTACTGTAGCTACCGTGCCGGTTAACTAAACCAAAAACACTATATATAAAGAAGAAAGAAAAGACAAAAAAAACAAAAAGCACAAAATAAACCGAAGAAAAAAAAAAAAAAAAAAAAGGGACTCACGAAACCAAAGCACTGTTGTCGCTATAGTGCTCGCACAGTGTAAACACACTGAGTGCACAATGCCGAAGCATGCAGCAGTATAGCCGCTTTTTATATTAAGATATATGTGGAATTTGTTCTCACAACAAGACAAATCATATTAGATCCAAGACAAATAATAATAGGATTTTCTTTTTCTTTTTAACTTTTTAGTTTATTTATTTATGAATAATTTTTTAAATTCTAACTTTTTCAAAGTTTAACTATATTTTTTTGACAAAACAGTATTTTATGCAATTTCAATATTCGGTAGTGAAAAATCTTTATCAATGAAAAATATTTTTTAAAATCTACTGAAGTTAATCCAAAAGAAGCAAACTATTTTTTTTTGGCTTTTGTAACATCTTTTGAATAATAATAATAATAATAGTTGGAATAAATATTGATTTCTTTTATATATAAGGAAGTGATATTCTAATCTTTGACTAGATTATTTCACTTCTTATTTATGAGACATCCCAAAAATTCCATGGAATAATAGTTTAGTGAAATTAAACCTAATAGTCCATTTGAATTGAGGAAGAGGAAGGGGGGTAGAATAGAGTAGAGTAGAAATGACCCAAAATTAGTCTATTTTCAACTAACTCTACTCTACTCCCTTTCACTTTCCTTTCATTCTCTCTCAATCCAAATGGGCTGTAAGACCTAGGATTTACCTTACATCTCAGGCCAAAGAGCCCACTACATGAATACCGCGTGTAGTGAAATAAATAGCGCTTTAGAAGTGTAATGAGTGATAAGATTGTTATTTCACAAGTATAAAAGTTTTTGTGGGATGGGAGGATAAGGGTTGAAATTCAAGTTTCCAATAGGAAGTTTCAAATATAAATACATTTAAATTAGGCTAAAATAGATTTCTATATTGGATTAAAAAAAAGAGTGAAATAAGTAGCTAGAAATATAAAAATAAAAATAATAACAATGAAATAAAATAAAATTAACAAAATGAGTTCTTTCTAGGATTAATGCTGTTTCGAGCAGAGCATTTATCCCGGATAAGCTTTATCCTTACTTTTTATCGTGTCAGTTTTGTAATGGATAAGCAAATTCCAAACCTGAAATCTCAACACTTACCGTTTCACTGTCTCACCCACAAACAATTGTCACTCACAAGTCACAATGGAAGCTCTGGGACTTCCTTCTCTTACCATTTCATGCTCGAATTTTCAACTAAGAAAGGTCTCCAACATATCTAAAAGAGAGCTATCTGCTCTGAAACTCAGTCCCTCTTGCACAACCCACCTTTTGGTATGCAAATTTTCCAACTTTTCCTTGTTCTGATTAATGGTTTTCATTTATTTTTTTTGTGGGTGTTTTGTTTTTGTCTGTGTTTGGTTGCTAAGAAGATGAAAGAAAGGAAAAGAAAGTTAAAGTTTGTGTCTTTTTTGGTTGCTTTTAGTTTACTTGATGAGAAATTATCAGCTTGACTAAGAGAATTTGGTGTGTCAGTGAAATGGTTGTGAATTATGGAAACTTTAGGACCCAATATTGAGTTTAATTTTACTACATTTTCACAGTAAATAATGAAACTTTTGTGGTTGATATATAGCTCCTTGTTTCTAATGTGGGTTATCTTTATATCTAATTCAGCATAGGAGTACTATTCGAATGCAAGCCGATGGTGAAGATTATGAATTGAAGCAAATGAAGGATATGGCTGCTGCCAGGAAGAGATGGGAAGCTCTGGTATTTTGTACCCCAAAGTAACAGCATTTTTATGTTTCTTTTGGGCATGGAGTAGATGGGTTAGTAAGAAAACTAATGAACTGATGTTGTTTTTGCTAGCTGAATCTAATTTGAGTTGCACTTTGGTTTTGAAAAGTTGCAATGTCTTGCTTTTAAGTGAATGACAGAGCCTAGCTACAGTTTCTTAGGTGCTATATAAATAAATTTAACCATGTGACTGCATTGGCCAAGTAGTTGAACTTAGTTGTCCTTGGGGAGATAATACCTTTCGTGTTGCATTGGTCAATGTAGCCATGTGGCTAAATTTAATTGGGAAACCTCAAGTACAACACCTAAGTAACTATACTTAAGTTTTTTTGTTAAGTGTATTATGGTTTTAATCATTAGCACTAACCTGCCAAAAAATTGAATTTATGGGGTCTGCTTATAATTGAAATCCCCATTACTTGAGTGATGGGTCTATAGTCTATATTACATTGTTTGAGAAGATTCCAGTTTTTAGGAAGATTAACTAGTGAAAAAAAAGAGGAGAATTTGGATTCTCTCAATAGAATCAGGTTCCATATAACATTTTAATTTCTTTTACTGATAAGTAATCATATTCCACATAACATCCCTGATACATCAATTATTTTCTATGTTATTTCAAAGTGCAAGCTCTTGACTTTAGCATGTACTGACATGTAGAGAATAACGTAAAAGATTGTATAGGTCAATTTTGTCAAACAATCACAGAGGAAAATCCTAGGCACTGCCCTTCTCATCTGAACAAGTCACTGCTAAATAGGCAGTCAGTAATATTTTCCGAAATGATTTCAATTACAATGAAATTTAATGATAGGTGTGCAGATGATTGTTTACATACTCATTTTGTACATTGATTATTGAAAATCGTTGACCAGATATTTATTTGCAAATATTGGTTGTTCAGAGTTTGTGAAGGGTATGAGTGCTTTGACATATATGATCTCTAAGATTAATAGTTTTCAGTTCTTTGGGGCTTCACTTAACATTCTGAGTCTATATCTGTTGTAAAAGTGGTTAGCAAGATACTCAATTTCAGATTGTACATACCCTTTTGCCTCTCTTGGGCCATGTTTTGGCCAGTAAGGCATAACTTTGTAGCCATCACCTAGATAAATTGATTATGCTGATAAATGTATCAATTGCAGTTTATTTACTATGATTGTGATGAAATACCTCTTTCCAAATGAATTCAAATTGCATGGCTCAGGAATTCCATGTCATGTTTCTACTGTTTGTCATAGGTCAGGGAAGAAAAAGTGAAAGTTCTTACACCGAGGGAAGCTGGATATGCAATTCAGCTAACTAACAAAACCCTACTTGATGTTCGTCCCTCTACTGAACACCAAAAGGTGGACAGGTTTACTTTCAATTTTAAGTTTCTGAATATTATTTTTGGCTCACTGCTCATCAGTTCTGCATAAACGGGTTTTATCACTCCACATCTGTTATGTATTTTATAGTTTATTTGGTGATTATTGTGATAGCTTGCAATAGTGATAAATACCATATTTTTCAGGCATCTTGTGCAATTATTGTGGTAAAATAATTAGCTCTTATTAACTATTTCTCATTACTAAACTCGTTATCTAAAAAATTTTCACTTGTACTGTTTTCTTTTCATTTTTCCTTTTCTTAGTTAATTTTTATAAAGCATAATGGCTCTATCAAGATTCTTGAATTATCATTTTCTTTTCCTTGCTTTGAAGGCATGGGTTAAAGGCTCAACCTGGATTCCAATCTTTGATGTTGATGACAAGTTTGACGCTGGAACTCTGTCCAGACAGATCACAAGCTTTGTGATGGGTATCAAACAACTATTGCTAACTTGTCTTCTGTAATTGATTTTTTTTCTTTTCTTTTTCTGCATCAATGATAATGGATTGCATCATGAATGGTTATTGATTAATATCATTATCATGTCTCATTGGCATCAAGATAGTACTAATTTTGGTGCTTAGAGGCTAGTATGACATGGAATTTGGCACTGTTGACTATAATGAAATGCTAGTTCCTTTGAACTATTTGGATAAGTTTCCTCGGAGGCTTGGACTTTGTGCTGGTGATTTTGCTAAATTTGACTAATGTTTGTGTAGGAGGTTGGTGGAGCGGTGTGCCTACATTGTCTTACAATAAGTATGTCAGGAAGTATTCCTTAACATCTAATTTTGGGTAAAATATTATTTTGGTTTTAAATTTTACCAAAAGTTTGTTTTTTGTCCCTGAACTTTAAAAAGTTTGTTTTTTGTCCCTAAATTATTCAAAAATTCATTTTTTCATCCCTAAACTATTGAAAATGTTTTACCTTTTGTCCTTGAATTTTACCAAAAAAATTTCTTTTCGTCCCTAAACTATTGGAAAAGTAAATTTGTTTTTATCCCTATCTTTATCTAGAAACTATTAAAAAAACTCTTTACAAATTTTAAGGATGAAAAAATAACTTTTTAAATTTTAGGGACAAAAAACAAGCATTTGGTAAAGTTTAAAGACCAAAATAGTATTTTTCCCTTTAATTTTATATACAATGCTTGGCTTATTATTGTTTTTTCCTTTCTTCAACAGCCAGTTCTTGTCAAAGGTTGCGGAGAAGTATCCAAAGGATATAGACCTTATTGTTGCATGCCAGAAGGGTTTGAGGTGAGCTTTTTATTTCACTGGGCTTTCAGATACTAGTGGGTTAATACAGAGTCATTACTATTTCTGCTTGTTGGAGAGAATTGCAGTTGTGATTTTAACACTAAGCATTTGGAAATTCCTTCTTTTCAGTTTGAATTAGACTATGCTTTGTTTTGTTTTTTGACAAGCAATAACATTTTTGAGAAGAGAAAAACTTAAGCACACAGGATGTGTACTCAAATTTCCTAAAATATTACAACAGAGAAAAATTAGGCTCTAAAGGAAAGATAGCTTTTGAATTCTACATTGAATGCTCTTCACTATTTCCAAGAGTACAAGACCTCTCAAAATAGCAGTCTCAAGAATAAATTCTTTAACTCCATGGTTGAAAGCTCCTTACAATTGAAAGTGCGGTTATTTCTGTCCCACCATATCACCCACATTAGACACGGTGGGACTATCTTCTAAACAAACAGGTTGCCATGAGTAGTAACACAAATCTTCCACTCAGATAGTACATCCACAACTCTCTCTGGTAGGAAGCACCCAATGAACCTCAAACATGGTAAATACAAAAGAGTACATCTCCTTAGCAGTAGTTCAATGAATTAGTAAGTGATCCACTGTTTCACTACTACACTTGCGCATACATCTATTCACCAAGGTTATAACCCTCCTCATAAGGTTGTCACATGTAAGTATTTTTCTCCTTGTTGCTGGACAAAGAATGCCACCCTTTTGGGAGCCTTTGTACACCATACACTCCATGGAAAAGTCATTTTATAGGAGCCTCTCAAGGCCTCGTAATAGGAGTGAACTTACCATCTCAACCTACTAGGGCCCATACCTTTTGGGATGTTGGAATAGAAGATATCGAAGGAAAAATCAACTGATTCCAGTTTCCAATCATTAAAACCACATACAAAATGAATTTTCCATGTACTTCTCTCTCCCTCATTCAACAACTCCAAACAAGAACAAACATAGCATTCTTCTTTACTACTAGAGAATAGAGATCTGGATATAACACCTTTAAAGGTTGGGTCCATGCCAAACATCATGCCGAAATTGTACTCTGGGACCATCTGCAATAAAATATTTGACGTTATTGTACTCTATAGATTATGTTTTATTATGCTCAGCAAAGCATTACATTCAAGAACATATAATACAAACATTTTATATTGTCAGTTTTATTATGTCCCCGATCTTTTTCACAGGCCTTTGCTTTTTATTGTATTGCGTGCGCGTGTGTGTGTAATATATAACATTCAGTCGTATAAATATGCGGAACTGATGGAACTGTTTGACATTCAAGGAATGTCCAAATGCTAAACTATAGGCTGAAAAGGCTATAAGTAATGGTGATAGAAGTTATTTTCTCATTCTATGGAGATTGTACTGGACAATGCTTATATTTTCTTCTAAAAGACCATCTTATTGAGAGATCTTTGTCGTTGTTTAAGCCATAAAGTGGCTGAGTCATCCTCATCCCTGAACATGAAACACTAATATGAGGGATAAACAAGTACAAAGTGAACTTCCAGTTTTGCAGGTTTTTTTAGCCAATTCAGTTGTAAACCACGTGATCTCTCTCCAAAAAGCGACTTTTCCTAGGTCAGGTTCTAGATGGCATACCTCTGTCGCTTGTTCTGGTTGGAATTTATGTTGTTGGACTGGCTCAAAGCACTTGTCACTAAATTGAAACATATGTTCCAGCTTGGGTGAGAAGCAGAAGGGTTCCACTCATAGCCCTACCTTTAGGGCTGTAAATGAACCAAGCTGTTCATAAACAGCTTGGGCTTGGCTCAATAAAAAGCTCGTTCATGTTTGTTTGTTTATAAATAAGCCAAGTTTAAGCTTTAGTTTTAGGCTTGTTTAATAAACGAACCGAGCCCAAGTAAAAAAATATTGTTCATGAACTAGCTTGTGAACACCAAGGCTCGATACAAAAGTAACAAAACAAGTTGAGTTTAAGCTTATTTATGAGTTTGGTAATAAAATTGATATGAGCTTGACAAGTAAACTCATATCATTCTAAGATTTTAATTAATTATAAGTTGAGACCACTCATCCAAACCAAATAGACTAGATAATAAACTTGATATAGGCTTGATAATATACTTGTGTTGGATCTCAAGCTCAAAAACATGATATTGAGCTTGAGTTTGGGATTAATATTGAGCTCGAGCTTTGCTTGACCAATGAATCAAGCCAAGTCAAGCTGAGCTCAAGCTTTTATACTTTATAACAAGTTTAAGCTTGAACATTATTTGTAGGCTTGTATCAATCTCAAGCCAAACTTGAATATTCTACTTTTGCTGTCGAGCCGAGCTTGAACATTCACTACTCGACAAAGCTCGGCTCATTTACGGCCCTGCTACCTTTGACTTTCATAGTTGGTTTTGGTGTCCTACATATACTTAATAGATAAATTATTGAGGGATGCAAATCACCTTTACATATTGAAGAATCAAACACAAATATTATACATGTATCATAAAGAATGCTATGTGCTATTTTGTCTCTCCTCTCATTCGGGACTATAATATACTGGCAGATCTTTAGCTGCTTGCGAGCTACTATATAATGCTGGCTACAAAAACCTTTTCTGGGTGCAAGGGGGCCTGGAGGCTGCTGAAGAGGAGGTATTTGTTATGAGTGGTCCAGGGACTTTGATGTTATTAATATTATGATATTATATCATGTTCTTTCTTCTTTTTATGATAATTAATAGATACCCTTTTCTTTCTTACTTATGTTCTGTCAATCAAACATGAATTTGAGAATATAATGAGTTTCATCTTGTGTGGAGCAGGATCTTATCAGAGAAGGTCCTCTACCTTTTAAACTTGCTGGAATTGGTGGGGTTTCAGAGTTTCTTGGGTAACAATCTAATTTTTTTTTTCTTTTGAGAAGTATCATAAAAGGAAAATGAATTGATTGAAATTTTTCTTTATATTTTTTATTCAAATGGAAATATAGAAATTTCCATGCTATATATCAATATAATACAAGGCCTTAGTATACATTAAAGATTATAAAGTATACATGCTTGTTTCCCGGCACCTAATCTCAATAAGCAGTTTACCAAACCAGAAGATGATGTCAGCACTAACCACTGCAGATTTCGACATTGTCTTTGATGCAGGACAGCCTAGGCTTCAATACCTAGAACAGTCCCATGGTAAACCTTAGGCTTCACCACCTAAGGGTTTGGAATCACCAACAAACACAAAAGCATTTTTGCAAAGAAATCTTTGATTAATAATAATAATCTAAATAGTCTTAATACTAAATAAACCATCTGGACCTTTATAGAGCTTCCAGGAAATAAGAGATAAAGATAAACAATAAATCCTAGCTGAACTCAAATATTAATCCAAACTAATCCCTACCCGAGAACATGAAACTTAATTCCTATCACAACTCAAACTAAGCAAATAAAAACTTAAAATATAAAATTATCCAATGAAATCGAAAATAAGATATTGAAATAATTTCTGGTTGTGCTCCCGCATCAGTTTTCAGATGCATTATCCAGTAAATGCCTGTAGATTGGATTTGGCATTTTTACCAAATCAGTTGTACCCACTCTGAACCATGAAAAATTAGGTCTTGTTGGGTTGCCGGTTGGCACCAGCCACACATCTTAATGTGATGTCTATGCAAATGACTTACTGAATTAAAGTCCATGACTTGGTGACTGTGTGTCCTCATTTCCTTGTGCCAAACCAAAGAGCTTTAGCTCAAAAGGCACCTCATTAAACCATTAGAGTGGAGTGATGTGGAGGTATGTTTGTGGGTTAAGATCTATTGAGTGTATGTGTTAACTTACCAAAACTTTCTTCATTTCCTCATCTAGTACATCTTTACCTTATAAGAAAATAAGTGCTTGGACTTGATTTGTGAGACTTTCTTTCTGTAACCCAATTATATTCTCTATCCTTGAGTGATTAACATATATCACTGTGTGAATCGAGGGACTTGTTCATTTATTATAATTTTAACACAGCATTGATAACCTATACCGTTAATATCTTCAGTTTTACTGATCAACAAAGAGATGCAGCTGCAAAAGAAGGATGGAGTTACCGACTAATGTTTTCTGCCCGTCTGGTAATTATTCTCTTCCCCAAATTGGTAATATATAAATTACCTTTTACTCTTTAGCCCCTGACCTGAATAGACTAATATGATCATTTATGGCACAGGTGGGGGTCTTTCTTGTTGCTGATGCCTTGTTTATTGGTGCTCAGCAAGTAGGTCATTATCTTCGGGATATAAGGTCTCCCTGAGGTTCAGCAGCTGGGTTAAAATGTATTCGATAGAAATATTGAGAGAGCACCATATGAAGATGAGTTGCCCAATATCACAATTTTTCCCCCCCTGGAAAAACCGAAAAACTGCTTTACAAAGCTAGTTACACTTACATGCATGCTTTCCAATATTAAATTTCGCCACTGTGCATCTTTTTTATGCTTTTTGGTTGTGTTGTGTTTGAGTGTATTCTACCATGTTCTGTTGCGGAAATAATCGAACAGCGGTTGTCTCCGTAAATTTTGTTAAAATCATTCTGGCTTGTAAAAAGAAGTTCTAGCTATACAGTCTAAAATATAACATTTCTACTCGTAATGTGTATTAGAAAGTTTTTTTTTTGTCTAATTATGTATCCTTGCATAATCAAATGTATTTAGTTGCCTAAAATATAAAAATTCAGGAACTTGTTCTCTCTCTCACTCTCCATTTTTTCCCTGGAAGTTGGGAGATGAAATATGACTTTAGTATCATTATTATGAACATATGTTGACATTTTTCATTGCAATGTAAAGTATCAGCACTTTGTTGCCCGCAACTCCCAGCCTTTTCTTGATCAGGGAATTGCTAATTTTTGGATGTCAACAGTTATAAATTTGCTCCTTCAGGCCCTCAGGTTCATATGCAGTGCAGATGCAAGCTCAAGGATTACATTAAACCTATTACCTTATTTCAGAATACAAAATGCATTATATGAGATTAAAACATTAGATATTTTTATTCCATTGTGCCTTGTGCCAGGGCCCAGGAGGATGACTAAATCTTTGGATTATCATTATGGTCCAAGGGAAAATGTGGTTTGGCAATGACAATCAGATTAGCTATCCTGTGCATTGTGATGCCAAAAGCCTCTGTCATGTCTAAATCTTTAGCTGTAACACCAGGGGGAAGCTCCCAATCAAAGCTGTGTAGAAGTTGAGCCAAAGCAAGCTCAACACTCGCTGTTCCAAATGTGATAGCTGGGCAGCTTCTTCTACCAGCACCAAAAGGTATCAGCTCGAAATGCTGTCCCTTGAAATCAACAGTGCTACGGCTACCCATAAATCTTTCTGGTTCAAAAACATCTGGATTTTCCCAAGATTCTGGGTCCCTCCCTATTGCCCAAGCATTGACAAAAAACCGAGTTTTGGCTGGAATATTGTACCCATTAACGTTCACTTCTTCCATGGATTCTCTTGGGAGTAATACTGGAGCTGGAGGATGTAACCGATAGATCTCTTTAATTACAGCTTTCATGTAGTGCAGCTGAGGCAGATCACCCTCCAAAACAACTCTTCTGTCTCCAACTATTCTCCTTACTTCAGCTTGTACCTTTTCCATGACTTTGGGGTTCATGATAAGTTCTGTCATTCCCCAGTCAAGGGCGATGAAAGTTGTATCAGTCCCTCCAGCAAACATATCCTGCAGTTCAAAACCCATAGAATTTTAGAAATCCATATGACATAATTAAATATTTATGGATTTGGAATTAAGACATTTCAAATCCATCATTTTAAAATTCAAATTTAAATTCAAGTATCCAAACGCAATCTTAGTGTTATACCTTAGGTTTCTCAATTAAATTCAATACATGATTGAATTGATCATTTATTGCCATGCAATCAAATAATTTAATTTAATTTAATTGAGGAATAGAGTAATCTGTATGCTAAAACTTAAGAAGGTTCTTTATCCCAAAAAAAAAACTTAAGAAGGTTTATATTCAACTAGTTGGGACTTCATAGAAATTAGGGAAGTGAAAGAGAGTGCTCACTGACCAAGATGATAGCTTTAATATTATCTGTGGTGAGTGGCATTTCATCATAGCCATTCCTCTGTATATCAAGTAAAACATCCACAAGATCCTTATGCTCCTCTTTTTCTCTTTTGGGATTTTCATGCTCAGTCAGCAACTGATCAAAGAGTTTATCAAAGCGTTGAAAAGTATTCTGCAGTCTTGATTTCATGCCTGTTAAGCTGTGTATGAACTCCATGGAAGGGAAGAAATCTCCTATGCTAAATCCTCCAAGCAATACTTGATACTCCTCAAGCATCTTTTGGAAACCATGGCTATCATATTCTCCTCCTCCTGAGAAATCCCTCCCAAATGCAACCCTGCAAAGAACATCATTTGCATATAGTCCAAGCATCTTGGATAGATTGGTGGTGCTGGGATATGACTGTGCAACTCTACATACCAAACGTGCTACTTCTTCCTCTCTAACAATGCTATATGATTGAACCCTGCTGGCACTTAGTAGTTCAAGTATGCATATTTTTCTAATATGCCTCCAATAAGCACCATATGGTGAAAAAGCAACATCAGTGCAATTATAAAAGAGGTGTTTGGCTGAAAAGATTTTTGGACGGCTTGATAGTGCAAGATCATGGGTTTTCATCACTTCCTTGGCTAGTCTAGCTGAGGAAACCACAACTGTTGGGACCTCACCAAGTTGAAGGTAAATGATTGGTCCAAATTTTTTAGCCAGACTCTGCAGAGAGAGATGAGGCATGTTGCCAAGTTGGTGAAGGTTACCAATTATGGGTAGCCTTGGAGGGTTTGGTGGGAGATTGAATTTTCTTTTCCCTGACTTCAATTTCATGAAAAAACTCAGCAACACCGCTATGAAAATGGATGCAAAGAGCAAGAAGGGTTGGAAGCTCTCCTTTGGCCATGAAAGAAAAGCCATTGGAGTTTTAGTTGACATAAAAGAGAGAAAATGATTCCCCTTATTCAGTAGATGGTCATCTATTTATATTTGAAACTGTGATTTCTCCAAAAGATAAAGTTTGGCTATACAAACTTCGTTGTAGCTATTGGTTAAACTCTTTTTTAAAAAAATTATCATGACTACATATTTTGAAAATCTAATCGTCGGATTGCATGTTTTTTTATGTCCTTAACACCCTTATCAAATTTCATATCAATCGGATGTTATTTATTATTCAATTCATAAACTTATTTTATACATAATCTTATACTACAAAAACTTGAAATTCAAACATTTGATTAATAACATAGTTATTAATCTTCGATCTTCTGGAATTTTTACAAGCATGGAGGATATGAAAAGAAAATGTAATCCAATGATAAATTTTTCTAAATCCACATTTAATAAAAAAATATTAAGTAGAGTTGTAGTCAAACTAAGTTTATAGCGAAACTTTGTTATTTTCTTTTTCTAAAACATTTGTTTATGGACTTTTCTTTGCCATAGTTCTGAATTTCTATTACAAGCTTTTCGGTCACACAGTTTTTCTTCATGATGAAAAATCCTATTACTACCATCAGAATTTGTCACTATAGTAAATTATGAAAAGAATGAAAAATTTTAGATACTTAGGGGTGTGTTTGGATACCGCTTGTTTTGCTAAAATTAAAAAATTATTATTGAAAGTACTGTACATAAAAGTAAAAGTTATTTGAAATAGTATAGTGGGGCTCATGAATAGTGCCAAAAAGTGCAGTGGGGCGTATAAATAGTAACAAAAATAAGCTAAATAGTGAAATAATTTTAATTTATAATTCCTTCCCAAACGCATGCCAAGTATTGCACTTCCTATTAATTATTAAGTTATTAACCCTATTGCCTTGTTCTTTTAGTTTTTTTTTTTTTTAAGTACAAAATTTAATTATAAAATTGGTTGAAGTCTAAGGTTATTGTAGGGACACGATTTGGGTCAAACCGCAGTTGAGTTGGGTTCGCACGTAAATGGGCCCATACAATATCATTTGTAGAGAGTGGGATCGAAAGGCTAAGTCATGTTTATCCGGCTGTGGTTTTGTTAAGATATTTATGGATGGTTCCAATATCTTTGCCTCTGAAGCCCTTTCTCCTTTCAGTGGGACTGGAGGAGCCCCTCTTTTAGGTTACATATTTTTTCTTTTATACTCGCATGCGTTTAATTTCCTTCGTCCACGTGTAGGGTCGACCCTTTCAAGACTGATACTTGTCCCATCAATCTCAGACCTAAGTTATTGAGAGTTGTTGATAAAGTTAGTGGATAAGGCTCTGTTAGGCGCAGAGATATGCATGGGGAAGGTGACAAAGGAAGCCTCTCTTAGATATTTTAGATTTCCCCTTCGAGCTCGCCCCTTTACCTTTCTGCCCTTTTTCTTGGGTCAGCCGAGGACTGCACTGTCCTCGGCTGCTTCTCCGGGCCAATTGGGCCACACTATTCTTGAACTCTGGCCATGACCTTTTTAGGCTTGGGCCTTTGGACCCTTCATCAGCAAACGGGCCTGGCCCGTCGATTATTGGACCCCACAATAGCCCCTCAAAACCCTGCTGTCCGGCCCCTTGGTCGGAGAGGGGGGTTTTGGTAACTCCGAGCCTTCATTACTGCTCATTTAATTCGGCCCTTGATCAACGTTGGCGACTCTTCACCTCCCCGAGGAACGCGCCGGTTTACAAGATGTTTCCCTCGGTTTACGCGTGATGCGCTTATACCGTTTGGTTATCCGTAGCACGCCTTTAATTTCTTCCTTTTACGAGACCTCCCTAATCTTACGGTTACTGATAACGTGGGGGAACGAAACGGATGCGCATTTATTCGCAGATTTCCTTGGGGATCAGAACGTGTTACGTGCCCTTGTCTTACTCCCTTATATAAAGAGAGAAAAACCAGAGGTGATTCTTTCATATCCGAATCCCTTAGGCCCTTCTTATAGTTCACTTCTTCCATCTGGTTACTCCTAATCCAATAATACATCCACCATAGTAGTCGGCCATGAATGAATCCTTCCTTTTCCAGAAACGCCATGCCCTAACAAAACTTCAGATGGCTCGGTCAGGGCAAGGATGGCGGAGACTCAAGATTTGCCTCCCCATTCTTTTAGCCAAAATCCGAAGCAGGGACTCGTCACACCTTACTTCCGGTGTGACTGAGTCGAAAACCTCCCTTGTCATCTCCATCCGCTCTCTCATGAGCATACCTAATATGGCTCCTCTTCTCCCTCTTTTGCTCCTTTTACTTTCTTTTCATTGCTTCCCTCTTCTTCTCCTCCTTCCTACTCATGTCCTCCATCTTCTTTTTCCCTTGCTTTCTTCAGTGACAAGAGCTTGCTGAAGTGCTTCCATGTGTTCCAATTCTTCTTCCTTCTCTTTCTTCTCTGTAACAGGTTCTTATTCTGATATGAGCAGTACTGAGGCAAAGGTTTCAGAGAGATTTTGAAGGCGATTTCAGAAGACACCTGGCGGTTTACTTATCTGTATTACGGATGTTATTACTGCTTCGGCAGTTCATTTTTGTATAGGCTTGTGTAAGCCCTTCCTTGTACGTTGTAATAATAATTTTCTATATCAATAAAAGTTACTGTTATTCTTATTTCGCATGTTCTGTTTATATGTTTTAATAAATTTACAAGTTCTGCTCGGCACAGTAGTATAGCATTTGAACCAATGACAACTAAGGCCAAAATACTTGCTAATAAAAAGATGCCATAATAACTTTAACAAAATTATTATTCGACATAACAATCCGACCAGTGAGGAACGAGACTTACCTTAACATTAGTCGCGATGGGGACTAAGTGCTTGATAAGGTGTAAGAAGTGGTTATCCGAGGACATGTCACCCTTTCAATGAGCAATTTCCTTAGGCTAACGATCATCGGTTCGTTACGCCGTATTCTTAACACACTGGCCTTAACCTTTCCCAGTATTTAAGCCGAGAAACTTCTCCATCCGAGTAGTTGATTTATCAATAGGCTTGAGTCCGAGGACTTCGCACAGCCAGGGTTTTGTTTGGGAGTTATACTTTTTCTTTAAGGTGCTCGGTTTCCCCATAGGCTTGAGTCCGAGGGCCATGCAAGTCCTAGGTTCTGTCCAAGACTCTGAGTTCAGATTCTCCCTTTCATAAGGCATTTCCCAAGGCGCCAAGCAGGGGTTGTCCTCGGCCAAGGCCATTGCTCGGCGGGGGCCACAGTACCTGGGCCCTCAAGCAAAGCGGGCCCTGGGCCACGAATCCACTTAGCCCATGAATTAAGAGATATTTCTGCAACTTCTGGCCACGTGGTGCTCTCTGATGGCACAGTGACCGAGGTGCGCCTTTACGAGGCTCTTTAATCTTGTGGTTGCAGTTGATGTTGGAAGTTGAGCCAGAATTGTTTTGTCTGTAGCGTTCCTTGGGACGCCGCATGAGTTGACTGCTATCACCTTGTCTTTTCAAATAAATGGGAGGGAGAGAAAGTTGCTTTATATACGCACAAATCCTTCAGATTTTCTCCCACATCACAGCTTCCATATCCGGAGCTCTCCTCCCTTAGCATAACATGTTTAAGGTAAGGGTTGGGAAGGCGGAACTTTCTCCGCCGCAGATGCACCCTGCTTTCATGAGACTCAGAATAGTACGGTATGGGCGGAGGAAACTTAAGTTCAGGAGAATACTTCATTTCGACCGAGGGGGAAGGGAATCTTCCCCTCTTTTAGTCAAAATCCGAAGCAGGTTCTGTCCATGCCAGAATTTTGGTGTGGCAGAAGAAAGATTTTCCGCCATCAGCGCCTCTGCTTTGCGGCAGGCGTATGTTTAGAGAAAGCCCCTCAACCTCCCACTCCCTGCACCTTTCTTTCAACGGTGTCAGGCTCAAGTTGGGTCTCTTTGGCTGTTTGAGTTGTGGGCATGTGAAAGCATTGAGGAAGAATAAGGTCTGGGGGCTGTAGCCAACCTCTCCTCCGACCTACTCCCTCAGCTTCATTTTATTCTCTTGCATCTTCCTTTCTTTTCGGTTATGTAATGATCTTTGGCACAAACTGACTCTAGCTTTTCGTTGTACACTGTACTATCTCATTGCTTTAGTAAAAAATGGCGATTTCTTTACTTGTTCTGAATGTTGTTCCTTTGATAAAACTATTTTGTGAGTTGGTGTGCTCCATGTGTGTGTTTCTCCTCGGCAGTATTTAAAGCAAGAACTCTTGAAACACGATCCAACGAATTCTAATCTATCGACACTATCAGGCAGAATAATAATAACTCATAGTAAGTTAAACTTAGGAAACTAACCAAAATAACAATTGAACGTTCCATAGTAAGCACGAGAATATTGTATGAGGACGACAAATTCGAAATAATTCATCCGAGGGAGTGACCGAGCACTGCATGACTTCAGTTATGCTTTTGGAAACATGTTACTCCATTCCATACTGGTCCCTCTAGTGTTGAGGATCCGAGGGCAAACTAGAGAATCCAGGTAACACAGCTTTTCCTTTTAAGTAGTTGGTTTCCCCAGAGGCTTGGGTCCGAGGATCATGCAAGGCCTTGGTTCTGTCCAAAACTTGTATTTTTCTTTTTAAGCAGTTGGTTTCCCCAGAGGCTTGGGTCCGAGGACCATGCAAGGCCTTGGTTCTGTCCAAAACTTGTATGCTTCTTTTTAAGTAGTTGGTTTCCCCAGAGGCTTGGGTCCGAGGACCATGCAAGGCCTTGGTTCTGTCCAAAACTTGTATGCTTCTTTTTAAGTAGTTGGTTTCCCCAGAGGCTTGGGTCCGAGGACCATGCAAGACCTTGGTTCTGTCCAAAACTTGTATGCTTCTTTTTAAGTAGTTGGTTTCCCCAGAGGCTTGGGTCCGAGGACCTTGCAAGGCCTTGGTTCTTTCCAAAACTTGTATGCTTCTTTTTAAGTAGTTGGTTTCCCCAGAGGCTTGGGTCCGAGGACCATGCAAGGCCTTGGTTCTGTCCAAAACTTGTATGCTTCTTTATTTGCTTATCTTTCGAAGGTTTAGCTCCTCGAATAAGGTGGAGGAAGCTGGCCTGATGTTTGAAGCCCCTAGGCTTGCCCATGTCGTTGACACCGTGGAACGTAGCCCCTAGTGGGAGCCTATGTTAGAATAGCAACAATGTGTCGCCGGTGATACAGGCATCCTCATAGTCCCTTGTTCAATAGAAGCTCAACCTCGCAACCGCTCGAGCTAACACGCAAGCCTTCCCACAGACGGCGCCAATTGTAGGGACACGATTTGGGTCAAACTGCAGTTGAGTTGGGTTCGCACGTAAATGGGCCCATACAATATCATTTGTAGAGAGTGGGATCGAAAGGCTAAGTTATGTTTATCCGGCTGTGGTTTTGTTAAGATATTTATGGATGGTTCCAATATCTTTGCCTCTGAAGCCCTTTCTCCTTTCAGTGGGACTGGAGGAGCCCCTCTTTTAGGTTACATATTTTTTCTTTTATACTCGCATGCGTTTAATTTCCTTCGTCCACGTGTAGGGTTGACCCTTTCAAGACTGATACTTGTCCCATCAGTCTCAGACCTAAGTTATTGAGAGTTGTTGATAAAGTTAGTGGATAAGGCTCTGTTAGGCGCAGAGATATGCATGGGGAAGGTGACAAAAGAAGCCTCTCTTAGATATTTTAGATTTCCCCTTCGAGCTCGCCCCTTTACCTTTCTGCCCTTTTTCTTGGGTCAGCCGAGGACTGCACTGTCCTCGGCTGCTTCTCCGGGCCAATTGGGCCACACTATTCTTGAACTCTGGCCATGACCTTTTTAGGCTTGGGCCTTTGGACCCTTCATCAGCAAACGGGCCTGGCCCGTCGATTATTGGACCCCACAGTTATAATCTTACTTAGTAAAATAAATATTACTACATATTTTTTGAAAATCTAACCGTTGAATTGCATGTTCTTTACGCTCTTAACACACATGTTAAATTTTGTGTTAATCAGATATTATTTATTATATGATCTATAAGTTTATGTTTTATGCATAATTTTAAATTACAAAAACTTGCAATTTAAATACTTTATTGATGACATAATTATTAATTTTTAATTTTATAGAAATTTTGTAAGTACGAAGGATATAAGAAAAAGATGTAATCCAATTATGAATTTGTCAAAATTCACATATAATAAAAAAATATTAAGTAAAACTATAATTTAATATTATAATCAATTTTATAGTTAAACTTTGTCTTTTCTTTAACCTCTCTTGGAGTTTGTGCTGCAGAGTACAGAAGATATTAGTGAAGTTACTGTATGGAAAATTATTGAGAAGTCAGTGGTTGGAAACTTGTTCTTTTTTTCTTTTTTCCTAATCTTTTCATTTTTGACTTGTTGTAAGTTCTTTAGTCCACAGTCAGTAGATTGTGATTCATCCTTGGACCGACCCCAAAAGAAAAATATCTAGACCCACTGACCTAGTGCACTGTACATTTTGGACCCAAGCTGTGTCACTAATTTACATCCCCACAGAGAATCATCATATTACCAGAAGGAAATTATCTAGCGTCTTCACAAGTCACAACTTCGAGTTGGATTGAAATTTAGTACAAATACAACACCAGGTGATGAGATTAAATTTAACGGTGTGTCCAATGCCTTGACTATTAATGAGTTGAGTACAGTAAGAAAGAGAAGCAGGCACATTGACATGAGGACATAATTAGTGAAACTTTGATGGTTAGGGGCAACTCTCATAACAAGTCAAGTAGGATAAGCGCGCGCGCACACACACATATATATATATATATATATATCTAAATTTAACGGAGCCACCGACAAAAATTTTAGAAAATATGAGTGTGCCTATTGTCCAAGGGGAATTGGATAAAATCTCCCTTTTGTCCCTATGTTGAAGTAAGGTAGGGCCATTCGCTTGAGTTGCTCAACCACCCCTTAGCCCGGTGCTCATGACGCGCTATGGAACCTCAACCGTGCCGGGGGGGACCTAGCAGGGCATAGCTAGCGGCAAAGGAGCTGACTCGGTGCTGCAATAAAGTAATCCAATATATGGTTTCACACGTTCATTTCCAATACTAATCGTAAAACACTATTGAGCAACAAGATGTTGAGGTCCATGTTTTTGAAGAATAGAACAAGATGGATTTGAAGGCAGATTTTAGCAAAGTAGTGATGTAATTTTTAGTGTGCATGACCTTTACCTTTTGTGTAGAGATTTTTTATTTTTATTATATATTTTTTGAAGAATCTTGTGAAGTGATTTTAGAAGGCATGGGTTGCTTGACCCCTACCTCTTGCCACCTCAATTCACACTCAACTCAAAGATCAAAAGTTGCAGTAAGCTTAACTAATAAACTTTTTTTTTTTTTTTAGGTTCGATCCTCGCTTATATCAAAAACCAATTGATGTATTGACTTGATTATAAAAAGCAATTATCATAGAGTGGATTCCATATGTTTAAAATGCTACCTTCTCCATAAAATTTAAAAAAAAAAAAAAAAAATCTTCAGTAAATCAATAGCCCAAAATCTTCAATAATTACGACTGATGAACACTTCTAAATTTAAAATATTTCAACAATTGTACAAAAAACATGTTTGACATTTATTAAAAACTTGCTACTCTGCAAAAGCTCTTTGCCCACACTTTCTCTTCATAGACTGATCGTTGACTTTGTGTCATATTACATTTTTTACTCAAATCAATTTAGTTTCCTTTCTAACTTTTTGCATGGATTGCAAATTTAGGGTATATTTTCCAATTTAAGGCTTTTCAATGGTTTTAAAAAGAAAATGTTTTTCATATAATTTTTTTAATAACAATAAATATTGATAATCTTTAGTGCTAGTCAAGCTACAAAAAAAAAAGGTCTTTTTTTTAAACTAATTTTTAAGATCATAATCAAACACAAAAATGAGTCAATTTCGTTGAAACAACTGACTGTTATTTGAAAAATCTAAATCATACAAACAAAAATGAAAATAAAATAGGCTAAAGTTTGAGTGTACTTGTGGGGTGACGATTCTCAAACGGCCCAACGATTACGTTGGGCTCGCAAGTGAAGGATCCCTCACAATAAAATTTGTAGAGAGTGGGCTTGAAAGGCTAGCGTTTGGTCACAGGGCGTTGGTCCAAACTGGATTTTAGGGAACTCAGGTAAGAAAGGACTACGGTCAGGATATCCAAGCCCTACAGCTTTGTAACTTGAGGAATTGGACTCTTCGGATTATGTCCGAGGAGCACTAATGCCTTTCTCCGGTTACCCAGCGATGGGTTTTCCGTGGTGGTGTACATATATTGTCCAGGCCTTCTCATCCCTGGAGTTTTTCCCAGGAAGTGAGATGGGATCCCCCCCCCTTTCTTTGTTACCTTACGTTTTCTTTTATACTAGCCTACTTCGTTGTCCTTCGTCCACGTGTAGGGTCGACTTTTCCAGGACAGATATTTGTCCCGTCAGTCTAATCCCGAAATGGTTGGAGATGGTCAATAAAGCCTAAGAATCTGGTTCTGTCAGGTGCAATGTCATATCAATGAAGGGTATTAAGGACTATTTCCCCGAGATATTTTCTGATCTTTTAAGTTTGCTTGTATGCCACTTTCATCAATGAGACTTTGGGTCTGCCGAGGACTAAGCTGTCCTCGGCTGTATCTTCGGGCCACTTTGGGCTTACTATTTTTGAGCCTGGGCCCTGGCCTCCTTCAGTTTGGGGCCTGTGGACTCCCCATAAGCGAGCGGGCCGAGCCCACAAACTATTGTGCCCCACATTAGGCCCTCAAAACCCTGCTGTCCAACGTCTTGGTTGGAAAGGTGGGTTTTGGTAATATCAAGCCTTTATTGCGGTTCATTCAATTCAGCCCTTGATCAACGTTGGCGACTCTTCACCTCCCCGAGGAATGCGCCGGTCTACAAGACGTTTCCCTCAATTTGCGCACGTTGCCATTATGCCATTTGGTTATCTGAAGCGTGCCTTTAATATCTTCCCATTTACGAGACCTCCCAGATCTAACGGTTACTGATGGCGTGGGAGAACGAAACGGCGCGTTCTTCTTTATAGATTTCCCCGGGGATCTAAACGTGGTATATACTCTTTTCTTCGTTCCCTATATAAAGAAAGAAGACAAAAGGCGATTTTCTCATATCTGAATCCCTCAGGCCCTTCTCAGAGTTCACTTCTTCCATCTGGTTATTCCCTATCCAATAATACATCCACCATAGTAGTCAGCCATGAATAAACCCTTCCTCTCCCAGAAACGCCATGTCCTAACAAAACTTGAGATGGCTCGGTCGGGGCAAGGATGGCGGAGACTCAAGATTTGCCTCCCCATTCTTTTAGCCAAAATCCGAAGCAGGGACTCGTCACATCCCACTTTCGGTGTGACTGAGTCGAAAACCTCCATTATCATCTCCACCCGCTCTCTCATGAGCATACCTAATATGGCTCCAGTGTGCTAAGAGTTAGGATTGAGGCAGGGACTAAATGCCCTTGCTTCTTCCTCTCTTTGTTCACTGGCGCCATCCTTTGATTCCCCTTCTCCCTCTTTTGCTCCTTTCTTTTTCTTTTCATTTCTTCCCTCTTCTTCTCCTCCTTCCTGCTCATGTCCTCCATCTTCTTTTTCTTTTGCACTCCTCAGCGACAAGAGCTTGCTGAAGTGCTTCCATGTGTTCCAATTCTTCTTCCTTCTCCTTCATCTTTTCTATATAAGGTTCTTCTCCGTAAAATTAGCCGAGATGGGGACTAAGTGCTCGATAAGGTGTAAGAAGTAGTTATCCGAGGACATGTCACCCTCCCGATGAACAGTTTCCTTAGGCTGACGATCATCAGGTCGTTTCGCCATCTTCTTAACACACTGGCCTTAACCTTTTCCAGTATTTAAGCCGAGAAACTTCTCCATCCGAGTAGTTGATTTCCCAAAAGGCCTGAGTCCGAGGACTTCGCACAGCCTGGGTTTTGTTTAGGACTTATGCTTTTTCTTTTAGGTACTTGATTTCCCCCATAGGCTTGAGTCCGAGGACCATGCAAGTCCTAGGTTCTGTCCAAAACTTATGTTTTTTCTTCTTTTATGTTCCTGGTTTCCCCTTAGGCTTGAGTCCGAGGACCATGCAAGTCCTAGGTTCTGTCCAAAACTCTTTGAGTTCAAATTCTCCCTTTCATCGGGCATTTCCCGAGGCGCCGAGCAGGGGTTGTCCTTGGCAACGGCTATTTTTCGGCGTGGGCCACAGTCCCTGGGCCCTCACGCAAAGCGGGCCTGGGCCGCAAATTCAATTACCCCACGAATTAAGAGATATTTCTGCAACCTCTGGCCACGCAGTACTCTCTGACGTCCCAATGATCGAGGTGCGCCTTTACGAGACTTCTTTAATCTTGTGGTTGCAGTTGACGTTGGAAGTTGAGCCAGAACCATTTTGTCTATAGTGTTCCTTGGGACACCACGTGAGTTGACTGCCACCACCTTGTCTTTTCAAATAAATAGGAGGGAGAGAGAGTTGCTTTATATACGCACCAATCCTTTAGTTTTCTCCCACATCATAAATCCCATATCTGGTGCTATCCTCCCTTAGCATAACATGTTTAAGGCGAGGGTTGGGAAGAAAGAACTCTCTCCGCCGCAGAAGCACTGTGTCCTCATGAGACTCAAAATGGTAAGGTATGGGCACATGAAGCATAAGTTCAGGAGAATACTCCATTTCAACCGAGGGGAAAGGGTGTTTCTCCCCCTTTTAGTCAAAATCCGAAGCAGGTCTTGTTCATGCCAGAATCTTGGCGTGTCAGAAGAAAGATTCTCCGCCATCAGTGCCTCTGCCTTGTGGTAGGCAAATATTTAGAGAAAGCCCCTCAACTTCTAACTCCCTGCACCTTTCCTTCAGCGGTGTCAGGCTCAAGTTGGGTCTCTTTTGCTGTTTGAGTTGTGGGCATGTGAAAGCATTGAGGAAGAACAAGGTCTTGGAGCTGTAGCCAACCTCTCCTCTGATCTACTTCCCCGGCTTTATCTTATTCTCTTGTATCCTCCTTTCTTTTTGGTTATGTAGTGAGCTTTGACACAAACTGATTCCAGCTTTTCATTGTACGCTGTACTATTTCTTTGTTTTAGTAAAAATGGAAATTTCTTTACTTGTTTTGAACACTGTTCCTTTGACAACACTACTTTATGAACGGGTGTGCCTTATGTGTGTGTTTCTTCAAGAATATTTAGAGCAAAATAGCTTGAAACATAATCTAACTAACTCCAATTTACCAATACTACCAGGCATTATATCGATAATTCATAGTAAATCAAACGTAGGAAACTAACCGAGATAACAGTTGAATATTCTGTGATAAGCGCGTGAATACCGTCCAAGGCTGATAATCTCTAAATAATCCATCCAAGCAGTCGACTGGGAAGCAGGGAACTCCGATTGTGCTTCTGTGTACTTGGTTTCCCTATAGGCTTGGGTCCGAGGACCATACAAGGCCTTGGTTCTGTCCAAAACTTGTAAGATTTCTTTTTTGTACTTGGTTTCCCCATAGGCTTGGGCCCGAGGACCATACAAGGCCTTGGTTCTGTCCAAAACTTGTAAGATTTCTTTTTTGTACTTGGTTTCCCCATAGGCTTGGGTCCGAGGACCATACAAGGCCTTGGTTCTGTCCAAAACTTGTAAGATTTCTTTTTTGTACTTGGTTTCCCCATAGGCTTGGGTCCGAGGACCATACAAGGCCTTGGTTCTGTCCAAAACTTGTAAGATTTCTTTTTTGTACTTGGTTTCCCCATAGGCTTGGGTCCGAGGACTATACAAGGCCTTGGTTCTGTCCAAAACTTGTAAGATTTCTTTTCTGTACTCGGTTTTCCCATAGGCTTGGGTCCGAGGACCATGCAAGGCCTTGGTTCTGTCCAAAACTTGTAAGATCTCTTTTCTGTACTAGGTTTCCCCATAGGCTTGGGTCCGAGGACCATACAAGGCCTTGGTTCTGTCCAAAACTTGTAAGATCTCTTTTCTGTACTTGGTTTCCCCATAGGCTTGGGTCCGAGGACCATGCAAGGCCTTGGTTCTGTCCAAAACTTGTAAGATCTCTTTTCTGTACTTGGTTTCCCCATAGGCTTGGGTCCGAGGACCATGCAAGGCCTTAGTTCTATCCAAAACTTGTAGGATCTCTTTTCTGTACTTGGTTTCCCCATAGGCTTGGGTCCGAGGACCATACATGGCCTTGGTTTTGTCCAAAACTTGTAAGATCTCTTTTCTGTACTTGGTTTCCCCATAGGCTTGGGTCCGAGGACCATGCAAGGCCTTGGTTCTGTCCAAAACTTGTAAGATCTCTTTTCTGTACTTGGTTTCCCCATAGGCTTGGGTCCGAGGACCATACAAGGCCTTGGTTCTGTCCAAAACTTGTAAGATCTCTTTTCTGTACTTGGTTTCCCCATAGGCTTGGGTCCGAGGACCATGCAAGGCCTTGGTTCTGTCCAAAACTTGTAAGATTTCTTTTTAAGTAATTTTTTTTTTCTATACTTATTTACTTTTCGAAGGTTAACCCCTAGGCCAGGGAGGGGAGAGTTGGCTTGAGGCCGGAAGCCCCTAAAGCTGCCCGCGCCGTTAGCAGTGCAAGGCGTAGCCCCTAGCAGAAGATTATGTCAGAGCAACAACTGCACGTCGCCGGAGATGGGGAAAGCTCGCGAATCTCTGCTTGCTAGAGAGCTGACTCATGCGCCACCCGTGCCAACGCGCAAGCCTCCCCACAGACGGCGCCAATTGTGGGGTGACGATTCTCAAATGGCCCAACGATTACGTTGGGCTCGCAAGTGAAGGATCCCTCACAATAAAATTTGTAGAGAATGGGCTTGAAAGGCTAGCGTTTGGTCACAGGGCGTTGGTCCAAATTGGATTTTAGGGAACTCAGGTAAGAAAGGACTACGGTCAGGATATCCAAGCCCTACAGCTTTGTAACTTGAGGAATTGGACTCTTCGGATTATGTCCGAGGAGCACTAATGCCTTTCTCCGGTTACCCGGCGATGGGTTTTCCGTGGTGGTGTACATATATTGTCCGGGCCTTCTCATCCCTGGAGTTTTTCCCAGGAAGTGAGATGGGATCCCCCCCCTTTAGGGAACTCAGGTAAGAAAGGACTATGGTCAGGATATCCAAGCCCTACAGCTTTGTAACTTGAGGAATTGGACTCTTCGGATTATGTCCGAGGAGCACTAATGCCTTTCTCCGGTTACCCGGCGATGGGTTTTCCGTGGTGGTGTACATATATTGTCCGGGCCTTCTCATCCCTAGAGTTTTTCCCAGGAAGTGAGATGGGATCCCCCCCCCCTTTCTTTTTTACCTTACGTTTTCTTTTATACTAGCCTACGTTCGTTGTCCTTCGTCCACGTGTAAGGTCGACTTTTCCAGGACAGATATTTGTCCCGTCAGTCTAATCCCGAAATGGTTGGAGATGGTCAATAAAGCCTAAGAATCCGGTTCTGTCAGGTGCAATGTCATATCAATGAAGGGTATTAAGGACTATTTCCCCGAGATATTTTCTGATCTTTTAAGTTTGCTTGTATGCCACTTTCATCAATGAGACTTTGGGTTTGCCGAGGACTAAGCTGTCCTCGGCTGTATCTTCGGGCCACTTTGGGCTTACTATTTTTGAGCCTAGGCCCTGGCCTCCTTCAGTTTGGGGCCTGTGGACTCCCCATAAGCGAGCGGGCCGAGCCCACAAACTATTGTGCCCCACAGTACTATTTATAAATTAGCTAAGCAAACACAAAATATTACCACCTAAGACTTAATTGTTTTGAAAAAAAAAAATTCTGTTTATTTTTTGGCCTTTGTTGTAATGAAATTTTTTTATCAACGAGATATATATATATATATACACACACTAGTCCCATCACAAATGCATTGCACGTGCGATTAAGTTCTTTTTTATTTTTTTATCTATCTAAAAAAAATATAAAATAATTGTGAGTATTTTTTAAACAATGTTTAAAAATGAGATAAAATAATGTCCATATTTTTTGAATCTTTCTCTACGTGAGAGTTGATAAAAGTTTGAAACTTTGCATTTAAAATAAAATTTGGAATTTTTCTTTTGAGAAACAAAATTTGGTAATTTAGAGAGAAAAGAAAAAACCTAAAATTTAAGAACTTTTTTAAAAATAGTAAATTACCCTTTTAATCCGTTTGTATTTTAAAATTTCAAATTATTTAACTAAAAAATATGACTATTTTAGAAAGTTTAAAAATTTGTGTGAAGATATATATATATATATATATATATATTGTGGCAATAAACAAAAAAATAATCCAAAAGAAGTGGTTCTTACCAGGATTAATGCTGTTCCGAGCAGAACATTATCCTGGATAAGCATATCCTTACTTTATATATTCAAGTGTCTTGCTTTTTTTTAGACTATTTTCTCTGAAACTCTGACCCTCTTGAAAACCCAAGTTTTGGTATGCAAAATTTCCAACTTTTCTTTGTTCTGATTAATGGATGGGTTTCGTTTTTTTTTTTTATGAGTGTTTTGTTTTTGTCTATGTTTGGGTTCTAAGAAGATGAGAAAAAAGAAAAGAAAAGTTAGAGTTTCTGTCTTTTTGGTTTACTTGATGACAAATTATCAGCTTGACTGAGAGAATATGCTGTGAATTATGGAAGGCTTAGGATTCAATATTGAGTTTTCTTTTACTATATTTTCACAGTAACCAATGGACCTTTTGTGGTTGTTATATTGCTCATTGTTTCTAATGTGGGTTGTCTTTGTATCTAATTCAGCATTGGAGTACTATCCAAATGAAAGATATGGCTGCTGCCAGGAAGAGATGGGAAGCTCTGGTGTTTTGAATCCCAAAGTAACAGCATTTACGTCTTTCTTTTGGGCATGGAGTAGATGGGTTAGTAAGGAAACTAAATGTTGTTTTTGCTAACTGAGCACTTTGGTTTTTAAGGATTGCAATGTCTTGCTTTAAGTGAACTATGGTTTTGATCACTAGCATGAACCTGCCTAAAATTGAATTTATTGGGTCTGCTTATAATTGAAGTCACCATTAATTAAGTGGTGGTTCGGTAATCTATAGACTATATCACATTGCTTGGGAAGATTCCAATAGACAGGAAAATTAACAAGTGAAAGAAAATGGGATAATCTGGATTCTCTCTCCAAATGTGTTGACTTTAGCATGTGCTGGCATGTAGAAATGAACAAAAGAGATGATATATGTCACCATGTCAGTATTGTCAAACAATTGCCCAGGAAATTCATAGGCAATGCCTTTCTCATCTGAACAAGGCACCACATGTATAGGTAGACTGTAGTATTTTCAGAAATGATTTTCGATTATAATGAAATTTAATGATAATTACTAAGAAGATTGTTTAGATACTCATTTTTTAAATTAATTATTAAGAATCTTGGACCAGACATTTATTTGCAAATCATTGGTTGTTAAGAGTTCATGAAAGGTATGAGTGCTTTGACATGTATGATCTCTAAGATTAATATTTCAGTTCTTTGGGGCTTCACTTAACTTTCTGACTCTATAGCCATTGTAAAAGAGGTTGACCAAGATGCATAATTTGAGATTTGTAAAGACCCCTTTGTCTTTCTTGGGCCATATCTTGGCCAATGAGGCCTAACTTTGCAGCCATCGTTTAGATAAATTGATTATGCTGATCTTTGTATCAATTACAGCTTATTCACTTTGAGGTGATCAAAGCACCTCTTTCCAAATGAATTCAAATTGCGAGGCTCAGGAACATGTTTTTACTGTTTTCCATAGGTCAGGGAAGAAAAAGTGAAAGTTCCTACACCTGGGGAAGCTGGGTATGCAATTCAGCTATCTAACAAAACCCCACTTGATGTTCATCCCTCTACTGAACACAAAATGGTGGACAGGTCTACTCTCACTTTTTGTTTTTGAATATTATTTTTGGCTCAATGCTTATCAGTTCCACATAAACATGCAATATCATTCAACAAATTTTATGCGTTTTATAGTTTATTTGGTGATTGTTGTGATAGCTTGCAATAGTGGTAAAGACCATATATTGCCAGCATCTTATCCAATTATTGTGGTAGATTAATTAGTCTCATGTAAATATTTCTCATTGCTAAACTGGTTCTCTCAATTTTTTACTCTTGTACTATGTTCTATTCCTTTTTCCTTTTCTTAGGACATTATTACAAGTCTCTACCATGACTCCTGAATTATCATTTCCTTTTCCCTCTTTTGATGGCATGGGTTAAAGGCTCAACCTGTATTCCAATCTTTGATGTTGATAACAAGCTTGACGCTGGAACTCAGTTGCGACATATCACAACTTTTGTGATGGGTATCGAACAACTATTTCTATCCTGCCTTCCATACTTGATTTTGGTTTTAATGCATCAGTAGTAAAGGATCACATCATGAATGGTCATTGATTAACATCAATATCATGTCTCACTTGCATCAAGATAGTAGTAATTTTGGTGTTTGGAGGCTTGTATGACATGGAATATGCCATATTTGACTATAATGAAAACGTAGTTCCTTTGAAACTTTTTTTGGGTTTTAATAAAATAGGGAACCTTTCAAAAGAATATCCCTTTGGAGTCACCTCAAACTAGTAAGACTTATGGGTAACTGACCCCATCCACCAAAACCAGGTGCCAAGTAATCTAGGTGCGTTCACCCTTGACGGGATTAGCATTTTATGCTCATGCCCAAGAGACTCCTTTGAATTATTAGGATAAGTTTCCTTGGAGGCTTGGACTTTGTATGGATTATGGTTCGTTATTCTCAGAAAATCATTACATTCACGAATATATAACAAAGATTTTATGTTGTCTGCTTTATTATGTCTCCCAACTTTTCACACAGGCCCTGCTTATTCTTGTATTGTGTGAATATATATAATAGTATATTTAGAATTGAATGTGTGGAATTGACGGGACTGTTTGAAATTCAAGGAATGTCCGAATAACGCTAAACCATTGGCTGAAAAGGCTTTTAGTAATGGTGATAGAAGTTAATTTCTTAGCCTATGAAGATTGCACTAGTCAATGCTTGTATTTTCTTCACAAAAACTATCTTATGGAGAGATCTTAGCGATCCATTAAAGCCATAGAGGCTGAGTCATCACTGAGCATGAAACACTAATATAAGGGATAAGCAAGTATAATGTATACTTCCAGTTTTGCAGGTTTTTATTTATTTATTTATTTTTTTATGAATTCAATTCAGTTGTAAACCATGTGATCTCTCTCCAGACAGTGGCTGTCCCTTGGTCAGGTTCTATATTACTTACCTCTGTTGCTTGTTTAGGTTTGAATTCATGTTCTTGGAATAACATGAATTCCAACCTAAACAAGCAACAGAGGTAAGTCATTTAGAACTTGACTAGATGTTGAAGAATCATACTCGAATATAATAATGGGTGTAACAAACAGAATGTTGTATGCTATTTCATCACCTCTCATTCTGGACTATATTACACTGGCAGATCTCTATAGCTGCTTGTGAACTAATGTATAATGCTGGAGAGGAAGTATTTGTTATGAGTGGTCGAGGGACTTCTTTTTTATAATGATTCTATTTCACGTTCTTTCTTATTTTTATGATTAGTAATAAATTCCCTTTTCTTTCTTATTGCTTTCTGTCGATCAAAGATGAATTGGTGAATAATATAATGAGTTTCATCTTGTGTGGTGCAGGATCTTATGACTTATCAGAGAAGGTCCTCAACCTTTTAAACTTTGTAGAATTGGCAGGGGCTTTGAATTTCTTGGGTAACAATCTAATCTATTTTTTTTCCTATAGAAAAATATAATAAAAGGAGAAAAATAAATTGACTGAGACTTCTTGTTTTATTTTTTATTCAAATGGAAAAATATATAATTCAGTGCTATAGATCAATAAAATATCATTGTTTGTACTTGGTGTCTGTTTCTGTGCTTAGTGTTATATATTTTGTTCATAGCTGATCCCAAACCCAGGAAAAGGAGGAGGGTAGTGGTAGGTTGACGGCCAACTCTATTATTATGCATTAAAGTATGCATGCTAGTTGCCCAATTCACAATCTCACCAAGCATTCTACCAAACCAGAAGATGATGCCAACACTAGCCTTTGCTGATTTATTGTACTCACTTTGAACCATGAAAAGCTAGGGCTGTCTTGTTGCTGGTTGGAACGCAAATGACTTATTGAATTAAAGTCCATGACTTGGCGACTATGTGTCCTCATTTCCTTGTGCCAATTAGATTTATCTCAAAAAGCACCTCCTCCCTCCATTAGAATGGAGTAGAATGAAGGTGTGTTTGTGGGTTGAAGATCTAATGATTGCAGGTGTTAGCTTACCAAAGTGTCTACATTTCTTCATCCAGTACATCTTTAGCTTGGAAGACAATAAGTGCTTGACTTCATTTTTGATTATTACTTTCTGTAACACAATTAAATTCTTTATCCTTACGTGATTAACATATACTACCGTGTGAATCAATGGAATTGTTTAGGCCTTTAGGTTCATATGCAGATGCAAGCTCAATAATTACCAGTTTCCTTATTTCACTAAGTCTAGGACACAAATTTTTCGTAAGTTAACACGATCTATTATGATTGATGCATAATAAAGTAATGTCCACATAAAATTGAAGTTTCATTATCAAGCTCACATCTTGGCACCTTAACAAATTTGAAAAAAAAATTGTCCTTAGTATTGCTCTCGTTTCAAATGTAGAAAATGCATTATATGAGATTAAGGCAAGACATCAGATATTTTTATTCCATAATACCTTGTGAGCTACCTCCCTTGCTTGCTCTAACATATTGATTAGGAAAGATAATATCTATTTCTCCTCCTGTTTGGCAGAGTACTTTGTTTTTCTCCTCTTTTGGCATGGATGAACAGATGACTAAATCTTTGGATTATCATTTGCATGGTCCAAGGGAAAGCGTGGTTTGGCAATCACAATCAGATCAGCTATCCTATGCATTGTGATGCCAAAAACCTCTGTCATATCTAAATCTTTAGCTGTAATACCAGGGGGAAGCTCCCAATCAAAGCTGTGGAGAAGTTGAGCCAGAGCAAGCTCAACACTTGCTGTTCCAAATGTGATAGCTGGGCAGCTTCTTCTACCGGCACCAAAAGGTATCAGCTCAAAATTCTGTCCCTTGAAATCAACAGTGCTACCCATAAATCTTTCTGGTTCAAATACATACGGATTTTCCCAAGATTCTGGGTCTCTCCCTATTGCCCAAGCATTGACAAAAAACCGTGTTTTGGCTGGGATATTGTAGCTGTCAATGTTCACTTCTTCCATGGATTCTCTTGGGACTAATACTGGAGCAGGAGGATGCAATCGAAAGATCTCTTTGATGAGAGCTTTCATATAGTGTAGCTGAGGCAGATCACTCTCCAAAACAGCTCTTCTCTCCCCAACAATGCTTCGGACTTCGGCTTGTGCCCTTTGCAGGACTTTAGGGTTCATGATAAGTTCTGTCATTCCCCAGTCAAGGGTGATGAAAGTTGTATCAGTTCCTGCAGCAAACATATCCTGCAATTGCAGTAACAATACTAATCAGTGTAACATGCGTGCTTAGACTTTCCAATAAGTCTTAAATCACAAAATTATTTTACAATTAGTGAAGTGACATGTTATGGTTGGTGCTAATATGTAAAAGTGATTTCTCCTATGACAACATGTGATGTCAGTAATTTATGAATAAGATAAGACTGAAGTAGCATTTTGTGATTGGTGCTAATAAAAGTAATGAGTTCATATGGAAGTGATATTGCTTCAATTACAAGTAGGTTGGATGTTGTGAAATTTTTTATCTAACATTACCCAAAACTATTCAACAGCAATTTGTAAGTTGGGACTTTATGGCTATGAAGGAAGAGTAAGTGTTCACTGACCAAGATGATGGCTTTAATATTATCCGTGGTGAGTGGCATTTCATCAGAGCCATCCTTCTGTATATCGAGTAAAACATCCACAAGATCCTTATTCTCCTCTTTTTCTCTATTGGGATTTGCATGCTCAGTCAGCAACTGGTCAAAGAGTTTATCAAAGCGTTGAAAAGTACTCTGAAGTCTTGATTTCATGCCTGTTAAGCTGTGTATAAACTCCATGGAAGGGAAGAAATCTCCTATGCTAAATCCTCCAAGCAAAACTTGATACTCCTCAAGCATCTTTTGGAAGCCATGACGATCATATTCTCCTCCTGCTGAGAAATCCCTCCCAAATGCAACCCTGCAAAGGACATCATTTGCATATAGTCCAAGCATCTTGGTTAGATTGGTGGTGCTGGGATATGATTCAGCAACTCTACATACCAAACGTGCTACTTCTTCTTCTCTAACAAAGCTATATGATTGAACCCTTTTGGCACTTAGTAGTTCAAGTATGCATATTTTCCTAATATGCCTCCAATATGCACCATATGGGGAAAAAACAACATCAGTGCAATCATAGAAGAGGTGCTTGGCTGAAAAGATTTGTGGACGGCTTGACAGTGCCAGATCATGGGTTTTCATTACTTCCTTGGCTAGTCTAGCTGAGGAAACAACAACTGTTGGGACCTCACCAAGTTGAAGGTACATGATTGGTCCAAACTTTTGAGCAAGACACTGGAGAGAGAGATGAGGCATGTTGCCAAGTTGGTGAAGATTACCAATGATAGGTAGCTTTGGAGGATTTGGTGGGAGATTGAATTTTCTTTTTCCTGATTTCAACTTCAAGAAAATATTCAGCAACACCACTAGGAAAATGGATGCGATGAGTAAGAAGGGTTGGAAGCTCTCCTTTAGCCATGCAAGAAAAGCCATTGGAGTCTTAATGGATATAAAAGCAAGTGTATGATTCCTCTTATTCTATAGATGGTGATCTATTTATATTTGCAACTGTGCTTTCTCAATAACATTTGTTCATGGACTTTTCTCTGCCATAGTTCTGATTTACAATTACTTTTTTATTTATATAAAGGTCATTTTTTTTTTTTGGGGTAAAAAGGAGATTTACATAAAACAAAATACAGGCCAGAAATTTGAAATTTATAAACGGTGATGTTGCTGTAGTCATAATTTATAGTATTTTATACTTATAATCTATTCAGTAAAAAAAATAAATAATAAATACATTTTTTTTTTTTTGTGTGTTAAAGTTTTGCTATCCCACTTAAGCTTTGAAGACGATTCCTCTCCAGATATTTGTGATAAAATTTCAGCAACAGCACAGGCCAATACTGGTGGCTCATAATTTTGCATTAAAAACAAAAATACTTAATACTTATAATCTTTGCAAATTACGAAGAGGGTTGTGAAAAATTGGTTAATAACTAATAAGTCTAATAACTATTGAGGTGATAGATTGAGATTGAAGTATAATAATAGTGATGTCAATGATGATCTTATGTGTAAGTGAATTACTAATTATGATTTATCAACAAGTTCTAAAAAAAATTATGAAATTTGTTGTCTCAAATATTGTTGATGGTTGATTTTGTATTTGGAACAGAAATTCTTCCTATTTATCCTTGTAGCATAATCTATAGTTTATTATACTTCTCTAGGATTTTGTGTTGCAGAAAATTAAGTAAAACAAAAAGTCTAAAATCACGCATTTTGACACGACTTAGACACATGACAAGTGATAATATGATTACTTTTCACTAAGTTCTAAGTTTTAGTGGTGGGCTGTGTTTACACATCAACATATGTCCAAATTGTATGAAATCCTAAGAAGAAAATGAGTAAGTTGGAGAGAATTTAGTGGGTAGAAAGTAGAAACATAACTCTTTTTTCTAACTGATCTTACACATTCTGAGCAAAAAAACACCCATATCAGTGGGTGCAAAATTGTGCATAAATGCACAATTACTACAGTAACCGTGCATATATGCACGGCTACTGCAGCATGTGCATTTAATATTTTATTAATTTTTGATTTGCTCCTTTTTTTTCTCTCTCTTCTTCATCTACAAAACTAACCCTCCCTCTCATGTTCTTTCTTCCACTGATACCACACACTCCCACAGACACAAAATCAAAAATCAAGTACAAAAATAAATAATCAACCACAAAATCAACAAAAAAAATCAACCACTGGAACAAAATCGTTGGATCGGTGTTGATGGAGATCGGTAATGGGTTGATGTGGATTGGTGTTGATGGAGATCGGTGATGGGTTGACGGAGATCAGTGTTGATGGAGATCAGTGTTGATGGAGTGCTTATAATGGGTTGATGGAGAAAAGGAAAGAAAAAGATTCTCAAAAAAAAAAAAAAAAAAAAAAAAAAAAAAAAAAGAAGGAGAAGAAAGAGAGGCAGAGATAGAGATAAGGATGGTGTGAAGAAGGGGTTATTCAAAGGAAAAAGAAGGATGTTGATGGACCGCTTGTGATGGGTTGACGGAAAAGAGGAAGGAAAAAGATTCTCAAAAAAAAAAAAAAAAAAAGAGAAGATGGAGAAGAAAGAGAGGCGGAGATAGAGAGGAGATAAAGATAAGGAGAGTGTGAAGAAGAAGAAGGGGTTATTCAGAGAAAAAAAGAAGGGTTTGGTGGGGGTAAGTGGGAAATAATAAAAAAAGTGAGAGAAAATATTATTTTAAGAAAAAAGTGTGTATAATAGATAAATTGATGTGGGTGTTTTGTAAAAAAGATAGTGTAAAATAGAAAAAGTAGGTTTTTTGTGTAAAATAGATTGAATCTTTTGCACAAACTGATATAATTGCTCTTGGCTCAGTCAATAAATCAATGGTCCATCCTTGGATCCCCCAAAGAAAAAAAAAGAAAAAAGAAAAAAAGATTCTATATCTGATTGGCCTTCCTTTGGAAATTAGCGGAACAAACTTTCCATGCCAAGTTCTACCATTCCACTTAACCATGATGTGATCAGGATGGAAAATTATCCAAGTATTTCTCCAATATTATTGAGGGTACTATTTCATACCGATAAATACAAAGAACCTAATATAAAAACTATCTTTTTTCGCATCTTTTTTGAAAAATTTATGTCCTATTTTTATAACAAACAAGTTGATTTTATTATTGTGAATTATCACATAAGGTGTATTTCAAAAATCCCAAATAATACCTCGATCAAGATTGTAAATAACATGCAAAGAAAGAAATTTGAGTAATAGACTCCCATTTTGAAGGAAGGAGTCGAAAAGTACTTTAGTTGAGATTGACAAACGTTCAGGAATTTCACTAAAAGAACTTTTGAAAACAGCTTTTTTAAGGCAAAAGTTGAAATTTTGAGATTTTAAGACTACAACTCACATTTTATGGTGTATTAAGTCTAGATGTTTAAAACACTATTTACTGTAACTAGGGCTTAAAGATTCCTCTCATTATTGACCCATTGCATTATTTACTGTTTATCAATTATTCTATATAATATGCTATAATTGATTGACTGACCTCTCAATTTTTATTCACCCTTCATGGCTAGCGATGGGATAGAATTGGCAAACTGTGGTATAAAGTTTATGGTCTAAAATTTTTTTGTAGAATCATACACGACTTGGGGGCATGGTCCTTGTCTAGTTACAGAGGGCAGTTCAACATGGATGATTCATTTTTTTTCCAGATGGGGTGGCTTCTCTTTGACTGATGACAAATATCATTGTTAATTAAGGATACTGACAGAACAATAATGAAAGCTATCCCGAAGAAGATTTTTCTAAACACATACAGTGATGCCAACTTGGTAGGCTGCAACAATGTTAAGACTTTATCAAATAACACAACTTTTGTTATAATTTATGCACATTTAACGAGTTGTGTTCGTCCAAACAAAAAAAAAAAAAAAGAAGAAGAAGAAGAAGAAAAAAAAGAAGAGTTGTGAACTTATATGGATCCATTATTTTTTTTTTGCCTACTCACAAATTCATTATATGAGAAAATTGTGGCAAAACGTTGTGCTGACTTATAGTGGCACTAACATTTTTCGGTAGATGACTATGCCAAATTGCCAATCATCTTTAATTTGGTGAAATTAGGCTATGGACTAAAATTCCCGATTGAATAAACTCTATAATTTTAGTATTTTATTGAGCTGGAAAATTAGCTTTTCCAAGGAAAGAAATTGGAAGTAAGGTATCTATCAATCTCTTTTCATACCTCACAAAAGTAGTAATTTTGTGTAATAAGTATGGCATTTATCGGTTATATGAGGGCATTCACATTGAACCCTTTTAAATTGATGTAAAATAGCACTATAGTTAAACATCACAATACAAAAGAAATCTTACACTCAAATGTCCATCATTATTTATTTATTTATTTAAAAAAAAAAATATATATATATATATATATAAAGTTGTGGGGCTTGAGAATTCATGGCCCAAGCCCGCTCTACATCAGGGCCCAAGGCCTAAGCCGAGGAGACTTGTTGTCGAGAACGCATAGTGAAAGCCCCAAAAAAGGCCCAAGGGCCCAGCCCAAGGAAGAACTCCTCCTCGGACAGGCCAGGCCGAGGAGAAAGGGGACGGTCAGCCATCAGAAACTGACGCATCGGACCACTCCACGAAAGAGGATAAGTATTAAGAAAGAAAAGGACAAAAAGAAGCATGAAAATATCTAAGAAAAAGCTGCTGCCAATGCATTAAGTGTTCTGCAACTAACTGAACCCTGCTTTCCAGCCTTTACAACCACTCCCAACGACTTTAGGGAGGGGCTGATGGGACAAGTATCAGCACCATAAATCTAAATCTACACGTGGACCCTAAAGAGGGGGAGGAATACGAGTATAAAAGGAAACTAAAGCCAAAGAAAAGGAGAGGCGGAAAAAGAGGGGAAGAATGGAAAGAACTTGATGCTCCTCAGACTGAGTCCTAGGAGTCAAACCCTTCAGGCTACATCGTTATAAGGCTTGGATGTTCAGGCCAAACCCACTTCTGCATGAGCCCCCCCCTAAAATCAGGACCAGACCGTTGCCCAGCGATCAAAGGCAAGCCTTTTAAGCCCACTCTCTACAAATCATATTGTGAGGGATCTTTTATGTATGAGTCCAACGTTATTCTTGGGCCGTTAAATGATTGTGTCCTTACAATTGGCGCCGTCTGTGGGAAGGCTTGCGCGTTGGCGCCGGTGGCGGTGGAGTCAAGTCTCTGTTAAGCAAGGGTCTGCAAGAGCTCCATCATTTCCAGCAACACGATGTTGTTATTCCGACATAAATTTCCGCTAGGGGCTACGCCTCGCAGTGTCAATGACATGGGCAGCTCTAGGGGCTTTCAACATCAAACTAACGCCTCCCATCTTGGTCGAGGGGCTAACCCTCGAAAAATAAATAAATACAAAAAAAAAAAAAAAAACTACTTAAAATTACAAGTTTTGGACAGAACCAAGACCTTGCATGGTCCTCGGACTCAAGCCTATTGGGAAACTAAGTACTCAAAAGAAAACTTACAAGTTTTGGACAGAACCAAGGCCTTGCATGGTCCTCGGACTCAAGCCTATGGGGAAACCAAGTACTCAAAAGAAAACTACAAGTTTTGGACAAAACCAAGGCCTTGCATGGTCCTCGGACTCAAGCCTATGGGGAAACCAAGTACTCAAAAGAAAACTTACAAGTTTTGGACAGAACCAAGGCCTTGCATGGTCCTCGGACTCAAGCCTATGGGGAAACCAAGTACTCAAAAGAAAACTTACAAGTTTTGGACAGAACCAAGGCCTTGCATGGTCCTTGGACTCAAGCCTATGGGGAAACCAAGTACTCAAAAGAAAAACTTACAAGTTTTGGACAGAACCAAGGTTGCATGGTCCTCGGACTCAAGCCTATGGGGAAACCAAGTACTCAAAAGAAAAACTTACAAGTTTTGGACAGAACCAAGGCCTTGCATGGTCCTCGGACTCAAGCCTATGGGGAAACCAAGTGCTCAAAAGAAAACTACAAGTTTTGGACAGAACCAAGGCCTTGCATGGTCCTCGGACTCAAGCCTATGGGGAAACCAAGTACTCAAAAGAAAAACTTACAAGTTTTGGACAGAACCAAGGCCTTGCATGGTCCTCGGACTCAAGCCTATGGGGAAACCAAGTACTCAAAAGAAAAACTTACAAGTTTTGGACAGAACCAATGCCTTGCATGGTCCTCGGACTCAAGCCTATGGGGAAACCAAGTACTCAAAAGAAAACTTACAAGTTTTGGACAGAACCAAGGCCTTGCATGGTCCTCGGACTCAAGCCTATGGGGAAACCAAGTACTCAAAAGAAAACTACAAGTTTTGGACAGAACCAAGGCCTTGCATGGTCCTCGGACTCAAGCCTATGGGGAAACCAAGTACTCAAAAGAAAACTTACAAGTTTTGGACAGAACCAAGGCCTTGCATGGTCCTCGGACTCAAGCCTATGGGGAAACCAAGTACTCAAAAGAAAACTTACAAGTTTTGGACAGAACCAAGGCCTTGCATGGTCCTCGGACTCAAGCCTATGGGGAAACCAAGTACTCAAAAGAAAAACTACAAGTTTTGGACAGAACCAAGGTCTTGCATGGTCCTCGGACTCAAGCCTATGGGGAAACCAAGTACTCAAAAGAAAACTACAAGTTTTGGACAGAACCAAGGCCTTGCATGGTCCTCGGACTCAAGCCTATGGGGAAACCAAGTACTCAAAAGAAAACTTACAAGTTTTGGACAGAACCAAGGCCTTGCATGGTCCTCGGACTCAAGCCTATGGGGAAACCAAGTACTCAAAAGAAAACTTACAAGTTTTGGACAGAACCAAGGCCTTGCATGGTCCTCGGACTCAAGCCTATGGGGAAACCAAGTACTCAAAAGAAAAACTACAAGTTTTGGACAGAACCAAGGTCTTGCATGGTCCTCGGACTCAAGCCTATGGGGAAACCAAGTACTCAAAAGAAAACTTACAAGTTTTGGACAGAACCAAGACCTTGCATGGTCCTCGGACTCAAGTCTATGGGGAAACCAAGTACTCAAAAGAAAACTTACAAGTTTTGGACAGAACCAAGGCCTTGCATGGTCCTCGGATTCAAGCCTATGGGGAAACCAAGTACTCAAAAGAAAAACTTACAAGTTTTGGACAGAACCAAGGCCTTGCATGGTCCTCGGACTCGAGCTTATTGGGAAACTGACTACCTAGAAGAGATAACATGGGTTTGGGCACGACCTGGACGTTACATGGACATTAGAATCTATCCGAGGAGAATTCCCCATTGATAGTTGGGCTAATCCCTAAACCACACGGATTCCCCGGTTTATCCTCGGATCCTCAATACCAAGAAGATTAATGCAATATATAGGGCAATATGTTGCCAAAAATAGAGTCGAAGTCCCTCACTGCTCGGCTACCCTCTCAGATGAATTATTTAGAGTTTATCGTTCTCGGATGGTCGCCTTGCCTGCATTACGAAGCACTCGGCCATTATCCCGGTTAGTTTTATGAGTTTTAATTTACTGGGAATTATCATTATTATGCCTGATAATATCGATAAACTAGAATTAGTAGGTTTCTGTTTCAAGGTTTCCTACTCTAAGTATCATCAAAGGAAAGCACACATGTAGCATACCCATGCCCAAAATAATTGTTGCAGAAAGGAAAAGTATTTAAAAAGAAATAAATTCATCTTTTATTAAGACAAAGGAACAGTACAGCATACATTGAAAGAGCTCAAATAAGCTCATACTGAAACTAACTACAAAAAAAAAATAAAAATAAAAAATAATAATAATAATACAAGGGAATTAAGAAAAAGCCGAAGAGCAGGTGTAGGGGAGAGACGTGCTGCCGCTTTAAAACTTCGTCTAAGGGAGCCATTCCTCAATACTTTTACATGCCTATAACTCAGGCAGCAAAAGAGCCCGACTTCGGGTCGGCACCGTTGAAGAAAAGGTGCAGGGAACCGGAAGTTGATGAGCCTCTACGGAACCATGCCTGCGGTATCGCAGACGGTGCTGATGGCGGAAAACCTTTCTTCTGACACACCAGAAATCTGGTGTGACCAGAACCTGCTTCGGATTTGACTGAAAGAGGGGGGTACCGTCCCCACCATATCCAAGCGGGAGGACACTTTAAATCTGTGCCTCCCCTGCCCAGACCACATCACCTTAAGTCTTGGAAGGGTCCGGTGCCTCTGCGGCGGGTGAAGTTCCTCCACCTCCACCCAAGTCTCAGACATGTTGCACTAAGGGGAGACGACACTGGAAGTGGGAACTAGTTATGGATAAAGGGTTTGTGACTCTGAAGAAAGCCAAAGGGTTTGTATGCAAGGAGAATAACCTCCTACCCTACTTATATAAAGGGTAGGGAGGTGGCATTTAATTCGTACAGCTTTCCAAGGAGCGCTACGGACAAGGCAGGTCTGGGCTCAATTTCCCACGCCATCTGCAACCGTAGGATCTGAAGATCCTCGGGAAGGCGAGTTTCGATTGTTGAAACGTCAGAGGACTCCACGTGAGTGAAAAAATGAAGGAACGACTCCTGACTGGGCACGTCTCCCATGTAAATGTAAAAACATAAGTATTAGTGGAGTACATAAATTTGAACGAGTCATGATGTGGGCCCAACGTCACCAAAACTCTACTCCCCAACTAAAAAGTCGGGCAGTAGGATTTTGAGGGGCTATTGTGGGGCCTGAGAATTCATGGCCCAAGCCCGCTCTACATCAGGGCCCAAGGCCTAAGCCGAGGAGACCTGTTGCCGAGAACGCATAGTGAAAGCCCCAAAAAAGGCCCAAGGGCCCAGCCCAAGGAAGAACTCCTCCTCGGACAGGCCAGGCCGAGGAGAAAGGGGACGGTCAGCCATCCGAAACTGACGCATCGGACCACTCCACGAAAGAGGATAAGTATTAAGAAAGAAAAGGACAAAAAGAAGCATGAAAATATCTAAGAAAAAGCTGCTGCCAATGCATTAAGTGTTCTGCAACTAACTGAACCCTGCTTTCCAGCCTTTACAACCACTCTCAACGACTTTAGGGAGGGGCTGATGGGATAAGTATCAGCACTATAAATCTAAATCTACACGTGGACCCTAAAGAGGGGGAGGAATACGAGTATAAAAGGAAACTAAAGCCAAAGAAAAGGAGAGGCGGAAAAAGAGGGGAAGAATGGGAAGAACTTGATGCTCCTCAGACTGAGTCCGAGGAGTCAAACCCTTCAGGCTACATCGTTGTAGGGCTTGGATGTTCAGGCCAAACCCACTTCTGCATGAGCCCCCCCCCCCCCCCCCCCCCCCTAAAATCAGGACCAGACCGTTGGCCAGCGATCAAAGGCAAGCCTTTTAAGCCCACTCTCTACAAATCATATTGTGAGGGATCTTTTATGTATGAGCCCAACGTTATTCTTGGGCCGTTAAATAATCGTGTCCTTACAAAAGTATTGTAACTTAATTATTGTAAATCTTCCATCCTCTCTCTAGCATGGGGTGTCACCTACAATGATAGATTCATGTAGTTGCAGTAGTCATTAGCTGAGGGGATTTGGATCCGGTGCAATAAGCCAATAACACCATACAATACCACTCCATGTGAGATGTACAAGTTAATTAGATAATTTTCTTTAAAAATTTATTTATTTATTTTTACATTATCAATTTTTACATTTTACATGAATGTGATAATTGCATGGCACAATTATCCTAATTATTGCACAAGATCTCAATCTGGCCCAGAGTTGCTGGATGTGGGTGGCCTAGGGTGAGACTTGAGAGAATTGGACATTGGGGAGTGTGGGAAAATATATAAAGAAGAATTATATTTTAGAATATTTTAATAGAATGTCTTATAAATGAAGAGTGGGATACATATTTTACTAGAGAAATTGATTCTTTAAAAAAAAAAATCAGACGTGAATGTCAACACTCATGTACAGAGAGTAACACCGAAAGGAAGCTCTCTCTCTGTTACAAGCTAATCAACACTCATGTACACAAATGTCACATAGCAAGTAACCACTCGTGGACACCTTAATTTGCTTACCTACGCCTAAGTTACCACTCAAAGCAAAGTACGCTAGTCACGCACCCACAAAGAAAGCTTCTCCCAAAGCAAGCAAATTACCACATATATATAAGCAAGAATTTGGTTTGCTTACTAGTAATTACCACATATATATTAATTTAACAAACTTCTTGATTCATCATATTTATACTAGTAATAATTAAGTTTGTTTACTTACTTTAAGAGTGTCACAAAATAAGATAATGTTCATGTGTATGTATACAGTATACACACAGTACACAATTTTGTTCATTGTCGATTTGTTTTATTTATCAAAAAGATATGGTTGATTCGGCTCATTAGAAAAAACAATACAATATTGTGTTTAAATCTTCATTGTTAAAGCAAAAGTCCCATCACCACTATCGGGCTCTCGAATCTTATCGATCTTATTATTTCCTTAGCAATCCCGACACCAAATCGTATAGATGACAATGTTAATTCATCAGCAGCATCAAAAGGAATTTCAAATCCTGCTCTCTCTAGCTGCTACAGCTCCAAATCCTCACAAAATCAAGAAGATCCCAATGATTCCTCCACTCTTAACTCGTTAAAAAGATCCCAATGATTTCTCTACTATCACTTGATGTGGTTTCAATGAGTCCACGCACACTCAAAAGCTTTTTTTTATTTATTAAAAAATAAAAATAAAATACTCATGGGTCATGTGGACGATTCTCTCCCTTGCCCTCAAAAAAATAAAAATAATATATATATATATATATATATACACACACACTATTAACAAATGTTAGAATCCCAATAGAGAGAGAGAGGGTTTAGCATAAGCTGGTTTTTCTTATTCATGTCCTTACTCATTGCTTGATTACACTTATATCCATATTCCGATTGTTAATGCAATCACACCAACTAACAGGTCTAACAGGTTAACAACTTGCTTTACCCGTAACTAACTTCTAATAACTATCTTTAACTGTCTAAAGCGCACACAACAATTCTAATTTGTTACAATGAGCTAATTACTCTTGTTGCTGACAAGGCCAGTGACTTGGACTCTTTAACATACTCCCCTCCTTTAAAGAACCTTGCCCACAAGGTGAGGGTATTGATTCTGTAACTGGTGTAGTGATTCCCAAGTAGCATCTTCAGTGGTGGTGCCATGCCATTGAACCAAAACTTCAGTTATAATCTTATTCCTTAGCTGCTTAGATCTCTGCTGCAACACAGCTATAGGCTCAGGTGACAAAAGACCTTCTGCATCAATAGGAGGAAGAGTAGGCACAGGAGAAGTATGTTGGCCCAATTTGGGTTTGAGCAATGAAACATGGAATACAGGATACAACTTAGACTATGGAGGAAGGTCCAATTGATAAGCAACCTGGCCAATCTTCTTAATCACCTTAAAAAGGGCCATACAATTTGGGAGACAACTTCCAACTCTTTTGATGGGTCAAAGACTGTTGCCTATAAGGCTGAAGTCTTAAGTAAACCCAATCCCCCACTTCAAATGACGTCTCACTCCAGTGTTTATCAGCTTGAAAGTTCATTCTCTCTTGAGCAATGATTAGATTCTGCTTCAACACTTCTAGAATTTGAGCTCTAGTGCTCATATAAGACTCCATAGCCTCAGCCTTAGTTAAGCCAAGAATGTAATCAATGAGCCTGGGAGGAGGAATGCCTTAAAGAGTCTCATAAGGTGTAAGTTTGATGGCAGTGTGAAAATTGGTATTGAACCAAAATTCTACTAAACCCAACCATTCACTCTACCTCTGTCACTAATAAAGGATCTCAAATATTGTTCTAGGCATCTATTTACAACTTCTGTCTGACCATCTTGACTAAGGGTGGTAGGCAAAGGACATAGCCAACGTAGTACCTTGTAATTTGAACAGCTCAGTCCAGAAGGTGGAAGTAAATGTGGCATCTCTATCACTCACTATGCTTTCTGGCATACCATGAAGCTTAAACACCTGCTGCATAAAGAATGTAAAAAAAAAAAAAATTTAAAAAAAAAAAAATTGAAGACTATTGCATTCTTGAGTAGGCATGAAATATTCGATTTGTATGAGTCACTATATCATGCAATTTCAAGTTTGCAAACACATATGGTATGATCAAATTACTATACTACTTTGTCTTTCTATTTTGATTATAAAATAGAATACTAAAGATTACAATTTTTTGGAAGGAAAATTATTGATTTTTTTTTTTTTTTTGTTTTTTTTTTGATACATTGATAGTTGGGGTGAGGTGATTTGAATCCTAAGTGTTTTTGATGAAAATACCAGAATGTGCCCACTAATTGAACTCTCTTAGCAAAAATTATTGAAATATTAGAGGAAATTAATAAAAAGTGGCATTGCACATTGTGCAGGAACTTAGATAGTTTTTAGTAATTGACAAAGGTGAATAATCAACCACGATCAACCTGTTCTACAATAAATAGCAACTGTAGCTATTTAATTTTGGTCTCCTAAATTTCTCAAAATACTTAATGCAATTAAATGTCTCAAAAATAAAATTTTACCAAAAAGTCCCCAAAAACCGAGTTTTAATTGAAAATTTGACCATCCAATTAGAGCAAGAACGGTTCCATGATAAAGGGCAAATTATCTTTGATTTGACAATTCGTGGGTATAATCGGGATAGAATTGAGTTAGATATTGTCAAAATGTAGAAAAAGTTAGTTATTCCTAAGAGCACTCTCATCAGGTGTGCCAAATGCCAAATATTGGGCATTTGGCACACCAAACATCAAAAATAGACCCTCATGAGGTGTGTCAAATGCCAAAAAATTTGGCACATCGCTATAGTACCGTCTCAAATATGAGATGGTACGGACATCAATGCTATAAATTTTTTTCTTATTTTATTCACTTTTCTCTCTCCTCCCAACACATCTCTCTCTGTCTACAACACAACTCTCTCTCTCTCCTCTTTGGTCTCCATCTCTCCGTTGCTCCCTATTTCTTTCTCAGTTTCATTTTTTTTTTATCTCTCCATCTCTCCGTCTCTACGCCTCTTTCTCTCTCTCTCTCTCTCTTTTTTTTTTTTTTTTTTTCCTAAGAAGGCGATTCCGATCTGAAGCAGAGCTCACTGATTAAAGCTTGCCAATCTGAACCTCTGCTCGCCGATCTGAAGCTCTGCTCGCCCTAGGGTAGTTGCCGATCTTTGCTTGTTGTCCTCCACAGTCGCCGATCTTTGCTCGTCGTCCTCTACAGTCGCCAATCTTTGCTCGTCGTCCTCTACAGTCGTCGTTCTTTGCTCGTCGTCCTCCACAGCTCTCGTCGCCGATCTCGTTGCCGATGGTTGGTTGAGTTTGGTCATTGATTGATCTGTTAGGTTGGGGTTTTGTTGAAGATTTTGAGTTTTTTTTTTTTTTTGGTTGAGGTTTTTGGATTTGGAATTTGTTGGAGGATCCGGTGATTGTGGTTGTAGTTTATGGCAGTGGTTGTAGCGGTGGTTGTTGTTGTGGCGGTGGTTGTAGCGATGGCTGTTGGACCCAGTGGCGACTAGACTGTGCATTTGTATATTTGCTGTGTTTTGGGTAAATATATTATTTTAATGTGTAGGAAATATTATTTTAAAGTATAGAATTGAAGTATAGAACATATGATAAATGGTATGTTGTAAAATGATGTGCTAAAATGATAAAATGAGTTTTTGGTGTGTCAAAATAGCATTTTTTTTTTTGAGAGAGTTGATGAGAATGCTCTAAACTTGCTGAATTTTATCTAAAATATATTTTGAAAGTTTCATGTAAAACGAATTCAGGTTATTTGAAATATGAGTATTATTCTAATAGGTTTAGCTTACTTTCAGTACTTTTTCAACTAGAAATATCATTTTGTTTTAAATATACAATAATAAGTAGTAGTAAGTATTAATCTCCACATTTTATTTAGTTAATGGAAGATGTGGCAGTTTTCCATTAAAACAAAGGGAAATTCTATTTAAAAAAGTATTGAAAGTAAGCCAAACTCTATTCTGATTATCTCGATACACATGTTTTTAACATCCATTAAATTGCATCCATATTTATCGAAGGAAATTGTCTAATCTTTCTTGGAATACATGTTGCTATTTTTATTGGGTCCACCTTCATCTAAGTTATTCTTTGTATTTTATTAGAACTAGATGCAGAGTCATGTGATGCAATTTAATTTCATGATTTATTTTTTTTTGTTAAGTAATGTTATAATTATTTTCTAAAGTTATTATTTTTTAACAATGTATAGTTGATACAATATATTAAGTTGTCTAAATTAAGAAATCTATATATATTTTTTTAAAATTAAAATTGAAAGTGTTTTAAATTTTACAAATTTTTTTGAAGGAAATGTAATAAATTTTACATTCAATTATTATATAAGACAGGATATTTTGTAAATAATATAATGTGTGATTGAAATTTGTTTATAGTGCTCCTTACAAATGGTTCATTCTCTATATATCTTGAATGATCTAAGAGGAAGCAAATATAAATAAATCCATCACTTATATTAGAAAATAAAAAACAAGACTTTAATAAGAAAATAAAAATATAATTTTATCAAAAATCTACCAACATTACGCTCAGAATGTGATATAATTGTCAATGAAACAATTCATCTTTCTACACAAAAAAAATCTCCTCCCAAAGCATCATCGATTTGGACTGAATTGGACGGAAGTGTTATGCTGATATAACTTAACAGGAGTGTAGAAATAATAAAATACTACGTTTTAGCTTTTATATATCATATAGATGATCACATCAATCTTTATCAGAATATGCATGCAATGTTTTGGGTAATTTCATTCATTTTTTTTAATCATATTATTGAGGAAATTGTCTCAATTTTATTTATTGACTTGGTTAATCATTGTTAAAATTTTACTGTCCGTATGCATTGCAACCCTTGCCTTAATGAGAATTTGCTAGCTCTAATTGAAGCCACATAAAGATCCAAGACTTTGCCCACATTTATTTTGCATAAAAAAGAAAAAAAAGAGTCACCATATATCACAATTTTTTTCCTTGGCAATTGTGCTATATAAAATATAAAGCCAGTTACATTGATATTTGTTAAGGTTTACTATGAGAGTTATGTAATGTCACAAGATGCTAATTTGAAAAGTTTTATACTTCAACATTTTAACTAAGTTATTATGCATTATTGCTATGAAATTGTTTATGATATAACCCAAATTTTTAATGTTGGTGGAAAATCATTTGAAATGGATTGTATTGGGGAAATAAAAAAAATATATACAAGTGCCTTTTGTTCTTGGTCTCCTCATGCGTTAAACCTTTGACGAAGTAATTTATGATGATTCTAGTATCATTATTATGATCATATGTTAGATATTTATCATTGTAATATAAAGCATCAGCCTTTTGCTGCCTGCAACTCTCAACTCTTTCTTGATCAGGGAATTGCTAATCTTCAACGTCAACAGATTATTTTGCGTTTGAACAGGCAGAGGCTAATTAACTTTTACTCTCCTGAGCCAAAGAAAAATTTGCTCCTTCCGGTCCATAGGTTCATATGCAGATGCAAGCTCACGGATTATACTACATCTTATTTCAATATACAAAATGCATTATATGAGATTAAAACATTAGACATTTTTATTCCATAATACCTTGTGGGCTACCTCCACTGCTTGCTCTAACTTCTTGATCAGGAAGAGTACTTTGTCTTTCTCCTCTTTAGGCATGGATAAACAGAGCGTGGTGCATGACTATGTCTTTGGATTATCATTTGCATGGTCTAAGGGAAAGTGTGGTTTTGCAATCACAATCAGATTAGCTATCCTGTGCATTGTAATGCCAAAAACCTCAGTCATATCTAAATCTTTAGCTGTAACACCAGGGGGAAGCTCCCAATCAAAGCCGTGGAGAAGTTGAGCCAGAGTTAGCTCAATACTCGCTGTTCCGAATGTGATAGCTGGGTAGCTTCTTCTACCAGCACCAAAAGGAATGAGCTCGAAATGCTGTCCCTTGAAGTCAATTGGGCTATCCATAAATCTTTCTGGTTCAAATATGTCTGGATTTTCCCGACATTCTAAATCTCTCCCTACTGCCCAGGCATTAACAAAAAAACGAGTTTTGGCTGGAATATCGTACCCATCAATGTTCACGTCTTTCATGGATTCTCTTGGGAGTAATACTGGAGCAGGAGGATGTAATCGATAGATCTCTTTAATTACAGCTTTCATTTAGTGCATCTGTGGCAGATCACTCTCCAAAACAACTTTTCTGTCTCCAACGATGCTTCTTACTTCAACTTGTGCTTTTTCCATGACTTTGGGGTTCATGATAAGTTCTGTCATTCCCCAGTCAAGGGTGATGAAAGTAGTATCAGTTTCTGCAGCAAATATATCCTGCAGCAATGATACTAATCAGTGTAATTTTCATGCTAAACTTAGCAATAAGTTCATGGATACAATAACTTTCACAATTTTTTTTCACAACCACTAAGGTGGCCAAAATAGTAATAAATCCACCAACAATAGAGAGAGAGAGAATAATTACAATTTTTGTTGTAGAAGAATATGGAATGAATGAGAGAGAAAAAGAGTAAAAAAATGGAGATGAATTTGGAGGAAGAGTAATGGTAACTTGTAGAATAATGGGAAAGAAGAATTGGTTGTATTTTAAAACTACAAACTCACTCAATAAAATAAATATTACAACATATTTTGAAAATCTAATTGTTGAATATCATGTTCTTACACTCTTAATACACATCTTAAATGTTGTGTCAATCGGATATTATTTTCTATATGATCTATAAGCTTAAATTTTGTGCATAATTTTAAATTACAAAATCTTGCAATTTAAAAAATTTATTAATGACATAACTATTGATTTTTAATTTTCTTGAAATTTTGCAAGCATGAAGGATATAAGAAGAAGAAGATGTAATTCGATGGTAGATTTGTCAAAATTCACTTCCAATAAAAAAATATTAAGAAAGTTTGTAGTCTAAAATTACAACTAATTTTGTAGCTAAATTTTGTCTCTTTACTATTATATATTGTATAAATATTAATATTTCTATATATTTAAAAAAGGGATGATGTGGCTGATAACATGGCATAAGAGAAGCTTTGCAAAATTAAATGCAACGTGAAAGAGAAAGTGATCACTGACCAAGATGATAGCTTTGAGATGTGATTGTTGTATAGGTGGGTCCCACCTTAATGGGATCCACCATTTAAGTAAGAAGAAGGAATATGCATTTATGGTACTCCGAGAGCACCTAATAATTTTTTGCTTTGATATTATTTGTGGTGAGTGGCATTTCATGAGTACCATTCCTCTGTATATCAAGTAAAACATCCACAAGATCCTTATGCTCCTCTTTCTCTTTAGGGATTTTCATGCTCAGTCAGCAACTGATCAAAGAGTTTATCAAAGCGTTGAAATGTATTCTGCAGTCTTGATTTCATGCCTGTTAAGCTGTGTATGAACTCCATGGAAGGGAAGAAATCTCCTATGCTAAATCCTCCAAGCAATACTTGATACTCCTCAAGGCTCAAGCATCTTTTGGAAACCACGGCTATCATATTCTCCTCCTGCTGAGAAATCCCTCCCAAATGCAACCCTGCAAAGAACATCATTTGCATATAGTCCAAGCATCTTGGATAGATTGGTGGTGCTGGGATATGACTGTGCAACTCTACATACCAAACGTGCTACTTCTTCCTCTCTAACAAAGCTATATGATTAAACCCGGCTGGCACTTAGTAGTTCAAGTATGTATATTTTTCTAATATGCCTCCAATAAACACCATATGGTGAAAAAGCAACATCAGTGCAATTATAAAAGAGGTGTTTCGCTGAAAAGATTTTTGGACGGCTTGATAGTGCAAGATCATGGGTTTTCAATACCTCCTTGGCTAGTCTAGCGGATGAAATCACAACTGTTGGGACCTCACCAAGTTGTAAGTAAATAATTGGCCCAAACTTTTCTGCCAGACTCTGCAGAGATCGATGAGGCATGTTGCCAAGTTGGTGAAGGTTACCAATTATAGGTAGCTTTGGAGGGTTTGGTGGGAGATTGAATTTTCTTTTCCCTGACTTCAACTTCATGAAAAAGCTCAGCAACACTGCTAGGAGAATGGATGCAAGGTGCAAGAAGGGTTGGAAGCTCTCCTTTAGCCATGCATGAAAGTCCATTAGAGTTTTAATAGATATAAAAGTGGGTGTGTGATTGCACTTACTCTGTACTCTGTAAATGGTCATCTATTTATATTTGTATATAGCCGTGGTTTTTCTCCTTGACATTTGTTTATGGACTTTTCTCTACCATAGTTCTGATTTTCTATTACTTTACAATTTATGGTTAATGTATAATAAAAGTGATGTTAATAATTAATCTCTCTATATATAGCCAAAGCTTTGAAAAAATTTAATTAGATTTCAATATCAAATAGTCTAAATCTAATTAGATTTTAAATTTGTGCACTACGCGCTACATGTCCATCTAAATTTTTAATTTTTGTAACAAGTGAATTTTTGGGTACAAAAATTGAAGAGTCTAAATCCAATTAAATTCTAAATCATGTGTGTGTGTATATATATATAAAATGAGAAACCATTACATATTTTAGAAAGGTATAGTTTAAAAAAATGTATAAGCTTCCCATCAAAAAAAAAAAAAAAAATGTATAAGCTAATACCATGTATAATTTTAATATCTTTTCAAAAAAATGTACAATTTGAACCGTGTAATTGTACCCATGCATATACACGAGGTCACACACTAATTTATATAAAGGTGATGTTGCTATAATTACAACTTACGTTTTAACCAAATTACAACAAAGTTTGTGAAAAGTTTGTTTAATAATAAATCTATTAACATAAAAAATGTCACCTTTTTTTTTTTTTTTTTGGTAACAGTTGAGGTTATAGATTGTATTTGTTATATAATAAAATGATGTCAATGATAACCTCATATGAAAAATATGTTATATTATACTAATAACTATCAGCCGCCTTAATTAGTTGTGAACAAAAAGTTTTTGAATTTTTTTTTTTTAATTTGATTGTGGATTTTCTATTGTTTTAGCTTGATCTTTAGTTTTGGAAAAAAAAATAAAATTATGAAATAGTGTAACAATCAAAGGACCCGATCGAAAAGTTTGTGAAAAGTTTGTCCACGGGTCGGGTCGAATCGGGTGAACAAAAAAAAGACCCGCAACCGCTCGAACATTTGGTCGGACCCGATGGCTCAAGTCGTCGGATGAGCGGGTCGGAATCGTCGGGTGATTTCGGGTCTGAAGCACAAAGAGAACAAAAACACAGAAAATCTGAAGAACACAGTTACACAGAAATCAAAACCCAGACCCAACAGAAATCAACCCAAAGAACATAGAGATTTTTCAAAAAAAAAAAAAAAACCCAAAGAACAAAGAGAGAAATCAAAAACCCAAAGGACAAAAATCACAATCCAAACCTACAGAAATCAAATAACACACCACAAAACCCAGATCTATGAAACTAAAACAAAGAACACACCACAAAACCCAGATCTACGAAACTGAAACAAAGAGAAAGAAAACACCAAACGGTCCAAACCGGTACCTCCACCACTCCATCGCCCACCATCACCACATCCATCACAAGATCAGTGCAAATTTAAAAAAAAAAAAAAAAAAAAAAAAAAAAAAAAAAAACAATATTTTCACCCACCATCAGATGCACAAGATCAGAACCTCAAATTGTAGATCAGAGTAGTCTTCAATAGAGAGGGGTTTGGGCGAGACCAAACCTAGGACGGCGGTGAGTCAACGGCAGCGGCAGAACGATCAACTTGACAACGGCGACGTAAATAAGGGGGCTACGGTTAGGGATTTGAGAGAGAAAGGGAGAGAGGCGGAACTTGAAAGAGAAAAAAATACAGAGAGTCTAAAACGGTGAGTGAAAGACTGAGATGTGATTCGTGAAAACCCATTCTTTTTCTTTTTAAGTTTCTAACGGGTGGGGTCAGTTTCTACGGGTTAGTAAATGTGGAATCCGAACCCGAACCGAAAACCGAAATTTTAACACTAAAGGACCCGCACCCGACCCGTCTGGGTATTCAGATCCGCCCGTGGGCCTTCGGGTCGGATCGGGTCGGACGGGTGGGTCGGGCTGACGGGTTGCTGGACAGCCTTATCACGTTTTGAAATAGTCTAACAATATCTTTCTTTTATGCCAATATCTATCTTTCCACTCAACCAGATGATGTGATCGGGATGGAAAATTATTAAATATTTCTATAATATTATATTAAGGTAATATTCCAGAGCAATAAGTACAAAACATTATATAAAAACTAACCTCTTCATCTTATTTTTATATTAAAATGTTTGTTTTTATTATTAATATTGTAAATCATCACATCACATCACATCACATTAGGTGTATTTCAAAAACCCCTAATAATTCCTCGAAAAAGATTGTAACATGTAAGTAACATGACAAAATCTATATAACCTTTTCTTCTTATTTTTATATTAAATAGTGTATTTTTATTATTGTGAATCATCACATCACATCAGCCATCAGGTGTATTTCAAAAATCCCTATAATTCCTCGATTAAGATTGTAACATGTAAGTAACGTGCCAAGGAAAAAAGGATGAGAAATAGAGTCTCATTTTGAATGGTTCAAAAGTACTCTAAAGTAGTTAAAACTCTTTCAATTAAAATTTGCCAAATGTTTAGCAATTTCACCATGGATCTTTCGAAAGCAACTTTGAGCAAAAGTTTGAAATATATAGTTTTTTTTTAGGACTACAACACACTATTTTGGGAAATAAATCCAAAAGTTTAAAAAACTATTTACTGCAATTTATTAAATACAAGCACAGTTTAGAGGTGCTATTAGTGAATACTTGTTATAAGTGTTCAACCATTGAACTACTAAGAGAACTGATTAGAGGCACTAGGGTTCAAAGATTACTCTCACCTAAGGGCATTCTCATTTGGTCAAAACCCATAAAAATGCAAAATAAATAGCACTATAACTTAAAAAAAAAAAACACCTAGCTCTATCTGGTTATCTATTTTGCATAAAATTATGCACAATATATACTACCATGCTTATCTAAATATAAGTAGCTTATATAAAAACTTTTCACCCAATATTTCATTCACGCTTTCTCTCTCCTTTAAACTCCTCTAAATAGGAAAAAAAAATTATATAAATATGGTTTGTTTAAAAAGAAAAAGATTATTTTATTATGATGGTTGCGTTTGACATTGGCTGAAAAATGAAGTTTTTATTTATTTATTTTATTTTATTTTATTTTTTTTTACAATGTAGCTTATTTTTGTTACAGGCAGTCTGCAGTCACCGAGTTGCCAGTCATGGTGGACTGGTGGAGGTGCAGTGCAGTCCACGATTATGGTTTTAGAAAATCACAAAAAACTGCACCGAACCAATTAAGTCACAAACCCCATCACGGTAAAGTGTGGGATCTAGAAAAGCTACACCTTACGGTTCAGTGACAAAATACCGCACTACATGTACCTCTACCCACTACAACCCTACCCACGTCAAAAGTAGAGACTTTGTGCATATCAATTTGGAGTAATGGTCCTTGTCTTGTTATACTGGGGACAGTTCAACATCATTGATTGTTTCACTCTTTTATTTTATTTTATTTCTCCAGTTGGGTGTTTTTTCTGGTGACAAATTATCGTTGTTAATACCGACGAATTCCTAATAGAACAGTAATGAAAGCTATCGTTGAGAATCTCGAAGATTTTTCTAAGCCCATACGAGTTATGTGCCAACTTGTTTAGTCCGCTACGCAATCACCTTTGATTTGGTCAAATTGGGCAATTGACTAAAATTCTACAATTTTTGTTTAATAAGTATAATCTATATATCTAAAAAGGCAAAATTCACGTGTTTGACATTAAAATAGAATATATTTTTTTAACTAGCTTGTAATATCATGTATATGCATAAATATACTTAAATATATATACATTAAAATGCATATTATAATTCTTACCTATATAATTTAAATATTATTGATAGTCATTCTTATTTTTTTTTTAACTCTTTAAAAAATCTTGTAAGAATATTATTAAGAAGAAAATGTAAATTGTCCATATTTTTAAAATTTTTTATGTTCATTAATTCTAAACTTTTAAGTTTTTGTATGGTACTTTACTTTTAAGAAATCAAGTATTAGGTAAATTTTTTTTCACTTTTTTTTTTTTGTAAATTTTTTATTATTAAGTGGATTATAAAGATTTAAAATAGTAATTAGTATTTAGATTGTGGATTGTGGAGTGATTTATCTTTATTTTATTTTATTTTTTTTTTTTTTGTATGTTGCTTTACTTTTAAGAAATCAAGTATTGGATAATTTTTTTTTTTTCATTTGTAAATTTTATATTATTAAGTAGATTATAAATATTTAAGATAGTAATTAGTAATTAGAGTGTGGACTGTGGAGTGATTTATCCTTTTTTTTTTTTTTTGTATGGTACTTTACTTTCACAAAATCAAGTACTGGGTAATTTTTTTTTTTCCTTTTGTAAATTTTTTTTGTGGGGCCAGAGAACTCGTGGCCCAGGCCCACTCTACATTAGGGCCCAGGGCCCAAGCCGAGGAGAGCCATTGCCTAGGACGACCTCTTGCTCGGCACCTCACGAAATGCCTGAAGAAAGGGGCAAACTGAGTGTAGGGGCAGGGTAAGGGAAAAAGCTGCCAACATCATAATACAAAACCCTGTATCTGACAAGTCCATACTCTAAACCATACCCTTTAACTTTCCCAACGACCCCAAACCACTCTAGGTATGGGTTGACAGGACAGGTCTGCACCCCAGAAAAGTGAAACTTACACATGGACTCTAAAGGGGGAAACAAACACTAGTACAAAAGGAAAAACCCCCCAGAAGAAAAGGGGACTCCCTCCCCCGGTAAAAGGGAGAAAGGGAATGATATAAGGCTCCTTGGACAGCGTCCGAGGACTTAAGTCCTACAACCCGTACTAATGGAGGACTTAGCTAGTCAAGCCAGGCCCGCCCATATAAGAACTTCCATAGACGCCACGATTAAACCGTCCACCTGTGCCCAAGGTCATACCTTTCAAGCCCACTCTCTACAAATCATATTGTTGAGGCTCTTTGCATACGAGCCCAACGTCATTCTTAGGCCGTTAAATAAATCGTGTCCCTACAATTGACGCCGTCTGTGGGGAAGGCTTACGCGTTGGCTCAGGCGGCGGCGGAGTTGAGCCTTTGTCAAGCAAGGGTCTGCGAGGGTGCCTTCATTTCCAGCGACATGTTGTTGTTGTTCCAACATAAGTACCCAGTAGGAGCTATGCCTGGCAGTGCCAAGGGCACGGGCAATTCTAGGGGCTTCCAACATCAAGCTAACCCCTCCCCACCTGGGTTAAGGGGCTAACCTTTGGAAATTAAATCAATAAATAAGTAAAAAATACAAGTTTTGGACAGAAACAAGGCCTTGTATGGTCCTCGGACACAAGCCTCTGGGGAAACCAACTACTTAGAAGAGAACTACAAGTTTTGGACAGAACCAAGCCTTGTATGGTCCTCGAACTCAAGCCTCTGGGGAAACCAACTACTTAGAAGAGAACAACAAGTTTTGGACAGAACTAAGGCCTTGTATGGTCCTCGGACTCAAGCCTCTGGGGAAGCCAACTACTTAGAAGAAAAACTACAAGTTTTGGACAGAACCAAGGCCTTGTATGGTCCTCGGACTCAAGCCTCTGGGGAAACCAACTACTTAGAAGAGAACTACAAGTTTTGGACAGAACCAAGGCCTTGTATGGTCCCCGAACTCAAGCCTCTGGGGAAACCAACTACTTAGAAGAAAAACTACAAGTTTTGGACAGAACCAAGGCCTTGTATGGTCCTCGGACTCAAGCCTCGGGGGAAACCAACTACTTAGAAGAAAAACTACAAGTTTTGGACAGAACCAAAGCCTTGTATGGTCCTCGGACTCAAGCCTCTGGGGAAACCAACTACTTAGAATAAAAACTACAAGTTTTGGACAGAATCAAGGCCTTGTATGGTCCTCGGACTCAACCCCTTCGGAAACCAACTACTTAGAAGAGAACTACAAGTTTTGGACAGAACCAAGGCCTTGTATGGTCCTCGGACTCAAGCCTCCGGGGAAACCAACTACTTAGAAGAGAACTACAAGTTTTGGACAGAACCAAGGTCTTGTATGGTCCTCGGACTCAAGCTTCTGGGGAAACCAACTACTTAGAAGAGAACTACAAGTTTTGGACAGAACCAAGGCCTTGTATGGTCCTCGGACTCAAGCCTCTGGGGAAACCAACTACTTAGAAGAAAAACTACAAGTTTTGGACAGAACCAAGGCCTTGTATGGTTCTCGGACTCAAGCCTCTGGGGAAACCAACTACTTAGAAGAAAAACTACAAGTTTTGGACAGAACCAAGGCCTTGTATGGTCCTCGGACTCAAGCCTCTGGGGAAACCAACTACTTAGAAGAGAACTACAAGTTTTGGACAGAACCAAGGCCTTGTATGGTCCTCGGACTCAAGCCTCTGGGGAAACCAACTACTTAGAAGAGAACTACAAGTTTTGGACAGAACCAAGGCCTTGTATGGTTCTCGGACTCAAGCCTCTGGGGAAACCAACTACTTAGAAGAAAAACTACAAGTTTTGGACAGAACCAAGGCCTTGTATGGTCCTCGGACTCAAGCCTCTGGGGAAACCAACTACTTAGAAGAAAAACTACAAGTTTTGGACAGAACCAAGGCCTTGTATGGTCCTCGGACTCAAGCCTCTTGGGAAACCAACTACTTAGAAGAAAAACTACAAGTTTTGGACAGAACCAAGGCCTTGTATGGTCCTCGGAATCAAGCCTCTGGGGAAACCAACTACTTAGAAGAGAACTACAAGTTTTGGACAGAACCAAGGCCTTGTATGGTCCTCGGACTCAAGCCTCTGGGGAAACCAACTACTTAGAAGAAAAACTACAAGTTTTGGACAGAACTAAGGCCTTGTATGGTCCTCGGACTCAAGCCTCTGGGGAAACCAACTACTTAGAAGAAAAACTACAAGTTTTGGACAGAACCAAGGCCTTGTATGGTCCTCGGACTCAAGCCTTTGGGGAACCCAACTACGTAGAAGAAAAACTACAAGTTTTGGACAGAACCAAGGCCTTGTATGGTCCTCGGACTCAAGCCTCTGGGGAAACCAACTACTTTGAAGAAAACTACAAGTTTTGGACAGAACCAAGGCCTTGTATGGTCCTCGGACTCAAGCCTTTGGGGAAACCAACTACTTAGAAGAAAAACTACAAGTTTTGGACAGAACCAAGGCCTTGTATGGTCCTCGGACTCAAGCCTCTGTGGAAACCAACTACTTAGAAAAAAACTACAAGTTTTGGACAGATTCAAGGCCTTGTATGGTCCTCGGACTCAAGTCTCTGGGGAAACCAACTACTTAGAAGAAAAACCACAAGTTTTGGACAGAACCAATGCCTTGTATGGTCCTCGGATTCAGGCTTCTGGGGAAACCAACTACTTAGAAGAAAAACTACAAGTTTTGGACAGAACCAAGGCCTTGTATGGTCCTCGGACTCAAGCCTCTGGGGAAACCAACTACTTAGAAGAGAACTATAAGTTTTGGATAGAACTAAGGCCTTGTATGGTCCTCGGACTCAAGCCTCTGGGGAAACCAACTACTTAGAAGAAAAATTACAAGTTTTGGACAGAACCAAGGCCTTGTATGGTCCTCGGACTCAAGCCTCTGGGAAACCAACTACTTAGAAGAAAACTACAAGTTTTGGACAGAACCAAGGCCTTGTATGGTCCTCGGGCTCAAGCCTTTGGGGAAACCAACTACTTAGAAGAAAAACTACAAGTTTTAGACAGAACCAAGGCCTTGTATGGTCCTCGGACTTAAGCCTCTGTGTAAACCAACTACTTAGAAAAAAACTACAAGTTTTGGACAGAACCAAGGCCTTGTATGGTCCTCGGACTCAAGCCTCTGGGGAAACCAACTACTTAGAAGAAAACTACAAGTTTTGGACAGAACCAATGCCTTGTATGGTCTTCGGACTCAAGCCTCTGGGGAAACCAACTACTTAGAAGAAAACTACAAGTTTTGGACAGAACCAAGGCCTTGTATGGTCCTCGGACTCAAGCCTCTGGGGAAACCAACTACTTAGAAGACAACTACAAGTTTTGGACAGAACCAAGGCCTTGTATGGTCCTCGGACTCAAGCCTCTGGGGAAACCAACTACTTAGAAGAAAACTACAAGTTTTGGACAGAACCAAGGCCTTGTATGGTCTTTGGTTGCTCATGTGTAGTAGTGGTACACTCTTGGTTGCTCCAGAAGCTTATAAACCTTGAGTGGGAGGGTTCTCTAACCGATGTGGGACTTGCGGTTGGTACGCGATGACCAAGTCTTTGGCTGTCCCCTTCCTACACTCGGGGACGAGGACAAAACCGTGAGGGACTGGCTCCCCAAAGCGGACAAAAGCCTTCTAATGTCCCCACAACCCGATTGGGGAAAGATTCGTTCCTCCCACGTTTGGTCAAGTTTGGGGTGGAGTGTCATTTTCCTAAACGTCAAGGGAGGAGAGTGTAATTACCCCTAAAATTAATACAAACTCTGGGCCCATTTGGTCCACTTTTGTCCCATTTGGTCTCATTTGGTCTATTCTGTCCACTTCAATCCACTTAGGTCTTATTCGGTCGACATTGATTCTATTCGGTCCTCTATGGTCCACATTGGTCCGATATGGTCCACTACGGTCTATTATGTTCGCTTCTGTCCAATTTGGTCTTATTCAGTTTACTTTGGTTCTATTTGATACATTCTATCCACTTTGGTATTATTTGATCCACTTTAGTCCATTTTGGTCTTATTTGGTCCACTTTGGTCCTATTGAGTCGATCCGGTCCTTTTCGGTCAACACTGGTTCTATTTGGTTCCATTACATTATGTACAATTTGGTCCTATTTTGTCTACATTGGTCCTATTCATTCAATTTGATCCATATTGGTCCACTTAGTTTCAACTCGGTCCATGTTGGTCCTATTTGGTTCAATTCAGTCCACTTTGATCCAATTTGGTCCTATTCAGTCCATATTGGTATAAGCTCCATATATCCAGATTTTCGTTTTCATGTCTCATTAAGAGCTACCAATGTCTGCACTTGATACAAAATCCCAGCATAACTATCAATCCCACCCCTCAAAATATACTCTGTTAACTTTTTTGGGAAAAACCATGGAAATAATAGTCACTGACAAAGCTAGCAAGGCAAATGAATGGGTTCACCAAGTCCTTTCTAAATATGCTGGAACATCCACTGTAGTAGGTTTAGAAATGGAGTTCACATCCAAGCAAAATGGCTACAATTCTACAGCTTTGCATAAATGAGAAGTGACTAATTGGTCAACTCATATGGATAAAATTCCCCAATCCCTCGAGAATTTTTTGATGAACTCCAACTTCACTTTTGTGGGTATTGGGGTTGGTAGAAATATAGTGTTGTAGCATTTTCATATTAAATAATTAAAGTAATAAAAATGTGAACTTAAATGTAAAAATGTAGGAGTTAATATGGAAGATAAAAAAGTTATTCAAATTGTGTAATCCCACATTGGTAAAGAGAGAGACTCATTTATCATTTTTAAGTGTAGTGATTAATTGACTGAAATATATTGAAGTAGATATTGAGTCAAATATATGCACAAAGGAAGGTGAAAGGATGGGGTGTCAAAAATTGTCAATGTTTGTGCCATTTTGCTACCTTTTATCTGTTTAAATTTCTATCACTGATGTCTTGGGCCTCCTTTTTTTCTCTTCCAAACAACTTCTTTCTTTTACTTTTTTTTTTTTTTTTTGGGTTATCCATTGCATTATTTTACTTGAAAGCATGTTTTGGGCAATGTTATTGTTAACGTTATTACTTGTTAGGCATTTGTTTGGGTACCTGTCTTAATTTTCTAGCAAAAATGTTTCTATTATTGAGCAGACATTATAGATTCCCTACATAAATCTTTTTGTTATTGCGCTTACATATATTATAAGTAAATTTCTGATGTGAAACTTCATTGCATTTGGTGTAATACGATTATGTATCCTTTTAGATACTATATTATGCATTTTCAAGTTCCATTCTCAGCAACCGAAATGGAGTGAAGAAAAAAGAGAAACTCAAACCGACCAATTCTAGTATTTATTAGCCAAAATGAACTTGGGGATTCTGCTGCTACTAATATTTATGGCCTTTATATACTACTAGCCAGAATATGGAGTTGCAATTGTCATAAGAGGAAATTTTCTATGAATGGTTAAACCAGTAGATTCAGTCATGTCCAAATCCTCTCCTCTTGCTCGACCAGGCAATGTCCAATCAAAGTTGTGAACAAGATTTGCCAAAACAAGCTCGATTGTGGTTATGGAAAAGGAAATTCCTGGGCAACCTCTCCTTCCAGCTCCGAATGGGATAAATTGGAAGTCATGTCCTTTAAAATCTACTGCAGAAGTTAAGAACCTTTCTGGTTGAAACTCCTCTGGTTCGTCCCATAACGTAGGGTCTCTTCCAATTGTCCATGCATTGATAATGACTTGTGTGTCAGCTGCAATATCATACCCATGTATTTTGGCATCTTGAATTGATTTTCGGGGAATCAGCAATGGAATAGGTGGATGAAGACGAAGAGTCTCTTTGATTATTGCCTTCAAGTAATGCATTTTATCTAAATCATACTCGGTTATGCCCTTTTTGTTGCCAATGATCTCTCTAACTTCATTTTGCACATTCTTCATCATCTTTGGATGCCTTAGGAGCTCTGTCATTGCCCAATCTAAGACTGTGTACGTAGTGTCTGTACCAGCCGCGAATGCATCCTATAATAAAAGATGGTAAATATTGAAGAGAGTTGTCAATATGCATGATGAAAGAGTGTTAAACCATAGCACAAAGACAATATTTGGAATATAAACTATGGAAGAAGTAAGAAAGTTATATATATATATATATATAATAATTTTATTTATTTATTCATTTCTTCCTTTACAAAGAATGTTCTCTCTAGATATAGCTAAAGTGAGATGCAAGGCTACAAAAACTAAAGCATCATGTAGTACCTTAGTCCTTAGGTGTCTATAGAAATCATGACTATATATATGTCTAGCTTTCATGATAGAATCAAAAAAATATTTATACACTAGGTGGCATGGGTAAATAGTTAAATAAGTACATAACTATCCCTTTACTATTTGCAAAACAAACCCTTTTGCAATCAAGGTTATTAACCTCTTTTGGAGTGAAATAAGAGACTATTTAGTATTACTGGTGACCTTCCTTCGTCAAACATTCTAAGTTATTTTCTTTGTTATACATCTTTGCTCATTTTGGGCGAAAATATTTAATTTCACCCATTACTTATGTTAGAATAATGAGTCTATAGACACTTTCAAAAATAAAAGTTTGTAGACATACATTTCCATAACTTGCTCAAATAACAAATTATGATCGGTGAGCAATAAAAATGGTTTTAGTACAGATTTATGTGAAAGTGTTATTATGGTTATAACATGTGATTGATTTATATTTTTCTTCATTTTAAACTTTAATTATTTTATAGGGAGAAAAAAAATATATGTAACAAGTTGTGATTGGTAGAATTTAAAGTACAATAAAGAAAACGAGAGCGTTCTTCTAAGAATGATGAAATTATCTTTTACCTCTTCAAATGTATAATTTGGACATAATCATACTTCCCATTCAAGGGCAGAGCCAAGAGGCCAGTTGCCCCCCTTAGCCCTACCAAAAACCCTCCTTTTAGAGTCGTTCAACAATTTGATTACTAAACATCTTTATCAAGTACTAATCTAATAAAAATAAATGAAAACCAAATGTATAAAGCATTTAATTACATTTAAAACCTAGCTCCCTTTGTGACCGTGACTCATCTAATTGATTGGATCTGGTGCTTGGGAAGGAAAAACCAAAATATATATATATATACCTTTACCTTTCAAAAGTGTTTAAGTATTCAAATTATTTATACAATAATGTATTATATTTCATAAAAATGAGTAAGTATATGCAAAAATGGTTGTAAACTGTAATAATTTATAAATTTTATGAGTTTAGCAATAACCATAATGAATTTCGTCTGAAATTTATTTAAAAGTACTAAAAATCATTGCATGATAATTATAAGAAAAACTTTGACCATGAAAAATTTAATTTAAACACAACTTATTAATTGGTGTGTGTACATACTTTTTTTTTTTTTGCTAAACTAGTGTGTGTACATACTAAACCTTAATAAATAAAAACTATATAATAGTTATACTATCATTTTATGGGTAATCTAACATTGAAATGATGTTTAATATTATTCAAACGAGTGGTATTTTACTCTTTAAATTTTTGAATAAATATATATATGTCTAGGCGTTGTGCCCGTGCATAGTGTGTGTATTTATGTCTACTGATGTATGGAGAGATAAATTCTGGCTATGTCTTCCCATAGGAAGCTCATGAATCCCAAAAACGAGGATGAGATGCACAGACATACATGAGAGAGAGAGAGAGAGAGAGAGAGAGAGAGAGAGAGAGAGATGCTTACTAGGATTAGAGCTTTAATGCTAACTCTATCAATAGGGAAACCGATCACATTTTCCTTTTGTATCCAAAACAAAACATCCATAAAGTCACCAAGAACATGATCATGACCCTCTTTCTTCTCAAAATTTAAATGCTCTTCAATTACTCCTTCTAGAAAATCATCAAGTTGTTTAGCCACTTTCTCTGCTCTAGCATCCAAGCCATTGACAAGATTCACCCAAGAAAGCCATGGAATATAGTCCCCCACGCTTATGACACCCAACAATTCCACAAACTCCCCTAGAAGCTCCTTAAACTTCCTTCCACCTTCCCCTTCGCCATATTTCTTTCCCAAGGCCACCCTACATACTACATCATTAGTGAGCTTTGCAAACACCTCGCTTAAATTCACAGATGTAGATGAATCATAACACTGCTTGATTTTCTCTATCATTAGGGACGTTTCCTCCTCTCTCACATAGTGAAAGGACTTAACCCTTTTGTTACTCAAAAGATGTAGCACAAGTATGCTTTTCATTTGCCTCCAATACTCACCATAGGGAGCCATTGACACATCTTTGTAATTGTACAATAGTTTATCGAACATGCTTGATTTGGGGCGGTTTGCAAAGTTGAGGTCTTGGGTCTTCATGATCTCGTGGGCAGCATCAGCAGACGAGACAACAAGGACTGGTACGCTGCCAAAGTGAAGCAGCATGAGAGGGCCGTGGCGTTGAGCTAAGGTTTCAAGTGAACGATGAGGCTGCAAGCCAAGTTGGTGAAGGTTTCCAATGATTGGTAGCTTTGGTGGCGAAGGTGGTGAGTTTTTTTTGGTGTTTCTGTTTGTAAGGGAGGAGGACCATTTGAATAGGAGTATGAACATGAAGGCCAAGATGGTTAAAACAAAGGTTTGGAGCAACATGGATGTTACATTTGGCACTAAAAATTGCAGGAAATTTGACATTTTCTTCTCTCTTTTTCCGGGCAAGTGTGTCTTTTTTGGGTGTTTAAAGTTTATGGGGTTTCCCTTGTTGATTTTCCACAAATTTTCAACTTCTATATATATATCAAACAGCTTTGGATACCCATGTCATGCCCAACTGCCACAAGAATAGTATGGACATGAATGTGAATAAAGTCAGCAAATGGCTAATGATACGAAGGCGACGCGTGGATTCTATAGTACCTCAAATTCAAATAAGGTTCTACGGATGACACGTATAGTGAAGAGGAAAATAAGATATGCTAGAGCACCTCAAATTCAATTTGAATTCCGCAAAAATGTTTGAATATTTGATTAATATTCCAGCACTTTATGGTGGTTTATTCTCTCTTTCTGTTGGTTTTGGACACAAATGTTGTTTTCTTGTATAGTTACACCATTTCTCCTACTAGTTACCACTGAATAATTGGCTCTTTGGACTGTAGAGGCACATAGAAGTGAGTGGTTTCACTTCAATTTGAGTGTATGTTTGGATTGCATTTTAGGCCTTTAGTTTTGTGTCAGCGTTTTATTTCTATGGGTCTTGTGCACTATTTACTGAACTCACAAGTATAGAATTTGGTAAAATCAACTTTAAAACTGAGTTTCACGATACTATTCACACATTTAAAAATTATTTTGCTACAGTGTTTTTAGTTTTTAGTAATAAGCAGTATCCAAACAGATCCTGAATTATGATTTGATGATTTCCTTGGTTAGCACAACTCTTCACAGACGAAATTTTTTTCCCACATTAAGGGACAGACTTTACGAAAATTGATTCATGATATACATATGAAAAGATAAACTATGATTCTTCCCTTAATAACGTTGATGCAATATAACGAATTTTTATATACATCAATGAGATTATTTATATATCAAAACTATTGAAATATATATATATATATATATATATATATTTATATAGTTACATTTCTAAGTTTTGTTGGAATTCAATGATGAATTTGAATACTGGATAATAGATGAAATAAGAATTAGGGGTGCCCATTGGTGCTAAGATAATTAGTCAATACCACACAGCATATGATAAAAAGTTGAGGTTGGTGGTGGCAATTTTCTTTAGTATAAATATAAAAGTCATGTTAAAGATATGTTTTAAATATAAATTATATATTTTTTGTGAAATAAAAAATTATTGATATATTTATTTTGGACCTCTTAAATAAAAATTTCTAGTTGTACCACTATTTGGCACTTGCCTTCTTTTCTTTACATAATTTTCCTAATATTGTGGAGACATTATAATTTCTATTTATTCCTCATTATTTCGAACAAAATGGCAAGTGATTCATAAGGGTTAAAAGATCTAGAAAGTACGAACTTGTTACACTTGTAAGCTAAAGTCCTTCAAAACTACCTTAAAATATTCTAAGGTAGTTTGTGTGTCGCTTTCTACTTTTTTTCACTATATTTTGTGTTAGTTTTTTTCCCTTTCAATATGTTGGACTGTGAGCTATGCCATTCCACCTCAAAACCAATTGGTGATGAGGAAGACACACTCAAATCTTTTATGAGTTTCAACATCACATTGCTTGGGTCAGTGAGGTGGTTTTTCTGTAAAAAAGGTACGTTTTTTGAGCTTTTGATTATATGTTGAGTACAAAGCCTGCATAGGAATATTGTTATTATCTTCCTATAATTATTAGCACATCCAATTCTTGAAAGAGATTGATACACGATGAAATATTTTGTATAGGCCATGATTAACTATTGACTCACAAGGCAACAGGGACACTAGGAGAAGGTGGAGAATGGTTGTCGCATCGAGGGAGGCCATGGAGATTGAGTCAAGAATAGACCCACATTGACTCTAAGTGAGCTTCTTAGGGCCTCTCGATAAGTTCAAAGTCACACTCACAACAAATTTTACAACATGAATTGAAAAGTTGTTTATAATTGATAATAAATGTAGTGTCGGTATTGAACTCATATGAGAATTAATAATAACTTACTGACTAAGAAATTATTGTGAAAACTATTGTGTAAAACTATTGTGCATGCAGTATAATTCTTAGGACGTATTCCTTTGTTTTCTCCCCCAAATTTACTCATATAATAAGGGATTTACGAATGTGTGTCCTAATTAAGAGAGCATATATTAGTAAGTCATTTTAGGAAACTGTTTATGAAAAATTGGAAAACTTACTAACTTTTTTTTTTACAGTTTTTTCAATTCCCCATAAAATGTTTCAAAAAATGGATGATTAATATGTGTACTAAGAGCATACATTAATTGGACTCTTATAATAAATATACATATAGAAATTTGAATTTTTTTCTTCCTATAGATATTATACAAAAGATATGGTAGACTAGCCCATAGCTGGACTCATATAATAAATATACATATAGATATTATATAAAAGATATGGTAGACTAGCCCATAGCTAGTGGGGGCTCCTCTAATTATTTTATTTTTAAAACATAAAACGTGTTTTAAATAAATAAATAAAAGTTATTTCTATGATTTTGGTATTTTATGTATCTAAATCCTTTAGGGGGAAAAAAAATCCTAATTAGCTAAAAATTGTGGGCAAACTGAGAGATAAGAGGCTAAAGGCTTTCAACCAAAATTGTGTTTTCTATTCTAAAGGTAGTTTCTTGCTTTTATCATTTTTTTTTTTTTTAACTATGTTTTATGTTAGTTTTTTCTTTCTTCTTCAAAATTTTGTGAGCAATTGTAGTAGATCCAAAGCACAACTATGTTTTTTATTTATTTATTCCTCATTATTTCGAACAAAATGGCAAGTGATTCATAAGGGTTAAAAGATCCAGAAAGTACGAACTTGTTACACTTGTAAGCTAAAGTCCTTCAAAAATACCTTAGAATATTCTAAGGTAGTTTGTGTGTCGCTTTCTACTTTTTTTTCACTATATTTTGTGTTAGTTTTTTTCCCTTTCAATATGTTGGACTGTGAGCTATGCCATTCCACCTCAAAACCAATTGGTGATGAGGAAGACACACTCAAATCTTTTATGAGTTTCAACATCACATTGCACGGGTCTGTGAGGTGGTTTTTTTGTAAAAAAGGTACGTTTTTTGAGCTTTTGATTATATGTTGAGTACAAAGCCTGCATAGGAATATTGTTATTATCTTCCTATAATTATTAGCACATCCAATTCTTGAAAGAGATTGATACACGATGAAACATGTTGTATAGGCCATGATTAACTATTGACTCACAAGGCAACAGGGACACTAGGAGAAGGTGGAGAATGGTTGTCGCATCGAGGGAGGCCATGGAGATTGAGTCAAGAATAGACCCACATTGGCTCTAAGAGAGCTTCTTAGGGCCTCTCGATAAGTCCAAAGTCACACTCACAACAAATTTTACAACATGAATTGAAAAGTTGTTTATAATTGATAATAAATGTAGTGTCGGTATTGAACTCATATGGGAATTAATAATAACTTACTGACTAAGAAATTATTGTGTAAAACTATTGTTCATGCAGTATAATTCTTAGGACGTATTCCTTTGTTTTCTCCCCCAAATTTACTCATATAATAAGGGATTTACGAATGTGTGTCCTAATTAAGAGAGCATATATTAGTAAGTCATTTTAGGAAACTGTTTATGAAAAATTGAAAAAATTACTAACTTTTTTTTTTTTTTTACAGTTTTTTCAATTCCCCATAAAATGTTTCAAAAAATGGATGATTAATATGTGTACTAAGAGCATATATTAATTGGACTCTTATAATAAATATACATATAGAAATTTGAATTTTTTTCTTCCTATAGATATTATACAAAATGAAAGTTCAAAAACGTGTACAAAACACCTTTGAACGTTTAGACCCCCAAAATACAACTTAACCAACTCAAGCAATATGTCAAACAACTAGTGTGCGGAAAATTAACACATGCTATAATATGAAATTGGTTATAAACTATCTAAGCCATAACAAAATAAAACCACAGCAGATAATGTAAAGGCAAAGATAGAGAGGAAGGAAGATGCAAACACAAAGACAACACGCGATGTGTTATCGAAGAGGAAACCGAAGTTCTCGGCGAAAAACCTCTCCGCCGTCCTCCAAGCGGTAATCAATCCACTAGAAAATGCAGTTGGGATACAAGGACAGCAATAGACCCTCCAAGCCTAATCTACCCAGTGCACCTAAGCCCTCCAAGCTTCTTGCTCCAACGAGGTTGCGCCGAACCTTTTTCTTTTCTAGCTTCCCGGATTCCGCTACTAGACCTTAGCATCAACCAATGAAGATTGGCTCCTTCCTAACTGCTTCCCAGAACTCCAAAACACTGTCTCACAGAGATGATAATGGTGAGAACCAGGTTTGGTATAATGCCTCTCAAGGATTTGACAATGGAGAGGAAGAGAGTAAGGGAATTTGAAGAGACTCTAAGGTATAGATTGTGGGTGAAGCAATCTGGTTTTTCTTTAGGGTTTCTCTCTCAAAATTCTCTCTGGAAGCTCTCTTTCAATCGTGGGTTAAAGGGGTATTTATACTGGAGTGGGAGAGGAATGTGAAACGTCAGGTTTTACAAAACAGGGGTGGCTCGCGGCTTGACCTCGCGGCTTGACCAAGTCGCGAGATCCAGTCGCGAGTTAACCGTATGGCCAGTTGTCCTGTTTTGTCCTGTAGTGCTCTAGCTAGCATGACTGTTCATCTTCCAGCATGCTTGGCACGTGTGCAGCTTCTGGCGGCTTGCAGCCGCGAGTCCACCAGCGAGTCCCAGCTGCGAGTCTCTGTTTTCTTGCACACTCTTGAGCAAACTTCACTCTATCTCACTCACTACCCTTACAACAAACCCACCTAAATACAGGGTTACTAAATGCTGAATTACAAGCAAATTTGGCACGGAATAAAGCCAATTAGATGGTTGAATAAATTCAACCTTACAATCTCCCCCTTTGGCTATTCCGTGACAAAACCCTAAAACAAACTCTAGACTTAACATGTGAGTTGGGAACAGTTGAACAAAACTCACTCACACCTAACTCTAGAAGCTGTGAAGCACTTGAATCATATGAACATAATACTCCTGAAACACAACAATACACCATGATCATTGTAAGCAGAAAATTATAAATGCATATGAAACAAGCAAATATGAGATCAAGCAAAGATGGAGTTAATAAACAAATCATGGCTTGATCAACCAAGTGAACACCACAAGGTAGTGATCACAGTGCTCATTCACACTTGGAATGAACACAAGAACATACAAGTTAACAAGCACAAGGCAAGACACTTGTATGCTCAACACTCAACCAATGCATAACACACAAGGCATATGCATCTAGGAACAATCCTACAAGGGCACAAGAGTGACAGTACATAAACAAAAATGCAGAACATTTAGATTAAAGTACTGATTTCAACATAGCATAAAGGCTGCACTAAGCAAGGTACATACCATAAAGCCTACAAACTATGCATAAAACAATAACCCTAAAAGCTTACAAAAGCACATGGGTACAAAACACAAAAACATTCTGAATAACATCATCAAAATATATTAAAGTTTAAACCAAGAGTATAAGTTATGAATTAGAAACAGCTATACACAAAATTCACAAAATTCCCAAAAACATAAGCATATAAAAACAAAGTTTCTGAATTTTATAACTATGACAACTCCCCCTCAACACATTACTCCCCCTTAAGATTTGCTTTTCTGCTTTTCATCATCAATGACATTTTAATTTCTCCCCCTTTTTGACCGGAATGGCCAAAGGGTCACTGGTCATGTTGAGTTGTGAAGCTGTCAAGTTTAGCAGCCAAGACATCAATCTGGTCTTGCATGGCTCTCATCCTGTCAGAGTGCTCGGTTTGGACTGCCCTGATCCCATCAAGCCTTTCCAGAATGAACTGGAAAGCATCTGGAGGTGTATCTGCAGAAGTTGAAGCTCTGTGTCTTTTGCCACTCCTCCTAGGTGTTGAGGTTGATGCATGCCCTGCTGCCTCTGCTTCTGTTTCCATTGGGACAGCCTCTCCTTCATCACCTTCATTTTCTTCTCCTGGAAGCCTAACACTTATCCTTTTGCAGGTAAGCTTGTTAATTGCAGAGGGTGTGGACATGGGACTGATGTCTTGAGGGATTGGAACACCCTTCCTTCTAAAAATTCTCATTAGCAAACTGGGAAAGATCAATTTAGGCCTAGAGGTTGTTCTAGTTTCATCCACAATGGTGTCATAAATGTGGGAACTTATGTCTATGAAATTCTTTTCTTTGAGATCCATCAGAAAAACTGCTCTAGCACAATTGATTGTAGTCAATTTCTTAATGGGATAGAGGTTAAACATCATGATTATTGTAAGGCACCTCATGTCCACTGGAAAGGCAGTGGTATTCAAACATTTCCCTTCTCTCTGCCCACCTATCCTTTGTTGAACTGTTTCAATAGAAACACTCTTATCCTTGTAATTGATAAATTCTTCATCATCTAATCCTTCAAGCCCTAATGCATCATCTATGACATGAGCATCCAAGACAAATTCTTTACCTCTCACCCAGCAACTTAATTCATTTTCCTTTATCACAGCATTTGAGTAAAATTCCCTAATTAGAGGTTCACACACAACAGGGAAACCACTCAGAAGCTTTTCCCATCCTCTACCTTCAAAACAGCTGGGAATAAAGGTTTGTCTTAAGTCCTCCAAATCCACAAATCTTTCTTGAATGATTCCTGCATTCAAGAAGTGATCCTTGTATCTCTCAAAGTGATGAACTGACCTAAACAGTTTAGAATCCATCTTTAATCTTTTGTCAGCCTTCTTTGCAGTAGATTTCTTCTTCTGAGGTGAGGGAGCCATCTGTGAACAATCAGAAAAGGCCACAACAACATAGAACAATATATGTGCATGACCAGTCAGTACCATGTAATTAACAAAGAGATATCAACCATACAAATGAACTTTGAAAACTTAAACAATAAGCTACTTAGATCAATCACATGGATAACCAAGCCTAGGATAGGAAACACATGAACAACATTGAGAAACTATCCTAAAGGCAGATAAATGACATTGAGACAGATAATGGAAAAATGATATGACACACAAACAGTATTTTGAGCCTAACAGAAGCTCCCAACAAATTAACACAATAAAACATGCAAATTTAGCACAGTAAAACTCACAACCTCAAAACGAACCAATAGAAACAACTCAACAGCTCAAAGTTCAGATTAAAATAAAAGAAACACTTAGCTAAGCACAAGAGGAAGAGCAATAAGGATATGACTATCACCAACACAAACTATAGCAATAACATCCACAAGCTAAGCATGAACAAGGAGCAGAAACCGAAACATAAACCCATTTCAAAAATGACATTGAGACAGATAATGGAAAAATGATATGACACACAAACAGTATTTTGAGCCTAACAGAAGCTCCCAACAAATTAACACAATAAAACATGCAAATTTAGCACAGTAAAACTCACAACCTCAAAATGAACCAATAGAAACAACTCAACAGCTCAAAGTTCAGATTAAAATAAAAGAAACACTTAGCTAAGCACAAGAGGAAGAGCAATAAGGATATGACTATCATCAACACAAACTATAGCAACAGCATCCACAAGCTAAGCATGAACAAGGAGCAGAAACCGAAACATAAACCCATTTCAAAATCACAATCATATGCGAAAAATCAAAGGGGAAAAGCACAAAATCAAGTAGAAAAGAGTGTAAAACTGAAAACCCATACCTGTAACTTGACGATTTTGAGCTACAAGAATGTAACAATGGAGATTGGAAATGGGAGCACGGAGTGTTTGGGAGGGAGATAGTTTAGAGAGAAAATGAACAGTCACAAAAGTTCGAGGGAAAACTAAAAAAAGTTTAAAAACTGCTCCTGTTTCTGCAAAACACGCTATTTTTGCGACTTGATTAAGTCGCCAGCTCAAACCGCCAAAGCACTCAAGAACAAAATTTTGAAAAATTTTTCTAAGTGTTTTTCGCGACTGGAAGGTCTACCCGCGAGTGAGTCGTGAGCTGAGCCGCGAAAATCTCTGAGTGAACCTCGCGACTGGACCTTCCACTCGCGAACAAGTCGCCAAAAATGACCAGCGAAGATGCGACTGAGGCTCGCGACTTGACATACCCGCGACTGAGCCGCCAAAACAGGGCAAAACAGTATTTTTGAAATTTTCAGATTTTTCAAACAAAATACTTTCCAAAAACACCTAAAACACTCAAAAATCTTTTTGTGCTTGAATTAACAAAGACTGAGCATGTGAAAACACATTTTATCAAGTACAATCACACAAATGAATATGGCATTTATTGAACATAAACTTGTGTGTTGTGTGTGGATACCAACAATGAGATAGTCCTTCGTCTAATGTGAAGCTTCAATGATCAATTCAACCAAGGCATACACAATTAGCACTAGATCATGTGACCAATCTCAATTATAGAAATATGTATATATGACCTCCCACACATCTTGATAACATAACTTGGAGCTTTTCATTTGACTCCACTTTCAATCATAACATTTGATCTTTTTGAGGCAATCATCTCTCAATGTGAGAGTGATATATGACATTTCACTTTAAAGAACAGGCTTTTGGCCTTTTTGAATTAACATTCACTTGAATATGAGGTCGATTACCCTTTTTCCTAGTCAAATACTAGAATGTGCGACAGGCTTTTGCAGCTCAATATCTCTTTTCATTTGGAGATTTACATTTGGTGAGCTCTTTTTAGCAAAACAAAAAATAAAAAATGGGAAGATATATAGACACAAGTCTATGCATGTCTCAAGATCAACATAACCATTCACTAATTATTCATGACAAGTTTGAAGATCTATTTACAACAATCACATAGATTTCAAGATTTTTCCCACAGTGATATGAGTGCATGAAAACAAGTAATGCTCGAAAATGCACAAAGCCATTAGCACAAAGGTACAAGGCAAAACAAGTTTTAAGACAAAACTCAACAAAGTCAATCAAGCTTTTTGATTTTCTAATTTTTATGTGATTGTTGGATTTTTGACACAAGAAACAAAAAGATTGATAAAACAAAATTAAAAATATTCACAAGAAGACAAGCAAACAACCACCATCAAAAACAGCAAACTAATCAAACAAATATTGTCACAAAGCATAGGAAGTATTAATGCATGGACATGTTGTAATGCTTATGCATGAGTACCCTTTTTCACCCACACGTCACTTGCGTTTGGGGTGATTTCCTTATAGGATTGGGTACGGGAGTTAGGGCTTTCAAACCTTCGTGAGAAGCTTTCCAAGCAGTTGGTGAATGCACCAATCATCTTCATCACGTTCATCATTCCGGGATCTCCATTTTGATCTCTAGATTGATCACCTACCCAAATTCTCCTATCATTTCTGGGTCCTCCTGACCTTTGAGGAGTTGCACTGTTCTTTGCTCTCAGCTTTTGGCAATTTGGTCGAGTATGCCCTTGAAGTCCGCAATAATGGCACACATAAGTTCCTCTAGGACCTCTTTGTGGTCGTGGACGTGACTTGGCACGAGATTCAGACCTGCCCACAGACTAATTATGGGGATTCAGCATCCGTTGGTTCACCACGTTCTTCTTCTCCTCCACCTCGAGCTTCACACCAGTAAGGTCAGCTACAACTAGATCTTTGGCCTTTACAAACTTCACTTCTTTAGTGACATTTCCAGATGAACTACTTCCTCCGGTATATCCCAGTCCAGATTTGTCTGAAAAGCTCTTTTGAGATGATATAACATCATCTAGCTTCTTGGTGGTGACTCTCTCTATTTTAGCATTTGCTTGCACAACTTCATTCTCAAGAAATCTCACTTTTGTGTAAGTTTCGGACAACTCACCATTCAGTGTTTCTATCTCACATTTGGCCTCCCTATATCGAATTAGGAGACTTTTGTAGTCCTCCTCAGCCTTCTTCATTTTTCTTACAGCAGCCTTGGCCACCCTTGTGTACTCACCCGATTTCTCCAAGAGTGAGTTATAATTCTCTTGAAGATTTGCTATGCTTTCTTCTTCTTCAGCTTCTGATTCTTCAACAATTCCTAGTGATTCATCATCACTATGTTCTCCAAGGTCTCGTACAAGCAGATTCAACTCATCCGAAGACTCAACATGAGCAATAGTCATGAAAGCTGAATAGTTCCCTTCTCCATCACAACTTTCTTCAGATTCTGAGTCAGACGAATCTGAGTCACTCAAGGTCGTGGCATACACCTTGCCTTTCGATTTCAAATAATTCGGACATTCCTTCTTAAAGTGTCCATGCCCGTTACATTTAAAACAAGTGACACCGTGTGTGGGTTGGGATTCTTTTCCATCTTTCTTTTTGAAATCCCTCTTCTCCCTTCCAGAACTTTGGAGTTTTCTTTTATCATCAAATTTGCCATTATTTTTGAATTTCAAAAACTTTCTGAAATTTTTGACAAGATATGCTACATCTTTGTCAACCACATCTTCTCCCGATGAGTCTTGATCTTCCACCTTCTCATTAATGGTCTTTAGAGCAAGGGATTTACTCTTCCGTTGATTGGGCAGCGACATCTCATAAGTCTGCAGAGAACCAACCAGCTCCTGTACTTTGATGTCGTCAAGATCCTTGCTCTCTTCAATGGCTGTCACTTTAGCACGAAAACTTTCCGGCAATGATCGAAGGATCTTCCTTACAATCTTTGAGTCCTCCGTTTTCTCCCCCAAGTTAAACTTACTGACAACCACCTCATTTAGCTTCCCATAGAAAGAGTCAAAAGACTCATCCTCACTCATTTTAAGCTCCTTAAACCGAGTGGTCAGCATTTGTAACTTGGTGTCTTTCACTTTCTTCGTGCCTTCATAAGTGGTTTCCAGAATCTCCCATGCTTCTTTGGCAATGGTAATGTGAGAAATCCTGTGAAATTCATCTGGAGACACACCACAGATAATAGCATTGTGTGCTTTACTGTTAGCATTAGATGCAGCAAGTGCTGCCTTATCCCATGTGGATTTGGTTGCCTCAGGTTTGGTCCAACCAATCTCAACAGCATCCCAAACGGATTCATCAATAGAACATAGAAAAGCTCTCATACGAACCTTCCAAAAAGCATAATTACTACCATCAAAATATGGAGGTGCATTTAGGGATTGAGACCTATCCATCTCAAAAGGGAGTCAAGGATCACACAATGGTAATGAAACCAACAGCAGTGTACCCGCTCTGATACCAATTGAAAGTTCAAAAACGTGTACAAAACACCTTTGAACGTTTAGACCCCCCAAAATACAACTTAACCAACTCAAGCAATATGTCAAACAACTAGTGTGCGGAAACTTAACACATGCTATAATATGAAATTGGTTATAAACTATCTAAGCCATAACAAAATAAAACCACAGCAGATAATGTAAAGGCAAAGATAGAGAGGAAGGAAGATGCAAACACAAAGACAACACGCGATGTGTTATCGAAGAGGAAACCGAAGTTCTCGGCGAAAAACCTCTTCGCCGCCCTCCAAGCGGTAATCAATCCACTAGAAAATACATGAAAGTTCAAAAACGTGTACAAAACACCTTTGAACGTTTAGACCCCCAAAAAACAACTTAACCAAACCAAGCAATACGTCAAACAACAAGTGTGCGGAAACTTAACACATGCTATAATATGAAATTGGTTAAACCACTATCTAAGCCATAACAAAATAAAACCACAGCAGATAAAATAAAGGCAAAGATAGAGAGGAAGGAAGATGCAAACACAAAGACAACACGCGATGTGTTATCGAAGAGGAAACCGAAGTCCTCGGCGAAAAACCTCTCCGCCGCCCTCCAAGCGGTAATCAATCCACTAGAAAATACAGTTGGGATACAAGGACAGCAATAGACCCTCCAAGCCCAATCTACCCAGTGCACCTAAGCCCTCCAAGCTTCTTGCTCCAACGAGGTTGCGCCGAACCTTTTTCTTTTCTAGCTTCCCGGATTCCGCTACTAGACCGTAGCATCAACCAATGAAGATTGGCTCCTTCCTAACTGCTTCCCAGAACTCCAAACAACTGCCTCACAGAGATGATAATGGTGAGAACCAGGTTTGGTATAATGCCTCTCAAGGATTTGACAATGGAGAGGAAGAGAGTAAGGGAATTTGAAGAGACTCTAAGGTATAGATTGTGGGTGAAGCAATCTGGTTTTTCTTTAGGGCTTCTCTCTCAAAATTCTCTCTGGAAGCTCTCTTTCAATCGTGGGTTAAAGGGGTATTTATACTGGAGTGGGAGAGGAATGTGAAACGTCAGGTTTTACAAAACAGGGGTGGCTCGCGGCTTGACCTTGCGGCTTGACCAAGTCGCGAGATCCAGTCGCGAGTTAACCGTATGGCCAGTTGTCCTGTTTTGTCCTGTAGTGCTCCAGCTAGCATGACTGTTCATCTTCTAGCATGCTTGGCACGTGTGCAGCTTCTGGCGGCTTGCAGCCGCGAGTCCACCCGCGAGTCCCAGCCGCGAGTCTCTGTTTTCTTGCACACTCTTGAGCAAACTTCACTCTATCTCACTCACTACCCTTACAACAAACCCACCTAAATACAGGGTAACTAAATGCTGAATTACAAGCAAATTTGGCACGGAATAAAGCCAATTAGATGGTTGAATAAATTCAACCTTACAATCTCCCCCTTTGGCTATTCCGTGACAAAACCCTAAAACAGACTCTAGACTTAACATATGAGTTGGGAACAGTTGAACAAAACTCACTCACACCTAACTCTAGAAGTTGTGAAGCACTTGAATCATATGAACATAATACTCCTGAAACACAACAATACACCATGATCATTGTAAGCAGAAAATTATAAATGCATATGAAACAGGCAAAATGTGATCAAGCAAAGATGGAGTTAATAAACAAACCATGGCTTGATCAACCAAGTGAACACCACAAGGTAGTGATCACAGTGCTCATTCACACTTGGAATGAACACAAGGACATACAAGTTAACAAGCACAAGGCAAGACACTTGTATGCTCAACACTCAACCAATGCGTAGCACACAAGGCATATGCATCTAGGAACAATCCTACAAGGGCACAAGAGTGACAGTACATAAACCAAAATGCAGAACATTTAGATTAAAGTACTGATTTCAACATAGCATAAAGGCTGCACTAAGCAAGGTACATACCATAAAGCCTACAAACTATGCATAAAACATTAACCCTAAAAGCTTACAAAAGCACATGGGTATAAACCAAAAACATCCTGAATAACAGTTTACAAAACACAATATATCAACTTAAAGAAAACAAATGAAACTGAAAAAGAAAGTAAAGACACTCCCCCTTAAGTAATATTCTCCCCCTTTGATAAGGCCCATCACTCCCCCTTTTTGTCATGGAATAGGCTAGTCATCCTCTTCCAGCTTTCTCTGAATTTGATCCAATTGAGCTTGAAGAGAAGTAAGCTTCATATCCCATCGAGTGCTGTGATGGTGTAGAGAAGCTGTGAGTCCAGACACCTTTGTGTTCAACTCGTGGACAGAGGAAACAATGCGACCAAGTTTCGCATCTAGGGAGAGAGTGCTAAACTGAGAGTCACTGTGAGATGCAGACGATTCTGGTTTGGCTCTCTTCCGACTATGTCCAACGCTTGCATTGAATGTACGCATGTTGATTGGACTTGGTTTGGGGAGAGGAGTTTCATCAGCCGTTGGATAAATTCCCTTGAGCTTCAAGATCCGTGAAATAAGACTGCAGAAAGGAACACATATCCGAGACTCATTTCGAAGAACCGTTTTGCGCAGAACATGAAAGATATGAGCACAGATGTCTATTTCCTCATCAGAGATTAGATCATGAAGAAACAAAGCACGTCCGAGGTTCATATACCCAGTGCTTGATAAAGGGTACAAATTGTGAAACATCACAATTGTAAGCACTCTCATCTTTGGAGAAAGGGAGGAAACACTGATGGATTTGCCATTGGGTGAGAACTCCAAGTCTTGACCAAGACTTTCTTTGAGAAGCTCCTCATCAGGACAGAGATCATCATAGACCGGTGAATGTCGGAAAATGGGTCTGTTGATGTGAAGAATTTCTGCCAGATATGTGGGAGAGACAGAAAAGCTCTTGTTCCGAACCCAGCACTTAAGTTCATCTCCTTCCACAATTGCGTTAGCATAAAATTCTTTTACTAACTCTTCATACACGTCATCCGGATCAGATAGCAGGTAATTCCAATCCTTGTGAGCAAACCATTTCGGAATGTCAGTGTCATGAAGTGAGGACTGATCCAAGGCTCTTTCTAGTAATGGTGTGGCATGTAGAAAGAAGTTCTCATAAGATTGATAGGCTGCATAAGATCTGAACTTGTTGGGATCGAATCTCCTTGAGGAAGAGCGAGTCCCCTTTGGCTGAGGTGGATAATCATCAACATCAATTACTGGTTCCTTCCCTTTGGAACTACCTCCTTTCATAGCAGCTTTCTTGAAAGTTGACATGACTAGTCTGCATTATGAACAAAGGAAATGACAGAACACAATCCAACAAACTAAATTAGCAGTGGGTTAGTGGAATTTTAGGGACAATGAAGAAACCCTAAAAGCTGGATGAGAATGGTCAGAAAATAGCAATGAGGGACACCAAAGGCCCAAATTTGAACTACACAGTATAGGGAGACCAAATACAACCACATAATCAGCTGAAAAAGGACCAAATTCAACAACACATCAACAAGATACCACACAGGATCATAGTGAAACATGATATCAACAGCAGATCAGACAAAAATAGCTAACCCTAGCTAAGCACATGATGAAGAACACAACCACCAACATAAACTAGCTCAAACACAGAAACACAAGCATCCAAGCGAAGCTAGAACAAAGAATAATAGTTGAGCTAAAAACCCATCACAAAATCACAATCAAATGTGAATGAACCAGAGGGAAAACCATAACAACAAGTAAAATAGAGTGTAGGACAGAAAACCATACCTGTTAGTCGACGATTTTGAGCTGAAAAGAGACAAGTATGGGAGATCGAAAATGGAGGCACGGTGACACAGTGTAAGAGCAGATGAGAAAGACAATGAACAGTCACAAAAAGATCGAGGGAAAAATAAAAAGTTTAAAAACTGCCCCTGTTTATCCAAAACACGCGATTTTCGCGACTGGAACGAGTTGCCAAAAAGTCGCCAGATCAAGCCGCCAAAACACTGAAGGACAAAAAGTTGAAAAATTTTTCTAAGTGTTTTTCGCGACTGGAAGGTCTACCCGCGAGTGAGTCGCGAGCTGAGCCGCGAAAATCTCTGAGTGAACCTCGCGACTGGACCTTCCACTCGCGAACAAGTCGCCAAAAATGACCAGCGAAGATGCGACTGAGTCTCGCGACTTGACATACCTGCGACTGAGCCGCCAAAACAGCGCAAAACTGGATTTTTGAAATTTTCAGAATTTTCAAATAAAATACTTTCCAAAAACACCTAAAACACTCAAAAATCTTTTTGTGCTTGAATTAACAAAGATTGAGCATGTGAAAACACATTTCATCAAGTACAATCACACAAATGAATATGGCATTTATTGAACATAAACTTGTGTGTTGTGTGTGGAAATCAACAATGAGATAGTCCTTTGTCTAATGTGAAGCTTCAATGATCAATTCAACCAAGGCATACACAATTAGCACTAGATCATGTGACCCATCTCAATTATAGAAATATGTATATATGACCTCCCACACAATTTGATAATCATAACTTGGAGCTTTTCATTTGACTCCACTTTCAATCATAACATTTGATCTTTTTGATCTTTTGAGGCAATCATCTCTCATTGTGAGAGAGATATATAACATTTCTCTTTGAAGAACAGGCCTTTGGCCTTTTTGAATGAACATTCACTTTTAATATAAGGTCGCTTACCCTTTTTCCTAGTCAAATACTAGAATGTGCGACAGGCTTTTACAGCTCAATATCTCTTTTCATTTGGAGATTTACATTTTGTGAGCTCTTTTTAGCAAAACAAAAATAAAAAGTGGGAAGATATATAGACACAAGTCTATGCATGTTTCAAGATCAACATAGCCATTCACTAATCATTCATGACAAGTTTGAAGATCTATTTACAACAATCACATAGGTTTCAAGATTTTTCCCACAGTGATAAAAGTGCATGAAAACAAGCAATGCTCGAAAATGCACAAAGCCATTAGCACAAAGGTACAAGGCAAAACAAGTTTTGAGACAAAACTCAACAAAGTCAATCAAGCTTTTTGATTTTCTAATTTTTTATGTGATTTTTGGATTTTTGACACAAGAAACAAAAATGATTGAACAAACATAAAAAGAAACAACAATATTCACAAATGGACAAACAAACAAGAAACATGTTGCACAAAAGGCTAATAAAAAAAGTGTGTGCCCTAACACAGACAGATTTATCATATTATAAATATGTGAAGCACACAACACACAAGAGAGTCAAGGAATTGTACCAACACCAATGGTCTTACGGAGTGATTCAAACCGTGGACCATCGAGAGGCTTGGTGAAGATATCCGCCTTTTGATTGTCGGTGTGTATGAACTCAAGACACACAACTCTTTCCTCTACCAAATCCCGAATGAAATGGTAACGTATCTCTATGTGTTTGGATTTTGAATGCTGAACAGGATTCTTGGAAAGATTGATGGCACTGGTGTTGTCACAGAAGACACACATCATTTCTTGAGGAATTCCATAGTCATGAAGTAATTTCTTCATCCAAAGAAGCTGAGTACAGCAACTTCCAACAGCGATGTATTCTGCTTCTGCAGTAGATAGAGACACTGAATTCTGCTTCTTGCTCATCCACGAAACAAGATTGTTACCAAGATAAAAACAGCCGCCTGAAGTGATTTTCCGATCGTCTACACTGCCAGCCCAGTCAGCATCTGAATACCTAGCAAGACAAGCATTTGAGTCTTTTGAATACCACAGACCATAGTTTGCAGTACCATTCACATATCGAATGATTCGCTTAGCAGCAGTCAGATGAGATTCCTTCGGATTAGCTTGGTACCTGGCACAAACGCCCACACTGAAAGCAATGTCCGGTCTACTGGCTGTAAGGTAGAGCAAACTTCCTATGATGCTCCTATACAGTGTAGGACTTACTTCAACTCCCGACGAATCCACATTCAGTTTAGTGGAAGAGCTCATGGAAGTGGAGGCATGTTTTTTGGAGTCTAGGCCAAACTTCTTGACAATATTTCTGGCATACTTCTCTTGAGATACAAATATACCCTCCTTCTGTTGTTTGACTTGAAGACCCAAGAAGAATGTGAGCTCCCCCACTATGCTCATCTCAAACTCCTTCTTCATCTCCTCAGAAAATTCAGTAGCACGATCTTCGATAGTTGCCCCAAACACTATGTCATCAACATAGACTTGTGCCACAAGGAGATAATCTTCATCATTTTTGACAAACAGAGTTCGATCGGCGTACCCTCTCTTGAAACCTTTATCTAGAAGATAATGTGTAAGACGATCGTACCAGGCTCTAGGCGCTTGTTTTAAACCATAAAGTGCTTTCTTCAATCTTAATACATGATCTGGAAAATGAGGATCCTCAAATCCTTTTGGTTGCTCAACAAAAACTTCTTTATTTAGATATCCATTCAGAAAAGCGCACTTAACATCCATTTGATAAAGTTTAAAATTCAAAGTGCACGCAATGGACATGAGGATTCGAATGGATTCGAGTCTTGCAACCGGAGCAAATGATTCATCAAAATCCACCCCTTCTACTTGTGTGTATCCTTGAGCCACTAACCGAGACTTGTTTCAAATTATCTCTCCATCTTCATCAGTTTTGTTTTTAAAAATCCACTTTGTGCCTATAACATGAACGTTCTCAGGCCGTGGAGCAAGTTCCCACACATCATTCCTCACAAACTGATTCAGCTCTTCATGCATTGACTCAACCCAATTCTCATCTTGAAGAGCCTCTTCAACCCTTTTTGGTTCAAACTGTGCAAGATAACAGTGATATGTTACATGATTGGCTAGTAGAATATTTCCTTTCCTGAGGCGAAGACCGTCATCAAGTGATCCTATGATATTACTTTCCGGATGATTCTTGATAACTCTTGAAGATGGCCTTTTTGAAGTGGAAACTTCATCACTACGAGAGATAGGAGGATGAACTTCTGGAGGAGTAAGAGGACTTGAAGTTCTAGACATCGATCTCGTTTCCATTCTTGGGTTGATGGAGTCGATTCTACTTCTGGTATAGGTTCTTCACCTTCTATATCCAAAGCTTCTACCTCAACATCAGGCTCTTTGGTGCTCGACCCTTCTACATCATCAATCATTTCCACCTTAGGTAAGGCATCATCAATCTTGACATTTATGGATTCCATCACAGCCTTTGTTCTCTTGTTAAACACTCTATACGTTCGACTTGTAGTAGAGTAGCCAAGAAAAATACCCTCATCACTTCTTGCATCAAACTTCCCAAGATTCTCTCGATCATTTAAGATATAACATTTACTTCCAAATACCCGGAAATACTTCACTTTAGGCTTCTTCCCATTCCATATCTCATATGCAGTCTTCTTTGTACCAACTCGAAAGAAAATCCTATTGCCAATGTGACACGAGATGTTGACAGCTTCTCCCCAAAATTTTTGAGGTATTTGCTTGTTAAGCAACATGACTCTTGCCATCTCCTGAATCACACGATTTTTTCTCTCTACCACTCCATTTTGTTGTGGAGTTTTGGGAGCTGAAAACTCTCTTTTAATACCATTCTTCTCACAGAAGGACTCGAATCTTGCATTCTCAAATTCTCTCCCATGATCACTTCTAACTTTGGCTATCGGAATCCCCTTTTCATTTTGTAGTTTCTTGCACAGAATCTCCAACCTCTCACAAGCTTCTGATTTTTCTCTAAGGAATTCAACCCAAGTGTATCTTGAGTAGTCGTCCACAATGACCATAATGTATCTTTTTCCCCCTAGGCTTTCAGTTCTGGTGGGCCCCATCAGAAGTAACTCCAAACACCGAGAGGTGGCTATCACATTTACCTTGTGATGACTTGCCTTAGTTTGCTTCCCCATTTGACATGCACCACAAACGGTCTTCTTCACTTTTCCAAATTTAGGAAGTCCCTCGACTGCTTCAAGTTTGGAGACTTTTGCTACTTGTTTGAAGTTGGCATGCCCAAATCTGTGATGCCACAGCTCCAACATATCCACCCGAGCACTTCTACACGATATTGGTGCCGTGGGAACTATTCCATAACAATTATCTGTAGTCCGATTTCCTTCCAAAACCTGAATCCCCTCTTCATTGATGATCAAACATCCTTTCTTAGAGAATTGTACCAGGAAATCGTCATCACAAATTTGAGTGATGCTCAGCAAATTCGCCTTCAGCCCTTTTATGAACAGCACATCTTTCAACAGAGGCAAACCGGGTATCTCAATGGTTCCTTTGCCTAGGACTTGAGCATGGCTTCCATCACCAAAGGTCACATAGTCACCAACCTTTTCTTTGAGTGACTTAAACAGTGACTTATCCCCTGTCATATGGCGAGAACACCCACTGTCAAGATACCACAAACATGCATTAAACACCTTTATGAGGTATGCACAAATAGGTTCACATGTGACAGACATTCTTGACCTTCAAACACAAACTCATCATCAGGTTTCATGCTTCTTTTAGATTGATTTTTCATTTTCAGATTCTCAATCATCTCACACAACATTCTATTCTTTCTTTTATATTTCTTAATCAATGATTTAGATTCAGATATGCTACTGTGTAAGACAAGATTCTGATTTTCAAGATATTCCAGCATGTGAACAAAAACTCTAGCATGTTTCTTAGTTTTTAATAACTCTACAAGATCATCAGTAAGACACCTTTCAGACATAAGCATAGAGTCATTTTCACAAACACTTAAGCTACAATTCAGCATGGTATAAACCAAAACAACAACCACAACTCAGGGGTCTAGGATCACACTTAGGTAATAAAACCACAACAAGTGTACCCGCTCTGATACCAATTGACAGTTCAAAAACGTGTACAAAACACCTTTGAACGTTTAGACCCCCAAAAAACAACTTAACCAAACCAAGCAATATGTCAAACAACAACTGTGCGGAAACTTAACACATGCTATAATATGAAATTGGTTAAACCACTATCTAAGCCATAACAAAATAAAACCACAGCAGATAAAATAAGGGCAAAGATAGAGAGGAAGGAAGATGCAAACACAAAGACAACACGCGATCTGTTATCGAAGAGGAAACCGAAGTCCTCGGCGAAAAACCTCTCCGCCGCCCTCCAAGCGGTAATCAATCCACTAGAAAATACAGTTGGGATACAAGGACAGCAATAGACCCTCCATGCCTAATCTACCCAGTGCACCTAAGCCCTCCAAAGCTTCTTGCTCCAACGAGGTTGCGCCGAACCTTTTTCTTTTCTAGCTTCCCGGATTCCGCTACTAGACCGTAGCATCAACCAATGAAGATTGGCTCCTTCCTAACTGCTTCCCAGAACTCCAAACAACTGTCTCACAGAGATGATAATGGTGAGAACCAGGTTTGGTATAATGCCTCTCAAGAATTTGACAATGGAGAGGAAGAGAGTAAGGGAATTTGAAGAGACTCTAAGGTATAGATTGTGGGTGAAGCAATCTGGTTTTTCTTTAGGGTTTCTCTCTCAAAATTCTCTCTGGAAGCTCTCTTTCAATCGTGGGTTAAAGGCGTATTTATACTGGAGTGGGAGAGGAATGTGAAACGTCAGGTTTTACAAAACAGGGGTGGCTCGCGGCTTGACCTCGCGGCTTGACCAAGTCGCGAGATCCAGTCGCGAGTTAACCGTATGGCCAGTTGTCCTGTTTTGTCCTGTAGTGCTCAGCTAGCATGACTGTTCATCTTCCAGCATGCTTGGCACGTGTGCAGCTTCTGGCGGCTTGCAGCCGCGAGTCCACCCGCGAGTCCCAGCCGCGAGTCTCTGTTTTCTTGCACACTCTTGAGCAAACTTCACTCTATCTCACTCACTACCCTTACAACAAACCCACCTAAATACAGGGTAACTAAATGTTGAATTACAAGCAAATTTGGCACGGAATAAAGCCAATTAGATGGTTGAATAAATTCAACCTTACAATACAGTTAGGATACAAGGACAGCAATAGACCCTCCAAGCCTAATCAACCCAGTGCACCTAAGCCCTCCAAGCTTCTTACTCCAACGAGGTTGCGCCGAACCTTTTTCTTTTCTAGCTTCCCGGATTCCGCTACTAGACCGTAGCATCAACCAATGAAGATTGGCTCCTTCCTAACTGCTTCCCAGAACTCCAAACAACTGTCTCACAGAGATGATAATGGTGAGAACCAGGTTTGGTATAATGCCTCTCAAGGATTTGACAATGGAGAGGAAGAGAGTAAGGGAATTTGAAGAGACTCTAAGGTATAGATTGTGGGTGAAGCAATCTGGTTTTTCTTTAGGGTTTCTCTCTCAAAATTCTCTCTGGAAGCTCTCTTTCAATCGTGGGTTAAAGGCGTATTTATACTGGAGTGGGAGAGGAATGTGAAACGTCAGGTTTTACAAAACAGGGGTGGCTCGCGGCTTGACCTCGCGGCTTGACCAAGTCGCGAGATCCAGTCGCGAGTTAACCGTATGGCCAGTTGTCCTGTTTTGTCCTGTAGTGCTCCAGCTAGCATGACTGTTCATCTTCCAGCATGCTTGGCACGTGTGCAGCTTCTGGCGGCTTGCAGCCGCGAGTCCACCCGCGAGTCCCAGCCGCGAGTCTCTGTTTTCTTGCACACTCTTGAGCAAACTTCACTCTATCTCACTCACTACCCTTACAACAAACCCACCTAAATACAGGGTAACTAAATGTTGAATTACAAGCAAATTTGGCACGGAATAAAGCCAATTAGATGGTTGAATAAATTCAACCTTACAATACAGTTGGGATACAAGGACAGCAATAGACCCTCCAAGCCTAATCAACCCAGTGCACCTAAGCCCTCCAAGCTTCTTACTCCAACGAGGTTGCGCCGAACCTTTTTCTTTTCTAGCTTCCCGGATTCCGCTACTAGACCGTAGCATCAACCAATGAAGATTGGCTCCTTCCTAACTGCTTCCCAGAACTCCAAACAACTGTCTCACAGAGATGATAATGGTGAGAACCAGGTTTGGTATAATGCCTCTCAAGGATTTGACAATGGAGAGGAAGAGAGTAAGGGAATTTGAAGAGACTCTAAGGTATAGATTGTGGGTGAAGCAATCTGGTTTTTCTTTAGGGTTTCTCTCTCAAAATTCTCTCTGGAAGCTCTCTTTCAATCGTGGGTTAAAGGCGTATTTATACTGGAGTGGGAGAGGAATGTGAAACGTCAGGTTTTACAAAACAGGGGTGGCTCGCGGCTTGGCCTCGCGGCTTGACCAAGTCGCGAGATCCAGTCGCGAGTTAACCGTATGGCCAGTTGTCCTGTTTTGTCCTGTAGTGCTCCAGCTAGCATGACTGTTCATCTTCCAGCATGCTTGGCACGTGTGCAGCTTCTGGCGGCTTGCAGCCGCGAGTCCACCCGCGAGTCCCAGCCGCGAGTCTCTGTTTTCTTGCACACTCTTGAGCAAACTTCACTCTATCTCACTCACTACCCTTACAACAAACCCACCTAAATACAGGGTTACTAAATGCTGAATTACAAGCAAATTTGGCACGGAATAAAGCCAATTAGATGGTTGAATAAATTCAACCTTACACAAAAGATATGGTAGACTAGCCCATTGCTGGAATCTTATAATAAATATACATATAGATATTATATAAAAGATATGGTAGACTAGCCCACAGCTAGTGGGGGCTCCTCTAATTATTTTATTTTTAAAACATAAAACGTGTTTTAAATAAATAAATAAAAGTTATTTCTATGATTTTGGTATTTTACGTATCTAAATCCTTTAGGGGGAAAAATTCCTAACTAGCTAAAAATTGTGGGCAAACTGAGAGATAAGAGGCTAAAGGCTTTCAACCAAAATTGTGTTTTCTAATCTAAAGGTAGTTTCTTGCTTTTATTATTTTTTTTTTTAACTATGTTTTATGTTAGTTTTTTCTTTCTTCTTCAAAATTTTGTGAGCAATTGTAGTAGATCCAAAGCACAACTATGTTTTTTATTTATTTATTCCTCATTATTTCGAAGAAAATGGCAAGTGATTCATAAGGGTTAAAAGATCCAGAAAGTACGAACTTGTTACACTTGTAAGCTAAAGTCCTTCAAAGCTACCTTAGAATATTCTAAGGTAGTTTGTGTGTCGCTTTCTACTTTTTTTCACTATATTTTGTGTTAGTTTTTTTCCCTTTCAATATGTCGGACTGTGAGCTATGCCATTCCACCTCAAAACCAATTGGTGATGAGGAAGACACACTCAAATCTTTTATGAGTTTCAACATCACATTGCACGGGTCTGTGAGGTGGTTTTTTTGTAAAAAATGTACGTTTTTTGAGCTTTTGATTATATGTTGAGTACAAAGCCTGCATAGGAATATTGTTATTATCTTCCTATAATTATTAGCACATCCAATTCTTGAAAGAGATTGATACACGATGAAACATGTTGTATAGGCCATGATTAACTATTGACTCACAAGGCAACAGGGACACTAGGAGAAGGTGGAGAATGGTTGTCGCATCGAGGGAGGCCATGGAGATTGAGTCAAGAATAGACCCATATTGACTCTAAGTGAGCTTCTTAGGGCCTCTCGATAAGTCCAAAGTCACACTCACAACAAATTTTACAACATGAATTGAAAAGTTGTTTATAATTGATAATAAATGTAGTGTCGGTATTGAACTCATATGGGAATTAATAATAACTTACTGACTAAGAAATTATTGTGTAAAACTATTGTGCATGCAGTATAATTCTTAGGACGTATTCCTTTGTTTTCTCCCCCAAATTTACTCATATAATAAGGGATTTACGAATGTGTGTCCTAATTAAGAGAGCATATATTAGTAAGTCATTTTAGGAAACTGTTTATGAAAAATTGAAAAAATTACTAACTTTTTTTTTTTTACAGTTTTTTCAATTACCCATAAAATGTTTCAAAAAATGGATGATTAATATGTGTACTATGAGCATACATTAATTGGACTCTTATAATAAATATACATATAGAAATTTGAATTTTTTTTCTTCCTATAGATATTATACAAAAGATATGGTAGACTAGCCCATAGCTGGACTCATATAATAAATATACATATAGATATTATATAAAAGATATGGTAGACTAGCCCATAGCTAGTGGGGGCTCCTCTAATTATTTTATTTTTAAAACATAAAACGTGTTTTAAATAAATAAATAAAAGTTATTTCTATGATTTTGGTATTTTACGTATCTAAATCCTTTAGGGGGAAAAAAATCCTAATTAGCTAAAAATTGTGGGCAAACTGAGAGATAAGAGGCTAAAGGCTTTCAACCAAAATTGTGTTTTCTATTCTAAAGGTAGTTTCTTGCTTTTATCATTTTTTTTTTTTAACTATGTTTTATGTTAGTTTTTTCATTCTTCTTCAAAATTTTGTGAGCAATTGTAGTAGATCCAAAGCACAACTATGTTTTTTATTTATTTATTCCTTATTATTTTGAAGAAAATGGCAAGTGATTCATAAGGGTTAAAAGATCCAGAAAGTACGAACTTGTTACACTTGTATGCTAAAGTCCTTCAAAACTACCTTAGAATATTCTAAGGTAGTTTGTGTGTCGCTTTCTACTTTTTTTCACTATACTTTGTGTTAGTTTTTTTCCCTTTCAATATGTCGGACTGTGAGCTATGCCATTCCACCTCAAAACCAATTGGTGATGAGGAAAACACACTCAAATCTTTTATGAGTTTCAACATCACATTGCACGGGTCTGTGAGGTGGTTTTTCTGTAAAAAAGGTACGTTTTTTGAGCTTTTGATTATATGTTGAGTACAAAGCCTGCATAGGAATATTGTTATTATCTTCCTATAATTATTAGCACATCCAATTCTTGAAAGAGATTGATACACGATGAAACATGTTGTATAGGCCATGATTAACTATTGACTCACAAGGCAACAGGGACACTAGGAGAAGGTGGAGAATGGTTGTCGCATCGAGGGATGCCATGGAGACTGAGTCAAGAATAGACCCACATTGACTCTAAGGGAGCTTCTTAAGGCCTCTCGATAAGCTCAAAGTCACACTCACAACAAATTTTACAACATGAGTTGAAAAGTTGTTAATAATTGATAATAAATGTAGTGTCATTATTGAACTCATATGAGAATTAATAATAACTTACCGACTAAGCAATTATCAAATTTATTGTGAAAAATATTGCGTAAAACTATTGTGCATGCAGTATAATTCTTAGGACCTCTTCCTTTGTTTTCTCCACCAAATTTATTTATATAATTCTTAGGACCTCTTCCTTTGAATTTAGCACTGAAATTACTTTTTTAACCCAACAATAACAACCAATAACAACCTACCACTTAGGATTTGTTGTAAAAATGTTGTAAAATTGTTGTGGACATATCATTTCTCTATAGGTATTATAGAAAAGATATGGCAAACTAACCCATAGCTAGTGGGGGCTCCTCTAATTATTTTATTTTTAAAACATAAAACGTGTTTTAAATAAATAAATGAAAGGTATTTCTATGATTTTGGTATTTTATGTATCTAAATCCTTTAGGTGAAAAAAAAAAAATCCTAATCAACTAAAAATTATGGGCAAACTGAGACATAAGAGGCTAAAGGCTTTCAAGCAAAATTGTGTTTTCTATTCTAAAGGTAGTTTCTTGCTTTTATCAGTGTGTGTTTTCTATTTTTTAAAACTATGTTTTATGTTAGTTTTTTCTTTCTTCTTCAAAATTTTGTGAGCGATAATAGTTGATCGAAAGCACAACTATGTTTTTTATTTACTTATTCCTCATTATTTCTTTCTCAATTGTGCCAAGTGATTCATAAGGGTTAAAAGATCCAGAAAGTACGAACTTGTTACACTTGTAAGCCAAAGTCCTTCAAGCAAGATTAATCTTTTATTATAAAAGCAAGAAACTACCTTAGAATATTCTAAGGTAGTTTGTGTGTCGCTTTCTACTTTTTTTCACTATATTTTGTGTTAGTTTTTTTTCCTTTCAATATGTCAGACTGTGAGCTATATCATTCAACATCAAAACCAATTGGATATGAGGAAGACATACTCAAATCTTGTATGGGTATCGACATCACACTGCGCGGGCCTGTTTTTAGAGTGATTGTAGGGAGTCAAATTGTGGTCCCTCAACAATAGTATAGTGTAATGTTTATTTATTGAAACAATATTGTAGTTTTTTTTTTTTTTTTTTTAAATTTTACATTAGTACAATAGTGTAGTATTTAGTTTTTTAAATTTTATACCTATTATTATTATTATTATTATATTAGATTGGTGATATATATATATATATAAATTTATTATTTTAAACACTTCACACACACACACACATATATGTATATATAGCAGCAATCTTAAAATGGTACACTAATATCAACCAATGCTAAAACATTTCATTTTTCTAACCAAATCAAAACAGCTATTGGTATAGTATTGACTCCATTAAAATTAACCACTCACTCATATTATTATTATTATTATTATTTAAGGTCGTACTTTAGTACCTAACTATTTACATGTCAACATTACTAACATTTTTATAAAAATGACACTACCTCCAAATTTTAGCAAACTAACGTTAATTAACCAAAGTTAGTGAGATCTCCCTTTGATTAAATTTAAAGGTTCAATCTTTAATTAGCCTTCCATTTCCAGGAAACCTCTTTCATTTTCTAGCAAGATTTGAAAGTAGTGCTTATCAAAATTTAAAGGTTTTTCGTATATTTTTTTTCATTGATTAAAGTACTTGAAAATTCAACTAAGAGGACACTAATAAAGATTTGGGAAGGTGGGGAACTTTTTCAATAAAACAATTTCTTTTTGGGAGCCATTTAATTAGTATGTAGTGTAGACTAAATAAACTTGATTTTATAGAATATTTATGAAATTTAGTTATCGTATTAGACATTTCTCTCTCAAAAAATTTATTTTTCAAAAGTGGAGATAGCTTGGATAGTGATGGGTTATTTCATTATGATCTAGTAATTATTTCCACATCCATTTCTAAAAAGAGATTGATAGTTTGAGATGGACCCACATTGAGGCTAAGGGAGCTGATTTTGGCCTTAATGCCCCCCAATAAATAAGTCTAGAGTCACCACATAATGCACTCTCACGTCACTTATTTCACATTTACTTTTATGTGTTAAAATATCAGTATTTTTAAAAATGCAGATATTTTCGCATCAATTGTTGATATGTGTAAAAAGTAATAAATGTAAAATAATGTAAAAATATATTTTTCACTTTACAGTTAAGTAAAGTGGCAAATTGTTAATAATAGATAATAAAATAGTTATTAATAGTAGTACGCTTATATGAGATTCAATAATAATAAATAAAAATAACAATGTTAGATTAGGTTGGGTATTTTAGATATGTATTCTCACACACATATTTTAGATGTGAATTCTCACACCCATTCCAAGACCAAGCCCAAACCCAATGCTGGGACAGATTGGGTCCACGCTTTCAAGTCGTACAGGGACATCAGATGGAATGAAAAGAAATAAACAATTCCACCCAATTTGTGCTCCGAGACGTGGCTACAAGGAGAATAACTAGTGAGTCCAGCAAGTCAAAAAAATCATGTGGGAGTTCAAAAGCAAGAGAAGAACAAATGAAATCAAAGCCAAGTTTAGAAAGAATCCTGGAAGGAAGATTCGAGGCAGTCTCGATATTTTTACCATAAATTTTGGCGCAGATGTCCGATTGGGCTGATTATTGTGGCGTTGGAAACATGACTCAAAGACCTACAATTTTGTAGCTCACGACGAATTCAGAATAAAACATTTTCGAGGTTAAAAGTGATATGGAAGTTGGTAGTGGAAAAAAAATTCCGAAAATTACGGGATTGACATCTCAAATTTGAAGAGAAATTATAGTCCTCTGGTGGACCATGTCATTTGTCCACCATTCCACTAAAAAACTTCCACTTGTTTAAAATTGTTGAGTCAGTAATTAATTTTTGTTTTAAAAAAATTTTCTAACTAACAATTTTAAACAAGTAGAAGTTTTTTAGTAGAATGGTGGACAAATGACGTGGTCCACCATATGGACCTTATAATTTCTCAATTTGAGGGATTTGAGATGTCATCTTTATTTTTTTTTAGTTCATTTAGATGTGTAGCAAAAAAAAATTTATGGATTTATTTTGCATTAACTATGAGTAGTTAAATCTCGGATGGGCGCCTTCTCATTTTGAGCCCCTTAACACCATCTGCTTTGTCATGCTTTGACTCATAGTTAGGATTAGAGATGAAGCTAAATATTTTTAATTTTTTATGTTGTGTTCTTGAAATTATCTATGTGTTCCTATGAATTGATGATTGAATTTTTGGGATTGATTTTAATATTTGAAAACATTTCATGTTGACAAGTTCTTAAGATTTAATACGGTTTTTAGATATATAGACTACTTGAACTCCATGATTTATTATTATCTGAGAATATATTGAATGTTAAGTTTCTTTTGTAGCATGCCAATGAAGATTAAATACAAAAGAAAAAAAAAAAATCTCTAGTAATGTAGATATCTTTGAGGCCTAGACTAGTTAACAAGATTCATTATGAAGATAATTGCAGTACATAATGATATATGAAACCTTTAATTATGCAATGTTCTTATACCTAAGCCTCCCGCTTCTGCTAACAACATACTATACCAGTTGTTTCTCAACACAATCTCCAAAATGTAAGTTGACATGAGAATCACTAATTCTATCTATTGAACTCTTCAAGGCCACTTGAAGATTTGTTTCAATGGTCTATAGTTTCTAGTAACTCACAAACACTCAGGTTGCATTCAATGTTTGTATGGTGACGAGGGTAAGCCAAAGTCCTCAAGGTTTTGTCCCTAGGGTTTCAATACTCTCTCTGTCTTTACTAAATAGGGTCTTATTTTCATCCTGGTGAACTTGCTTGATATCTCGCTTGATATGGCAATCTCACTCAACTAAGCTTTTTTTTTTTTTTTTGATCAGCACTTAACTAAACTTCTTAGTGTAGCACTTTGAATTTTTATTTATTTAGCTCTTTAACCTCAATTACTTGAAACAATTACAATGCAAATCAAATGAATACACGAGAGTATTGCGATTACAACCGAAACTTTGACATGGAATTTTGCAACACTAAAATAACCCTAACAAATAACACCATGGATTAACAACAAAGAGAAGGTTATTGCTAATATTGACGAAACAATTTTACTGAATTGGATAGTGTTGGGTTAAAATGAATTGACCTCTTGCAATTAATTAATTAATTACCCAAGTTAATTAATTAGATCAAATTTTATGCAATAACGTGGCAGCACAAACAAATTACCAAATTATCTAAAAGCAGCAAAAATTAAATTTGACATAGGTGATTGCTTTACGAATAAGGAAAACCACTAAGGCAAAATCCCACTAGGTGATTTTAAGGTCACCACTCCCAAGAATCCACTATTATCAATCACAAGCGGTTACAAGCATACAGAATCTTACCAAACCCTTTGGCTTATTTCGAAATACCAACATACCCCAATACCCAATTGGACTTGTATTGTAGCGGCAATCTTTTCCTTGATGCACGAATCCCAGTACATGACTAACCAATGTGCACGGATCCCAGTATGTGACTAACTCCAACAACTTGAAGAGGTTGTTAGCTACAAAGTTCTTTAGTTCATTAACGATGAAGATTAGGAAGCTCTTTGGTCACAAAACCCTTGGCGTAAAGATGCAGTAGCTTCTTTAGAAAGAATAATGAACTAGGTCACTTTCTGCATGCACGACGACCTTTAAAATAAGCCTTATATATGTCTAGAATTGTGAGAAAAGAAACCCTATATAAATATTTTAGCATGGGACGAAAATTAGATCTGGAAGTTCTGAATTCATAAGTCTCGACAAAAATAGCTTGTGTCGAGCTTTGACTATAAACCTTGATAGAAGTCTTTTTGTCGAAATTGCTGTCGAGATTTAATGAACAATTTTTCTTAACTTGTTTCTTGGTCAGATCTTAATGACTTTGTTAGGTTCTAAAGACTTAGGTTTTTATGTATTTAGAACTCTAATGTGTATTGTTGGCAAACCATGATCAAAACAATGTGTTTAGAAGTGTTTTAGTCTTGCTCAAAGTTGTGTATTTTATGTAAAGTTGGAATCGAGCTAATGCAGAAAGAATTATGCATTTTAGCCTGGCTCGATCGATCGAAGCTTAGGCTCGATCGATCGAAGCTCGGGCATAATGTTTTTTTCTGCAGATTTCCAACTCAGCCCTAGTTGTTTAAAACGTTTTAGAGTTTCTAATTTGTCCTAAGTATAAAAGGCAAACCCTAACCACGTTTTAGTGTTGCTCAGATTGCGGTTTGTGTAAATCTCTTGTGAGATCTAGAGAAGCTTTCCTTTACACAAACTTAGGGTTTTCAAGGAGAAGATATTTTCTACACCTTGATGATCAACTTGGTTGTTGCCATTGAAGCTAAAAGAAAACATAGGCGGGTGTGCTTGTATCTGGTGGTGAATCCAAGAAAGAAGGAGTTCGTGGATTCGGAGCTTGCACGTGATCGTGTCAGTAAGTTCTACTGGTTGGTAGCAATAAGAAGTCGAGCATGGGGGCTTGTAAGTCTTATTGTATGAACTTCGATTCTTTCAAGATAGTAGATTCAAGTTTACTTTGAGGATAGTTAGGTTAAATCCTCCCCAGGTTTTTACTGGTGTGGTTTCCTGGGTCATCATATCATTGTGTTATTTATATTTCTGCTGCTTTGCATGATATGATCTTTGTGATTGTGATAACCTAGATTTGTTAAATTGGACTAAGTAACAACTTGGCTAATTACCTAGGTTAAATCAATTGTGTTTTAAAGGGTCTAAAAACTAACAGACTTTAACACTTGACTTCAACAACATGTTTGTTGAAGTCCTAAACTCATCCTAGATCTATCTAATTACAAGTAAATAGCATTTTGTCAAAAGATTTGCCAATTGCATAAAATATGTCCCTAATAGATAGTGTTAAGTTCTAAGTAATTAGAAACTAATGATTTAGAACTTTATTTTGTATGTTGGCAAACCATGATCAAAACAGATTTAGTCTTGTTTTAGACTAGCTCAAAGTAGAGGTCTTTTTTGTAAAGTTGGAATCGAGTTACTGCAGAATTAAGTATGCAATTTTGTCTAGCTCGATCGATCAAGAATTAGACTCGATCGATTGAAAGTCGTGCAGATTGTTTTTTCTGCAGAATTTCCAACTCAGCCTTAAGCCCATATGACGTGTAGGGTTTTATATTTTTCCCTAAGTATAAAAAGGAAACCTTAGCCACGTTTTTGAGGTTGCTCCTTATGCTGTGTGTGTGAATCTTTTGTGAGATCTAGAGGTGTTTGCCTTCACACATACTTAGGGTTTCCAAGATTCAAGATTATGTCAAGAACTTGGTGATCATTCAGTTGCTGCATTCAAGAAGCTTAAAGATACACAAGTTGGTGTGCTTGTACTTGCTGGGAATCCAAGAAATAAGTAGTCTATGGACTTAGAGCTGTCACGTAGTCGTGGTAGTAAGTTTCCTACTCGAGGTAGCAATAGGATATTAGCGGTTTAAGTCTCTATTGTGTAAACTTTAATTCTTTCATAGTGGATTCAGGTTTACCTTAAGGATAGCTAGATTAAATCCTCCCCAAGTTTTTACTGGTTTGGTTTCCTGTGTCATCATATCTTTGTGTTCTTTATTTTCCGCACTTTACATTGATATGATATATTTGTGTTAGCCTAGATTTGTTCATTTACCTAAGTTAATCACTTGGCTAAATAACTAGGTTAATCTGGTTGTAGTTTTAGATTGGCTCACATATTCAACCACTGTCTTCATCACCTACACCTCTTAGGGACTAGGCATTGGATAGGAATCCAAAGATTTGTGTTAAAACACCATCTTTTCACCTCTCTATGAAAGAGTTGACATAGTTTTTTTATTGTTTTTTTTTATTATTATTTTTTTATTATTAAAAGTTAGTTTACTTAACCATAGTTAATTAAAGTTGTTAGAGATAAATTATTGACTTTAAATGAGGTGAGATATTCTATACCTTAGATTTATTTAAGATAAATCCTAACCTTCAAACACTCATTTTATTTTATTTATTTATGTATGTGTGTGAAGTTTCCTTCTAAAGACTAGAACCCCAACTCTTGCCCTCTTCCTCCAATCTTAGAAGAACTTGTACTTGTAAAGTAACCATTATGCTAAGAGTATGCAATAATTTTGCCAATCATTTTAAATGAATCAAAAGCGTGCCTACATATGCGTGCGGTCGGAATTTCTGCCACCATGTGGTGTGTTCTTTGAAAAAGGAATTTAGAATACTAAAATATGTTTTTAGATTTCAATGATTCAATTCCAAAAATGTATGGAAAGTAACAATTGACCAACTAATTTGACATTTATCATAGACTCATAGTATTAAATTAAGGGAAATTCTTTGTGCACATCTGAAAATATTTCATAATCTTAAAAAGTTGGATTCAGATCCTCTAGATTTCTTAGGGTATTTTACTAAATAGATTTCCTTAAATCTTAACCACTCTTTAATGATTTAATGGCCTAGATTTTACCATGTTAGCATTCTACTAACAATAATCTTAATTGTTTTTTTTACAACATTATTTTATTATTTTAAGAGTATTGTTATTAAAATGCTGACACGGCAGAATTTAGATCCTTAAATCATAAAAGAGTGGTTAGGATTTAAGAAAATCTATTGGTAAAGTACCCTAGGAAATCTAGAAGATTTGAATCCTAAAAAGTTTTTAAAAGCATGTAATTTTATTATGTGTATCGAAATTGACGGTCAAATTACCAAGAAGATGTTGGTCAGATGCAATAGGAGATGAGGAAACTATCCATAAGAATCATATAAAAGTCAAATTAATAACTTACATCATTTTTTTAATTTTAAAAGAAAAAATACTCAATCTAGAACCCAAATTGGTTCTTTTAAAGAAAAAAACAAGAACCCAAATTAAATTATAATTGAACTCTAATTTTGTATCAACTGTTGTTTCAATTGCATTGTAATTTGATATAAAGTTTCTTTATATTTTAAATGTACTTCAATTTTGTGTCAAATGTCCTTTTTAATGCACTCTATTATTTTGTTTTGTTTTTTGTGTTAAATTAAATACGTCAGGAAGTGTAAATTGAATTATAAAACTCATGTCAATTGCACTATAATTTAGAATTAAGTGTATTTACATGTGAATTCATGAATTAATTTTTTTTTAATTTATAGAAAAGGGTGATCAACCATAAAAAGACTGAGTGTGCTATACTTCTGTGATACTTTTGATTGTATACAACCTATTACTTAAAATTTTAAAATGAAAACATAATTTGTACAACAATTATTTTCCCTTCTACATTGCTTTATTTAGTGAACGAAAATGAGTACTTTAGAGAGTTTTTCATGTGATATTTATAGAGATAGATTTACCATCACATAAGTTGTTTCAAAATTTTGATGCAATGTCTAGACACGTAATACTTATTAAGAGAAAAGATTCATGGGCTTTGAAAATGATACAAAGAATCCAATGTTGATACAATAAATAAATATATACCACTTGAATGGTTAAATTAGTACAATTATTCCCAACAAGTTCGAATGCTAGACAACCTTCCACACACAATGGTTGTATCACATGTCAGATGTGATATATATCTAATGTAACAAATATATGTGATACTTCTTTCACATATAGGTGATTGATATACGCAAACATAATCTACGGTCCGACAGAAACATAAGAAGAGCATAGTATAATTTGGTAATGGTTGGATTTAGAGGCGATATGTAATCTCTATAATCATATATCATATATATTATGTTAAAGTCAATGTATATATAATCACAATCGAGATTAGTTTCTGATTGTTATTTAATTTTGCACTATATGTCCAAATTATATAAAATTTTTTTTAAAAAAAAAATTGTCTTAAGTGACTCATTTATAATACTTGCAAAAAAACCAAGGTGATTACCTCAATGACTCAATCACCTAAGAAAGACCACCTTGTTATGACTACTATTGAATATTTTCATGTGTATGCACGGGTTATAACTTAGTATAACTAGTATTTAACCCGCGCAATGCGCGGGATCATTTGAAATCTCATAAGTAGCAGAGAAATTTGTGTAATAAAATAATTTTTTAAAGAAAAAAAATTGTTGTAAAGTGTGTATGATACGTTAGTTATCAATTTGTTTGTTTAATTAATCCAACCAAAACACTCAAAACTAACTCAAATTTCTTAGTTCATATACAAATCAAAGGGAAAAAAAAAACAATTATATGATTGAAGCATTTGGAGCGGTATTGTTTTATGACCAGTGCTTCCATCTTCAGTAGATAACCAAATCTACTTAGCTCATAACCAAATCAAAGAGAAAAAAATTTGTAACATTCTATTTCAACTGAAGTAAATGCTACTTGTGGAGGTAATAGACTCCCATGAGATTCTAAAATTAAAGCTACTATCTTTGAAGTTGAAACTTCTTTAAGGTTTTCATTGAATTAACATGTTTCTGATTTGTTCTTAAATCAATCTTGAAGTTTGAGTTGCACTTCTCTCACAACAAAATATGGTTTTTTCACAAAAGTTTTAAGGATTCTAAGGACAGAGTTTCATGGCATCATGCAAATTTTTTTTTTTACTTTGTCCATGATCCTATATATTTTGAAAGCAAATGTTCCAAGCTACAGAAGCACTCTGTAACAACATATTGATTCATATTTATTTGTACATTCAGGCTAAAAATCATAGTTCAGCACAATGTGTTCAGATAAATTAGAAATCTGTTTTGATAAGACATAATAGAAAAATATAAAAGCAGTTGTCTTAATCTATGATCAATATATAGCAGGAGCTTTAACATAAATATACACTCACATATCAGAAGCTTGTGTTTGAACCAAAAGAAAATACTTAAAAAGCACTAATACAGTCATAGTAACTTAACAATACATTCTGTTTACATTCAGTTTACTCTTCTAAAGAAACATACGTACATTCAGTAAGGTAGTTCTAAAGAAAAATATGTACATTCAGTAAGGTAGTATATACATTAGAGTTCAGATTTTTTTTTCTTTGATTCATTTTGTTTAGTACCCTTTTGACGTTTTTGAAGCATTTGCAGCGGCATTCTTTTATGACCAGTTCTTCCATCTTCAATAGTTATAGGAGCAGTTAATTCAGGTCGTTCAACAGATGTTTCTCCTATTTCTATTTTTTGACCGGCTATGTACTTATCCTTCTTTGGTTTTCTTACAATTTCCTCCACTATGTCCTGCAATAATTTGCATTCTTACATATCAGTTAAATATGTATTGTAAATTATGTGTAGACTAATGTTTGAATCATATAGTAACCAAGGTGAAGTAAGTATGCTTCAATTACCTGATGTTCCTCAACTTTACATGAGTCATTTTGCTTATGTGAAATTTCCATCTCCAAAATCTTCGAAACCGTGTAATTTTCTTTTCCATACTTCAAGTTATATTCATCAAGATGCAGTTGGAACAAATATTCATTGCCAATGATTTTTTGAATCTCTTTTGGTAAAATATTCTCATCTAATTTCAAGATCTGTATGAATAAAGTATCATACAGTTAGCAAAATTTGTATATATACATGCATCATGTCTTGTGCAATTATTTTTTATTTTATTTTAAAAAAACAGAAAATGGTGCGTGAATTTATGTGTGTTTGTGTGTGTGCATATATAACATTGGTAAGAAAGTATTAAAACTTCAATTTCCAAATAATAAAGATATAGGGCTAACATTTATATATGAAATTACCTCTTCTTGCATCTCTGCAAGTTCTTTTGCAGTTTTCGATATAATTTTCTCAGCTCCTTTGTCAAACAATATGAATGTGGTTGACCCGGTCTCATCTTGTACTTGGACTTGTATTCTATAGCTATTTTAGATACAAAGTTGTTAGTAGAATATTATATATATTTTGTGTTTATGTTTACAAATCATTTTTTTTTTTTCATTACCTTGGTACTGCAAACTTTGGTTCATTTTTACAACGTTCACACCATAAAACTCCTTTGACTTGTTTCACTTTTGTTTTGCATATAAGGCATGCAACATAATACCATTCATATTTGTTGTTGATATTAATGATTTTGGCATTGCATGTTACCATCAAGTCCTATAATACAAAGTTTAGTCAGTTTATAAAATTATTTCTTATTATAAAATACATAAACAGTTACTAATTACGATAAATTCATAATATAAGAGTATAGTTGTTACCTTTGTCTCTGAGTTCCATTCCAAGTTCTTTATTTCAACAACTATTTTTTTATTTTGTGACGCAAGTTCTTCATCTTGTACTTTAGGTAGTCTTTTTGGCAGTATTTCTTTAATGTTTACGTCTATTGTGGTGTTCAATCTATGCATCAACATTAACATTAGTTTATTATTAATACACATATAGGAGTATCTAACCAAAAATTAGGTATAACTCATTAAAACAATAACAGAACAGTTTCTACATATTTAATTGTTGATACCTAGTATTGCATTCTAAACTTTTTTACCTCATCATTTTCTATAGATCTGGTCTCATCTATATTTCTGTACAATATGCCAAGCCTGAAGCCATCCTCACCATATGGAAATAAAAGAGGATATTGCAATGCCATGTACGATGGATGCAACTCATTGATCCTATGTAACCCTCCTTCTTTTAATTCCACAATAATATCACGAAATGCATTATCAACACCAATATTGCCAACAATAATTGCAACAATTTCAGAACATGTAGGAAGATTGTACTCTCTTCCATCTGTAGTTCGTGAGCCAATAAGACGTAATCTTAAATGATGAATATCACGTTCTATGAAACTATCTCTAGACATACGAAATATCTTCACCAAATTGTTTGACTCATCAAACATTTGGACCAATGCATCAACAATAGATGGATCAAGGTCTTTATTAACTGTGCTGCTACTAAAGGCATTCATTCTATGTTGGACTTCATTTTCAGTATCATAGAAATATAACTGTGCAAATTGTGGGTCCTCACCATTATTAGGAAGAAGTGTTCCAATCCTATGATGGGTTTGACCATTAAGTCTGAAAATGTATGGGCCTCTACCATCGTTAACTCTATTATCCACCTTGCCACCCATAGATGTCATTGCAAACATTGCGTTATAACTCCTTATTTGATTTCTAAATGTTTTAGATCGTTGTCCACCAAGAGGATCTAATAACTCATTAAGAAGAGGAGGTGTTTTTCTAAGCAAAGGCAACTTCACCTTACCCTCCATACAGCACAAAGAAAACATTGGAATTCTAGGCCTTTTAGATTTTACACTCCTTTCTTCATACCATAACACAGCACCACAATGCTTACATACATAAGAAGGTGGGCCAAAATTCCAAGGTTCAATAGCATTACCGGGTGAATGTAATGAACAATTTTCATGATTGACTACCATTTTGTTTCTCCTTTTTTTTTTTTTTTTTTTTTTCAGCAATGACTATTTTCCTGTATTTTCTAGCTTCAGCAACTTCATTTTGTAAAGTATTTTGTATTTCATACTGTTTTCTTTTGGATCGCTTTTCAAACATCATCGTCCGTCTTTTCTATCGTTTTAAACTTGCATTTTCCATTTTCTCTTTTACTATTATAAGATGGAAAAACAAAAGTAAAATTAGCATCTATTTTAAAAGTGAAAGAGTACATATTTAGTAATCTTCTCAAAGCTACTCTTGTTCAAATTTTTTTTTTTAATCAAGCATCAACAAATTATAAAGAGATACAAATCTAAATAAAACCAACAAAGGGGAATTTGGGTTTAGCATCTGTTTTAAGAGTCAAATGATAAAAAGATACTAATCTAAATAAAAGCAACAATGGGGAAATTTGGCAATACTAACCTCTTTATTTAATTCAACAGTTCTTCTTGAATAGTAAAAAAAAGGTCTTAAAATCCAAAACAGAGATGATAAACCTACAATAGCACGTGAGAATGTAAATGCCATTTGTAGGGGCCTTTTTTGTGTATTGTGTGTTAGGCTAGGCTGCCTCCTACGGTAACGGGCCCGAATGTTATGTATCTAAATCCTTTGGGGGGGGGGGGGGGGGGGGGGGGAATCCTAATTAGCTAAAAATTATGGCAAACTGAGACGTAAGAGGCTAAAGGCTTTCAAGCAAAATTGTGTTTTCTATTCTGAAGGTAGTTTCTTGCTTTTATCAGTGTGTGTGTTTTCTATTTTTTTAAACTATGTTTTATGTTAGATTTTTCTTTCTTCTTCAAAATTTTGTGAGCGATAGTAGTTGATCCAAAGCACAACTTTGATTTTTATTTATTTATTCCTCATTATTTCTTTCTCAATTGTGCCAAGTGATTCATAAGGGTTAAAAGATCCAGGAAGTACGAACTTGTTACACTTGTAAGCTAAAGTCCTTCAAGCAAGATTAATCTTTTATTATAAAAGCAAGAAACTACCTTAGAATATTCTAAGGTAGTTTGTGTGTCACTTTCTACTTTTTTTTACTGTATTTTGTGTTAGTTTTTTTTCCTTTCAATATGCCGGACCATGAGTTATGCCATTCTACCTCAAAACTAATTGGTGATGAGGAAAACACACTCAAATTTTTTATGGGTTTTGACATCACACCGCGCGGGCTTGTTTTTAAAGTGATTGTAGGGAGTCAAATTTTGGTTCCCTAACAATAGTATAGTGTAATTTTTATTTATTGAAACAATATTGTAGTTTTATTTATTTATTTAAAAAAAAATTAGATTAGTACAATAGTGTAGTATTTAGTTTTTTCAATTATATACCTATTATTGTTATTATTATTATATTAGATTGGTAAGATATATATATATATATATATAAATTTATTATTTTAAACACTTTGACGCATGCGCACACACACACATATATGGCAGCAATCTTGAAATGGTACACTAATATCAACCAATACTAAAACATTTCATTTTTCTAACCAAATCAAAACAGCTATTGGTTCTCATCCCAAAAAAAAAAAGAAAAAACAGCTATTGGTACAATATTGACTCCATTAATATTAACCACTCACTCATATTATTATTATTATTATCTAAGGTCATACTTTAGTACCTAACTAACAATACTATTTACATGTCAACATTACTAACATTTTTATAAAAATGACACTACCTCCAAATTTTAGCAAACTAAAATTAATTAACCAAAGTTAGTGAGCTCTCCCTTTGATTAAATTTAAAGGTTCAATCTTTAATTAGCCTTCCATTTCCAGGAAATCTCTTTCATTTTCTAGCAAGATTTGAAAGTAGTGCTTATCAAAATTTAAAGGTTTTTCGTATTTTTTTTTCATTGATTAAAGTACTTGAAAATTCAACTAAGAGGACACTAATAAAGATTTGGGAAGGTGGGGAACTTTTTCTATAAAACAATTTCCTTTTGGGAGCCATTTAATTAGTCTGTAGTGTAGACTAACTAAACTTGATTTTATAGAATATTTATAAAATTTAGTTATCGTATTTAGACAGTTCTTTCTCAAAAAATTTATTTTTCAAAAGTGGAGATAGCTTGGATAGTGATGGGTTATTTCGTTATGATCTAGTAATTATTTCCACATCCATTTCTAAAAAGAGATTGATAGTTTGAGATGGACCCACATTGAGGCTAAGGGAGCTGATTTTGGCCTTAATGCCCCCAATAAATAAGTCTAGAGTCACCATATAATGCACTCTCACGTCACTTATTTCACATCTATCTTTTTGTGTTAAAATATCAGTATTATCTAAAATTTAAATATTTTCGCATCAATTATTGATATATGTAAAAAATAATGGATGTAAAGTAATGTAAACGGATATTTTTCGCTTTACAGTTAAGTAAAGTGACAAATTGTTAATAGTAGATTATAAAATAATTATTAATAGTGGTACGCTCATATGATATTCAATAATAATAAATAATAAATAATAAATAATAATAACATTGTTAGATTAGGTTGGGTATTTTAGATATGAATTCTCACACACATATTTTAGATGTGAATTCTCACACACATCCCATTCCAAGACCAAGAACAATGCTGGGACAGATTGGGTCCACACTTTCAAGTCGTACAGGGACATCAGATGGAATGAAAAGAAATAAACAAGTCCGCCCAATTTTTTCTCCATGACGTGGCTACAAGGAGAATAACTTGTGTGTCCAGTAAGTCAAAAAAATCATGTGGGAGTTCAAAAGCAAGAGAAGAACAAATGAAATCAAAGCCAAGTTTAGAAAGAATCCTGGAAGGAAGATTCGAGGTAGTCTCAATATTTTTACCACAAATTTTTGCAGGACAAAATTGCCTTATGTCCTTTTCACTGAAATTATATAGCCTTATGCCCCCCCTTCCCAAACTAATTAGGGAAATGCCCCTCTTTTGAAACTCAATTTTCTCAAAATTGAGTTAAGCCTTATAGTGACGTTTTTAAGGACTTATAGTGACCTTTTCAAGGACCTATAGTGCCGTTTTGTATCTCGATTTCATGGAGATCGAGTTACAAAACGTCACTATATGTCCTTAAAACGTCACTATAGGTCCTTAAAAATGTCACTATAGGGCTCCAGAATTTTTTTTTTTTTTTTTTTAAACTCAATTTTAAGAAAATCGAGTTACAAAAGAGGGACATTTTCCTAATTAATTTGGAAAAGGAGATATAAGGCTATATAATTTGGGTGAAAAAGGCATAAGGCCATTTTGTCCAATTTTTGTGCAGATGTCCGATTGGGCTGATTATTGTGGCGTTGGAAACAAGACTTAAAGACCTACAATTTTGTAGTTCACGACAATTTCAGAATAAAACATTTTCGAGGTTAAAAGTGATATGGAAGTTGGTAGTGGAAAAAAAAACTCCGAAAATTATGGGATTGACATCTCAAATTTGAGGGATTTGAGATGTCATCTTTATTTTTTTTAGTTCATTTAGATGTGTAGCAAAAAATAATCAGTGGATTTATTTTGCATGACTATGAGTAGTTAAATCTCTAGTTAGGATTAGAGATGAAGCTTAATATTTTTAATTTTTTATGTTGTATTCTTGAAATTATCTATGTGTTTCTATGAATTGATGATTGAATTTTTGGGATTGATTTTAATATTTGAAAACATTTCATGTTGACAAGTTCTTAAGATTTAATATGGTTTTTAGATATATAGACTACTTGAACTCCATGATTTATTATTATTTGAGAATATATTGAATGTTAAGTTTCTTTTGTAGCATGCCAATGAAGATTAAATACAAAAAAAAAAAAAAAAAAAAAAAAAAAAAAAAAAAATCTCTAGTAATGTAGATATCTTTGAGGCCTAGACTAGTTAACAAGATTCATTATGAAGATAATTGCAGTACATAATGATATATGAAACCTCTAGTTATGCAATGTTCTTATACCTAAGCCTCCCGCTTCTGTAGGGGTGGCAAATGGGCGGGTTAGGTCATAAATTGGTTGGGTGTGTAATTACCAATTTATCCATTTATGACCCATTTGTATATAAATTAATTATCTATTACCCGTCCAACCCATTTAATTAACAGCCCACCTATTTAACCCATTTAATTAGTGAGCAGTGAAACACTGTGAGAAAAAGAAGTCTAATAGGACAAGAGAAAGTCCATCAAACAAAGGAAGATAGTGATTCCACCATATAATTTAAACTAAAAAAAAAATAGTATCCTTGCTATTATTTTCCGTTTCTGATTCCACTAAAAAAAACACATTCATTTCAAAAGCAAAAAAATAAACGAAAAAAACAAAAACAAAACCTACTAATCCTACGAATGGTGGTGGATCTCCTAGGCTTTCCGAAGATGGATGATCAGACGGTTATACAAGAAGCCACATCACAAGGTAGTTGCTCCTAGCTCCTACTCCTTTGGCGCCTGTTGTTGCTCCGACCGCTGTGTCCTAAATCTCCATCACTGCTCCGACAAGCTACGTTTCTCATCCATAGAGCTTGACTCTTAACTTCACAAAGCCTAATGCTTTTGCTTTGAACACTAAGGCTTCGGTGCTCAATTACGCCAAGGATAGCTTCAACGTGTCGTCAAGCTCATCGTTCATGTCATCAGCGATCACCTGAGACGAAAGCCCAAGCTTGTGAAAATTGCCGTTATTCAGTTCCAGATTTCGCCGCCGAAGACCGATATTGAATAGAGTATTGTGGTTTCAAATTATGTGCAAATGGATAGGATATTGAAAGAAGATAGGTTGTGTTCTGTAGTGTATGTTTGGTTGCCAAGAATGTGATCGTGTGCTATTTTTGGTTTTGTGTTTGTTACAAGTCTGTTTGGATGATGAGAAAATGTTGGAAATTTTTTTTTTTTATTTGACTAAGGGCCGAATGTTTTGGGTTTAAGAAGGTTATATTCTTTATTTAAGTTTTAGATTTTAGAAGGGATTAGTGGGTTTTTGTGGGTTTATTTGAATTTAAATTTTAAATGGGTTTAGTGGTTATTGGTGGATTTATCCATTTAGACCCATCTAATTAAATAACCAAATGGGTCTTTATCTATTTAACCCAAATATTCAAATGGGTTGGGTTAAGACTTATCCAAATAAGGTGGGTAATGGGTGGGTTCATGGATATGGATAAAAATTGCCACCCCTACGCTTCTGCTAACAACATACTATACCAGTTGTTTCTCATCACAATCTCCAAAATGTAAGTTGACATGACAATCACTAATCCTATCTATCGAACTCTTCAAGGCCACTTGAAGATTTGTTTCAATGGTCTATGGTTTCTAGCAACTCACAAACACTCAGGTTGCATTCAATGTTTGTATGGTGACGAGGGTAAACCAAAGTCCTTAAGGTTTTCTCCCTAGGGTTTTAGTACTGTTAGGACATATGTGTTTCACTTGTTAGGAACATATGTCACTATTTTATGTAATTGGCTTATCCTTTGACAAAACGCACTTTACTTGTATTTGGATAGATTTAGAATGTGTTAAAATACTTCAAGAAACCATGTTTCAAGATCAAGTGTTGAAACCTTCAAGTCTGTCCAAGAAAACAAGCTGATAGTGCAAATTCATTAAAGCTCGACAACTGGCTCGACAGCTGCATCTATCAAGCTTAAGAAAGTTGTTCAAAGCTCCGTGTGCTCGACAGCTGCTCGACACCTTCTATCTGTCGAGGTTTAAGATTTTCAGAATTCTGATATGATTTTCTTGGGATCCGTGAATATGTCTTTGGGCTTTCTTTTCTCCTAACCCTAGACATATAAAAGGATTATTTTAAGGGCCGTCAAAGAGTTCACAAGTTGCACAAGCATTAAGCAAACTCTGTTCAAGCAAATTGTGACCGAAGACAAAGTTCTTGCCCTAGTTTATCTCTTTCTCTTGAAGAAGTTGCTGTGTATGTGCACCGTAAGGTTTTGTGACCAAGCATCTTCTTGATCTTCATCATGTGGATGAACTGAAGAACTTTGCAACCAACAATCTTCTTAGTTGGTGATTGAAGTCGTGTACTGGGATCCACGCAATTGGTTAGTCACTATAGAACAAGTCCAATTGGGTACTGGGGTAAGGGTTCAACTATAGGTTGGTAAGGTACTTAGGATTCTTTTACTTGTAATGACTTGTTGTGATAATAGTGGAGTTTCGGGAGTGGTGACTTGAAAATCACCCGGTGGGGTTTTTGCCATTAGGTTTTCCCCATTCGTAAACAAATCACCGTGTTATTTATTTTCCGCTGCATAATTAGTTTATTGGTGATTTGTTTGTGCTACCACGCGTTTGCATGATAAATTGATTAATTAATAACTTGACTAATTAATTAATTAATTTCTATCATAAGGGGTCATTCAGTTTGTGGCCTATCAAGTGGTATCAGAGCAGGCACACTCTAATTAGGGTTTAATCTTTGCTATGTTGATCCATTGACCCCTGTTTGTCATGGATAGAGGACAGTCATTAATCATACCTCATTTATTTGATAGGACTAACTATGCATATTGGAAAGTACGCATGAGAGCTTTCTTGCAGTCTTTAGATGAGAAAGTGTGGCAAGCTATGGAGATAGGCTGGACTAAGCCTACAGAAGCACTAGCCGACTGGGATGATGCCAAGATTAAGGCGGCAAACTTCAATAGCAGAGCATTGAATGTGTTGTTTAGTGCAATCACCAATGAGGAGTTCAAGAAGATATCCTCAACTGAAACTGGCAAGGAGGCTTGGACCATCCTCCAGATAACCTATAAGGGTACAAAGGCTGTAAAAGATTCAAAACTTCAGAGGCTCACTACAAACTTTGAAGAGATAAAAATGGAGGAGGATAAGTCATTTGATGAGTTCTATGCCAAGCTAAAGGACATAGTGAACTCAGCCTTCAATCTTGGGGAAACCATTCCTGAACCCAAGATTGTAAGGAAGGTGCTCAGATCTCTACCTGAGAGATTTCATGCCAAGATCACGGCAATAGAGGAATCAAAGGATATTGATAAGATTCCTTTGACTGAGCTGGTTAGAAACTTGCAGACCTACGAGCTAGGGTTGACAAGGATTGGCAAGACGGGTAAAGGTAAGAGCATGGCACTGAAGGCCAAGAGCAGTGAGACAGATGAGTCTTCTGATGATGAAGATTCCAAGATGAAATCCTACATCACCAGGCAGTTCAAGAAGTTTATGAAGAACACAAATGGAAAGGGTTTCGGCAAGGACCATAGGCAATCCAGTTCTTCTCAATTTAAAGGCCAAGACAAAGGGAAGAAGGATGCTAAGGAAGGTGGTCAGTACACTGTTCCTGCAGGACCTAAGTGCTTTGGTTGTCAAGGCTTCAGTCACATGAAGCATGAATGTCCTACATATCTCAAGAGCATTGAGAAGAGCAAGGCACTTGTTGTTACCCTGAGTGACATCGAGCCTGAAGATGATTCCGATAATGAGGATGACGGAATCTTAAATGCCTTCACAGCCACTGTTAATCCTACTGATGGGATTGTTGACGATGTGGTTGAAGAAGAGGAATTGGTGGAATTTAAGTTTGAGAAGATGGATGATCAAGATGACATTCATACAGCCTATAAAAAACTGTACAAGCTTTCTGAGAAGCATGAGAAACTGTATAGGCTAATCACCAAGAAGCTCAGTGATGTAGAACTTGACCACGAGGAGCTTTCCACAAAGTTTGATGAGGCTAATCAGACTATTGGAGCACTGAGGTTTAAGAACAATTTCTTGGCTGAGAAGACCAAGAAGCTTGAAGTAAAGCTATTTCAAGTCAGAGCTCAACTGGAAAGGACTTCAAGCACAAAGCTTAATGAGATGCTCAGCAAAGAAGAAAGCCCAACGACAAGGGCAGCAAAGAATTGGCAAATAGATGGCAAAACCATTAGGCCTAAGTGGGAGGAATAATGGATCATAGGCCCATGAAATAAACAGATGGGCCTTGAAGAGGCAAGTGGGCTTAAAGAAGCCTAGAAAGAGAGAAATAGCATACCCATGGGCAATATATGATGTAGAAAAGTGAGAAAGGGCAACTGCAGGCCCAAAGTAATGTAAACAAAGAAAGTAAGGGGTTAATGACAGGCCGATGAGCCCTAAGGATGAGAATAAGGTAATTGGGCTAGGGAAGCCCAATGAAGTTAGTAAAAGCCCATGGGAATGCGGTGTTAGTAAAAGGGCCAAGGAAGCCCAAAGAAAGCAAGTAGGCCAAGGATACCCAAGAGGAAGACAAAAGGGACACAGGAGCCCATAAGTAGGAAAACCAATGGCCATACCAAGCCACTGGAGGAAAGAGTAAATGGCTGGCCTAAAGAGGCCCAGTAGGATTGAGTCATTACAGCAGGAGTGACAGAGTAATATGACAGGAAATGAGGGTAATCAAGAAATGAGCCGAAAGAAATGTAAGGCCCAATATCAAATAAAGCCCAGCTCCTAAGGGGAGTGGGAAATCAAAAAGCAGCTCACATAACAGGTCAAAAGGAATGGACGGCAGATTATGCAAGCAAGCCTCCAGACCACGGCAGGCGAAGGACCAGCAGGCAGATTTTGGACACACATGGAAGGGAGGCACGCGCAAGGCCCAGGCACCACCAACCTATACCCAGCCAATACAGGGCATGGAAAGGTTGTGGGTTAGAGGTAAGAAGGCATGGTTTGATGGTGGGGAGAGGGGAAAAATCTATTTTTGAGGTTTCGGCTCAGGCTCTTTTGGGGGAAGTGTCCTGTTGGGATGACATACTACCCAAAAGAAGCAAGCTGAGTTGGAACCACTAGGTGCATGTCATGAGGGATAAGGAGAGAGAATCGTAGCAGGAAAGGGTACCATGGCAGACAAACAAACAAAATATCCTTCTTTGTCTGGTGATGGGGGGGTGGCACACAGACGGACCAGTGGTGGTCGGCTAGTACACCCAGACCAGACAAAGGAGGTTAAGGGCTAAAACAGTAAAATCCGACCACAACAGGCACTATAAAAAGAGAACCTTGCCGTGAACAAAAAAAAAAAAAGCAGAGCAATAGCGGGAACCATAACTAAGAAATAGGAATTCGAAAAGAGATACCAGGAAATAGAAAAGAAACGGGGGTGAGGGAAAGAAACAAAACAACCAAGAAGAAAATAGAGGGAGAGATAGAACAGTAGGCATACACCGGTAGATTGATTTTCTTCCTCCCTCAGGAAATCCTACTCTCTGTCAAAACCAAAAAGAGCCCTTGTGCATCAACCATTCAGGTTCGTTTCCTTCAAGGTAGTTAATCTCCACGGCAGGACTTTCCTGAGAGATTAATTGCATTGAGAATGAACGTTGTATCCTCTTTGGTTTTGCTCTTGCGGACCAGATTTAAATTGATCTCTTCATCTTCTAATTAACCCATACATATTACTATTTGCTCCCTTTTGTTCTTTCTTTTTTGTAAAAGTGATTATTATTACTGTGATTGTGCTTGGGGATCATTTGGTCATTTCCTACTAAGTAGCCAGATATATATATATATATATATATATTTTTTGTTATTATGTCTGTCTGCCACAACTTATCTAAAACAGATCTGCCTGCCACAAGCACGTTCTTGGCAAACCAGGCATAGTTTGCGCACAAGCCGGACCAAATTTAGTTGCAGTTGGACCGGTCCCAACTCCCTTATCCAGAAAACTTGGGCCTAGTATAGCAAGAAGCAGCCCAACACTACTAGCACAGCCCACCACTTTACAACAGTGAACTGAACTGTGACTGTTTATTCGTCATTGCTGAACATCTGTTACTTGTTTTAGTATACATTGCTTTAGTGTTGCTTATTCTCACATACTGCTGACTGGGTTCATGTACTATGTTTAAGTGATATTTCAGTCTGAATTTCAATGAGTCTCCATTTTTTTACTATCTTGAATCTAATCAAGTTGTTGTTCATGTCATGTGTTTGTGCACTTGGATCTTTGTTGTGTGTTTGTTCTTTTGCAGATGTCTCGCCGATCTTCCAAAGAAAAAGAGATTGTAACTGATGTTTCATCATCCCTTGTTGCTAAACGAACTCGTCTCTTATCTCAGTCGTCTAAAGACTCAAACCATGCGAGGTTCAAAACTCCTCTCGATTCACAGACTCACTCAAGCATTTTTGAAGATGCTACTCCCATAGTGGAACTAGTGGTAAAGTTTGATAGGGGTGTGCATGGGTCGGGTTGGGTCGGGTTGAGGGGATTTTTTGACCCAACCCACCATGGTGGGTAAAAAAAAAACCCAACCCAACCCAACCCATCACATAAGTCCAACCCAACCCATCACATAAGTCCAACCCAACCCAACCCAACCCACATGGGTCGGGTTGGGTCGGGTTGAACCCATGGGTTTGAAATTTTTTTTTATTATTATTAAATTGAGTAGAAAAAAAAAATTAAAATATTAAAAAAACCTAAAGATTAGTATCAATGTAACTCCTCAAAGGCAAACAACATTAATGACTAAACAACAATAGTAATTTATTAGGATTTGTGTGAACTAATTGGCTTTTATATAGGATAGGAAGAACTGGCTATTTAAAAAAATTTATTAATTATATAATATATTATATATATTAAATTAGTATTAGTAGGAGAAACTAAGGAAATGCTGCTCTATAACTGTTTTTTTTTTTAATTATTAAATATATAATATATATATTTAAATATATATATATATATATATATATATAAAAGTGTCCTACAATTGATTTAAAAAAAATTATTAAATATAAAAATATATTTTAAATATATATTAAATATGGGTGGGTCGGGTTGGGTTTGGCGGGTTTGTAATTTTATAACCTAAACCCAACCCAACCCAACCCGCCATAAAATTTTTTTTGTAACCCAACCCAACCCACCAAGCCTTAAAAACCGACCCAACCCGGCGGGTCGGGTCGGGTCGGGTCGGGTCAGGTTTGACGGGTTGGTGGGTTTTCTGCACACCTCTAAAGTTTGACACTTTGGAGACAACTTTTATCCCTAGAATCTTTGAAGCTAAAGATTGGGCCAATCTGTTCGGGAATTTCGAAGATCCGATGGAAGAGTTGGTTAAGGAATTCTTCTCAAATGCCAGATACATTGGAGTTGAGTTAAAATGCTGAGTAAGAGGAAAAGAGTTTTCCATCAATCTGAACTACATAGCCAAGGTCCTTCGCATCACTAGACCTGAGGATGTGGACCTCATGCCTTACGATGATCGAACTCCTAAGGTTCAAGACATTCTGCAAGTTCTTGGGCCTGATCATGAAGTCTCCAATAAAGGCACATCTATAAACATTGCAAAGTTTGCTCTTAAGTTGACCACACTAAAACTGATCATGTTCTCCAATCTCTACCCGTTGTCCAACACTACTTTCATCAATCTTGGAAGAGCTCAATTTCTATGTGATCTTATTACAAGAGCCCCGATTGATATCTGTGCCCATATCTTCCAGACCATTGGGAAGACTGCGGCTCGATCAGTAACACAAGCATGTATTCCGTTTTGTAATCATCATGAAGATCATACTTCTTGAAGGTGTCAATCCCCCATCAGATGGAAAAATGATGAATCGTCCTCGACTAATATCCATGATAACTCTTCAAGCTAGCAAGAGTCACTCCTCTAAAACACCAAAGAGTGAACACATATCTCCTGCTACAACATTTGCTCATGGGTCAGATACACCTGTGCATACTGCGACTATCTCTCCTGTCACCCCTGAGTTACAGCTGACTAGCAATTGGCCAACAACAATCAAGTTCAACTACGCCTTTCTGGAATTGAAAGACTTATATACTCCACCAACAATCAAGTTCAATTGCGCCTCACGACAATGGAGAATCAGCTAGATGCTATTCAGCAAAAGCTAGAAGACAGCCTTTAGCTATTCGTGCCAAAAAGGGGGAGAGCTTATAGTAAGGGGGAGAGCAACACAAAGGGAAGTGTGCATAGTCAAAGGGGGAGTTGTGTGCTCAAGAGGAGAAATCTGTCATATACACTCACACATACCTTTGGACATATTGCCTAACTTTGGCTAGCCTAGTTTATCAGTTATTTACTTATAGTCTTCTATTGTCTTTATAAACTCTTGGTTTTGTCTGGCTGTGTTACTTTGGTTATTGTTTTGGTTTAAAACTCATGGATCTATTTTAAAACACTTATGATACTTTCGTTTGTTAATATTTAAAGTTGTTATTCAATATGTGTATGGTTGTGCCATTTCTGCTTTTGTAAGCTTTTAGGGTTTGTTTCCATGTCGTTTGTAGGCTTTTATGGTTTGTACCATGCTTATGCAGCCTTTATGTTTGGTTGTCTAATACTGTAAGGTGGTAGGCTGTGCTAGTGGTGTTGGGTTGCCTCCTGCTGCACTAAGCCCAAGTTTTCTGGATAAGAGAGTTAGGACCGGTCCAGCTTCAATTTAAGTTAGTCCGGCTTGTGCACAAACTAGGCCAGGTCTATTAGGAACGTGTTCACGGCAGGCAAAACTGTTTCAGGCAAGTCGTGGCAAACAAACATAATAATAATAATAAAATAAACAAAAAATATCTGGCCACTCAGTGGGAAATGACCAAACAGCCCCTAAACTCAATTACAGCAGCAATATTAATCTTTTTTTTTTTGGAAGGAAAGGAACAGAACAGAAGATATTAAATATTAATACGCACGGGTTAGTTAGAATATTAGGGAAATCAACCAAAATCCGATCTGCGGGAACTGAGCCAAAGAGGAAAGAATGTTCCTTCTCAACACAGTCAATCTCTCAGGAAAGAGTCCTGCCGTGGAGATTAACTGCCTTGAGGGAAACGGACCTCAGTGGTTTTTCTGCATAGATGCTCCTTGAGATTTTCACAAAGAGCCGAATTTTATGAGGGAGAGAAGGGACCAATCTACCGGTGCATGCCTACCGTTCTAATTTTCACTTTTGTCTTTTTTTCTTGTGGTTTTCTTTCTTTCTTTTCCCGCTCGTTTCTTTGCTATTTCTTTTTAAGTTTCTATTTCTTAGTCGAAGTTCCCGTCGTTCTCCCCTTTCTGTTCACGGCAAGACCCTCCTTTTATAGTGCCTGCCATGATCAGATTTTACTGTTTTAACCCTTAACTCCCTTTGTCTAGTCTGGGTGTACTAGCCGACCATCACTATTCCGTCTATGTGTCACCTTCCCATCACCAAACAAGGAAGAGTATTTTGTTTGCTTGTCTGTCGTGGCACCTTTTCCTGCTACGGTCTGGGTTATTTCTCTCTTTCTATTCCTCATCGCATGCATCTAATGGTTCCAACTCAGCTTGCCTCTTTTGGGTAGTAAGCCATCCCAACAGGACACCTCCCCGAAAGAGCTTGAGCCGGAACCTTCAAAATAGATTTTTCCCCTCTCCCCACCACCAAACCATGCCCTCTGAATCTCTGACCCCCCGACCTCACCATGCTTTGTATTAGCTGGGTACAGGCTGGTGGTGTCTAGGCCTTGCGCGTGCCTTCATTCCATATGTGTCCAAAATCTGCCTGCTGCCCATTCGTCTGTCATGGTCTGGAGGCTCCCCGTCCATATTTTTTGACCTTCTATGTGGGCTACTTTTTGTTTTCCCGCTCCTCTCAGGAGCTGGGCTTTATTTGATGATGGGCCTTACATTTCTTTGGCCCACTCTTTGGTTTCCCTCATTTCTTACCATATTGTTCTGTTATTCCTGCTGTAATGATTTAATCCTGTTGGGCCTCTTTAGGCCAGCCGTTTACTCTTTCTCCCAGTGGCTTGGTATGACCATTGGTTTTCTCTTATTTATGGGCTCCTGTGTCCCTTTTGTCTTTTCCTTGGGCATCCTTGGCCTGTTTGCTTTCTTTGGGCTTCTTTGACCCTCTTGCTAATCCTGCATTTCCATGGGCTTTTACTAACTTTATTGGGCTTCCTTGACCTAATAACCTTATTCTCATCCTTGGGGTTCATGGGCCTGCCATAAACCCCTTACTTTCTTAGTTTGCATTACTTTGGGCCTACGGCGGCCCTTTCTCACTTTTCTACATCATACACTGCCCATGGGATGCTATTTCTCTCTTTTCGGGCTTCTTTAAGCTCACTTGCCTCTTCAAGGCCCATTTGTTTATTTCTTGGGCCTGTGATCCATTATTCCTGCCCTTAGGCCTGATGGTTTTGCTGTCTGCTTTGCCAATTCTTTACTGTCCTTGTTATTGGGTTTCCTTCTTTCCACCTGGATTCTCACAAATGGCCCTCAACATTTAGCCCCCTGAACATATGAAACGTTCTTGCGGTTCATATGTGAATGAAAAGACGTTTCTATCCTTTCTCTTTTCTTCCTTTTCTTCTTTCTTCGCGGGCCTTTTTAAGCAGTGGACCCCTTCTCATATATATTATATTATATTTTTTTTCTTTCCTGTTGCGAACAGGGTTGTCTCTTCGAATTTCCCAATTTGGTAGTTATTCTCTAAGCATAGCCCCCGTTTCATTAATTTCATCCCATTCTGATGGCTGACCCATCGTCTTCCTTCATGCCGTTATTAATGACCTAGGTATTTAAAGAGGAGTCCTTCTGCACATTAAACACAAACTCCTTCTTTTCCAAGAACACATTTTCTCCGTCTCCTGCTCTTCACTATCGTTTTCTTTTCAAACACCCGTACCCATCTTCTCCGGCTAAGTCCTCTTACCATGTCACCGGTGAAAAGCCAAGGCTCTTCCCGCTATAAAGGGAAAGCAATCGCTTCCGACTTTCCCGCCGTTCCTGATGTAGGCGAGGAGATAGAATACTCTGAGTCGGAGCAGTCCATTGGGGAAGAGACACAGCGCGACCCCAACAGTGAATGCGTCCCTTTGATCGATCCGTGGTACGAAGTCCACCCTCACTTTTCAAAAGTTCCTGGTAACTATGCGCCGTCGCCGCCACTGGGTCACATATGGCTCGCCCTTGGCTGACGAAACCCCGACGTCTCTTGGGCTCCATTAGCATCCTTAATCCCTGATCTAGCCATTCGCCAAGGCATCTCACTTCCCATACCCATTCATTTCGAATTCTGGTCGGGTACTGCCTTGGGTTGGAGAGAATGGGTAGATAATGAGTTATCTGATGTGGGTTTCATGGGGTTGTTGCAACGAGCCGGCGTTTTGAAAGCCATCGTCTCATCTCACTGCCTGTCGAACTTCCGGGACCTTTACAACCTCCGAAATTTGGTCCGACGGTGGTGTACCACCACCCACACCTTCTTTTTCTCGTGCGGTGAACTCACCGTTACCCTTGAAGACGTGGCCAATCAGTTACTTCTGCCTATTCTCGGTGATGCCGATCCTGCCACTCTAGAGTTTTCTCCAGAAGAAGAGGCTATTGAGGCCAAATTGAGGAAGAGGATGGTTGGAAATGTCAAACTGTCATACTAGGTTAGTTCTTCTTCTAAGTTTTTTGTAGTTGCTTGTCGTGCGGCTTTTGTTGCGTTTTGGCTTTGTAAATTTGTTTTTGGGTCCCACCCCCACTATGCCATAAAGCCTTTGTACTTTTGATTAGCCATCAAAATATCTGCTGAGGTGAGCCTGCCGTTGGCCCCCATGTTCTTGGGGCATCTGTATGTCCAATTAGACATCCTACGTAGTGACGAGAGTCAGGCAGGATCCTGCCATATAGCTCTTCTATCCACTGTACCATATTGCAATAGTTGTTATTTCAGCGTTGTGCTCAATACTTAGCAAAGTGTAGACCTGCTCATTTTGCTAGAGATAAGTACCAAACATGCCCGAGGATAATCACTGACTTTTGCAGTAGATTTGAGTCTAATTTTCCGCTTACTTTCCTCTGGTCTGGCTTGAAGTCCATTGGTTATTCTGTTGTTAAGTCTTTTGATGAAGGTGTCGGTTTTTCTTAGAAGGCTTATAGAAATTTGGGTGCAAATTATACATGCATAGATTCTGCCATGGGTTCGTTTGTTGATACTGTTGGGACTACTACCCCCTTGGCTGGTTTTGATGAAACGGGGATCATTTATCTGGTGGCCACTAATGTCGGATGGCTACCTTACTTAGCCGACAAAGGTATTAGGTTCGTTCACTATCCTGCTAACCGAGTAAGAAGGCAGTTTGGGTTAGACTGGATATCTCCAATGACATTTCCTTATGGAATCTCCTACTTCGGTCTGCCCTTTTCTGCGGCATATTGCCTTTGAATTTTGGAGGCAGCGTTTCAGTACAGTTACAGTTCACGGTTCACTAAGGGAGGGCCTCTGTACTCCTCCCATGCATGGTTATTAGCAAGCGGTGATGACTACATTCGAGGATGAGCTAGTGGGTAGCCGTGGCTTCTCTCTTATTCCCCCTGATAGGCTCAGTATGGTCATCTCGGTTAACCCTTGCTTACTTCTTCCTTCCAAATTTGCTTTGGCATATGCCAGAAGACAGAACCGGTCAGCCATCTTTGAATGGGATGCAGAGAAAGAGGGATGGTACTGGCATGCTGGCGATTATCCTCCCGGTTGGGAGAAAAAGGTCAAAGTAACAAACATTTCTGTACCGAGTAAGAAAGCTCCTGCCAAGCTTAAATCTGCCGGCAAATCCAAGACTGCCACCCTACTGCCACCTACAAGTGCTTCCCTAGCCAGCAGAACCCAAGGCAGCAAAAGGAAGACAACCCCTCATCCTGTGTTTGCTGCTAAGCGAAGGGTAAGTTATCTTTTTTTTTTAGAAAATACCTCTTAACTTTCTTGCGGCTAACCTTGTTAATTTCCTCTTCCTCCTTTCTTTTAGTCTAAGCATAAAGAGGACTCATCAGTTACCCACTCTATTCTGCTTGATGAGCCCGAATCTGAGGTACGTCTCTTTTCTTTACTTCTCTTTTTTTTTTTTGCACGTGTTCCCTCTGCTATATGTCTTTTGTTTGCCTCACATTGTTAATAGTTCATTTGGTCTTCACATCAGTATTTATATTCCCCTTCTTCCCTTTTTTTTTTTAGGAGGAGCCCAAATCTCTATCCGTATATCGTCCTACTGCCGAGGAGAACTTTTTTTATGGGATCGATGTGGCATTCGCAACACTCACTCCCTCTACTGCTACACATAAGGCTCCTGCCAAAGCTCCCACCCCTTCCGCCGAGCCGGTACCCACAGAAGAGGGTACTCATACCGAAAGGGTTGGTGAGACTACACCTCTGCCCGTCGAGACACCCGCTCCTCTAGAGAGAGCCATTTCTCCTGTTGCCATTCAGACAAAGACTGCTCCCTCTGTTCTACCGCTTGTTATTTCCACCAGTGACCCCTTTGCAGTTATCTCCCACGTTGCAAAGGGCGGTGCTTCTCTTGTTGTTACTCCTTCCTCCATTCCCGGTTCCGCTACACATGGTCTTGATACGGACCTATCCTCTGAGGGGTCCGATGACATTCTTAAGGATCTTGATGATGCGCTTATCTTAAAGAAGAAGATTTTTGATTCTGGCGAAGAGGAAAGTGCTTCACCCGAGCCTGACTTAATGGGAATGTATCCTTTTTTTTTTTTTTCTTGTTAAGTTCACTCCTCCCCCCTTTTTTTATGTGTACTTGCGTTTCATTTGTATGCCTATTTCCCTGCTTGCAGAGACTTTTAAGGGGCCAGGAGTCGCAGCAGGCGTAGGAATGCCTGCTCCTACCATACCCGTAGTGCCCGTTCCTGTCGCACCTTCAACACCCTTTTCAACCGTACCTACTGCACCTGCTTCTACTGTACTTACAGTACTTGTTTCTGCTGCACCCGCAGCCCCCATTCTTGGTAGCCTCGGTAAGTTTCCTTTCCCCTTTATTTTTTCCTTCATCATTTTTTTGTAAATCTTTTCTTCCCAGACCATGACTTCTCATTTTGCCTTGCGTTTTTCTTTATAGGTCCGCTTCCCACTGCCCCTTCTCAGTTTAAGGTGGGTAGCAGTTCTGCCACCGTCCCAGACCCTGCGAATGATGCTGCAACCTTCTTTGCCCGACCTTTGCCCGACCTTTGCCCGGCAGACTTCTGGGCTTCTGGTCCTCCTTACGTGGATTTTTATGGTTTCCAAGTTCCTGAGGATTACGTTTCCCACTCACTAATGATCTACAGCAGCCATGGCAATTTTATGCAAGAATTCCATCTTGGTCGTTCTGCTAGGGAGCATTTATTGAAGATGTTAGGATGTGTGCTGAACGACATTGAGCACAGCTTTGTTGATACTGTCTCTGTTGAGAGAATCCTGCAATGGAGGGCCGCGATTCAGGAGCTTATCAGCGTGGGTTTTGCTGTGGGGTTTGTTCTAGATCACCTCCGTGAGGTTGCTCGAGCCCTTTTTATGAGGAGAGTTCAGGCAGCCATTGATGTTATAGATGCCCGGATCAAGATTCTGAAGAAAGAGGTGGCGGACTTGGAGGGTCGTCGCGAGCGCCTTCTTTCTATTGTTGGTGGGCCCAGTTGTTTTGGAGACCAGACTCTCATTTCCGGACTCCATTGATGATGATGCAGTTCCCTTTGCTTCTTCTTTGCTTTCCTGCTTTTGTTATGTCGCCCACAACACTTATATGTTTCCTATAGTATTTATTTGGCGTGTGTTTGCCACAGTTTGGGTTTGTAATCATGATGTTATACTTTGCTACTACTTTTACTATCGCAATGACATGGTGCTAATTCTTCGTACTTTTTCATTACATATTCATGAAAGCACGTTACAAATTTTTTTTTCTGTGACATAATCACTTGAAGGAATAAAAAAGAAGTAAAGGAAACATAAAAGTTTTTAGCAAAAGAAAGGGACAACCACATAACTCTTTTCCCTAGGCATAATAATGTTTCAACCATTTCCCATTGACGAGATCCATTAAGTCTTTGCCATTCATTTGAGTTAGGCAATAATACCCACTTTGATGTGCTTCCTTATCACAAGGGGTCCCTCCCACTTTGGTATAAACTTAGATGGTCCTGCTAGACCTCGCCTGACATAGTCTGCCACCTTTAACACAAGTTGTCCTTCTGCGAACACTCTTTCCTTAGTCATCCTGCCATAGGCTTCAGTTATCTTTTGTCTGTATCTTCGGCTGCGTTCCTGGGCCTTTTCTCTCTTTTCATCAAGTCCTTCTAGGTCTTCGCACCTTTTCGCCGCAAAGACTTCTCCCTCCTTTTCCTTTTCTCGCATCTGCATAACTCTTAGGGACGGTGTCATTATTTCTGCCGGGCTTACTACCGCAGTTCCGTAAACTAAGGAAAAGGGTGAAAAGTCTGTGGCTGACTTTGGTGATTTTCTATAAGCCCAGAGAGCATCTGGCAGGTGCGTCGCCCATCCTCCCATATACTCTTGGCTCATTTTACTGATGATCTTGATGAGAGTTTTGTTCATTGCCTCTGCTTGCCCATTCCCTTGAAGGTAATAAGGCAATGATTGGTGGTGCTTGACTTGATAGAACTCTAGCATCTTCCTTACATCACTGTTGACAAATGGTGTGCCATTGTCACTGATGATCTTGTGAGGCACCCCAAACCTTACAATTATATTTTCTTTGATGAAATTTTTCATTGCTCCTCCTATGGCCTTACGGAGTGGCACTGCTTCTGCCTACTTAGTAAAATACTCTATAGCCACTAGTATCCATATGTATCCATGTGATGGTGGGTTAACTGACCCTACTAAATCTAGCCCCCAAGTGTGGAAGGGCCATGGGGTGACCATGCTATGTAAATTCTGCGGATGGGTATGAATTAAGTTGGCTTGTACCTGACAACTGCGACACTTTTTCACAAATTCTGCCGCATCTCTTTTCATAGTTGTCTAGTAGTAGCCCATCTGCAGCAGGCATCTGTAAAGCTTTTTCTTCCCCTGGTGCTCACCACATTCCCCTGAATGTACTTCTTTTATCATTTCTTTTGCTTCTTCAGGGCCTAAACACTTCAAAGGGTCCTCATCATATCCTTTTTTGAAAAGGACCATGTTATGCAAGAAGTAACGCGTTGCCAACCTCTTAAGCATGTATCTTTCACTGTGCTTTTGTGGCAGGATGCCTTCTGTTAGGTACTGCATGAAAGGGCTCCTCCAGTCCACGCTGACGAATACAGCGTAACTTTCCTTCCTGTCTACCGTAAGCTGGCAGGTCCCACACTGGGTTTGGACTTGATCTGCATCTTTACCCATACTTGGCCAATAGAATCCTGCCCTTTGAAGTCTTCGGTAAAGGCTAACTTCCCCACAGGACCCGCAAGTCTTGTCGTGTACTTCTTTCAATTTTCTCTGGGCATCCTCCTACCCCACGCATTTGGACAAGACCCCACCTGGCATCTTGCGATACAGCCCCTCTCCCACCAAGGTGTAATCTTTTAGTATTTTTAATTCTGCGGCATCTTCTCCCTTTATCAAGACTTCCCTTATGGGGATTCGCCAATCCCCTTCGCCCTGTTCCTCCCGGAACTTTTCCTTCAACACCTCAATGATGGATTCTTCCCTTTTACTGACTTCTATCCTGGTGCTATCCCCTTTGAAGATTATTTTCGACCCCAGTGCGGCTAACGCATCCGCAAATCGGTTTTCGTTTCTTGGAGCATGCTCCATTTCGAAGGTTGAGAATTTTTCTTCCATTCTCTGGGCCATTGCTCTGTATGGGGCTAGGCTGGGCTCTTTTAAGGAAAAGCTTCCTTTGGCCTAGCAGATGACCAGGTTCGAATCTCCCAATACCCTCAAATGTTTGACTCCCATTTCGAGAGCTGTGGCTAGCCCGGTTAAGTAGGCTTCGTACTCCGCCGTGTTGTTTGAACAGGGGAATTCCAGCTTGAATGACAACGCCACTGCCTTGTCTTCTTTATGATACAAAACTACTCTCACCCCTCCAGACTGGGTAGTAGAAGACCCATCAAATTTCATTACCCACTGTTCTCCAACTTCTTCTGCCACAACTACTTCCCCTGGAACTTCATCATCCAGCAGGAATTCTTCCTCTCTTGGAAATTGTGCCAATAGATCTGCTATAGCATGACTTTTCACCGCCCTAGGTGTCCTCATTCTCAAATTGTACTATGACAATTGTAGCAACCACTAGGATATCCTGCCATAGAGGATCGGTTGTTGTAACAAAGTTTTGATGGCATGGGACTTAGTCATCAGCCATACTTCATAGGCCAAGAAATAATGACACAACCTCTGCAAAGCATATACAATGGCCAGGCACGTTCTCTCTGCCCTTGGATAACGAGTCTTTGCATCTTTTAAAGCGCGGCTGATATAGTACACTGGCTGCTCGACACCACCTCCATCCTCCTGGGCGTTTAACACACCAATGGCATACGAGTTGGTGGAGAAGTAAAGTAGCAATGGTTTTTTATGGATAGGGGCCTGCACCGTGGGAAGGTTCATCATTATCTGTTGTAGTCTTTTGAAGGCCGTTTGCTGCATTTCCCCCCACTCAAAACTTTGCCCCTTCTTGAGCAACTTGGTGAAGGCAGAAGTGATTAATGCCAATCCAGGGACGAATCTCCGAACATATGAGACTTTTCCTAAGAAACTCTTCAACTCTTTTACCGTGGCCGGAGGTCTCATAGTTGCTATGGTCGTGGCTTTGGCCGGGTCCACGTCTATCCCCCTACTGTGAACCAGGAAACCCAGGAATTTTCCAGAGGATACCCCAAATGCGCACTTGAGGGGATTCATTCTTAACTTAAAAGCTCTGCATCTTTCGAATACCCTTTTTAACACGCAAAAGTGTTCTTCTCTCCTCCTTGATTTAACCACTATGTCATCCACATAGTCCTCTAGCTACTGGTGTATCATATCGTGAAATATGGTCGTCAATGCTCGTTGATAAGTTGCGCCGACATTTTTTAACCCGAAGGGCATCACAGTGTAGTAGAAATTGCTCATGGGTGTTCGGAAAGCAGTTTTCTCTGCATCCTTTGGTGCCATTCTGATCTGATTGTATTCGCTGAAACCATCCATGAATGAAAACATGGCGCTTCTTGCAGCGGAATCCATTAGTAAATCCATGTTTGGTAATGGGAACTCGTCCTTTGGACAGTCTTTGTTGAGATTTCTGAAATCTACACAGCATCTTATCTGGCCGTTCTTCTTCTTTACTAGTACTATGTTGGATAGCCATCGAGGATGTTGAATAAGCTTGATGAATCCTGCAACTAGCAATTTCTGCACCATCTTTGACTATCTGCCCTTCTATTTCTATGTGAAATATCCCGGTAGGTTAGGCCACCGGCTTGGCCCCTGGGTCTACATTTAATGTATGCACAACTAGCCCGGGATCCAGTCCTGGCATTTCACTATAGTCCCAAGCGAAAATATCTTTGAATTCTTTCAACAGTAGTATCAGTTCTGACTTTTCTTTTTCTGTTAGGCTTGCACTAATTGAGATAGGCCTTGGTCTTGTGAATCAGACCCTAGGTCAACTTCTTCCAATTCTTCCTCTGCTACAACTTGTGTGTCCTTTTCTGCCGCAACTTCCCCATCCTTCTCTTCTTCCTTTCCCAAACTTTCTTGAGCGATGCAACACGCCAAACTCCCATGTTACCCGTCTTAGGTGGGGCCCGCTTGCATCTCACTCGTGGGCCCCACGCGCCTTCATAACTTTTACACGATCCTGTCATCAAGGCCTCGGACCCTGATGCACTGGGGTGTGTTGTCTGGCTCTGCGGCATGCGCTTCTTTTCTTTTCTTCTTTCACGCCAGTAGCTCCCTTAGATCGGGTTCTGGGTCACCTTGGACATCTTCCCATCTAGGCACGAAGGTACCTCACGGCCTTGAGACCGAGCTTTCCCCGGATGGAGCCCATTGGTCGTAAAAACATGGTTTCCACTAAGTGAGCTTCTGTTTGCTCAAATGGCGAGGGGTTTGCAGCTATACGTATCATCTTGCCTTCAATCTTCCTTTCACACATTGATGGTAGGTGGATGGGACCAGTCGGTGTTTGTATAGCCAAGGCCTTCCCAAAAGCATATGATAGGATACTTCTGTTCTGACCACATGGAAACGAGCTAAAGAAGCTATAGGACCTACTTTCAACCACAACTAAATGTGGCCTGTGGTGTACTCGCCTCTTCTGCCGAACCCCGTTACTTCCATCGGGCATCCTTGGATCTTTCTTTCTAAAATTCCTGCTGCTTGAAAGGTGCTCAACGGAAAGAGGTTTACGGAAGCACCTGTATCTACCAAGGCCCTCTTGATGGGGATTTGATTTATGGATGCTGCCAAATAGAGAGGCCTCCTGTGATCCGGGTGTCCCACCTCCATGTCCTCACTGCTAAACGTGATCTCTGTCGATTCCTGTAGGAGGGCTCTGTCTTCTGGCATTTCTGCTGATAAGCACTCTACCCCTACCCCGGAGGCGATACTCACCAAAGCCTTTGTGGCTATCTTTCTTTCCTTTGCTGTGAGTCCCAACTGGTCAAACAAATTTTTGAACTTGGCACTCTGCTGTAGAGTGGTAATCGCCGCGGCAAGCAGGGCCAAGTTCTCTTCCTCGTCCTCTCCTGGGTCTACGAATATTACCACTGCTACTATACCCTTTCCCTTGTGGTTTGGGAGTGGGTTTCTTTGGACTTCCTGCTAGGTTAACTCCAATGTGCCTTCTTTAATCCTGGGTGCACCAACCTGCAAAGCGCCTAGCATTATGCGGTGGGATGTTGTACATCGTTATGCAAGTGGCAGAAGCGAGGATCTCTTCTTTCTTCCTCCGTGGGTTCTCTGGAAACCTAGTTGGGTTTAAAGATCCCGTTTGCTATCCATTTGTCTAGCAACACATCCAGCTCCTTAGGAGTACACGGTATGGGTGGGGGCGTATCGTACTCCCTCCATTCTGTTTTCCTTCTCCGCTCTCCAGTGGACACCACTATAGCCTGCGGGGTGTTTCTTTTGTCTGAATTGGGTTTTACGAACTAGGCCGTCTTCCTAGCTTTCTGCAACAGTTGTGCAAACTGTGAAATTTTTAGATTTTCTAGGACAACTCTGAATTCCCGAATCATGTTAGTTATGCACATTTCTACTAAGGTCCTTTCTTCACGATGGTCATAGCAGTCAAGTGCTATGTCCCTGAACCGCTTGATGTATTCCATCAAATCTTCGCCATTCCTTTGCTTGGTCGCTTGCAGGGTTGCGAGCGTTACTATTTCCTCTCTGTGGAAGTACTTAGTGCAAAATACATCCACCATGTCATCCCAAGTTGGGATCGATCTTGGTTTTAAGCCGATGTACCAGGTGTATGCCCAGTCACACAGCGACTTTGAAAATTCTCGCAGACATAGGTCTTCGTCTGCTACGTAAGGGCCAAGGGTATCAATAAATTTGCTCATGTACTCAACTGCACTTCCCTTCTTGCCATCGTATGTGCAAAGGCCCTTGGCTCATACCTCTCAGGGTATGGTTTGTTGAGTACTTTTAGAGGGTAAGAAGGCTTTCGTGCATAAAACCTCTCCTTTGGTGTTCTGGCTCTCTCTTGTTCTAGGAGAGCTGCTACTTCAGCCACAATAATGAAGCGCTGTTCTGCGTTCCGTGGGACACCTCCTGCTAGTGTCTCTTCTCTGTCTGCTGCATGCTCTAGGTCATGCTGGCTGCCTTTCTCCTTTGTTTTGTCTACTTTTAGTTGACAGATTTCTTCCATTATTTGTTGCTGTGAGTGCTGCAGTGATTGCAATACTTTAATAAAAGTGCTAACATTGTCCGTGGGGACTCTTGGCTGCAGCTGAGGATCAGCCCCCGTTCTGTTGGCACCTTCCGTTTGGTTCGGTTGCTGTTAATGGGGCGTTGTTGGCCTGGATTCTACTTGCGAGGGTACGACATTCATATTCCGTGTCGTTCTGGACTTTGGTGGCATTGCTTGCGAGGGGCTATGTTTTTTTTTTTTCTTTTACCCCTATCTGCTTCCCAACTCCCCAACAGAGTCACCAATTGTAAGATGGTGGGCTGTACTAGTGGTGTTGGGCTGCCTTTTGCTGCACTAAACCTAAGTTTTCTGGATAAGGAAGTTGGGACCGGTCCAGCTTCAACTTAAGTTGGTCCGGCTTGTGCGCAAACTAGGCCAGGTCTGTTAGGAACGTGTTCACGGCAGGCAAAACTGTTTTAGGAAAGTCGTGGTAGACAGACATAATAATAATAAAATAAACAAAAAACATTTGGCCACTTAGTGGGAAATGACCAAACAGCCCCTGAACTCAATTACAGTAGCAATATTAATCGTTTTTTTTTTTTTTTTTTTTTTTTTTTTTTTTTTTTTTTTTTTTTTTTTTTTTTTTTTTTTTTTTTGCGGAAGGGAAAGAACAGAACCAAAGATATTAAATATTAATATGCATGGGATAGTCAGAATATTAGGGAAATCAACCAAAATCCAATCTGCAGGAGCAGAGCCAAAGAGGAAAGAACGTTCCTTCTCAACGCAGTCAATCTCTCAGGAAAGAGTCCTACCGTGGAAATTAACTGCCCTGAAGGAAACGGACCTGAGTGGTTTTTCTGCACAGATGATCCTTGAGGTTTTCACTGAGAGCTAGATTTCATGAGGGAGAAAAGGGACCAATCTACCGGTGCATGCCTACCGTTCTAATTCTCACTTTTGTCTTTCTTTCTTGTGGTATTCTTTCTTTCTTTTCCCACTCGTTTCTTTGCTATTTCTTTTTAAGTTTCTATTTCTCAGTCGAAGTTCCCGTCGTTCTCCCCCCTTTCTGTTCACGGCAAGACCCTTCTTTTATAGTGCCTGTCGTGACCACATTTTACTACTTTAGCCCTTAACTCCCTTTGTCTAGTTTGGGTGTACTTGCCAACCATTACTATTCCGTCTGTGTGTCACCCTCCCATCACCAAATAAGGAAAAGTATTTTGTTTGCTTGTCTGCCGTGGCACCCTTTCCTACTACGGTCTGGGTTATTTCTCTCTCCCTATCCCTCATGGCATGCACCTAATGGTTCCAACTCAGCTTGCCTCTTTTGGGTAGTAAGCCATCCCAGCAGGACACCTCCCCGAAATAACTTGAGCCGGAACCTTCAAAATAGATTTTTTCCCTCTCCCAACCATCAAACCATGCCCTCTGAATCTTTGACCCCCCGACCTCACCATGCTCTATATTGGCTAGGTACAGGCTAGTGGTGCCTAGGCCTTGCGCATGCCTTGGCCTTGCGCATGCCTTCATTCCATATGTGTTCAAAATCTGCCTGCTGCCCATTCATTTATTGTGGTCTAGAGGCTTGTCGTCCGTGTTTTTTGACCTTTTATGTGGGTTGCTTTTTGTTTTCCCGCTCCTCTCAGGAGCTGGGCTTTATTTGATGATGGGCCTTACATTTCTTTGGCCCACTCCTTGGTTTCCCTCATTTCTTGCCATATTGTTCTGTTATTCTTGCTGTAATGATTTAATTCTACTGGGCCTCTTTAGGCCAGCCGTTTACTCTTTCTCCCAGTGGCTTGGTATGGCCATTGGTTTTCTCTTATTTATGGGCTCCTGTGTCCCTTTTGTTTTTCCTTGGGCATCCTTGGCCCGTTTACTTTCTTTGGGCTTCCTCGGCCCTTTTGCTAATTCTGCATTCCCATGGGCTTTTACTAACTTCATTGGGCTTCCTTGGCCCAATAACCTTATTCTCATCCTTGGTGTTCATGGGCCTGCCATAAACCCCTTACTTTCTTAGTTTGCATTACTTTGGGCTTACAGTGGCCCTTTTCTCACTTTTCTACATCATACACTGCTCATGAGATGCTATTTCTCTCTTTCTGGGCTTCTTTAAGCCCACTTGCCTCTTCAAGGCCCATTTGTTTATTTCTTGGGCCTATGATTCATTATTCCTGCCTCTTGGGCCTAATGATTTTGCTGTCTGCTTTGCCAATTCTTTGTTGCCCTTGTTATTGGGCTTTCTTTCTTTCCACCTGGATTCTCACAATTGGCCCTTAACAAATACTTATAGCTAAATGTTATGCAATTTCTTTAAGTATTCTCACTCTTGTGCCCTTGTAGGATTTTGTTCCTAGATACATACACTTTTTGTATTATCCATTGGTTGAGTGTTGGACATGCAAGTGATTTGCATTGAGCTTATTGGCTTGTATGTCCGGATGTTCATTCCAAGAGTGAATGAGCATGGTGGTCACTATTTTATAGTGATTGCCAGTTTGGTCAAGCCATGGTTTATTTCTCATTCCATTTTGCTTGATCACATTATGCTTGTCTTATATGCAATTTCAAGTTTTTCTGCATACAATGATGATATTATGTTGTTATGTTTTAGGAGATTCTTGTTCATATGATTCAAGAGCTTATCAGATTCTAGAGTTAGGTGTGGGTGAGTTTTGTTCAACTGTTCCCAACTCACATGTAAAGTCTAGAGTTTATTTTAGGGTTTTGTCACGGAATAGCCAAAGGGGGAGATTGTAAGGTTGAATTTTATCAACCATCTTGTTGGCTTTATTTCGTGCCAAATTTGCTTGTATTTTAGTAATTAGTAACCCTGTATTTATGTGGAAATCATGTAAGGGTAGTGAGTGAGAGAGTATGAAGAAATGCTCAAGATTGTGCAAGGATGCAGAGACTCGTGGTTGGACTCGCGGGTGACTCGTGGGTGACTCACAGGTGACTCGCGACTGGCAAGCTGCCAAAGTTGGCACACGTGTGAAGCATGCAGGGGAGCTGAAGAGTCATGCTAGCTGTTGCACTACAGGAAAAAAGTCCCAAGCTGGCCAGGCCGTTAGCTCGTGGCTTGAACTTGCGACGCAGCCCAGTCACAAGGCCAAGTTGCCAGACCACCTGTTTGGGAAAAACTGACTTTTCACATTCATTCTCACCCTACTATATATAGACCCTTATACCCACAATATTTAGAGAGCTTCCAGAGAGAATTTTGAGGGAGAAACCCTAGAGAAAAACAAGATTGATTCATCCACAATTTTCACATAGAGACTTTTCAAATTCCTCTACTCTCTTCCTCTCTATTGTCAAATCCTTGAGAGGTACATTACCAAAACCTTTTCTCACCATACCCATATCTGTGAGAAGGCCATTTGATGTTTGGGAAGAAGTTAAGAAGGGAGTAATTTCATATTGGTTGATGCTATGGTCAAGTAGCGGAATCCGGTAAGTTAAAGAAGAAATAGGTTCGGCGTAACCTCGTTGGAGTAGGAGCTTGGAGGGCTTAGGTACATTGGGTAGATTAGGCTTGGAGGGTCTTCTGTTATTCATGTATCCCAACTACATTCTTTAGTGGATTGTTTACTGCTTGGAGGGCGGCGGAGAGGTTTTACGCTGAGGGCTTCGGTTTTCTTTTCGATAACACATCGTGTGTTGTCCTTGTGTTTGCATTTCTCTTCCCTTAATCTTTTCCATTTAATTTCTATTGTGGATGTGATTTTATTTGGTTTAGATTGTTTATCAATTCTGTTTTAAGCTTATGTTCATATTCCGCACATTAATTGTTTGACATTAAGCTTGAATTAGTAATTTCTAAATTGGGGGTCTAAACATTCATAGTGTTTTATACACTATTTGAACTTTCAGTTTTCTATGCTCAAATCTTGGTCTCATGGCTATTTGTGGATGTACATATAGGAAAAATCAATAATAGTACCTTACTTTGTCAGTATTTCACACACACACACACACACACATTTTACAAATTAAAAGCTACCCAAATTTATTTTTTTTAAAAAAATTGAAAGAAAAATTTACTACAACACACACAAAGAAACTCTGAATTCAATAATTAAAAAAAATATAAACTTCAAAAAAATAAAAAAAAAAAAAAAAAAAAAAAAAAAAATCTAGAATTACAGTTAAAGTAAAGACACTCACATAAATACAAATTTTTCAAAAAGCGAATAAGATTTTTGCTAAAATTAATCCGTTAGTTCTCATAGAAGATATACCATTGATTCTTAAGACCATATATAATAAGCATATAAATTAGATGAAATTTAACAAAAATAACTTAAACAAAAGGCAACCTGCACACAAAACATATTCAATTTGATGAAAAAAAATTAAGAATAGAATTTTATGAAAAAACAAAAAGAAGAATGCAAATACATACATGCAAGTTTCATAGGTAAGGTATGAGAGGGAAATAATATCAACAAACCGTACAGTAGGAAAAGGGAAAAGTACACCAAAACTGTATATATACCCCCACTTTTATATTAGATAATTTTAAGTTGTGAAGAAGTTGATAACTTGATATGAACCAAAAGAAAAAGGAGTTTACCTAATCAAGAAGTTTAAGTTAATTACATATTAGCTTTTTTTTTTTTTTTCCCAAAAGATTAGTTAACTTTATTAGCTAGATTTTTATTAGATTTAAAAAAAAAGAAAAAATTTGCTTAGGTTAAATTTAATACATATTACATTTTTTTTTTTTTACTTTATCCACAAAAAAAAAAAATAGAAGAAAAAATAAAACTTTTAAATTTGTTACTATTAGAAAATAGACGGTGTAGGATAAATGTCCATCCCAAAAAAAATAAAAAATAAAAAATAACGTAAGCTAAGAGGAAATTGTTACTTTATAAAATTAAAAAAGAAGAAGAAGAAGAAGAAGAAGAAGAAGTTGATACAAACACTTATTGTTACCTTATCCAAACTCTAAAGAAGTTGATAAGATCAAAAACTTTTTGTTTTTATCTAAAAACTTTTTGTTTTTATCTAAAAACTTATTATAGTTTGGTATAGTCACTTGGCTCAACAATTATATAAATATATATATATATATTCAAAAATCTAAAAATCAAGTTGTTAACGTTAATTACAATTTTTTTTTCTATTATACCGTAAATATCGTGTTGTTATTAGCTTTTTCTTTTAATCCAAAAGTTTGGTATTTATCCAATAAAATAAATTAAAACAAAATATATTTGAAAAAAAAAGTAGATAATGAATTTATATCCTCTTTTATGAAAATAAGAAAGTTGCTGCTTTTTTTTTTTTTTTTTTTTTTTTATCAATTTAGAAATTATAGTAGAAGAAAAATTATATATATTTTAAAAATCTAAAAATCTAATTTTTTTTTTTTTTTTGCAATTTGGTGAAGCCATTTGGCGCAACTACGGTGTCTAAACCTAACTTTTATTATATAGTATATAATATGATATTAGCGGCAACTTCAAAATGATACATTAGTATTATTTGATATTAAAACATTTCGCTTTTCTAACCAAATCGAAATAGCTGCTTATGCAATGTTGACTCCCTTAATATTAACCACTCACTTATATTATTATGAGTAATACTATACCTATAAACTATATTACAATAATTTTACAAAATATTGACGTGGAAAATTTTTACTAATTCTAATTTAAGTCCACCACTAATATCACATTTTTATTCACCAATAATTATTTAGAAGATGCTAAAGTCACATCAGTAGTTTCTAAAATTGTTGTAAAATAGTTAATACTATTACTCTATTATTATAAGAGAAATGCTGCGTACACAACATTTTTACTTTATTGTTGGGGCAAAAAAGTAATCTTAGTGTTAGGTTCAAATTTGAACCTATAACAACTAACCACCTGTGATTTGTTGTGAAAATGTTGTAAAAATGTTATGAACATATCATTTCTTTTATTATAATATCTAATGTCAGAAATTTTTTTTTTTTTTTAAGAAGATAATATCAGACTTTAATACATAATAACTAACCATAAATATATGGTTAGTTATTATGTATTAAAGTCTGATATTATCTTCTCGGGGAAAAAAACCATATTATATTTCAAAAAAAAAAAAATTAAACCATATTATTTACACGTCAACATTACTAACATTTTTATAAAAATGACAGTAGCAAACTAACATTAATCAACCAAATTTAGTGAGCTCCCTTTGATTAAATTTAAAGGTTCAATCTTTAATTAGCCTTCAATTTCTAGGAAAACTCTTTCATTGTCTAGCAAGATTTGAAAGTAGGGTACAGGTTTTTTTTTTTTTTTTGGTTATTGGTTAAAGTACTTTAAAATTCAACTAAGAGGACACTAATAAAGATTTGGGACGGTGCGGAAGTTTTTTAGTAAAACAATTCCGTTTTGTTTTTGGGAGCCATTTAATTAGTATGTATTGTAGACTAAATAAACTTCATTTTTGTAGAATATTTATAAAATATAGTTATTGTATTAGACAGTTCTATCTCTTGAAATTTTTATTTTCCAAAAGTGGAGATAGCTTGCATAGTGATGGGTTATTTCATTATGATCTAGTAATTATTTGCACATCCATTTCTAGAAAGAGATTGATAGTATGAGATGGATCCACATTGAGGCTAAGGGAGCTGATTTTGGCCTTAATGGCCCCCAATAAGTCTAGTGTCACCATATAATGCATAACAAGTTTTACACTATGTTTAATTCTCTCACAATACTTATTTCACATATATTTTTATGTGTTAAAATGTTAGCATTTTAAAATGTACATATTTTCGCATCAATTGTAAATATGTGTTAAAAATAGTGGAGGTAAACTAGCGTAAAAATATATTTTTCATTTTACAGTTATGTAAGGTGGCAAGTGTCTAATAGTAAATAATAAATTAGTGTTAGTCATGGACTCTTATGAAAATATAATAATAGTGTCAGATTAGGTTGGTTATTTTATATGGGAATTCTCACACACATGATATGGCTTATTACTATTATGGCTTTATCATAGCCCAAGCCCATTCCAAGACCAAGCCCAAAGCTGGGACTGATTGAACCACGCTTTCAAGTCGTACAGGGACATCTAATGAAATGGAAAGAAATAAACTAGTCCACTCAATTTGTGCTCCAAGACGTGGCCACTAGGAGAGAGCAGAGTAATCTTGGGAGTCCAGCAAATCAAAATCATGTGGGAGTGCAAAAGCAGAGAAGAACTAAAGAAATCAAAGCCAAATTTAGAAAGATTCCTAGACGGAAAGATTTGAGGCAGTCTCGATATTTTTGCCATAATTTTTTTGCACATATGTTCAATTGAGCTATTTCTTGGCGGTTTTGGAACAAAGACTCAGATATCTACAACTTTGTAGTTCACCACAAATTCGGAATAAAACCTTTTGGAGGTCAAAAGTGATCTAAAAATTCCAAAAATAAAGGGATTTACCCTTTATTTTTGGAGGAGATTGAGAAATAGAGGCAAAAGAAACCCTAGATTTTTTTTCATCTTTATTCTTTTAGATTTTTAGCAATTTTTTATGGATTTATTTTGGATAATTATGAGTGCTTAACTAGCTAGCTAGGATTAGAGTGAAGCCTAATATTTTTATCATGTATTCTTGAGATTATCTATGTGTTTCTATGGATTGATAACTGAACTTTGAGATTGACTTTAATATTTAAAAACATTGCATGTTGACAAGTTCTTAAGATTTAATATGATTTTTTTGATATATAGAATGCTTAAAACTCCATGATTCGTTATGATTTGAGAATATATTAAATGTTTGGTCTCTTTTGTAGCATGCCAATATAATTACTTGCTTAATCACTCACATTCAATCTACTAGATCTACACTTTGTTTGAGAGTTTTATTGTTTTATCTTTGGATTAAGCAAGTTAGCTCTCCACCTTTATTGAGTTAAGAACAATCCAAGTTCATATAATAAAATATTAAGTGGATCATTGAATTCTTAGTGTTTTTTTCCATTACTTTTTCACAAACTTATTTTGCTATTTTCAGTTGTCATTTCAATATGATCATATTCCATCTTTGGGTGGAAAACAAATTAACAACTTTTTTTTTTTTTAATAATAGAATTTTTTACATTAGTATCAATCATTCCTTATGGATCGACCTCGGACTTATTGATTTACTTGTGATAGTCTACATTTGGGTTCGCATTATTATTAAACCAACAATGCATAATTGTGAAATTTGTTATGAAAGCAATTGTATGTATGTAGCAAATCTTTAATGGCCCTCCCCCTCCTCTCTCCCCAAATTTTATTTTTATAATAAATGTACATATAAATATTTGAATTTTGTCTCCCTGAGAAGTCAGTTAGTCTAAATAGACTTAAAAAATAAAGAATAAATAAATAAATAAAAAAGAAATAAAAAATAAAAAATAAAAAATAAAAATTTACAAGCCTATAGCTTTTGGGGATCCTCTAAATATATATTTTTAATATAAAACATTTTAAAAAATATATTGCAATTACAGTACATAATGTTGTAAACTCTAGCATATGCAATACTCTCCGAGGATCAGGCAACTCCCATATTCAACCTCTGTGTTCATCACAGGAAACCAAACATGTTTTCCCCTCTTTGGTTCTTTCTGGCAGAGTAGACACAGGTCCTTTTTTTTTTCTTTTTCTTTTTTTTTTCAAAATTTTAGTTTACTTAATAATAGTTAAAGTTTAAGTTAAATTATTGACTTTGAATAAGGTGGCGAGTAACGCAAAAAATACAAACTTTTTTATGAAAAATATTACAAATTACTGATGTGGTGACTGGTGAATGGTTATTAGTAAATGAAAAAAATGATGTTAATGGTGGGTTTAGATGAAAACCAGTAAAAAGTTGAATATATTAACAATTTGTAAAAATGTTGTAAAAATAAATTATGGCTGTAGCATTACCCAAAGGTGGCATATTCTAAACCTTAGATTTATTTCAAATAAATCCTAACTTTCAAATGGACACTATTCGAGATCCCCTAAAACTCAAGGTTGTCAGTCCGGACCGGACCGGACCGGACAGTCCGACCCAATTACCCGTGACCCAAGCCCTAACCCGGTTCTTTAACAAGTGAAAACAGGTCTTGAAATAAATTAGGAAAAACTAGGGCTATAAACAAGCCAAGTTTTGTCAAGTAGTGTGTGTTTGAGCTTGGTTTGTCAATAAAAATCAAATGCTCAAACTTAGCTCGAGCTTGAGACAAGCCTAAAAACAATGTTTGAACTTGAGCTCATGAAAATGACAAAAAGCTTGGGCTTGGCTTGGCTTGATTAATTAGTCAAGCCAAGCTCAAGCTTAATATCAATTTCAAACTCGAGCTCAAGTTAAGCTTTTAGCTTGGGATCCAAAAAAAATTGCATCATCAAATGCTTCTATCACTAAAAGTCAAGTAAAGAAAAATAATAATAACAATATACTCATTTTATCATACTTTTAATCAAGTAAACAAATAATAATAATAATAATAATAATAATAATAATAATAATAATAATAATAATATACCTAATTAAATCCATCCATTCACCATTCATTGTCTATTGCTTGAGTAATTGTTCAAAATACAATTTTCACATCCACATTTGTCATCCGTGCAACTATAATATTCACAAATCTAAATAAATTAAAATTCCAAAACATATATGAATAAACAAGCTATAAATTAACATTCCAAAACATATGTGCAATATCATAATAATGAGTTTATTTAGTAAACATATATCAAGCTATAAATGAGCCTAAACTCGGCATGTTTTGTATTGAGCCCTATTATTCACGAGTTGGTTCACGAACATTTTTTTTTTTTTTTTTGCTTGAGCTTGGCTTGTTTATCAAACAAGGCTAAAACTAAGGCTTTAGCTTGACTTATTTATAAATAAATGAACATGAACAAGTTTTTTATCTAGGAAAAACGCATGCTTCAAGAATAGAACCAGCGTCCTCTTAGGAGTTTTGGACCTTTGTCCAACACACCAACCACTGAACTAGTTAGCTGCCTCATGTCCTTCATGAAGGAAATTTAAATTTTATTTATTTTAATTTTACAAGATTGATAGTTTTGGATTTAATTTTATCACTATTTACTTAATAGTATTTTCTTTTTCTTTTCTTTTTCTGTTCAAGAATTATTCTTTCACATCAATAAATATGAATATGAAAATTGTAAATTTATGTTAAAAATGATTTTATTTTAAATTAAAATGCATTTTTTTATTTGAAAGATTAATAAACACAATTTTTTAAAGCTTTTTTATATATATTATTTTCTATTCACTTTATAAAAATAACGAAAATTCATTTGAAAGTTGTTTTAATTGCTTAATATTTTTTTAAGGGTAAATTTCCATATTTTTACACATTTAATACATTTATTTGTATTTGAATTAATATTAAATTAAGTTTGATGTCATCACGGTTCGACCTCGGTTGAACCTCAATCCGACCTTAAAAACCTTGAACCTCTCACTTCTCCGGTTCTTTGAATGGTCCGGGTCTAAAAACCAAGAAAACAACTATCCTTATTTGAAATGATTTCTTGCCAATTATTTTTTAAATAAAATTGAAATCCTACTATAGTATAATTTAAGTATATGTGTATGATTGTGTGAAACTTTCTTTTGAGAACTTGAATCCCGATCTTTGATTTTCTACCCCACAAAAACTTGTACTTGTGGAGTAACCATCATACCAAAAATACGCGACGGTCTCGTCAATTATTTTAAATAAAACAAAACAGTGCCTATATATGTATGTAGTCAGAATTTCTGCCACGATGTTGTGTGTTCTTTGCAAATGGAATTTACAATACTATGTTTTTAGATTTCAATGATACAATAACAAAAATGTAAGGAAAGTAACAATTTACCAACAAATTTGACTTTTATCGATCATAGTATTAAATTAAATATTTCATAGTCTAGAAAAGTTAAAGTGGCCCTACTATTTTTAAAAGCGTGTCATTTTATAATGTGTATCAAAATTAAAAGTCAAATTACCAAGAAGACCTTGGTCAGACCCAAAGGGAGATGAGGAACTATCCACAAGGATCCAACAAAAGATGACTGATTTTAGAATTATTAGTCTATGTAATGTCATTTATAAAATTATTTATAAGGTTCTAGCTAATAGATTGAAACATGTCCTTTCTCAAATTATTTCTCCCACCCAAAGTGCATTTGTGTCTGGGCGTCCTATCACAGATAATGTTCTGGTGGCCTATGAGACTCTACATGCAATGCAGAATAGGAGGAAAGGAAAAAAGGAGTCCTTAGCACTGAAGCTGGATATCAGTAAGGCTTATGACAAGGTTGAGTGGCCTTTTTTACAGGGTATTATGCAAAGGTTGGGTTTTCCAGAAGGGTGGATAAGTAGAGTGGTGGGATGTGTGACCACACCAACTTTTTTTGTCCTCATTAATGGCAAGCCATATGGGCATATTCAACCATCTAGAGGAATCTGTCAAGGAGACCCTCTTTCCCCATATCTGTTTCTCTTATGCGTAGAGGGTTTTACTTCTCTGCTAGCCAAGGCAGAATTGGAGGGAAGAATTCATAGTGTGGCCATTTGTAAAAGAGCACCTCAAATTTCTAACCTATTGTTTGCAAATGATTCTTTATTATTTTGCAGGGCAAGTAATAATGAAGCTGAGGAGATTGCTAATATTCTTCAGGTTTATGCAAAGGCTTTAGGTCAGAGTATAAATTTGGAGAAATCATCAATGCTCTTTAGTACCAATACTCCTTGTGAGAAGAACGAAGAAATTAAAGAAACCTTGGGGGTAAAGGAGGTGGATAGATTTGAGACATATTTAGGGCTACCTACACTCATCAGGCGTGCAAAGTACCAGACTTTCTCCTATGTAAAGGATCGGGTGTGGAAAAAATTATAGGGATGGAAAGGCATGATGTTATCTAGGGCTAGGAAGGAAGTACTCATCAAAGCAGTGGCTCAATCTATTCCAACCTACATTATGGGTGTGTTCCAACTCCCAATAAAATTATGTGAGGAGCTAAACTCTATGTGTGCAAAGTTTTGGTGGGGGCAAGTGGGAAATGAAAGGAATATCCACTAGAGAAGTTGGAATAAACTGACTGATGCAAAGAAAAAGGGTGGTATGGGTTTTAGAGATTTAAGAGCTTTCAACTTAGCTATGCTCGCCAAGCAAGGATGGAGGTTGATGCAAGAAAAGGAGTCATTATTTTACAAGTGTTTTTTAGCCCAATACTTTCCTAGATCTCACTTTTTAGATGTTGTGGAGTCGCCTAATTGTTCCTATGTATGGAGGAGTATTGTGGCAGCTCTACCTATCTTAGAGGCTGGGTGTTGTTGGCGAGTTGGTGATGGGTCATCCATTAAAATTAAATCTGACAGGTGGATCCCAAACTATCCAGCTAAAAAGGTTCTTCATTCGGTCAGTGAAGATGTGGATGTGGATGACTGGTTTGTATCTGAGCTGATTGATCAAGACTTGCACTGGTGGAAAAGAGATTTGATGAGTACAATTTTTTATAGGGAAGATGTGGATGCTATCTGCAAAATTCCTCTAAGCCGAAGACAGGTTGGTGATTCCATCTTTTGGGTGCATACTAGGAATGGTGGTTATTTAGTCAAGTCTGGGTATCATGTGGCACGTGAGGTTATTAAGCATGAAGGGTGGGCTGAATGCTCTAGTGGAGGTGATATGCAGCAGGTATGGAAAGCCTTGTGGAAGATGAAAGTGCCAAACAAGATAAAGATTTTTGGGTGGAGAGTTTTTCATGGTATATTGCCTACACGGGTTAATTTAGTGAAAAAGAAAATTATCCGTGAAAGTGTATGTCCAATCTGTACTCTGTTTCCAGAGAACGAACTTCATGTGTTTTGGGAATGCCCTGCTGCCCAGGATGTGTGGGCTGGGAGTCGGATCAGATTTCAGAAGTGCACCCTTGGCCAACACGACATGGTTCAGTTATTTCAATACTTGCTTGACAGATTGGATATTGACGAAGTGGAGCTGTTTTTTATACTAGTTTGGGTCATTTGGAATCAGAGAAACTCTATTTTGCATGGAGGTAAGCTCAAGGACCTTGGTTGGTTGAACAAACGTGCTACAGCATTTTTACAAGAGTTTCAGCAAGTTCAACAGCACCTAGCGGTTCCGATAATGCAAGCTGTTGGAAGTGTTTGGCGCCCACCTAATTAGTCATGGTTCAAATTGAACTTCGATGCTGCAATATTTAAGGAATAGAATAGCTCTGGTTTCAGTGCGGTGATACGGAACAACCAAGGCGAGGTAATGGCTGCTAGGGGACCACCAGTTTCATGCAGTGAGGAAGCTGAGACACTAGCGTGCAGGAAGGCATTGGAATTTATCGTTGATGTGGGCTTCTCGGAGCTGATAGTGGAAGGAGATAATATCTATGTTATGAGAGCTATTTCTGCATCAACCAGGAATTTTTCTATGCTTGGAAATGTAATAGCTGATATCCATTGTATTCTCTGTGGGTTGGGGGGGGGGGGGGGGGGGGGGGGGGGGGGGTTCTATCAGTTGTGTTAAAAGGGATGGGAACCAGGTAGCTCATGTTTTAGCTAAGTTTGCTAGAGACTTAAATGAGGACATGTATTGGATGGAGGAGGTGCCTCAAGTTGCTGTGGAATCTGTGTATCAAGACTCAATTATTATGAATAGATAAATGATAATTCCCCTTTCAAAATAAATAAATAAATAAATAACTTACGCAATGATTATTTTATATATATATAGTGATGAAGCGCGAGCTCGTCAGTCAAAGTGAGCAGATGGAACTCCTTGTTGGTGCGACTGTATCCTCTATAAGGGTCACCGGTGTGGTGCCTGCCACAACGCCTTCGATGCCAAAGTCAGAATAATGAAAGCACCTTATGAAATGAAAAACAAGATAAAAAAAACCAGAGTGCTCTCTCAAAGTGTGAATGTATGTGTGTACCTTCTGTTGACTATGTGAGGGCTTTATACATGTGGCTTTAGGGGCTAGCCGTTGTGGTTGTTAATGCTTTCCCTAGTAACGCCTCTGGTCCAATAATGGGACTTTTAAGAGGCTCCCAACGGTCTGCCTGGTTGATTTGGTAACTGCCTAGATTATTGATTGACTGCATTGAATGACTCCCCTGCCTTCGTCAGTGATGACTGGTTTCGTCGTTATTCAGGACGACTTCGTCATGGGTGCTTTCTTCGTCATTAGTGTTAGCTTCGTCTGTGGGATGTAATCTTGTCATTCCCATCAGTTGCCCCCCCAGGTTCTGTAACCTCGTCATATAGAAAACTTAAACAAGAACCCAAATTGTACAACAATATTTTTCCTTTCTACATTGCTTTATTTGGTGAACGCATGCAAAATGAGTACTTTATAGAGTTTTTCATATGATATTCATGGAGATAGAATTACCATCACATAAGTTGATTCAAATTTTTTGATGCAACGACTAAACAAGTAATAATTTTTAAGAGAAAAGATTCTAGGGTTTTGAAAATGATACAAAATAATCCAATGTTGATACAATAAATAAGTACCATTTGAATGGTTAATTTAGTACAATTATCCTCAACAACTTCAAGTGCTAGACAAGTTTCTATACACAATGGTTGTATCATATGTCAAAAGTCTAATATAACAATTATATTTAATACTTCTTTCACATATACATGAAGTTTATGAATTATATTTAGATGGGAAGAGGAGAGGAAATAGGTGATTGATATATGCACACATAATATATGTCCCACAGAAACATAAAAAGTTCATTACATACCGTTGAAATGGTTGGATTTTTTTTTTTTTTTGGGATAGTTACAATATGTTGCTAATCCCACAACTCAAACTATTTACCCTTCTAGACCCCTAAGCTCTTTGTACATATGGAGGTACCAAATAGAGGTGATATGTAATCTCTATAAATATATATCATCATATAAATAAATATATATATATATATATAAAGTTAAAACTGAGAGAAATAGATTTTAAATTGGATTTAAATTAAAGTTCAATTTTGCACCATACGTCTCATCTAATCTAATTTTTTAATTTTTGTGCCGTAATTATTAGGTGCAAAAACCGAAGAGTTCAAGTCCAATTAGATTCTAAATTCAATTTCAATTAGAGTCCAATTTTGTACCATATGTCCATCTTTTTTTTTTTTCTTTTTTTTTTTGTTCCAAATAAATTAATTTTTCATATCTTTCTCTCCTTCTTTCGTCAAATATTAAATTTTAAGTTTTTCTATTATCATAGCTTTAGACAATTAGTGTCAAATATTATTAGGACGAAATATATTGCAAAATGTTGTTGACTACTATCCGATTTGATATTGCACTACATGGGTAAGTTTTTCTGATTTCCAAAATTCTGATTTATTTTCGAGAGTAGTTGTTTAGTGACTGTCAATGTATTATACCACTTATGAAGCCTTAAACTAATATATATATATATATATATATATAAAACCAAAACCTTTGACTTTTTATTGACCTCTCTAGAGCTTGCTACATCATTATCATTTTTTTTTTTTTAAATATAATAATTTTTGTTTAGTCCAAACTTAACAAGGAATAAAACTTTATCTCTCTAACAAGTCCAACTTAAACTCAAACTCATCATTATCATTTTTTTTAAACAAAATAATTTTTGTTTAGTCCAAACTTCTTAACAATGAGTGAAACTCTATTTCTAACAAGTCTAACTTAAACTCAAACGTTAATAATTTATCTCCAAATTTGCAAGGTTAATCATGAACACTATAAAAGTAATGCAAACCCTAATATTTCTTTTTAAAGCCGAGTAGAGGTAAGAGCTCTTCTTCTTTTATTTTCTTTTCCTTTACTTTGTTTAAAAAAAAAAAATTTATTTTATGGATTTTCATGTATTTTTTAAAAAGTAATTTTCATACAGGAACCATCAAACTCTCTTTAACCTTTTTTTACAAGATAAAAAAGCTTGCAATAATTGAAATTTAAGGGTGTTGCTACTATATATGTCTTTACTTCACCTCATGATATGAAAGTATATTAATTTCTTGAGCAAAAGTCTTATATACGATACATTAAGAGGAGGTATGACTTTCATTATTTTAATGTGAGCTCCTGCTCAACATTTTTTAGCGTGGAAAATATGCTGATAAGGTTTGTTTAAAGTCTAGACTCGTTAAAATTTAAAACTTATTGCTTGCTTTATAGGTTCGTGTACTTTTTTTCTTTTTCTTATATTTCTCTTTTAAACAGTCATATGTTTTTTGAATTGTTTCAATAACTTATTCTTTAATTATATATCTTTTTGGGCATTTTGGAAGTTTTATTATCTGAATTTGTATAGTCACACACACACACATATTATCTATAATTTGTAAGCTCTGAATCTTTTGATTCCTTTCAATAGTTATAGTTATAGTTATGGATTATTTTTTTGAATGTAACCCATCTTTCTCTTATATTTCTCTATTGTTTAGTCATATATATTTTGTTTTGTTTCAATAATTTCTAAGTAGTGAATCATTTGATTCTTTAATATTTTTTGGTCTTTCAGAAGTTTTAATATCTAAATTTTTGAGTTATTTTTTTGCAATATCTGAAATTGTCTGATAAATTTTTTGTAAGTCATTGCACTTTCAAGCAATGACTTCTTCATCAAATTGTAACACAAATTGAAGTTATACAAGAACAAACCATGCAATGGTGTAGATTATTTTAGTTTACCTCACAAAAAGGTAGGTTCTCGTGCACTAGTTAGCGACTAGTTTTCTTAATTTTGGTACCAACTGAGTGGTCCCTTCATTCATCTAAGTAAAATCATCTCATTTTTTTTCATTTTTTGCAATGAATTATAAATTTTGTCTCTAAATGTAAGTTTTCAGTGACGAAAAATCTTTCCTCACTCAAATTCGTCGCTAAAAATACATTTTGTTATAGTGTTAGTACTATTTTTGAATGTTTTCGTGTATAAGCATGAGTTACAATCTAGTATATATTATTTGGGTTATGTTAACTGGTGCTCTTAGGATAATTGTTAATAAACAATTTTAGAAAAATTTTGATACAACTTTTATGGGAAATAGAAAAAACTGTCAAAACATTAATTTTTTTTTTCTTTTCCCATAAAAACATTCCTAAAAAGGTTCACTAACAAATGCCCTTAGAGCATCCGCCAAATATTAAAGTAAAAGTATATATATCATAATTCAAATTAATTTCTAATTATTATCTAATTTTGCGTTACATGTCCAATTTAATTTTCTTAATTTTTGTGTAAATTCGCTTATTCATAATACTTGCACGAAAACTGAGGTGATCACCTCAATCACCCAAGTAAAACCACCTTATTATTATTATTACTATTAAATATTTCGATGCATACGCATGGATTACAACTTAGTATAATTAATATGGAAGTTCAACAAATGATTAAACCAATTTATTCTGATTTTATGTCAACTTTCTCAAGTTATATTTGAAATTTAATCTAATTTCATGTCAAGTTTCCCTTTAATTTAGTCTTATTTCAACTCCAATTAAAAGTGCTTCATGGCATGTAATATGAAAGAACTAATTCCCCAAATCTGAAAAAAAAAATCATATATCAAAAAAATATAAAATCATAGATCACAAAATGAAGTGTTAAGAATGGGTCATATAGACAACTTTCAAGCAATTATTTTAGACTGAATCTACAGTGTGCTAGCATATCAAGCTTGACATAAATTATTGTTGGAGAATATAAGAAGTTATATCTCAAATAATGGAGTAAAACAATTAGTAACTTCTATCTAATGATAGAACTACTATTAGGAGCAAACGCCATAGATCGAAACTCAAAAGAAAAAGAAAAAAATAGTAACTTCTTGTTAAATAGTTACAACAACATGGGTGGCAAATATTGGTGTAAACTAGATCACTTTCTTAAAAATCCCTTCCTCTCAAGAAGTTATATATATATATATATATATAGATGGATGTAAGAGAGAGGAGATGGCTATGGAAGAAAGTTAAGGAAAAACCTTTCTCTTGATTCTTAAGAAGAGTTTTTACTGGTGTGCTATTTATAAGCCTAACTCTTTCCATAATAGATCAAGAACAAACGCCTAGTTAAAGTAAATACAAGAAAATGATTTAGGAGTTAGTTAAAGTAAATACAAGAAAATGATTTAGGAGTACTCTCATCCGATTATGTGAACAAAATGTATTTTAGCTCATAAAAAAAGTCTTTTTATCTATTTACATAACCACTTTTACAACACACATTATATTTCATTCTTCATTTTGCAATACACTATATAAGAATAATTTTTTTTTCTACAAACAACACACACACACACACACACACATAGAGAGAGAGAGAGAGAGAGAGAGAGAGAGATACATAAGCTACAATCGGGTCACAACTATTTTTATTATTGTTGAAGTCCCTTTACATTTATTTCGATAAGTAAGAGACAACAACAGATTCTAAAACACAACAAGATAACGAGGAAAGATTAAGTAGAGATTGAATATGCACAAGGACGACCTATTAAAGGAGGATAGATCAAGAAGAGTACAATATTGGTGCTAGATAGAGAGGATTTTTCCGAAATGCTGTGAGAGCGTTAACTTCAGTCATGTCCAAGTCTTCTCCCTATACATTAATGGTAGGCAACCTCCAATCAAACCAACATAAGAGGTTGGCAAGCACGTATTCCACTACAGCAATGCCAAATGTCAATTCTGGGCACCCCCTTCTCCCACCTCCAAATGGGATGAATTCAAAGTTTTGGCCTATGAAATCAACTAGGTTGTTTGTGAATCTCTCTGGGATGAATTCTTTTGGCCTATTCCATAGTTTAGGGTCCCTTTGGATTGCCCATACATTGACAAATACTCTTGTTTTCTGTGGAATATCATAACCTCCAAATTTTAAACTTTCTAATGTTTCTCGGGGTATAGAAAGCAGAACTGGTGGATGCAGTCTTAGACTTTCTTTGAGGATACATTTCAAGTAATCCATTTGACTAATATCATTGACGTCTATCTTTGACTTATTTCCCACCACTCTTCTTACCTCTTCTTGTGCTCTTTTCATAATACTTGGATTTCTTATGAGCTCTGCCATTACCCATTCCAAAGTTGTCGAAGTTGTATCACTTCCTCCAACAAACATATCCTGAAATTATGATAAAATAAAACTTTAGGTATGTTTCCAATGGTAGTAGCTAGATTACCTCCATCTAAAATGAATCTATTTTATGGTTAGATCAAATATTACAAATCTGAAGATATATCTTGTACTACATCATTTAAAATTTTAAATGACATAGTAGGTAGCACTTTATATATTATCAATTTCAAAATCATAAAATTATAAGAACAGTATCTGAGAGAGAGAGAGAGAGAGAGAGAGAGATACTAGTAGGATTGCTTTGAGGTTGTCATGGCTAAGCTCAAAGTCAAGCATGCTATACTTTTGAAGTTGGAGGAGAATATCTGCAAAATCTTTCTTATTGGGATGTTCATCATCATCACGTTTCATTGTCTTGTGTTCTTCAACCACTTGATCAAGAAAAGTATCTAGTTCTCCACAAGTGGATTTTAGACTTGGTTTAAATCTCATTAGAATGTCAATCCAACCCAAAAAGGGGAAATAATCTTCCTAAGAAAAAGCTGCTAGTAGCACCATTACCTTTCTTGGTAGTTCTAAAGACTTGCCCTTACCATCCACTTCTTCAAACTTTTTACCAAACACACATCTTGTAACGATGTTGTTTGAGTTTTCAATCAATAACTCACTTAGATTAATAGAAACCCCTTTGAGGCACAAGTCATGTATCATATTGATCAATATAGAAACTTCTTCTTCCCTTATATATTGAAAAGATTGCACTCTTTTGAGGCTCAAAAGTTCTAGGACACAAATTTTCCTCACTTGCCTCCAATATTCACCATAGGATGAGAATGATAGGTCTGTGCATCCATGGAGTAAGGAATTGGTAGCCATGGTTTTTGGCCTATTTGAGAAAAGGATGTCATGTGTTTTCATCATTTCTCTCGCCATATCTGCAGATGACACAACAAGTGTTGGTGCATGGCCAAAGTAGAAGAACATTATAGGGTCATACTTCTTAGAGAGGGCTTGAAGAGAACGGTGTGGAAGTGAGCCAAGCTGGTGAAGGTTGCCAATGATTGGTAGCTTTGGTGGGGATGGAAGTAAATTGGGTTTTCTAATACTTCTAATGCATTTGAAAACATAAAGAAAAGAGAAAAGGAAAAGAAGAGGGAGGAGGGGAATGAAGGTTATTTTGTATAGCTCTTGCCATGGTTGTTGGAACAATGGTAGAATAACCATTTCCTCTTTTTAAGTGTTTACCACAATGCAACTAACAACTACACTCACAAGATATATTTAGAAGCCAATAGTAAAGTTTATTCTTGTCAGATAAGAATTTGGGATTTAATCCCCGCCTACAACGAAAACTAATTGGTATCTTGGTTTGATGATAAAAAGCAATCATTAGGAACAGATGCCAAAGATTGAAATTATGTCTAAAAAAAATATTATATTAATCACTCAATCTTGTCTTTTTTATATAGTGGGAGACTTCATACTTAATTAATTAACTACATTACTCATACGTGAATATTACAACAATTTTATAAAATGAAACTTCCTATCAAAAACAAAAAAAAACAAAAAAAAAAAAAAAAAAAAAAAAAACAAAAACAAAAAAAAAAAAACAAAAAAAAAACAAAAAAAACAAAAAAAAAACAAAAAACAAAATTTTATAAAATGAAACTGCCTCAAAAGTCAAAATTTATGTAAAATAACATTAATTAACTATAGTTAGTAAGCTCTGCCTTTGGTTAAATTTAACAGTTTAGTCTTTAATTAGCCTCCATTCCCAGTCAAACTTTTTCATGAATTTCTAGCAAGATTAGAAGTTGTGGGTACAGGGTTTTTCATATTTTTCATTGATTAAAGTAGTTCATTATTATTCAACACACAGGAAAGTATTATGATTTGGGAATGTGAGGTGGTTTTTCAGTAAAATAAGGTCCTTTAATTTTGAGAGCTTTTGATTAGATGTTGAGTACAAAGCTTGCATAGGAATATTGTTATTATCTTCCTTTAATTATTCGCACATCCAATTCTTGAAAGAGATTGATACATGATGAAACATGTTGTATAGGCCATGATTAACTATTGACTCACAAGGCAACAGGGACACTAGGAGAAGGTGGAGAATGGTTGTTGCATCGAGGGAGGCTATGGAGACTGAGTCAGGGATAGACCCACATTGACTCTAAGGGAGCTTCTTAGGACCTCTTGATAAGTCCAAAGTCACACAACAAATTTTACAACATGAGGTGAAAAGTTGTTAATATTTGATAATAAATGTAGTGTTAGTATTGAACTCATATGAGAATTAATAATAACTTACCAACTAAGCAATTATGAAATTTATTGTGAAAACTATTGTGCATATAGTATAATTCTTAAGGCCTCTTCCTTTGTTTTCTCCCCCAAATTTATTTATATAATAAGGGATTTACTATCATGTGCCCTAAGAGATCATACATTAGTAAATCATTTTAGAAAACTGTTTATGAAAAATTGAAAAAACTACTAATTGTTTTTTTTCATAGTTTTTTTAAAATCTCCATAAAAATATTTTGAAAAATTGATGATTAATATGTGCTCTAAGAGTATACATTAACTGGACTCATATAATAAATATACATATAGATATTTGAATTTTGTCTTCCTATAGATATTATACAAAAGATATGGTAGACTAGCCCATAGCTGGACTCATATAATAAATATACATATAGATATCTGAATTTTGTCTTCCTATAGATATTATACAAAAGATATGGTAGACTAGCCCATAGCTGGACCCATATAATAAATATACATATAGATATTATAGAAAAGATATGATAGACTAGCCCATACATTAACTGGACTTATATAATAAATATACATATAGATATTTGAATTTTGTTTTCCTATAGATATTATACAAAAGATATGGTAGACTAGCCCATAGCTGGACTCATATAATAAATATACATATAGATATTATAGAAAAGATATGATGACTAGCCCATAGCTAGTGGGGGCTCCTCTAATTATTTTATTTTTAAAACATAAAACATATTTTAAATAAATAAATAAAAGTTATTTATATGATTTTGGTATTTTATGTATCTAAATCCTTTAGGGGAAAAAATCCTAGTCAGCTAAAAATTATGGGCAAACTGAGACATAAGAGGCTAAAGGCTTTCAAGCAAAATTGTGTTTTCTATTCTAAGGTAGTTTCTTGCTTTTATCAGTGTATGTGTTTTCTATTTTTTTTTTTAACTATATTTTGTGTTAGTTTTTTTTTTTTTTCTTCCTCAAAATTTTGTGAGCGATAGTAGTAGATCCAAAGCACAACTATGTTATTTATTTATTTATTTATTCCTCATTATTTCTTTCTCAATTGTGCCAAGTGATTCATAAGGGTTAAAAGATCCAAAAAGTACAAACTTGTTTGTACAGTTGTTACACTTGCGAGCTAAAGTCCTTCAAGCAAGATTAATCTTTTATTATAAAAGCAAGAAACTACCTTAGAATATTCTAATTAAGGTAGTTCTTTTTTTCACTATATTTTGTGTTTTTTTTTTTTCCCAATATTTTGATGCAAATCATAGTAGATCTGAAGAACACATATGTTTTTTATCCATCATCATTTCTTTCTAAATTGTGCCAAGTAGTTCATAAGGATTAAAAAAATCAACAAACTATGAAGTTGTTTATGTTGTACTTTTATTTTTATTTTTATTTTCTAATTATTAATTACAATATTACTACAATTCTGACATTAACTCAAAAAAAGTACAATAGACAATTAGTATATGTAGTATTTTAGTACAACTGCGTTTTTGCTTTTTTGATTGAAACGATAGTGTAGTTTTTATTTATTTTTGAAAATTGTACATTAGTACAATAGTAAAGTGTAATTTTTATTTATTGAAAAAATATTGTAGTTTTAATTGTTTTTTTTTTTTTAATTTTTTACATTAGTACAATAGTGTAGTATTTAGTTTTTTAAATTGTATACCTACTATTGTTATTAATATTATATTAGATTGGTGAGATATAAATTTATTATTTTAAACACTTTGACGCGCATACACACACATATATAGCAGCAATCTTAAAATGGTACACCAATATCAACCAATTCTAAAACATTTCATTTCTTTAACCAAATCAAAATAGCTATTGGTACAATATTGACTCCATTAATATTAACCACTCACTCATATTATTATTATTATTATTATTATCTAAGATCGTACTTTAGTACCTAACTAACAATACTATTTACACCGCTACACACCTTGGTGTGGTGGTCACTCCACAAGTATAAGTGCTTATGGGGTGTGGGGGGAAAGGGCCGGGGTTTAAGTCTCTAGGATGGAGCTTCACACACATATATATTTAGATTAGGCTAGTGTAGAAATTCTATCTTGAATTAAAAAAAAAAAATGCTATTTACATGTCAACATTACTAACATTTATATAAAAATGACACTACCTCCAAATTTTAGCAAACTAACATTAATTAACGAAAGTTAGTGAGCTCTCCCTTTGATTAAATTTTAAGGTTCAATCTTTAATTAGCCTTCCATTTCTAGGAAACTCTCTTTCATTTTCTAGCAAGATTTGAAAGTAGGGTACATGGTTTTTCGTATATTTTTTTTCATTGATTAAAGTACTTGAAAATTCAAGACACTAAGATTTGGGAAGGTGGGGAACATTTTCAATAAAACAATTTCTTTTTAGGAGCCATTTAATTAGTATGCATTGTAGACTAAATAAATTAACTTGATTTTTGTAGAATATTTATGAAATATAGTTATCGTATTAGATAGTTTTCTCTTGAAAATTTTATTTTTCAAAAGTGGAGATAGCTTGGAAATATGAATAAATGATATCCTTATTGTCCTTTTAAAAGTTGACAAAACTTAAGAAAGGAACATAATAATGTCAAACATACGTTGAAAGTTTCATATATGTATCATTGTGATCATTCTGAATTGAACCCATGTATAGAAATATTTGCAATCTATGAAAGAAGTAAGGTTTGACCACTCTAGAAATATTTTTTGTTTGTTCAGATTGCTCAAGTGAGTCCACGAATTTCAGTGGAAATGGTTGATTTTCAAAAAGAAATATTTGCAATCTATGAAAGAAGTAAGATTTCAAGCAAAACCAAAGCAAGAAAACCCAAATCAGAACAAAATACTCACAACGTATGGTAGAGTGATGCATCTTTGGCATAATAACAAAGTTTATTTGCTTAACTTTGTGGACCTGTGCTTTCTCATCACATAAACTAACAACAACAAAAAGGTAAGGTTTGACCAATCTGATGGATGACTGAGGGATTCAAAACATTGCATCAAATGGTTTTCTTCTTCCTAGTTTACGGTTCAATTTGATGAGCTGGCTTCCAAGGCAAAGGTTTTATTTTGCTCTAAGTTGGTATGGGAGAGAGAGAGAGAGAGAGAGAGAGAGAGAGAGAGAGAGAGAGAGAGAGAGAGAGAGAGAGAGAGAGAGAGAGAGAGAGAGAGAGAGAGAGAGAGAGAGAGGACATACTCTTACAAAGATGACGTTGAGTTTTTTTTTTTTTTTTTTTTTTTTTTTTTTTTTTTTTTTTTTAACAAGATAGAAATTCTACTCTAACATAATTTAAGTGTATATGTGTGTGAAAACTTATTTTTAGAGACTTGAACCTCGGCCTTGCCCCCCCACACCTCACAAGTCACAAACACTTATACTTGTGGAGTAACCATTGTACCAAGGGTGTGCGGTGGTTGATTTTGAGTTTGGAATGCTTAATGCTGGGTTATTTTTGTGTCTAGGAGAGTTGATGATTGGTAAATATGATTTTTTTGTTTTGGTGTTGGTGTGTTTGGTTGCTAAGAAAATGCAAGAAAAGTTGGGAATGTTTTTACAATTTTTTTTTTTTTTTAATTTAAGAATTAATTAATTATATTTATTTTTAAATTTCAATATTGATGTAACATTATTTAAATGTCAAATAATGTAAAGATCAAACGAAAATGATATTTTTGGCAACAATCAAATTATACAACATTCTCCTAACATGGAGTAAGTCAAAAAAACCAAACTCTAGAGGAGATGAATAGTTCTTTATAACAAAAGTTGCCAGACTACATACACTGGAATACTAGTTTGAATTGTAGTGTCTTGGATATTGTAAAGGCCATCTAATCTAATGTCCTAGCCAAGGTTTTCAGATCCGGACCGTTCATTGAACTGTAAAAGGGAGAGGTTCAGGGTTTTTGAGGTCAAACCGAGGTCGAACCGGGGTCGAACCGTGATAACGTCATAATTAATTTAATAATTAATTAAAGCCTAAATATAGATATTAAATTTATAAAACTAGCAAAATTGACAATATATCTATATATGTGAGGGAAATTTAATGATTTTCAAGCATATATTTAATAATTAAATAAGAAAGTTAATAAAATAAAATAATAACCATGAAAACATTAAAATTTATGATTAATTTTTGAAGTAAATTTGAATATCTTTGAAGGATTTTAATTATAATTTTTTTTTATTCCTTGTAAGAGACGGATAATTTAATTAAGTAGAATAAAATTGTAAAAAAAAAAAAAATTGCTAGGGGTTGGACCACACGGTTCTCACCGGTTCATGCGGTTCAACCCCGGTTTTAGTAGTTCACGAAATTAACAAAAAATCCGGTTATGTAGGCTTAAAAAATCGGTTTTCATCTCGGTTCCCGGTTTTTACGGTCCGACCTCCCGGTCCGGTCCGATTCTGAAAACTATGGTCCTAGCTAGTTACTAATGTATTGAGTTTCATGGAATGAAGTGAACTTACTGATGTTGTGGATGAATTTCTAGCGTACGTTATTTACAGCTTATTCGGAATGTTGTGGAATGAATTTCAAAATTAATGGCAAGTCCATTCAATCTTTTAAGGCAATTCTACGCTATTTACAACTTCTTTGATATTATTATTTTTTTAAATAAAAATTTACAAACATTTATTGAAACCATGATTTGCTCGTCAAACATCAAATATCCATGCATTGAAGAACAAACATCTATTGAAATAAAAAATATGACATCTCACATCATGAGATAAATAATTAAAGCATTTAACTGAGTGATTAAATTGAAACAATTATAACGAAAATCAAAATACCAACTCAAATTAAAGAGCTAGAAACTCAGAGAGAGAGAGAGAGAGAGAGAGAGAGAGAGAGAGAGAAATATTATACCAAAATCAGTCTCAGTGTAGGGACACAGTGCCAGTAGTAGCTGCCGGTCCTCACCATTGAGTACCACCTCCGTTCCTTACCACCTGGCGTCATCCTTGGTCTTGCTAATCACCATTCTCTTTAGACCAAAACATGGAGCAAAGCAACTATGGTAATTGTGAGTTAGGGATTTTGATCCTAAATTGGGCCTCACATGCAGGTTACTCACTCACCACTTGTTTTTATTTTATTTATTTATTATTTAATTACTAAGGTTATGCTGATGTGGCAGTTTGTGTGGCATGAAAGTAATATTTATTTTAGAAGTTAGTCACGTTATCATTTTTTCATCCATCACTTAATAATAGAGACCATTTTAACATAGTACCAAAAGGATAAGAATTGACACAATACCAAAAATTTAAGGACTTAATAGACACATTTGAAAAGTCGTGGACCAAATTGATATACGATTTAAAGTTAGGGATCAAATACGTAATTTACCCTATATTTTTTATTATTAAAATATACTTCCACAGCTAAAATTATTATTACAATTGAAGTCCCTTTGAGCAAAAAAAGACAATGAAGAAAAAGAGTAAGACTTAAGTACAATATTCAAGTGCTGTTCTTTAGGTTTTCCTTTTAAGATTCTGCCATGTGAATTTTTTCTCATGTGAAGGAAGTGTTTTTTTTAGTTAAGTAGCCATATGGCTAAATCTTGAAGGGGAAATCTAAGGAATAGCACTTAAACGACTGTACCTAAGTTTTGTCCAAAGAAAAATTACATAAAATGCAAGTACAACTGCACAATCCTATTAAATTGGATAGATTAAGAAGAGTGCAGTATTGGTACAAGATGGAGAGGATTTTTCCTAAACGCTGTGAGTGCATTAACTTCAGTCATGTCCAAGTCTTCTCCCTGTGCATTAGTGGTAGGCAACCTCCAATCAAACCAGAATAAAAGGTTGGCAAGCAAATATTCCACTGCAGCAACAGCAAATGTCGATCCTGGGCACCCTTTTCTCCCACCTCCAAATGGAATGAATTCAAAGTTTTGACCTTTCAAGTCATTTGGGTTGTCTTTGAATCTATCTGGGATGAATTCTTCTGGCCTATCCCAGAGTTTAGGGTCCCTTTGGATTGCCCATACATTGACAAATACTCTTGTTTTTGCCGGAATATCATAACCTCCAAATTTTACACTTTCTGATGTCTCTCGAGGTGCAGAAAGAGGAAGAGGTGTATGTAGTCTTAGACTTTCTTTGATAATACATTTCATGTAATCCATTTGACTAATGTCAACCACATCTATCTTCGACTTATTGCCCACAACTCTTCTTATCTCTTCCTGTGCTCTTTTCATAATACTTGGATTTTTAATGAGCTCTGCCATTACCCATTCCAAAGTTGTTGAAGTTGAATCACCGCCTCCTATAAACATGTTCTGAAATTATGAAAAAAAAAAAAAAAATTAGGTATGTTATCAATGGTAGGATATTATCTCCATCTAATATACTAATATAAATTCATTTTATGCTTTAGAATAGAAATGACCTATTTAATGATATATCAAGTGCAATGTCATTTATAATTTTAAATGACATAGCACTCTATACTTTATTAGTTCCAAGAAATTGAGTAATTTAAGATCTTAGAGGTGTGTCTAAGGGTCTATTTGGTTGGGGAGATTGAAAAGTGAGAGGATAGAAAAGTGGGAGGATAGAAGTGATTTTAATTTCACTCGTTTGTGTTTAGTTGGAGGGGTGAAAAAGTGTAGGGATGGAAAACTCATTTGTTTGGTTGAAAAACAAAAAAGTGAGGGGATAGAAAATATAGTTTACATAAAATTACTTTTATGCCTCTATTGCATAATATAAGAAATCATTTCCTTACAATCATTAAAAATAAACTTATTATCAATTAAAATTAAAAAATAGTATCTTATAAAATTTAAGACATCATTAATATTATTATTTTATTTTATTTTTCTTTGTTATATATATATATATATATATAAAGGTGAAAGCCACCAAGGACCCCACCGTTGATCAAATAAGAAAAAAAAAATCAAAATCCACTGTTTGATTAAAACGTTGAAAAAAAAAAAAAACAATGTAATCGCAACTTCAAAGAGCTTGAAAAAAAAAAAAAAAAAAAAAAAAAAAAAAAAAAAAAAGAAAAAGAAGAAGGAAAACTAAAAAACGTAACTCAATGCACAAAGGGGCAAATTTGGTTTTCACTAGAACTCATGTTTTCTCTCCTCAATTTTCTCCTCATTTTGGAGATAAAACTTTTTGGTGGGCTCGGGGAGAAAACACCCAGGCCCTACCACAAAACTTTTCACTCCCCCTCCCAACCAAACATCTTCCTAATTTTCTCTCTCCACTTTTCTCTCTTAAATTTTCCATCATTACTAAAATCCTTCTAAATAAACACACCCTAAGGGAGAGTAAGAAATATACCAGTAGGATTGCTTTAAGGTTCTCATGACGAAGTTCAAAGCCAAGCATGCCATCCTTTTGTAGTTGGAGGAAAATATCCACAAAATCTTTTTTATTAGGATGTTCATCATCACATTTCTCTGTCTTGTAGTGTTCTTCAAGCACCTCATCCAGATAAGCATCTATTTCTCTACCGGTGGATTTTAGACTTGGTAAAAGTCCCGTGAGAATATCAATCCAACCCAAAGAAGGGAAAAAATCCCCCCAAAAAACTGACGCAATTAGCACCATCACCTTTCTTGGTAGTTCTGAAGGCTTGCCCATACCATCCTGTTCTTCAAACTTTTTGCCAAAAATAGCTCTAGTAACGATGTTGTTAGCGGTCTCAATTAGTAACTCACTTAGATTAATAGAAATCCCTTTGAGGCACGAGTCACGTACCTTATTGATCAATATAGCAACTTCTTCTTCCCTTACATAGTGGAGAGATTGCACTCTTTTGAGGCTCAAAAGTTCATGGACACAAACTTTCCGTACTTTCCTCCAATATTCACCATAGGGTGAGAATGCTAGGTCTATGCATCCATAGAGTAAGAAATTGGTAGCTATGGTTTTTGGCCTGTGTGAGAAAACTATGTCATGTGTTGTCATCATTTCTCTTGCCATATCTGCAGATGATACCACAAGGCTTGGTGCATGGCCAAAGTATAAGAACATTAGAGGACCATACTTCTTAGAGAGAGCATGAAGAGAACGGTGTGGGAGTGAGCCAAGCTGATGAAGGTTGCCAATGATTGGTAGCTTTGGTGGGGATGGAGGTAAATTGGGTTTTCCACTACTTTTAATGCATTTGAAAACATAAAGAAAAGAAAAAAGGAAAAGAAGAGGGAGGAGGGGAATAAAGGTTATTTTGTATAACTCTTGCCATGATTGTTGGAATAATGGTAGAATAGCCATTTCCTCTTTTTTAAGTGTTTACTACAATGCAACTAACAACTCCAATCACAAGATATATATTGAAACCTATAGTAAAGGTTTTTTTTTTTTTTTTTGGGAGATAATACCCAAGGGAGAAGTTAAGGAAGGAGTTGATATAACTTGTGGGTTCGAGTTAGCTCAACTAGTAAAGTTTATTGTTGTCAAATAAAAATTTGGAGTTTGACCCCTGCCTACAACAAAACTAATTAATATCTTGGTCTGATAATAAAAAACAATCATCAGCAATAGATGTCATAAATTGAAATTCTCTCTAAAAAAAAATGTTCAATTATATTATATTAATCACTCAATCTTGTCATTTTTATATAATGGGAGGCTTCATAATTAATTAACTACAACACTTATGTCTGTGTTTATTCCTCAAAAGTGTATGCTGAATATTATGAAATTCAATTATCGTATTAGATTGCTCCCTAAGCTTGCATAGTGAACTTTGTTATTATCTTCCATTAATTATTAGCACCTCCAAATTTTGAAAGAGATTGATTAACTATTGACTCACAAGGCAGCAGGGACACCAGGAGAAGGTGGAGAATGGCTGTCATGGATAGACTGACTAAGGAGACTGAGTCAGGGATAGACTCTTCCTTTGTTTTTTCCCCCAAATTTATTTATATAATAAATATACGTATTGATATCTGAATTTTGTCTTCCTAGGGATTTTGTCTTCCTAGCTAAGTAGACTTTGCAAAAAAGGTATGGTAGACTAGCCCATAGCTTGTGGGGCTCCTCCAATTATTTTATTTTTTTAACATAAAACGTGTTTTAAATTTTTTTTTTTTTTTTTAAAGTTACTTCTATGATTTTGGTATTTTCTGTATCTATATCCTTGCGCAGGGGGCGGAGGATCCTAATCAGCTAAAAATTACGGGCAAACCGAGAAGTAGAGGGCAAAATTGTGTTTTACATTCTAAGGTAGTTTTTATTTTTTATTTTTTATTTTTGGAAATGCTAACGGATACCTTTAGGGAATAGTTAATAATTTATTTAAAGAAAGTTTCTATAGAAAAAAAAAAATTAATGTTTTAACAAATTTTTTTTATTTCTCATAAAAGTGGTGTTAAAACGTTCTTAAAAATTAACTATTGTCCTAAGGACATCCATTAGCATGATTTTTTTTTTTTTTTAACTATATTTTATATTAGTTTTTTCTTTCTTCTTCAAAATTTTGAGAGCCATAGTAGTGGATCCAAAGCACAACAATGTTATTTATTTATTTATTCCTCATTATTTCTTTCTCAATTATGCCAAGTGATTCGCATGGGTTAAAAGAACAAGAAAGTACGAACTTGTTTATAGAGTTGTTTCACTTGTAAGCTAAAGTCCTTCAAGCTAGAAACTACTTTTGTTTGTGTGTCGCTTTCTACTTTTTTTTCACTATTTTTGTGTGTGTGTGTGTGTGTTTTTTTTTTTTTCAATAGTTTGATGCAAATCGTAGTAGATCTGAAGCACACATGATTTTTTTTATTTATTATCATTTCTTTCTAAATTGTGCCAAGTAGTTCATAAGGATTAAAAGATGAACAAACTACGAAGTTGTTTATGTTGTACTTTATTTTATTTTATTTTATTTTTTTAACTATTAATTGCAATATTATTACAATTCTGATCTTTATTAACTCAAAAAATTGTACAATAGACAATTAGTATAGTATTTTAGTACAACTTTTTTTATTTATTTAAATTGTATAGCTATTATTATTATATTAAATTGGTGAGATATATATTTACCATTTTAAACACTTTCACACACACACACACATAGCGGCAATCTCTAAATAGTAAACTAATATCAATCGCTAATAAAACATTTTGTTTCTCTAACCAAATCTGAACAGCTATTGGTACAATATTGACTCTATTAATATTAACCACTCACTCATATTATTATGGACAAAGTTTAGTTATAAAATTGGTTGTATCCTAAAACTACAACCTTACTCAATAAAATAAATATTACTACATATTTTGAAAATTTATCTATTAAATTGCATATTCATTATGCTCTTAAGACACATATCAAATTTTGTGTTAATCGAATATTATTTATTATATGATCTATAAGCTTTTATTTTATGCATAATTTTAAATTACAAAAACTTACAATTTAAACAATTTATTGATGATATATCTATAGATCTTTAATTTTCTAGAAATTTTGCAAGCATAGAGTATATAAGAAGAAGACATAATCCAATGGTAGATTTGTCAAAATTCACTTCCAATAAAAAAATATTGAGTAATGTTGTAGTCTTAAGTTACAACCAATTTTGTAACTAAATTTTGTTCTATTATTATTATTATTATCTAAAGTGGGAATTTAGTACCTAACTAACCATACTATTTACACGTCAACATTACTAACCTTTTTATGAAAATTACACTACCTCCAAATTTGAGCAAACTAACATTAATTAACCATATCGTTAATGAGCTCTCCCTTTGATTAAATTTAAAGGTTCAATCTCTTTCATGTCTAGCATGATTAGAAAGAATGGTATAGGTTTTTTTTTTTTTCCATTGATTAGAGTACTTGAAAATTCAACTAAGAGGACACCAATTAAGATTTGGGACGCTGGGGAGGTTTAATTTTACAGTAAAACGATTCCTTTTTGGGAGCCACTTAATAATGATGTAGAGTAAATAAGCTTGATTTTTTTGGAATATTTATGAAATTTAGTTATTGAATTATTTGCAGTTCCATTTCTAGAAGAGATTGATATGCAATTATACATGCTTCAGGCCTTAATGCTCCTGCGAAAGTCTAGAGTCACAACATAATCCATAACAAATTTTACACTAGGCTTAATTCTCTCACATCACTTTTATGTGGTAAAATGTCGTATTTTAAAATGTGGATATTTTCACATCAATTATGAATATGTATGAAAAATAGTAAATATAAAGTAGTGTAAAATGATATTTTTCATTTTACAATTTAGTAAGGTGATAAATTGTTAATAGTAGAAAATAAAGTAGTGTTTCTAGTACTAGGTCAATATGAGAATCAATAATAATAATAATAATAATAATAATAAATTATTATTATTATTATTATTATCATAGCCCAAGCTCATTCCAAGACCGAGCCCAAATTGGCACAGAATGGGTCCACGCTTTCAAGTCGTACAGGGACATCAGATGTAATGAAAAGAAAAAAACAAGTCCGCCCAATTTGTGCTTCAAGACGTGGCTACAAGGAGAGTAATCTTGGGAGTCCAGTAAGTCAACAAATCATGTGGGAGTTCAAAGCAAGACAAGAACAAATGAAATCAAAGCCAAGTTTAGAAAGAATCCTGGAAGGAAGATTTGAGGCAGTCTTGGTATTTTTAACATTAATTTTTGCACAGATGTCCGATTCATGAGCTGATTATTGTGGGGTTGGAAAGAATACTCAAACACCTACAACTTTATAGTTCACCACAAATTCAGAATAAAACATTTTGAAGGTTAAAAGTGATATGGAAGTTAACAGTGAAAAAAAAAAAAAAAAAAAAAAAAAAAAAAAAAAAAGAACTCCGAAAAATAAGGGATTGACATTCCAAATTTGAAGGATTTTCCCCTTTTCTTTGGAGAAGATTGAGGTTATAGAGCAAAAAAACCCTAGAATTTTTTTCATCTTTATTTTTTTTAGTTCTTTTAGATGTTTAGCAATTTCTTTTATGGATTTGTTTTTGTTAGGACATATGTGAGACTTGTTAGAACATATGTCATATAAATTGGCTAATTCTTTGACAAAACGCACTTTACTTGTAATTGGGTAGATCTAGGATGTGTTTAATACTTCAAGAAACAAGAATTCAAGTTTAGTATTAAAGTCATGCAAATCTGTTCAAGAAACAAGTGAAGAAGTGTTGTTCATTAAAGCTCGACAAATAATATCTATTAAGGACTCGACAGAAGCTCTACAGAAATATCTATCGAGATCTACGAAATTAGAATTTCCAGATCTAATTTTCAGCCCATGTTGACATATATATATAGGGTTTCTTTTCTCACAACCCTAGACATATATAAGTTTATTTTAAAGGCCATCATATAGCAGAATACAAGGAGAATACATGCAAAAGGTAACCTAGTGCCTTATTCTCTTTCTGCAAGAAGTTACTGCGTCTTTTGCACCTTAAGGTTTTGTAACCAAGTACTTCTTGATCTTCATTGTTAATGAAGTGAAGAACTTTACAGCCAACATCTTTTTCAAGTTGGTGAGTTAGTCATGTACTGAGAGTCATGTATCATTGGTTAGTCACGTATTGGGATCCGTGCAAAAGGGTGATGTTCATATATTAAAAAGTTCAGAGGTTCTGAAGCGGTAGAAGGTTTCTACTATAAGTTCATCTACTGGGATTGTAAAGTTTAGGGACAAATGTTTCGTACTAAATCTAAAATTTTTCTTTATTATAGTGGATTGCTTTTCGGGAAGGTTTCCTCTCAAATTTTTTACTATGAAACTAGTTTGTTTCATTGGTTTTCCTGAGTCATCATATCTTGTCTTATTTACTTTTTTGTTGTGCATGATATTGACATGATATTAATGTTTGTTTGTTTTAACAAGGTTTATTCATAATAAATTTAATTAACAACTTGGGTTTAAAACCTTTCTCAAAAAAAAAAAAAAAAAAAAAAAAAAAAAAAAAAAAAAAAAACAACTTGGCTTTAAAACTTGTTAATTCTATCAACAGGTGTCTAAATTTCCCAACAATTTTGCATAACTATGAGTGGTTGAATCTCTAGTTAGGATTAGAGGTGAATTTTAATATTTTTAATTTTTTTAATCATGTGTAATTGAAATTATTTGTGTTTCTATGGATTGATGATTGAATTTTTTATATTGATTTTAATATTTGAAAACATTACATGTTGACAAGTTCTTAAGATTTAATACTGTTTTTAGATATATCGTATGCTTGAACTCCATGATTTGTTATTATTTGAGAATATATTGAATGTTTGGTTTCTTTTATAGTATGTTAATGGAATTTCTAATTAAAAAAATAACAATAGAATGAGATCCATTATGAAGATAATAAAAAAGTCTATAGTTGTGCAGATATCTCTGAGGCCTAGCCTAGTAAACGAGATTTATTATGAAGATAATTGTAGTACATAATGACATATGAAATCTCTAGTTATGCAATGTTCTTATATCTAAGCCTCCTGCTTCTGCTAACACAACATACTATACCAGTTGCTTCTCATAACTATCTCTAAAGCATAATTTGAGATGACGATCACTAGTCCTATCTATCAAACTCTTCAAGGCTCCTTGAAGATTTGTTTCAATGGTCTGTGGTTTCCAAAAACTCACAAACACTCAAGTTGCGCAACTGGTATCGTGTTCTCCTCTCAAGATTTCTATTCAATGTCAAGCGAACTTCTTTGTGTAACTTAAAAACAATTCCTGATGAACTTACTTGATGTCTCGCTTGATATGGCAATCTCACTCAACTAAGCTTCTTAGTGTAGCACTTTGAATTTTTTATTTTTTATTTATTTAGCTCTTTAACCTCAATTACTTGAAACAATTACAATTCAGATAAAATGAATACACGAGAGCATTGTGATTACAACCGAAACTTTGACAGGAAATTTGCCAATACTAAAAAAACCCTAACAAATAACACCATGGATTAACAACAAAGAGAAGGTTATTGCTAATATTAACGAAACAATTTTATTGAATTGGATAGGACAAAGATACAAAAAATACATCAAAAGGATGACCATGGATTCCCACTTAAGAAGAATGTACTACTCGTACAAGAGATTGGCTAACACATATTCAATCTCTGTCTTCATCACCTGCACCCCTTAGGGACTGGGCATTGGATAGGAATCCAAAGATGTGTGTTAAACACCATCTTTTTCCCTCTCTGTCAGAGTTACACAGTTTTTTAATTTTTATTTTTTATTAAACGTTAGTTTACTTAACCATAGTTAATTGAAGTTGTTAGAGTTAAATTATTGATTTTAAATGAGGTGACATATTCTATACCTTAGAATTTTTTAAGATAAATCCCAACCTTCAAATGGATGAAAACTATCTTGATCTAAAACGATTTCTTCACAATCATTTTATTTTATTTAATTATGTATGTTTGATGAAGCTCATTTTTAGAGACTTGAACTTTAATATTTGTTCTCCCTCTCTCAGCCTACAAAAACTTGTATTTGTAGAGTAATTATTACCTAAAGGTTGTGCAGTAACTTTGCCTATCATTTTAAATGAAATGAAATAAAAGCCTGCCTATGTATGTGTGCGGTCAGAATTTCTAGCACATGTGGTGTGTTCTCTGAAAATGTAATTTAGAATAATATATATGTTTTTAAATTTTAATGATTCAATTCCAAAAATGTAAGGAAAGTAACAATTAACCAACTAATTTGGCTTTTATCAAAGACTTATAGTATTAAATTAAGGGAAATTCTTGGTGCACATCTGAAAATATTTTATAATCTTGAAAAGTTAAAGTGGTCGGTGGCCCTACTATTTCTAAAAGCATGTAATTTTAATACGTGAATCGAAATTGACGGTCAAATTACCAAGAATATATTGGTGAGAGACGCAATAGGAGATGAGGAAACTATCCATAAGAATCCAATAAAAGTCAAATTAATAACTTAAGTAACGTTTTTTTATTAAAAAAAAAAAAGTAATGCTACATACACAAACTATTTACAAACTACTAATGTGGCAAATTCTTACTAGTTCTAATATGGGTCCATCACTAACATCACATTTTTACTTATAATAACTATTTGAAAAATACTAAAGTCACATCAGCAATTTGTAAGAATATTGTAAAATAGTTTATGTTTATAACATTACTAAAAAAAAAAAATCAATCAAGAACCCAAATTGGTTTTTTAAAAAAACAAAAATCAAGAACCCTAATTAAATTCTAATTTTTAATTTTGTATCAACTGTTGTTTCAATTGCACTGTAATTTGATATCAAGTGTCTTTATATTTTAAATGTACTTCGATTTTGTGTCAAGTGTCCTACTTAATGCACTCTATTTTTTTTTTTCTATTTTTTGTGTCAAATTAATGAGGGAGGAGAGATTTGAATCCTCGATATCTATGTTAAATGCATCGGGAATTCATAAATCAATTTTTTTTTTTAAATTGTTTTTAATAGAAAAAGGTGAACCATAAAAAGACTGAGTGTGCTATACTTCTGTGATACTTTTGATTGTATACAACCTATTACTTAAAAATTTTAAATGAAAACATAATTTGTACAACATAACTGTCAACATTAATAATTTTCCTTTCTACATTGCTAATTTATTTAGTGAACGCGTACAAAATGAGTATTTTGGAGAGTTTTTCATGTGACATTCATTGAGATAGTCAGATAGATTTACCATCACACAATTTGTTTCAAAATTTTGATGCAACGACTAAACAAGTGATACTTATTAAGAGGAATGATTCATGTGTTTTGAGAATGATACAAATAATCCAATGTTGATACAATAAATAAATAACACTAATTGAATGGTTAAATTAGTACAATGACAAATTTTAGCTACAAAATTGGTTATAGTTTTAGACCATAACCTTATTTAATATCTTTTTATTATAGGTGAATTTTGATAAATCCACCATTGGATTACATTTTCTTCTTATATACTCCATGCTTGCAAAAATTCTAGAAAATTGAAGATCAATAACTATGTCATCAATAAATTGTTTAATTTGCAAGTTTTTGTAGTTTAAAATTATGCATAAAATATAATTTTATAAATCATATAGTAAATAATATCCAATTGACACAAACATTTTCCTTAGTACAATTATCCTCAAAAAGTTTGAATGCTAGACAACTTTCTATACGTAATGGTTGTATCACATGTCAGATATGATATATATCTAATGTAACAAATATATGTAATACTTCTTTCACATATAGGTGATTGATATATGCAAACATAATATACGGTCCGACAAGAACATAAGTTGTGCATAGCATCGTGGTTTTGAAACCCAAACCGTTCATTGAACTGTAAAAGGGAGAGATTCAAGGTTTTTGAAGTCAAACCGAAGTTGAACTGAGGTCGAACCTTGATGATGTCATAATTAATTTAATAATTAATGAAAGCCTAAATATAGATATTAAATTTATAAAACTAGCAAAATTGATTAATATATCTATATATGTGGGGGAAATTTAATGATTTTAAAGCATATATTTAATAATTAAATAAGAAATTTAATAAAATAAAATAATAACCATGAAAACATTAAAATTTATGATTAATTTTTGAAGTTGAATATCTTTGAAGGATTTTAATTATAATTTTTTTTATTCCTTGTAAGAGATGGATAATTTAATTAAGTAGAATAGAATTGTGTTAAGTTGTTTTTATTAAAAAAAAAAAAATTGAACCGGGGTTGGACTGCACGGTTCATGCCACCGGTTTCGCATGAACTGTGCGGTACAACCCCAGTTTAAGGGGTTCACAGAATTAACAATAATTCCAGTTCTCTATGCTTAATAATAATTATAGTTATGACAAATTCATCATTGGATCATATTTTCTTTTTATATTCTCCATACTTGCAAAATTTCTAGAAAATTAAATATCAATAGTTATATCATCAATAAATTGTTTAAATTGCAAGTTTTTGTAGTTTAAAATTATACATAAAATATAAGTTTATAGATCATATAGTTAAAAAAATTCAATTGACACAAAATTTGGCATGTGTATTGAGATCATAAAGAACAAAGATCATAAAGAACAAGCAAAACAATTAGATTTTCAAAATATGTAGTAATGTTTACTTTATTGAGTGAGGTTATTACTTTAGGCTACAACTAATTTTGTAGCTAAATTTTGTCCTAATATTAAACTTAGGTTGAACGTATCATTGTGATTATTCTGAAGTTCACCCATGTATACATGGGATTATAAACTATTTCTTAATATTTACGTTTCCTTTTTATTTATTATTATTTTTTTTTTTATCTTCTTCTTCTTAATGACACGTAATATAAAAGAACTAATTTCCCAAATTTTTATTAAAATCATATGTCACAAAATGGAGTACTAAGAATATCAAACAAGCCTAGCCACTTGTTTTACGCCTTGCAAATCTGCTTACCATATATATAAGCTACAATCATCATTTAAAAATATATAACACACTTTTTTATGGATCCATCATCTATTTTGCATTTCGGTCAATTTTAAAGGACCTGATGAGAATGATGATATAAATGTTTTATGGCACTAGGTACAAATTCATTTTTATTAAAACATAATGCCACAACTATAGTCCCTTTACATTTATTGCGATAAGGAAGTAAGAGACAACAACAGATTCTAAAACAAAACAAGATAATGAGGAAAGATATGCATACGCACGAAATATTAATGGATCGATCAAGAAGAGTGCAATGTTGGTACAAGATGGAGAGGATTTTTCTTAAATGCTGTGAGAGCATTAACTTCAGTCATGTCCAAATCTTCTCCCTGTGCATTAATGGTAGGCAACCTCCAATCAAACCAACATAAAAGGTTGGCAAGCACATATTCCAAAGAAGCAACAGCAAATATCAATCCTGGGCACCCCCTTCTCCCACCTCCAAATGGGAGAAATTGGAAATTTAGACCCATGAAATCAACTGGGTTGTCTTTAAACCTCTCTGGGAAAAATTCTTCTGGCCTATCCCATAGTTTAGGGTCCCTTTGGATTGCCCATATATTGACAAACACTCTTGTTTTGGGTGGAATATCATAACCTCCAAATTGTAAACTTGCTGATGTTTCTCGAGGTACCAAAAGAGGAACTGGCGGATGCAGTCTTAGACCTTCTTTGAGGATACATTTCAAATAATCCATTTGATTGATATCATTTAAATCTATCTTTGACTTACTGCCCACCACTCTTCTTACCTCTTCTTGTGCTCTTTTCATAATACTTGGATTTTTCATGAGCTCAGCCATTACCCATTCCAAAGTTGTTGAAGTTGTTTCGCTTCCTCCCGCAAACATGTCCTGAAATTATGAAAAAAAATAAGACTTTAGGTATGTTTTCCATGGTCTTAGGTTATTTCATCTAAAATGAAACTATTTTATGGTTTAGATTAAATACTACAAATTTAAATATGTATAATATTATCAATTTTATAAAATAAACTTTTAAGATACTAGAAGTGTGTTTGAGTGAGAGAGTGAGAGAAAGATACTAGTAGGATTGCTTTGAGGTTGTCATGAGTAGGCTCAAAGTCAAGCATGCCATTCTTTTGCAGATGGAGGAGAATATCCACAAAATCTTTGTTTTTCGGATGTTCATCATCACTTTTCATTGTCTTGTGTTCTTCAACCACTTGATTTAGAAAAGCATCTAGTTCTCCAAAAGTGGATTTTAGACTAGCTATTTTTCCTGTAAGAATATCAATCCAACCTAGAGAAGGGAAAAAATCCCTCCAAAAAAAGGTAGTAAGTAGCACCGCTAACTTTCTTGGTAGTTCTGAAAACCTACCCTTACCATCCTCTTCTTCAAACTTTTTTCCAAATGCACATCTAGTAACAATGTTCTTTGAGGTTTCAATCAAGAACTCACTTAGATTAATAGAAACACCTTTCAGGCATGAGTCTCGTACTTTATTGATCAATATAGAAACTTCTTCTTCCCTTGTATTCTGGAACGATTGCACTCTTTTGAGGGTCAAAAGTTCAAGGACACAAATTTTCCTTACCTGCCTCCAATACTCACCGTAGGGTGCGAACACTAGGTCTGTGCATCCATAAAGTAAGAAATTGGTAGCTGTGGTTTTTGACCGGTTTGAAAAAACTATGTCATGTGTTGTCATCATTTCTCTTGCCATATCTGCAGATGATATCACAAGGGTTGGAGCATGGCCAAAGTAGAAGAACATTACAGGGCCATACTTCTTAGAGAGGGCTTGAAGAGAACGGTGTGGAAGTGAGCCAAGCTTGTGAAGGTTGCCAATGATTGGTAGCTTTGGTGGAGATGGAGGTAAATTGGGTTTGCCACTACTTCTAATGCATTTGAAAACATATAGAAATGAGAGAAGGAAAAGAAGAGGGAGGAGGGGAATGAAGGTTATTTTGTGTAGCTCTTGCCATGATTGTTGTAATAACGATAGAATAGCCATTTTCTCTTTTTATGTTTTTACCGCAATGCAAACTAACAACCCATTCACAAGATATATATGGAAACCTTGGGAGAGATTAATTCTGGAGTTAATACTATATATAAGGATACTTCAACTATAATTCAATGATTGTAGGTCAAATTATATTATATCATTCACTCAATTTTATCATGTCTATCTAGTGGGAGACTACACTCAATCTTATATACAAAAATCTTGCTAGACTTTCATTAATTTCTTGCAAGATTAGAAGTAGTGGGATAGGCTTTTTCATATTTTTAATTGATTAAAGTACTTGATAATTCAACTGAACGGACACCATTATGATTTGGGAAGGTGGGGAGGTTTTTTTAAGTAAAAAGGTTCCCTCATGGGAGCCATTTAATTAGATGTTGTGTACAAAACTTGACTTGCAGAACTTTTTGTCATGTCGGTGTTTCTTCCTCAAAGTTTATGCTGAATTTTATGGCATTTAATTATCGTATCAGACCTGCTCCCTAAGCTTGCATAGTGAATAATTGTCTTCCATTATCTTCCGTTAATTATTAGCACTTGCCCAATTATTGAAAGAGTTGATACACCATGAAACATATTGTACAGGGAACGATTAACCATAGATTCGCAAGTCAGTGGGGACACCAGCAGATTATTGGCAGTTGGGTCGAGGGAGGCCATGGAGACTGAGTCAGAGATGAACCCACATCAAGGCTAAGGTAACTGCTTGGGGCCTCTAAATAAGTGTATAGTCACACCAAATTTTACAACATGAGATGGAAAGTTGTTAATTGTGAATAATAAAAATAGTATCAGTGTTGAACTTATGAAAATCAGTAACTACCTACCAACTAAGCAATTATGTAAATTGCTGTGTAAATTACTTAGTAAAACTATTATGTATGTATTATTCTTAGGCCCCCTCCTTTTGTTTTCTTCCCAAATTTATTTTTATAATAAATATGCAGATAAATATTTCAGTTGTCTTCCTAAGAATTCAGTAGTCTAGAATATGTTTGGTTAGGCAATTTGGAAGCCTGAAAGTGCGTTTTTACACCCAAAATGCCGTTTTACAACAGAAATTCTTCATAGTTTTTTTATTTTTTACACAAATGCTCATTTCCAAAACATCATTTTGTAATAGTTTATACAAACACGCTCTAAATATGTTTTTAAAAACAGATATGGTAGACTAGCCCATAGCTTGTAGGGGCTCCTCTAAATATTTGTGTTAACATAAAAGTTTTTTTTTTTTTTTAAGAAAAAATATTTCTATGTTTTTGGTATTTTATGTATCTAAATCCATTAGGGAAAAAAATTCCTAATCAACTACAAATTATGGGCAAACTGAGAAATAAGATGCTAAAAGATTTCAAGCAAGATTAATCTTTTATTTCTATTCTAAGGCAGTTTCTTGCATGTGTGTGTGTCGCTTTCTATTTCTTTCACTATATTTTATGTTTTTTTTTTCTTCTTCAAAATTTTGTTAGCAATAGTAGTAGATCCAAAGCACAAATATATATATTTTTAATTTAATTCCTCATAATTTCTTTCTCAATTGTGACAAGTGATTCATAAGGATTAGAAGATCAACAAAATACGAACTTGTTTATACAATTGTTACACTTGTAAGCTAAAGGCCCTCAAACAAGATTAATCTTTGATTACAATTCCAAGGTAGTTTCTTGCTTTTATGTGTGTTTGTGTGTCGCTTTCTACCTTTTTTTTCACTATATTTTATGTTAGTTTTATTTTCTTTTCATTATTTAATTTGATGAGGATCGTAGCACACATGTACATATGTTTTTTATTCATCTTATTGAATTGTGCCAAGTACTAGTTTATAAGGATTAAAAGATCAACAAACTATGAAAATGTTTTAGAGTAGTTACAAGTGTAGTTATTCTTATTGTTTCTACTTCAACTGTAATACGAAATTATTTAGTTATTAATATTGCTAAAACTAGGCTTTGCAACCAAAATGAAGGTTATTTTGTAAATGAATATACAATGATTTTCAGTTAGTATGAAATTAACCATAGATTATTTTTGGGATATAAAAGAATTCCAAATTCTATTTTGATTAATGATTGCTTTAAAATGTATTAAAAAAAGTTATATTATGCTTTATCTATTCTATATTATCTATTAGGATTCCCTCTTCGATCTTGGTTTTCTAAAGGTCAAAAATACCTCATCCATTAATCTATGACTTCTCCGACAAATGTTTTGGGAATAGAGTCAATAATATTACAAAGATTCTCCATAAAATTTATTGGACTTTTATGTGGTTCAAAAATATCATTATCAATAAATAGTAAGTTCTTTTAGAAGTAGGGTAAAAAATGTCAAGTATCAAATTTCAAAAAACAAGTTTCTAGCTCCACTCCTCCAAAAAACGTGAACAAACTCAGCCATTCTCCTATCAGTACCGAATTTCTTCACCTCACGTCTCTCACTTTTCTCACTCCACACACCAAATTCACATTCACCCAAATTGCAAAACCAACCAGCCAGAACCATTTTGTGACAAATCCGGTACAATCAACATTGACCTAGAAAGGTATGTAAAATTTAAATTTTGGTAGCATTCTCTTTTAAAATATTGTACTGAAAATAAAAATAAAATAAAATAAATAAATAAAAAATAAAAGAAACTTTAACTTTGGTAGCAGTTTCTTTGAAATTGACAAAGTGTTCATCTCATCCACTGAATTTTTTTTTCTTGGAAAAAAAACACAGAAGTCATGGGATTTTTTTCTAGAGACATTTTGTGACAAAGCTGCACAATCAACACTGCTGAACATGAAGCCATGAAGGTATGCAACAATAAACTTTAAATTTTGGTAGCATTATCCTTTGCGTTTTCATTTTTTTTTTCCTTTTTATTATTTCCCTTTTTCTTTTGTGATTTAGGTTTTACTGTGAGAACGGCTCCAAATTTTTTTTTTTTTTTTTTTCTTTATCATCATTGACAGCATGAAAGCAAAAAGAGAAGAAGGATATAAACCAAAAGAATAAAAAATGAAAATATAAAAGAGTCACGCTTATTAAAAGAGTCATTTTTATTAAAAAAGAGTCACGTTTATTAAAAAAAAAAAAAAAACTGTAGTGTGCGTATTTTTTTTTATTAAAAAAGAAGAGTCACGTTTAAAAAAAACTAAAATATAAGCATTTATTATTTCTTAAAGAACAAAAATAAACGAACAAACTAATCTAATTTAAAGAGCAAAGCCGAATATATAGAAGAGTCACGTTTAAAAAAGAACTGTAGTGTGCGTAATTTTAAAATATTAAAAAAAAAATATATATATATATATATATATATATATATATAAAAGAAGAAGAAGAGACATGTTTTTTTAAAAACTAAAATATAAGCATTTTTTTACGATAGTTCCAAAAGTTGTAAACTAACAGTTTTTAGCGATTATTTGTATTTTCAAAAGGAAAAAAAGAAGAAGAGACGTTTTTTTTTTTTTTTAAACTAAAATATAAGCATTTTTTTTATGATAGTTCCAAAAGTTGTAAACTAACAGTTTTTAGCGGTTATTTGTATTTTCAAAAAAAAAAAAAAAAAAAAAAGCCCAGAAAGAAAAAAAAAAGAATTAATAAAACATACACATTGAGTAATATTTTATATTTAATGCCATTTTATTATAAAATAATAAAATATGCATACCTGTTCAATTTATATGTGGGGATTTGGTGGCAGACATGAATTGTGCTGTGACGTTTGATTGTGAGCATTTTAAGAACTACTTTTCATTAAATTACCCGTAAATTTTTTTTTTTTTTTCCTTTTCTTTCTTTACGAGTTCGAATTATTCACAATTTTGTTGAATTGCATTAAGGCCAACGTGGATCAGCCAATTTGGATGAGTTCGGTGAGAGAACTGTATGACTTTGAGGACAATATGAAGTTGTTGTCATTTATGTAGTTTAATTTAAAGCGTTTTTCATTAATGCAGTTGTTAAAAATTAGGTCAGAAAAAGAAAGATCCTAATTTATTATGCTTGTATCTATTAATATGTGTAAGGACTTAGTATCATGTATTCAAAAGTGGACACATGTTATCATCTTAACGAGTCCAGTACTACTAAGCACTGGACTTACGTGTAACATTTACATTCTCTTAATAAACAATTAGCCTCCACACATGTGTGTTGCGTTAGAAGCTCTTCTATTTTTTTTCCCCTGAAGTACAAAATTTTCCATTAATCATAATTAGAGATTTTGTACTCCACAAAATAAAAATAAAAATAAAAATGTAAGAGCCTCTAAGCACGTTCAACACACATGTGTGTGTATATATATATTAGTATGTTTTTCATTTTTGAATTATAATTTTCATAATACATAATTTCTATAATATTTTTCATTTGAATTATATTTTTCATTCTTTAGCCCTTCTAAGCTAAATTTTTTCTTCTGTCTTTAGATGAGTTTAATTGTTTATTTTTAATTTTTTTATAGAGTTTTATAGTCTCAGTTAAGGGAAGATTTGAAAGGTAGTGTCGGATTTTAATTTTTATGGCTTTTCAGGTTAAGAAGAAGGGCAATCTTATCATTTGCGTGGGTTTTTAGGGCCTTTTTGTTATAATCTCGTAATGTGGGAAGCATGCCCTCAACTAAAAGGCAGTTTATTCCCAAAAAACAATGATGTGATTGCGGCTACGGAGATTGAGTCGGATATGGATCCACATTGAGGCTACGGGAGCTGCTCCTGGCCCTTATGCTCCTTCCCCCCTCTTTTCTCCCCAAATTTTATTTTTATAATAAAAATATACATAAAAATATTTGATTTTGTCTCCCAAAGAATTAAACTAGTCTAAAGAACTAGAAAATAAAATGAAAAGAAATAAACGATAGGCTATAGCTAGCCAACTTGTGGCTCTCCTCTAAATAATTATTATTTCTTAACATAAAACGTTTTTTGCAAGAAAATTTGTTTTATAAGGTATGTAGTTTCTTGCTTTTTTGTGTGTGTATGTGTGTGTTTGTGTGTCTGTCATCTTTTTATCACTATATTTCAGTTTAATTATTTTTTCATTCAAAATTTTGACGGAGAATGTAATAGATCCATAGTACACATATGTTTTTTTTTTTTTTTTAAATAATAAATTTATCATCATTTCTTTTTGAATTGTGCCAAGTAGTTCATAAGGAGTAAAAGATCAACAAACTATGAGCTTGTTTATAGAATGGTTTCGCTTGTAGGTTAAAGGTTTTCAAGCAACATTATCTTTTATTTCTATTCTAAGGTTGTTTCTTGCCTCTTAGTGTGTGTTTGACTCTCAATTTTTTATCACTATAGTTCATGTTAGGTTTTTTTCCCTTCAAAATTTTGATGTGAATCTTAGTAAATCTGAAGCTGTGAAGCATAGATATGTTTTCTTTATTCATCATCATTTCTGTTTCAATTGTGCCAAGTGGGCTAGTAAGGATTAAGAAATCAACAACTACAAATTTGTTTATAGAGTGGTTACACCTGTACTTTATCTTCTTGTTTTTACTTCAACTACAATACAAAATTTTCTAGTTATTAATATTGTCAAAACTAGGATTCTCGACAAAAATGAAGATTATTTTGTAAAGAAAAAAAAAAATCAATTATAAATTATTTTTGGGATTTTAAAAAATAGTAATCGATTTAAATTGTATTGAGAAAAATTTTTATTATTTTATTATTTTAATATTTGTTTAATACATAATGGATACTAATTTAATTTTTCACTGTACATTTAGTCTTAAATCTCTGGGTGTATATATATATATATATATATATATATGTAGTTTGGGATTTTAGTTTTTCATTAAAGGGTAATTTTATGACTTTTCAGATTGAATATAAGGGTAATCTTGTCATTTGTGTGAGTTGTTAGGGTCTTTTTGTCATTCTGCCAAGAAAAGGGAGGCTAATGTGTGAAACATGCCCTCAACTAGTGGGAAATTTGTTCCAAAAAATAAATAAAAATAATAATAATAATAAATTTCCCATTAAGAAAGTTAGGTCAAATCTATTATTTTCATACACATATATCAACCTCAATACTTTATCAACATTGAAATTTAATGTAGTGAGGATAGAGACTCACTACATATAAAAATGAGACTATCCTCTTTAAAAACTTTAATTAATTTAGTGAGGCTGATGCACACTTATTTCGGCTGAGTTTAGATAAATTTTTGTTGAAATATTAAATTGGTGAGACTAATATGAATGCTCTTACAATTGGAACTTTAAAACATCAACTCTTTGAACATGGAACTTCAATTATTTTGTTCTTAATCAATTTGATAGAATTTGGACCGTTGGTGTTATTTAAAATTTTGAGCAACATCATGGGGTTAATTGCTCACTTTTAAACTCAAGCGGATCTCAATTCTCAACATTTAGTTGATAGCTTATTTAAAGGTGGATAATTACAATTATTTTGAATTATTGGTAAGAAGATTGAAAAAAAAGACTTTGTTGTTTTATATGGCTAATTGATTGATGGCATCTTTCCATATTTTAACATATTTTGCATAATTGACAACCACTTTGGCGATATATATGTTGATATAAAGTTGAAATCGAGATTCACATGGCTCCGTTAAAGTCTATCTAAATTGCAATCATGCTCGTAATGAAATTTCTTCATCTCAGATATATATATATATATATATATTTTTTTTTTTAGTTTAACTTACTTTTCAGTACTTTTTTAATTGGAATCTCTCATTTTGTTTTAATAAGAAACTGTCACATCATCCACTAATTAACTAAATAAAATGTGGAGATTAAAACCTACTACCATTGTCATTGTATATTTAAAACAAAAAGATATATCCAATTAAAAAAAATACTAAATGTAAGTCAAACTAGGGATGGAGGATAGTTGGACCAAGGGGAGCAATGCCCCCCCTAATTTTTTTTTTCTTTTTTTAATTTAAAAATACTAGTATTATATAGGTACTAATTTTAGCGATTTTGTTCTATAAAATTACATTTTGCCCCCTAATAATATCATTAATTCTTTTATGAGTAGTACTATAGCCACAAAATTTTCTATAATATTTTTACAAACTACTGAGGTAGTAAATTTTTATTGGTTTGCATCTAGGCTCATCACTTTTTAACTTACTAATAATCACTCACCACATTAGCAATTTGTAAAAAAAGTTTGTAGCTCTAGCATTTTTCTCTTTTTAAAGGCCATAAAATAAAATAAAATAAAATAAAATAAAAAAACTTGATCTAAAATCTAAACATAATATACAAGCCCAAAAAAATTAGTCAAACAATAAAATTACCAATAGTAAAGCTAAAAACAATTAAGTTGAATCAACAATTTTACCCAAAACAAACAACTCAATCCTTTAAAAAATTTTAAATGAAATAATTTTTTCCTTACTTAGAAGCAAGGCACACACACACACACACACACAAAACCATTAGCAGTTAAGCAGCAAAGCCAAAAGCCAAAGCTCTACACGCAGTTAGCAGCAAAGTCGCCCCCCATATTCCAAGTCCTGGCTCCATCTCTGAGTCAAACTATATATATATCATATTATATATAATAAAAGTTGCGTATAGACACCGTGGTTGCACCACGTGACTTCACCAAATTGCAGAAATTTTAATAAATTTTTAGATTTTAAGAATAGATATATACATATTTTTTGGATAAATATGACAAATCAAGTAATGAAAGAAAGTGATTCTCAAAAACAAAAGTAATAAAAAAAAGTAGTATTTGATTTACAACTATAACAGTTGTGTCTATCTAAAATGTTATCAACAAACCCTAAAATCAAAAAATAGATATATATTTTTTTGTCCTTATCTTTTTCTCTTATAATTTCTAAGTTGATAAAAAATTTAATTTGATTACAATCCATATTTTTCATATAATCCTTTTATTATTAATTTATCTATAATTTCTAAAAAAAAAAATTTAGTGTATACATAGAGTAGTTAAACTTAAGTAGTTAAAGGGAAAGAATAGTTAAATAAGGACTCTAAAGTCTAGAAAGAGATCAATTCTAAATCTTTTTTTTTTTTATAAGGATATAACTTCTTAATTTGTTGAAATTTTAATGAGAACGAAATAGCTCTGTGTTGACACCGACACTCCACTAGCCAAGATGATGAAAACCCCATATACCAATACACCACAGCAAATAATGAGTGAATAAAATGTATATTTTTATTATTATAAATAATCGTAGCTCCCACATGCAAATTCCAAATCCCATCATAATGAGAAAGAGATTGTTTATAATATATATATATAAAAGAGAGAGAAAGAGATCACCGTTGCCATCTATGGTTTTAGTTGATACCATCTTGATCTTGATGAAATTTTTTTTCCTACGTTTCTTTAAAAAAAAAAAAAAAAAAAAGATAGAACTTGCATTTTTTTTTTCCTATTCTTTTTTTTTTCTTTTTGGTGGATAAATTTGCATCTTATGTCATATTTTTCCTAATAATAAAGTAAAAAAAAAAAAAAAAAAGTATTTGAGTTTCACCTAAACTACTTCTTTTTGTTCATATCTTCTTCACAATCTAAAATTCTTACTAGATATACATGCAATTTTTTGGTGTTTCATTATTTCTACTATGTACTTTACAATTATTTGTTATATTCTTCATTTCTCCTCTCTGCCCTACCTACAACCTTGCAGGTAATTTTTTTTTCTTTCATCAAATTGAATGGATTTTGTGTATTTGTAGGTAAACTACTTCTTTTTGTTCATATCTTCTTCACAACCTAAAATTCTCTCTATATATACAAACAATTTTTTGGTGTTTCATTATTTCTACTATGTACTTTACAATTATTTGCCATATTCTTCATTTCTCCTCTCTGCCCTACCTACAACCTTGTAGGTAATTTTTTTTTCTTTCATCAAATTGAATGGATTTTGTGTATTTGTTTCCTTTTTATTATATATAATATGATTTTTATCAACAAGTTTTATAGATAGGTTGAAATTCTATGTTTTCACATCTTTTAATGTCTTTTTTAGAAGTCAATATTGCAAACAATATTTTTGTATTTTTTAATTTCTTATTACATGATTATTTGTTATTGACATCAATATTTTATTATGGATTTAATTTGTTATAGCTTTTGTTTGGTGCTTTGTTCCATGTAATTTATATTCTTTAATTAAAAGCAAAATTTGCCGTCAAACATGAAATTGGATACGAGAGAATCCATCTATCCAAATTTCTATGTAAGTCTATCTTTACTTAACTCCCTTTTTTTTTTTTTTAAGTTAAAAAATTTGGATATTTTTTCATTAATGAATTGAGGTTTTGGCTTAATTTTGTTTTCAACCATTTTAATTATTGAATTCATTATTTTTTCATATGTAATATTAATATCTGTGTTTTTTTTATGATAAAAAAAAAATAATATATGTTTTCTTAAAGGCTAAAACACAATACAGTTACAAACATTACTTTAAGTTAGGGTGTTATATTTATTTATTAATAAGTTAGAATGTTACATTAAGTTAGAGTATTATATTTTTCTTTATTATTAATTTAGTTTAGGGTTGATATAACTTATAACCATTTGAATGAAATCAACACTAAAACAAATAATTTAAATATCAAAATAAGAAATAAAAATTAAATTTCTTTTAAGTGTACAAGTACAATTTATTTTTTAATCTTAAATTTTGAATTAATTCCTTTTTCATTTTATTTGTTATTAAATTTAATTATATTATCAAAATATTTTTTATTAAGTCGTGCATCGCATAGGCATAACACTAATATATATATATATATATATATATATTGTAAAAGCTAAGGGGGTGTTTGGATTTTGAGTTTCCATAACTCATAACTCTGTTTCCATAACTCATAACTCAAAAATGGTGGGACCCATGCAAAAAAGTTTGTTTGGATTTTGTTTTCAGTTGTTTCCAGTTTTTGTTTCCATTACTCAATTCTCTAATTTTTGAGTTATGAGTTATGGAAACTGAAAACACATTTTAGGTGTTGGGCCCGTTTGGTACATGTGTTTAAAAACTGAAAATTGTTATTTAAAATTTTTTGTAGAAATACGTATGGGTGAAAAAGTGCGTGGAAATACGTGAAATGTTGTTTAAAAACTGAAAATTGTTGTTTGGAAACACTTACCAAACACCCCTTTAAAGTTTCCATGACTTAGTTTTCAATGATATTTTCATAATTAAACACACATTCATGGGACCCACGGCTAGAGACAAGTCACGTCAGGCGCACCTTTTTCTTCTTCTTTCTTATTCTTTCTTCTTCACAGACTCACTCCAACGGTCATTTTTTTCTTCTTCTTCATTCTTTTTCTTTTCTTCTTCACAGAAACACCAAATATACTTTATCAAAAAAAAAAAAAAAAAAAAAAAAAAAAAAAAAAGAAAAAAAAAAGAAGAAGAAGAAGAAGAAGAGAAACACATGGGTACCGATTTCTCAAAGCTAGAAAATCAAACCCATAAACACATGACTCAGATCATACACACTAACACAAAAACACAAACCCACAAACTTTTCTCTCCTTAATCTTGTTTTTGTGTGCTTTCTCTTCAGCCAAGCACCAACAAAGGTAACCACAAGCACCATAAAAAAAATAATTAAAAAAAAAAAAGCAATAAAGCGCAAGCAACAGAGACAAAGAAAGGGGCATGAACAACAACAGGAAAAAACAAAGCACAAACAGAACAATACCCACAAAAATCAAGCCTTGGGGTTTTCAAAAATCAACACCAATAAAATGTGGAGATCGGCGCTGGGTTGAGAAGGTGGGAGATCGGCACCGATCAACACTACTATGCGTCGGAGGTAGGAGATTGGCACCACCGCTACACCGATCGGCGCCGCTACTACACCGATCGTCTTCTATCTTACCTGGGTTTGGGTTTGTGTTGGGAGAGTAATAGGGCAACGGTGACTGAAGGAGAAGAAAATGAAATGAAAAGAGTTGAGGGATACCCACAAAAATCAAGCCTTAGGGTTTTCAAAAATCAACACCAATAAAATGTGGAGATCGGCGCTGGGTTGAGAAGGTGGGAGATCGGCGCCGATCAACACCACTATGCGTCGGAGGTAGGAGATTGGCACCACCGCTACACCGATCGACGCTGCTACTACACCGATCGTCTTCTATCTTACCTGGGTTTGGGTTTGTGTTGGGAGAGTAATAGGGCAACGGTGATTGAAGGAGAAGAAAATGAAATGAAAAGAGTTAAGGGAGGCGGGTAGGCTAACTATACTCACTGACATGGTGCTCCAGCAGTGGGTCCCACAAACAGTAGAAATATTTGAGTGATGGGAAGTGAAAACAAAAAACCAAACGGGTAGGATATTTTAAGTGATGAGTGATGAGTGATGAATAACGGAAATTAAGTAATGAGTGATGAGTGATGAAAAAAATAAATCCAAACAAGGCCTAATGCTCAAATACTGAAATTGATTGTGATAATTATTATACGCTTGTAAAAGATATCCAAAATAAGAGTAACCTAGAAAATAAACTCAAAATAAAAATAGACACAAAAAAAATAAAAATAAAAATCAAGAATTTACATGATTCACTAAATTTGGTGTAGAGGTGCTTCTACAAAACCCAAATCCCAAATACACAAAATAGCTCACTTTGACAATTACAAAGATTAGAGCTAGACTTTACCTAAAACAAAGAAATTTTCTCTACCCTACATAGCACCCTATAAGAGATTTATTGTTGGGAAATTTTCTCATGAACAAGGAAATGAGCAAGAAAATGAATGAAGAACAAGGCATAGAGGGACGGATGATACAACTAAGAGTTTATTGCAAACTTGTCACTAAGATACAACTAAGCCAAGAATTCTATAATTACCAATCTTGGAGATTTTTTTTTTTTTTTTTTTTTTGGTGAAAGTGGTGAAAAATTCACTCTTAAATAAATATGAATTACTATTTATAGACAATGAGGTGTGGCCTTTAATAGGCAATTTAAAGAGACATCTTGGTTGGTTTTAAACACTAAAACATATTCACAAAACCTTACTTGCCATTTGAAACACTTCAAACCCGTTATCTGAAAATTTTGTAAAAACCATTTGGTCAAGATCACGCATTGACCAATCAGCCTACCATCGAGGCAAGAATCGAGAAACAATGTCATATTTCTAGTAGTGTAGATCTTTCTAGCCAAACTAAACTTGGGAATTCTTCTACTACTAATATGTATTGTGTCTATATATACTAGCCAAAATATGAAGTTGCAATTGCCATAAGAGGAAATTTTCTATGAATGGTTAGACCGGTAGATTCAGTCATGTCCAAATCCTTTCCTATTGCTCCATCAGGCAATGTCCATTCAAAGTTGCGCACAAGATTTGCCATAACAAGCTCAATAGTAGTTATGGCAAAAGAAATTCCAGGGCATCCCCTCCTTCCCGCTCCAAATGGGATCAATTGGAAGTCATGTCCTTTAAAATCTATTGAAGAAGTTAAGAACCTTTCTGGTTGAAACTCCTCTGGTTCGTCCCATAATGTAGGGTCTTTTCCAATTGTCCATGCATTGATAATGACTTGAGTGCCTACTGCGATATCATAGCCATGTATTTTTGCATCTTGAATTGATTTTCGAGGAACTAATAGTGGAATAGGTGGATGAAGGCGAAGAGTCTCTTTGATTATTGCCTTCAAGTAATGCATTTTATCCAAATCATCCTCAGTTATGTCCTTTTTATTGCCAGCAATCTCTCTCACTTCATTTTGCACCTTCTTCATCACCTCAGGGTGCCTTATGAGCTCTGTCATTGTCCATTCTAAAACTATGTATGTAGTGTCAGTCCCAGCAGCGAATGCATCCTATAACAAAATACGGTAAAATATTAGAGAAAGCCGTCAATATATATGAGGAAAGAGTGAAATACCATAGCCTCCTACACTAATATAGACCCTTTTGCAGTCGAGCATATTTTCTTTCCTTTTTATTTATTTATTTATTTTATAAATCTCTTCTTCTGTATGAAATTAGGCCATCTAGTATTACCAGTAATGTCCCTTGTTGACCATTCTAAATTATTCTACCCCATTTAACTCCTTATTAGCTTGACAGCTAAACATTGTTGCTCAATTTTGGGTGGAAACTTAAAAATATATATATATTCTACCCCATTTAAGAAACAAGATTAATCTAAAAATAAATAACAAGCTGGATACAATAAATTTGTGTAAACAATTATTGTTCATTTATCTCTATAAAAATCATTTGTCATGTTCAGAGGTTCCACTTTATAGTTCACTTCACTAATGGCAGTCGGCGCAGTCCACCTATATCCTGTTTTTAATTTATAAAAGTTGAAGATGAAAAAATAAAAATAAAAAGACATCTCATAATGCTGCAGTTTGTGGAGTATAAAATAGAATAGTGAAAATGAATCCGAAAGACTTTTTTTTTTTTTTTTTTTCCCCTGCTTATCATGCCACTGGCTATTTTTGCATGGAAGTAATGTCTCACCTTTTTATTAAAATTAATACAAACTTCAAGTATTTTTTAAGTATGCCCACTCTTAAAACATGAACTACGAGATGTCTATAGACGATGTATTGTAAAAAGTGTGTAGTAATCAATGCTCATTTATCTTCTACCTCTAAAAAAAAATGTAGTAATTTGGACATAACCATACTTCCCATGCAATGCTCAACAAACCCATTAGTTGGTGATTCATAAACCATAAATCTAAATTATTTAAAAAATCACATAATTCAATAATTAAATTATGTGACTAAAAATACTTGTATACAAATTTATAAATCGTCATTTAGTGAATTGGAAGAAATTTCCTTTTGGAGCTAAAATTTTCCCCTTAATGAATGAGAACACACAGGGAGAGAGAGAATTTTCTTACCAGGATTAAAGCCTTAATACTATCTCTGTCGACAGGGAAACCAATCACGTTTTCCTCTTGAATCCAAAGCAAAATGTCTACAAAGTCTTTTTGGTCTTCATTTTCTTGACTAAAAGTAAAACCACGGTCATGATCCCCTTTCTTCTGACAATTTATATGCTCTTCAATTACTCCTTCTAGAAAATCATCTAATTGTTTAGCCACTTTCTCTGCTTTGGCATAAAAGCCATTGGCACGGTTCAACCAAGCAAGCGATGGAATATAGTCCCCCACGTTGATAGCACCCAACAACTCCGCAAACTCCCCGAGAAGCTCCTTGAATTTCTTTCCACCTTCCCCTTCACCATACTTTTTTCCCAAGGCGACCCTACATACTACATCATTAGTAAGCTTTGCAAATATTTCACTCAAATTCACAGATGAAGAAGAACAGGACTCTTTGATTTTGTCAATCATCAGGAAAGTTTCCTCCTCTCTCACAGAGCAAAAGGACTGAACCCTTTTGTTACTTAAAAGATGTAGCACAAGTATGCTTTTCATTTGCCTCCAGTACTCACCGTAGGGGGCTGAAGCCACATCTTTGTAACTGTATAATAGTTTCTCTGATATGCCTGATTTGGGTCGGTCTGCAAAGTTGAGGTCTCGGGTCTTCATGATCTCTTGGGCAGCATCAGCAGACGAGACAACAAGGACTGGTACGCTGCCAAAGTGAAGCAGCATGAGAGGGCCATGGCGCTGAGCTAAGGTTTGGAGTGAACGGTGAGGCTGCAAGCCAAGTTGGTGAAGGTTTCCAATGATGGGTAGCTTTGGTGGTGATGGTGGTGAGTTTTTTTTGGTGTTACTGTTTGGAAGGATGGAATACCATTTGAATAGGAGTATGAAGCTGAAGGCTAAAATTGTTAAAACAGAGGGTTGCAGCAAGAAGGATGTTACATTTGTAACTAAAAATTGCAGGAAGTGTGACATTTTCTTCTCTCTTTTTCGGGCAAAGTGTATGTTTAAGCTTTTGGGATCTGATCTCCCTTGTTGATGTTCCGCAGTGAGTCAACGTTTATATTTGTGGCCACTGTAAATTGTCTCAAATGAGATCTAGATATTTACATTATGAACGCGACGAGTGGATCAGATAAGTCAGTATGGATGATCGACACGTGTAGTCCATCTAGTGAAAAAGGCAAAAACGTATAGGTAGAAGTTATAACTTAGAAGTTATAACTTAAATCACGATGGGATCTATCTCAGCTAATAAGCTCCACTAAATTTTGATGAATATCTGATTATTATCCGCATCTTTTTTGTGGTGGTCCCCTCTCTTTCTATATGTAAGTTTTAGCCACAAATGTTGTTTTATTGTGTTGTTACGCCCCCTTAGAGTATCTTTAATGGTTTATGCAAAAATAAAATATTCTCTATAATAGAAAATGAGACTAAAAAAAATCACTTTAATGGATTCTCTAAATCCAAATTTTTTTTGGCTCATGAACAGTAGCTCATCAGACTTGATGAGTTACTGTTCATTTTTCATTTTTTTTTTATTATAATAATAAAGTGTTGAATAAATAAATGTTGGAAAATGTGTAATTGTTAAAAAAAGAATAAATAATGAATAAAGAAATAATATTTAAATGAGATAGAGAATGGTGTAGAGAGGGAAAATTTCCGACCTATCACAAGCTGACACGTTATATTACCAAGTCCACAAAATACAGCCAATTACAAAACACCATGTATTACTACTAGGGTTTGCTATCACTATTCAGAAGCCAATGGAAAGTTGCCAAGTGTCATGCAAAAACCAATCACGCATCAGCATACATGTAAGCGATGACACAAGCAGCCTCACACATGTAAGTGATGACACAAGCAGTCCAGCACGTGTAAGCGATGACACAAGCAGTCTAGCACGTGTAAGCAATGACACAAGCGGACCCATCAGGCTGTGACATGTGTCACCAATCAGACTCCGTCACGTGTTGCTCACCCACCTCCAAACTCCTATAAATAAAAGCCTTCCTAATACATTTAAGGAGGACCAAGACTCAGAAGTGAAAAAGCTCTGCTGGAATCAAGCCCTAAAGCCTCCAGCAAGTTCAAGAACTTCAACCCCAAAATTGGAGAACATTCGAAGTAGAATCATCCAAACCATCTGCCTAGATCCTAAAGTTTGCGAGAATCAAGCTCAAAGGTCCGAAAACATCAACAAATCACAAATCAGTGAAGCCCTACGGATTCAAGCCTCCAAAGCCCCAAAGAACTTCCACCACAAACCTTCAAATACAAAGAACATTCGAAGAGGAATCATCCAAATCATCTTCCTAGATCTCAAAGTTCACTGGAATCAAGCTCAAAAGCCTCCAGAAACCTCAAAAAATCACAAATCAGTGAAGCTCAATGGATTCAAGCCTCTAAAGCCCCGAAGAACTTCCACCACAAACTTTCGAAGACGAAGAGCACACGAAGAACACAAAGAATGTGAAGAACAAAGGATTTCCAACAAGCTCATAGCCAGAGATTCATTGTAATTCTGTTCCAAAGATCTTCGATCCATTCTTCAGCCAAATTGAAGTATATTGGGTGTTCGAGTCAAAATCACGTTACTACAAATCCAATCAACAAGTCTTTTAAGGAGATCGAATCAGAGGATAACTCTTTTGTAATCACAGAGAATTGTACCACACAATCATCAATACAAATTCACATTTGTGAAACTATTTTACTTGTTTGACTCATTTCGAACCGAGAAATTTAGTCGCTTACAAATGGGATAGAGAATTTGTTGGAAAGTGCATTTGAAAAAGTGTGTACATATAGGTAAAAGTTATTGTTCATTCTCCAAACAGTGCAAAAATTTAATGAATTTGCTGAAGATGCTCTTATCCTGCTAGCTGCTATTTCTTAGTAATGAATCCATTATGAATAACCTTTGTTTTACTTCATTTTGAAAGCAATGATAACTCAGTGCTCTCTACTCTCGTATTCTTGGTGGTTGTTAATTAAATTTATGGTTCAATCCATTATAAATAAGAAATGAGAGATAATTGGAATATCACTTAATAATTATTTTAGAAATGAAGTAAAACCACTCACTTCTATGTGCCTCCAAAGTCAAAAGAGCTGAAGATTCATATGGAACCTAATAATTTTCCACGATTTAAATTTTGATTTCCTTAATTAGCACTTAGCACGGTTCTTTAGAGACTGGAATTTTTCCCACTCCAAGAGAGAGAGTTTATGAATAAAATTGTTAGGGTATTGCTTTATAATATTAATTTCATCAGTTACAAATGATATATGCATATTTTAAAAGTTAATTCAAGAATATAAATAAGTCAAAAATCACATTTTTAAGAATAAAATCTCATCCAAAATAAGTTCGAACAATGTTTATTGGTAGGGTTCATAAATTTTTTGGAAAATCCTATTCTAAAACACATCAAATTTGGATTGTATCAATGAGATTTTGTTAAAAGTTGCTAGAGTGATGAGGTTATGATCTACTTAAAGATGATAAATTGATAATTTTTTGCCCCATGTCTTTTACATCATAATTAAAACAAAAATCTTGCTATACAAATTAAGGGGAAAGATTCCATAGTATGAAGATTACTCCAAGAATCAGCTCGGAATTTTTTTGGTTATGAATGAGTTCATTCATGGAGGAAGTTCTATAAAGTGATTATAAAGTTTTAGTGTCATTGTGCTAGCAGGCAAATATGTTTTTTGCTAAGGTTACAAGTCAGTAGTCCTTTTTATTAGCATTTCTCTATTACTGATTAAGAGGAATAAAAATAGACAATAAGTGTCAAACAGATTTTTGGGTGACGAAACATTTGGAAACAATTTTTTAGAACAATTTTTCAAAACCATAAAAATAAGCTATTACTTATTTACTTTGCATAAACACTACAAAGAAATTTAGCAAGAACTTGGAGTTGCGACAGCAAGTAGATGAAATTTTATGTGAATGGTAAGCCCAATGCATTCAGTCATGTCCAAAACTTCTACTTTTGGTCCATCAGGCAATGCCCAATCAAACTTGTGCACAAGATTTGTGAATAAAAGGTCATTAGAAAACGTGGCTATAGACCAAACGGGCCTATAGCTGCGTTTTTAGGGTCTATAGCTGCGTTTTAGAAACGCGGCTATAGCCCTCGTTTTTTGTAGTGAATACGATTCCTGGGCATCCCCTCCTTCCAGCTCCAAATGGGATCAATTGAAAATCATGTCCTTTAAAATCTATTGTAGAATTCTAAAATCTCTTTGGTTGGAACTCAACTGGAATATTGTCCCACAATGAAGGGTCTCTTGCAATTGCCCATGCATTAGTGATAACCATGGTACCAGCAGCTATGTCATATCCCTTAATTTTAACATCTTGGGTTGATTCTCAAGGAACTAGTAATGGGATTGGAGGATATAAGCGAAGGGTCTCTTTGAAGGGTCTCTTTGATCATAGCTTTCAAGTAATGCATTTCCTCTAAATCATTCTCAATTATAAAATCTGTTAAAGACATATTTTGTGTAATTGGCTAATCGTTTGACAAAATGCATTTTACTTGTATTTGGGTAGATCTAGGATGTGTTTAATACTTCAAGAAACCTTGTTTCAAGATCAAGTGTTGAAGTCATCAAGTCTGTCCAAGAAACAAGTGAAGAAGTGCTGAATTTTTAAAGCTCGATAGCTGCTCGACACCTCTCGACAGCTAAGCTATCTATCGAGCCTCTTAAGGTGTTTCTTATCGCAATCTCGACACCTTCTCGATAGCCGATCGATCGATTGAGAAAGTTTTTTTCCCCTCAATAGCTTCTCGACACCTGGTGGATCGATCGAGCCTCATCTTTTGTGTCTGATGTTTTAATTCTCGACACCTGGCTCGACACCTTATCTGTCGAGCTTTACAAATTTCAGATTTTCAGATCTGATTTTCAGCCCATGATGACATGTATTTGTAGGGTTTATTTTCTCACAACTCTAGACCTATATAAGGTTTATTTTAGAAGCCGTCACATAAGAGAATACAAGGAGAACATATGTAAAAGGTGACCGAAACCTTATTCTCTCTGAAAGAAGCTATTGCGTCTTTTGCGCCTTAGGGTTTTGTAACCAAGTGCTTCTTGATCTTCATTGTTGATGAAGTGAAGAACTTTGTAGCCAACATCTTCTTCTAGTTGGTGATTAAGTCACGTACTGGGATCCGCACAATTGGATAGTCACGTACTGGGATTCGTGCAATAATCAAAAGGGTGGCGTTCATATATTGAAGAGTTCTGAGGTTCTGAAACGGTAGAAAGTTTCTGTTGTGAGTTCATCTACGGGGATTGTAGAGTCTAGGGACAAAAGTTTTCTACTAGATTTGAAACTTCTCTTTACTATAGTGGATTGCTTTTTGGCAAGGTTTCCCCCCAGGTTTTTTACTGTGAAACTAGTTTGTTTCATTGGTTTTCCTAGGTCATCATATCTTGTCTTATTTATTTTTCCGCTACATGATATTGATGTTTGTTTGTTTTAACAAGTTTTATTCATAATAAATCTAATTAACAACTTGGGTTTAAAACTTGTTAATTCTATCAACCGGGGTCTAAATTTCCCAACAAAATCCTTGTCTTTAGCAATTCCCCTAACCTCACTTTGCAATTTCTTCATGACTCTAGGGTGCCTTTCTAATACACAATAAAGGAAATAATACGGGTTATTTGGTGATGAAGTGGAAAACCTTAGATGCATTCTAAGGAAAACCATTACCGGGGTTAATCCTAGCTAGCACCAAGAAAAATTTCACTATTTTTAATTAAAGCCTACAACTATGTTATATTCTAATCCCTAGTCTCTATCCAATAGAATACTTACAAATGTGGCCTCATTCTCTACTCCAAATTTATTTGACACTTTTTAAATTGAAATTCTCCCATGAACAGTGTCCATGACTTGAAGGACCACCATGAAGATTTCTTCTTCATTGCAAAGGTACATCAATGGCTTTGTAGCCTTGGTCACCCACTTGAACAACCAATCTTTATATTTACTTGTTGAACTCTAGATAGATGGTGAATAGAGAGGTTTAAGGGTTTCTTCACTACGCTGCACAAAATGTTTTACGAAAGATCCCTTTTCAATTGACTCTTATATGCCCTTATATAGTTTAGCATGTAGGGCATGATTTCCAACTTAGCAATTGACTAAACGAGTTTGATTAAAAATGAGGTTTCCCATGTCTCAATAGAGCGAGCCTTAGTCTAGATTTGATTGAGAAGCTTGTCTCAATCAATCAAAACTCAATCAAAGGTTAGTTGAGATTCTAGTTACTACCTTCTCTTGAGCTGAATCTTGGAACTTAATCTTGTACTCGAAATTCGACAATTATGACTCAAACATGATACATGATCTTGGAATTTGCTAACACTAAACCTAACACTCTCGTTTTCCCTTCTTTACTTTATCTTGTAGAAAAAACTAAGGAAAAGAAATTATTTGCCCAATTTTGTATAGAAACATCTATTTAACGAAAAATAATAAAATAATTTGGTAGTACAATAAATACGTACTCTTCCCTTTCACATTTTTTTAGAGAGATAATTATAATATATTACTAACTTTGCAACTCGAACTCCATCTCTCCCTAGACCCTCAAGTACTTTGTGCTTGGGTAATGCCAATTCTACTACAAGGTCCCTGACAACTCTTTCCTCTCATATGAATAGTGGGTCTTACCATAAATTTAATTAGTAAGACTCTTTATTATGTCATGCACGTGCAAAGGGGGTGGGGGGAGTGGAGTGTATGCTGTACTCTCAAATTATTCTAGAGATATCTTAAAGGTAAGACTCACTTCTATAATGAAAGAGGAAATAATATTCATTTATTGCACTCCGAATTATTCTTTAAATATCCTACTTTAACAAAATTCTGAGGGGTGCAAATCTTTCTATGATAACTTTATAACAAGTTGTCAATATTCCAATATTCTATGATTATTTAATTTCTATTACAATGCTTCCATGTTTACCTATACCTATGGCACCTTTTAGAATATAGGCTAAAATGTAAAATACACACTCTAGGTTTAACCGGAATTCATTTCAATCCTTTAATTTTTTTTTTTTTTCGGTGAACTACTCGAAGTTTCCAAATTGTTCAATTAAGACCTTCCGTTAGCTTCTATTACAGTGCTCCATTAAAACACACTAAAAATTAATATTTCAAAAAAGGGTAAACTGCATATTTAGTCCTTATCCTATACACTATATTTCAATTTAATCCCTAACTTTTCAATTGTGTCAATTTGGTCCCTAACATTTTAGTATCGTGTCAATTTAGTCCCTACCGTTATCTTTTGGATGAAAATTTATGACATGTTTAATGGTCAAAACAAAAAATTAGCTTACGTTGATGAGACAATAAACTTAAATTTTATTTTGGTCGTTTGTCATGTCAGCAATTTTCTTCTAAGATATAATATTGAGGACTACATTGACACGACATTGAAAGATTAGGGATCAAATTGACACAGTTGAAAGGTTAGGCACTAAATTGAAATATGGTGTAAAAGTTAGGGACCAAATATGTAGTTTACCTTTCAAAAAAAAAAAAAGTTTGATTAAAGACCTAGAAAATAAAACATTGGATATGTATTTTTGAATATAAGGTCCCTGAACATTGACAAGTGGCTGTGGGAAGGGCAATCTGGACATTGAGGACAGCCGTCCAAGATTGGCGGAAGGAAGATGGTGTAAACCGATCTTTTGTTTTGTTTTTAACCTTGTTAAAGTGGTGTAAACCTCTTGTTCTTTTTTTTCTTTTTCTTTTTTCCTTCTTGTAGTTTTAATTTCCATTTTTTGTTCTATTTTTGTCAATGATTAAAGCTTAGTCAATGGCTGAGTTTTCTTTGGGTTGTTAAAAAATGGTGGCTTTGATTTGGGTTTAGGAAGATGGGTATTTGGGTGTGGCCATTTGCTAGTGTTTGGGAAGTGGTTGCTTTGATTTTGATTTATTTTCAAATTGGTATTGTGCAATAGTTGGTTAACACCGTCGTCCTCACCACCGGATTTGAAGAATCTTTCTATATTTCTAATTTTTTGGATTTTTTTAAAATTTTAAAATTATAATAAAATAATAGTCTTAGGTGCGTTTTAACGGAGCATGTAATAGAGGCTTGACGGAAGGTCTTGATTGAACAAAAGCAATGTTAGAAGACTGAAATGATATTTTTGTCAAATTTAGAGGGTGAATTTTGTATTTTAGCCTAAAATGTACAACTCAAAGTCTTCTTACCACATTCCCATGTATAATAATTAATAAGTGAAGGGCAATATTCCATTGTTTGAATATGCTTAGCACAAAGCCAGAGGTTAGGCCCCGTTTGGTAATTGTGTTTAAACAATAAAAACTGTTGTTTAAACACTACAACATGTATTTCTACCCACTTTTTTACTTACACGTATTTTCATAAAACTTAAACAACATTACTAGAAATCTCTTACCAAATAGATCCTAAAGGTCTTGTTAATAAGCATTCTAAGGAGTATGAATAAATATTCAATTATAAATTGCACACACATATTTTCTATAAAAAAAATCTCTATTCATAATTTATTTGTTTGATTGAAAAAAATTCAATCACATACATATACCTAGTGTTCACATCAAATATCTATTTAGTTTATTTCTTTTGTCACCAAAATAATAATAATAATAATAATAATAATAATCCTCAGCCTCATTGCCCTATTAAATACCTTTTTTTTTTTTTTTTTTTTGATAAACTCTTTGTTGAATACTTGAATGCTTATAAGTCATAGCTCCTACTTTAACATGATTGGCCCCGTTTTCTAACCCATACATATTCCTTTTAACAATAGATTCTTTACCTATTTTGGTTTCTAGGTTATGTCTGTTGCTGGAACTGTTACTACTTACACAATCCTAGAATGGGCAATGTCAGAGCTCTTAAGGCACCGTAAAGTCATGAAAAAATTGCAAAGTGAGGTAAGGGGAATTGCCAAATGTTGGGGATATTACACAAAGTAATAATGAAAGAACAAGTTTAACACAAAAGACAAACATAAATAGATAACTTATAGACACTATATCGTTTTCCTTAGACAATATTTGCCCCCCACACTTTTGTTGCTAAAGGATTATCGCAAATTTGTTCCTAGGATACAACCAAGATGTTGGGTTCTACAGATGATAATTCTGGAGAATGATCATAGGATTTCTTGTGTTTCTCTCAAATTTACTATTTTGTGGAGTTAGTTATTTTCAAGTGAACATAAGCCTCTATTTATATCCATAGGGTTATGTTTCATAAAAAGGCACATATAGAGAGTTAGTTATTTTTCAAGTGAACATAAGCCTCTATTCGTATTTCGTACTCCTAGGGTTATATTTCATGAAAAGACAGGTATAGAGAGTTAGTTATTTTTTCATAAAACGGTTAACAAAAATTGAAACCTCTTCAATCTTTCTGAACAGTCACCAGAAAATTCCAAAAAATTCAAATTTTTGAATTTTCATTTAGAAAATTTTAGAACTTGAATTTTCACTTTATGAAACCATATTCTTCAAACTCAAACATCATTATTACAACCTATCCAAACTCAAACTACTCATTTTTCATTATGGAGAATGATTTTTGAAAAATAACCCAAACTTATTTTCAGGTCCTATTTTCTGTTTTGGGTGGCATTTTTGTAAATAACTTGATGGTAGTTTTGTAATTTTCATTTATCGTTTCTCTATCACTGTTTGAGGGAAGACTGAAGAGTGCACTTAAATTGTTGAAAAATAGAAAATAAGGGTATGTTTGGTAACTATTTTTTCCCCTTATTTTCTGGTTCCAAAAAAAAATATATATATATATATATATTTTTTTTTTAGATTAAAAAACTTGTTTGGCAACCCAAAATGGACAGAAAATAAGAACTGTTCTCAAAACTCCATTTGTGAAGAAACTGAAAACACGCAAAATGTTGTTTTCAGTTTCTATATTTCAAAAGTTAATGAAAACACACATTTGAGTTAATGAATCTGTCTCATTTAATGAATTAGCATTAGAGTTCAAATCCTAGTAACAACATATTTTAATATTTTCTATTTTTTTCTTCAAAAAAACTTTTTTTTTTAATTTCAACTAACCAAACATATTTTTGATTTCAAAAATACAAAAAATTTGTTTTTTCTTTATGTTTCCAAAAACAAGTTTTTGAAAATAGAAAACAAAAACTGTTACTAAACATAACCTAAGTGTGTGTTTGGGATGCAGTTAAATTATTGAAACTGCCAACTTAATGCTTATTGCAAAATAAGATGTTATGTTTGGCTTAAGTGAGCCTAATTGCTCAACCGGCTTGGCACATTGTGGGGTTTCACAATAACTTTTTGTTCAAAAAGTGAGGTAAATTTGATTGCTTGAGAGTCCCATGCTATAGTTTTGGCACAAAATGTTAGTTACTTTTTAATTATTGCAGGTCTCATTTTACTGTTTCAGCTTCAATACATTCAATAAGAAAATAATCAACATATTTATTTAACTTTTAGTTTATATTTATGAAACACTTGGAAACTATTTTTTAGAAAAATTTCTCAAAACACTAGGAAAACAAAGTTTTGAAAACGCGAAATTGAAAACACAAACCAAACAGGGCACATATGGCTTATCCATGTTATCTATACTACTATTTAATGAGGCTTCCTATATTTGGACTGGATATTTTTTTTGGTTCCAAAATACTCCTACAGCCTACGTTTAAATAGGGGCAAAACTTGAAGATAACATCATAAAAATATATCTCTAACTCTCATCTAAAACATTTCCTACAAAATATGATCACTCTCCCACTAATCCATTTTTTTAAAGCAACTATAGCTTTACTATTTAAAAAAGAAAAGAAAAGAAAAACAAGTTAAGTAAAAAAAAGTTAAACAGCTCCATGTTGCTGATTTTTTTTTTTTTTTTTAAATCTCACGTTTATCTTCCTATCCTTTTTTTTTTTTTTTTTTTTTAATATCCTCAAGTTTATGATAAAAAAAAAAAAAAACTAAATAGATATATACACGTTTGATTACAATTTAAACTACTTTTAACTTCTTTTTTAAAAAACTAACTGCTCTTAACTTCTTCTTCTTCTTCTTCTTCTTCTTTTTTTATTATTATTATTATTTTTTTTTATCTATACTACTATTTAAGGGGACTTTCTCTATTTGGATTCCTCAATTTTGATGCTCAAAATACCCTCAAATTTACCAATTTGTAAAACTTAAATGGTAGGGTTAGACATATGAAAAAAAAAAAAAAAAAAAAACCACTTTCAATTCTATAACAAAAGTTTCGGATAACTACTCTACTAAAAAAAATGAAAGTTAAAAACAAATCCAAAAAATTTCAAATACCATGTCCAAACCCAACCCATGTTCAGATTCTTAAAATAAAATAAACTGTTATCTTTGACAAGAATTTCGAATAACTACTACTAAAATAAGTGAAGGAAGTTAAAAATATGTAACACATGTATATAATTTGAAATTGAGATTCTTATAAAAAAAAAAAAAAAAAAAAAAAAAAAAAAAAAAAAAAAAAAAAAAAAAAAACGTCTCTAACAAGAGTTTCGAATTACTTATACTACTATAAAAAGTGAAGGAAGTTAAAAATATACAACACATCTTGGTTGGCGTTCATAGTAATTTGATGTGGTCGTAAGCCTGTAATGGAGGCTACTTCGGGATTACTTCATTGCACAACTATAGGAGTAGAATTTGATTTCCAACCGAGGGGGTTAATTGGTGAGTTGAGTGTTTGGAGGTATGGGTTTTAATTTAGAGATTTTGTGAGTGTGCATTTGTGTTTTTTGTTTGAACTCTCATTTTGTTGTTGGCTTTGATTTCAAGTATATACATTTTGTTTTATTGTTATGTGTCATGTAATACATGTTACAAAATCGAAAATTTAGTGTTCCAGAGAAAACAAATTTGTTTGAGATTGAGAGATTTTGTGATTTTTCTGTGTACAACCTTTCAGTTTGTATTGGTGTTAATTTGGCTTACAATGAACACTTACCATTACTTGGTCTTATAGGCATTTATTAACTTTACAGTAAAACTTAAGACTTATCTGTTCACAAACACAACTACTAGTATTTCCCAAAAAAGAAATTCCTTACATCTACAAGTCTATACCCACATTTAAAAACTTGAAAGTCTTAACAATTGGATAGGATAATCAATTTCACTTTTAAAATAAAACAAAATTCTCCTGCTAATTTTTTTTATAATCTCTCCCATCTCTATCCCTAAGTAAGGTTGTTTTATGTTTTTCTAAATAAAATTTTGCAAATGATGGTTGACAACCCAGCTGTTAAAGTTCATCGTGGAGGCTACATTCCTAAGAGAGCAACATCCTCTCAAGTGTGGGAAAAAAAAAATTACCATTCCCTTTGGCCCCAAGGTTGTCTTCACCAAGTCAGCAATTGGCAATTGCTCCAATTAAAATTTGAAAGGTATTTACTCAACATCTTCTTTTTGTTCATGTACAGTATATATATATATATATATATATATAACATGTACATTATCTCTAATTTGTTAGCTAATAGATTCTTTGTTGCAGAAACATCATTGCCGCTAAGTTTCAATTAAAACTCACCGAACTGCTGTTGTCTGTTGAGTTTCAATTCACTTCGGTGAATGGCCGGTGGTAATGGGTTTGAAGTTCCAAAAGGTTAATGATCAAAATAACCCAAACCATGATGCCTCTATTGGTGAAGACTCAAGATGGTACTGTAACAAATTGGAAGACGGTACAAGCTTTTATGAAGGAATTTTGTGCAATTTTAATGGCCAATTGAGAGAAAGTTCATTTGTGTTTTTGTAGGAACAAGATATGATTTATTGCTACCATGAATTGAAGATATCATGTAATTTTGTTATGTGGTTGATATGGTATGAAGATGTTTTTCTTATTGTTTAGATTTTTTTTAGAAGATTTTTGAGAAAAATTTAATACACGTTTAGATGGTTTAATTTGATGACTTTTAATTTTTTTTAAATCTTTATATAGTGAGGTGGAGGAGATGGGATTTCAATCAGTCACAATAAAAAATACGGATACCATTATCATTGGACTTTCACTTAAACCCTTTTTTAATTTGTTGAATTTGAGTTTCAATAGTTTAGAAATTTTGGCATTTCAAAAAATTATGATATGCTCAATAGTTTATCTCTTCTCTTATCCTTATCTATGAACATGTTAATATCCAAAGTGGGAGTGTACACAATTTTGCATTATTTTGGTTTATTCAACTAGATTTGGTACTAAAATACTTTATTTATTTATTATTGAAAAATAGAAAGTAAAATGGCATTCGAGAATAAAAGTGTCAAAAAATTATAATAATTTCAAATTTGTGTTAATTCCTAATATTTTTAAAGATGTGACTATAGACTAGCCTCATCACACGCGCTTCATGCATGCGATAAGGCTTTTTTTTTTTTTGGTTTAATGTCATACTTTTCACTTCTTTCAATTTGAGGTTTATACTTTTTTCTCACAAAAATTGCACATTTAGAACTACTAATATGACCAGAAATATTATAAGGCTAATTCTAAAAAATAAACAAATTTGTACACGAACATATAACTTTCTTATAAAAACTCTTAGCATGTCATTCAAATTAAAAACAAGAAATTGATAGTTGAAAAAAAAAAATTGAACTCAAATCTTCTCTATTAGAAACACTAGAAGGTGTAAGTTTAGAATTTGAGATAAAAGATCCTTGACATATTCAAGACTGAAATTAAAATTAAAAAAACAAATTAGAGAAAAAAAAAATAGGTTCACACTTGTCCCCTTTGTGAAAATTTGGCCCATTATTCATTTGTTGAATGAGCTTTTGGACTAACCCAACAAACAAATATTGACATAGTAATAGAAAAAATAAAATTAATAAGAACCCAACAAACACAACTCACTTGAAAAGGGCTTCTAAATCAAACCGGGCCCAAACCCAAAATGATAAAAAGAATATGGACAGAGAATATCTACAAAGTAGTAAATTATATTCACACGCGTCCTTTAAAATAATGTGCCATTTGGCCCATAGTTAATAGCGTGTGCTCTTTGCCTAGCTTTATCTGGATTCCACCAATTCCGTGTTGATTTCACTCATGGGCCCATCCTTTTCTTTTTCCTTTTTCTTTCTTTGATTTGCTTTTCATTTTTTTTAATAGCATAAATTGCATGATTTACCTTAAGATTTGATGTTATTAACTTATGGTAAAAATTTTTAATAGTTAAATAATAGATCTTGAGTTTAATCATCGCCTACATCAAAAATTAATTGGTGTTTTGGTATTTGATGTTATTAACTTATGGTAGAATTTTCTAATAGTTAAATAAGAGATTTTGAGTTCAATTATTGCCTACACTAAAAATTAATTGGTGTTTTAGTTTAATGATAAATGACATCATAGGTTGAAAGTTGAAACTCTCTCTCTCTTAAAAAAAAAATGATGGTTAAAATTTAATTACAAAATTGGTTGTAGTCTAAGGATACAATTTTACTCAATATCTTTTTATTTGAAGTGAATTTTAACAAATCTACTATTAGATTAAATCATCATCTTCTTATATTATTTATGCTTGCAAAGCTTTTAGAAAATTAAAGATAAATAGATATGTCATCAAAAATTGTTTAAATAGCAAGTTTTTGTAGTTTAAAATTATGCATAAAATATAAGCTTATAAATCATATAGTAAATAATATCTAATTAATATAAAATTTAACATGTGTATTAAAAGTGTAAAGAATATGTAATTTAACGGTTAAATTTTTAAAATATATAGTAATGTTTATTTTATTGAGTAAGGTTGTTACCTTAGGCTAGGTTACAACCAGTTTTGTAACTAAATTTTGTTCTTAACTTATTATACTTACCTCCTCTTTAGTATTTGTCATAAATTGTTTATTTTTCAACAGTTTATTTATATTATATGAGATAAAAGGCAAAAAATTAAAATTAAAATTATTTAAAATAAAATTGAGACAAAAAGTAATGTAAAATCAACAAGCAGTACACAAAATAAGCAAAAAACCTAACTTATAACATTCCTTAAACATATAAGTAATTTTTGATAGTATATATTGATAAATATGAAACAAATAATACAATTTCTAGTAATTTTTATATTAAATATGTGACAAAAAAAAAAACTTAGTTTATTTTTTTTAAAATTTATTTAAGTTGAGAAAAAAAAATATAAAAAAATAAAGTTTTTTTTTTTTTTTGTTCTTTTCAAAACAAATGCCTAATTTGAAATAAGACACTCATCGACTTAGAAGAAAAATCTCAAAAAAGTAGTTTTTTTAAAAAAATCTCCAATTTCCTATTACAATAGTATGGTGTGGACAGTCCAAAAAAAAAAAAAAAAAAAAAAAAAAAGCATAGCATGGACCGGACGAGGATGATAGTTTAAGCAAAGAGTAAAATAAGAAGTTTGGGATTTTTTTAAAACTTGTTTTAACGTAAAAATAAAAACTTTTGTGGGGCTTAGTGCAATTTAAAGGGCTTTATTAATGTACTTCCTTAGGGCATATATTAGTAAACTATTTTAAAAAACGTTTTATAAAAAAATAAAAAAGATATCAAATTTTTTTGATTGTTTTTTATTTTTTAATTTCCCATAAAATATTTTAAAAAATGAATGATTAATGTGTGCCTGCCCTAAGAGCATACATTAACCAGACCCTTAAAACTTTTTATTTTTTATTTTAATTCTTTATTCTCTCAAGAAAAAACTAACTCAACCATGGTTAAATCTGATCCAACCCTAACCACACCTAAACCCCACCCAACCCAACAAAACCTAATCAATAATAGTTTTAGACAAATACGAATCCACGGGTAGAAAGACAGACACGTGGACGGCCAGATCTCATCTCAACCGACTAACGCTTCCTCTTTGAGAGGTTAAAAATTAGGGTTAGGTCTTCGCTTTGTTCTTCACAATACACAACAAACAAAACCCTTTTGACTCTCTGTTTGTTTCTCGCAAAAAAAAAAAAAAAAAAAAAAAAAAAAAGCCAAGAAAGAAAGAAAGAAAATCTGATAGTCATGGAGATGGAGCGCGTGACAGAGTTTCCCCACACGCACATGGATCGGCGACCCACCAAGAGGGCGCGTTTGGGTTGGGATGTTCTTCCTCAGCCTTCAAGGGTATAATCTTTTTTCGCTTTTTTCTCCACCTTTGAATTCTCAGATCCGCTTCGTTTTCGTAAAGATCGAAGCTTTTTTAGTTTTGCTAGATCTAGATCTAGATCTGATTTGATTTTTGTTCTGATTAGCTCTGTTTTATTACAGATTTTGCTTTATTTTTCTTAGATCTGTTAGATCTGTGTATTACTTTCGATCTTTGTATCTTCTTTTTTCGAAAGTTCAGATTTTTATTTTTATTTTTTTGTATAAATTAGGTTTAATTGGATTTTTATTGCTGTATATAATTTCTGTTTAGTTGGGAAATTCTTGAATTCATTATGTGTGGTTTATTTATTTAAATTTAAGATCTTATTTTTTTTGATTTGTTGTTGTGTATAAATTTGATCTATTTGGGAAAAAAATAAATGAAATAATCAATCTAGCTGTGGATCTATGTGTGTATGTATGTATGTGGGTTTTTTTTTTTTTTTTTTTTTTTAATTTGGTTTTTGGGTTAGATATATTTAAAATTTGATCTGATATTTACATCCTTGAGGATTGGGTGTTGGATATTATTGCTTTGAGATCTGCTTAATTTATTTGTCAAGAAAGGTGATTTTTTTATTCAAAGGTATATTGAATTTTTTAAGTTGGAGTCTCTAACTGCTGTTATTTTGTTGGAGAAACAATTACCTTGTCTTGATTCACAATTATTGGGGAAAATTGTGTTGAAATTTTCTGATTTAGAATTAATTGAGCTAAATTGATTTCTTTTTTATTTGCTCATAATTATGCATGAGATGGGTATTTTTTATGTGTGTGTGTGTGGTTGCTTTATTAATTTGAGTTGGTGGGTCTCATCTATTAAATGATATAATTTTTGGTGTGATTTTGATCTGTGGGACTCTTACCATCATGGAAAGGTGTATGTGGGTATTAGGTATAGTGAAGGGGGCCGGAATTTTAAATTAATCTTTTGAGTGGTACATGAATGGATGGCTGTGTGTAGGCTCAGGTAGGAATGTTTTGTGGACAAGAGGTTGGGAGTCTGACAAGCTTTGCACCTTCAAGAGCACCCTCAGACCTTACCACTAATTCTTCTCTTTATGAAAAGGGAGTGGCTCGAAATGGTTCTCCCCCAAGGCGAGATGATGACAAAGATGGGCATTACATGTTTGAGCTTGGAGAAAATTTAACTTCTCGCTGTAATTTCACTTTACCATCATCAAAAACTTTTATGTTTGTTATCTGTTTGAATTTTGCCATTAAAACTACTAATCGATTTTTTTTTTCCCAGTGAAAGTCTTAAATTTCATAAAACTATTTGATTTCACACAGTTAGTGCTTTTGACTTTTGTTCTGAAGTAAATCATTGTTCTAGATTTAAACCTAGTATGCAGGATAAGAGTAATCCAATGGTTGTGGGTTTGTGTTGGTGATCCCAAATTAACTTAAGCACTTATCTTGTTTCTGATTTATTATGTGTGTATTGATGCTTGCAGATAAAATCCACAGCAAAATGGGTGAAGGTACCTTTGGTCAGGTTTTGGAGTGCTGGGATAGAGAAAGGAAAGAAATGGTTGCCATCAAAATAGTCCGTGGAATCAAGAAGTATCGTGAAGCAGCTATGATAGAAATTGAAATGCTGCAACAACTTGGTAAACATGATAAAGGTGGCAACCGGTGAGTAATTTGATTCTTGTTTTACAAATTTTACAGTGTTATAGCTTACTACCCTTAATGGCACTCTTTAGTTACTTTCCTAAGCCCTGTGGCAATTGTTAAAATCGTTTATTCCTTGCAGTTGTGTTCAAATACGGAACTGGTTTGACTATCGTAACCATATCTGTATTGTAAGTATTTGATTAATTTTGTGATGGATTAATTTCCCCAATTCAGCAAATAATTTGGGGGTTAAGACTTTTGGGTGAATTCAAATGATTTTAACAGGTGTTTGAGAAGCTTGGACCAAGTTTATACGATTTTCTACGGAAAAACAATTATCGCTCATTTCCCATTGATCTTGTCCGTGAGATTGGCAGACAACTGTTGGAATGTGTTGCATGTGTGTAGTAATTACCTAAGCTAGTTTTTTTTTATCCGTCTTTCATATGTTTTTTCTGGCATGTGCTATGGCTAAATGTTGAGATTTATCGATTAATATTTGATTAAACTCTGTAATATAGATAATCATCTCTATGTTTATACTGTTTTCATTCATTAAAATATGTTAAAAGGTGGCAGTAACATCCTTTATGTTTATCGTCATTTCGATGAATTGGCTTGTATTTTATTTATCTTCTGGCTCTGTTCTCTGATGATATTCCTGTCAATTGCTTTTGCAGTTATGCATGAGTTGCGTTTGATTCATACTGACTTGAAGCCAGAGAATATCCTTTTAGTATCATCAGATTATGTTAAAGTTCCTGATTACAAGGACTATAAGGTACTATCTGTTCTCATTTTGGTCTCTTTCAAAGACTTTTTGCACCAGGTGTAGGATAAGGCTTATGCTGCTTTGCCAGAATATGCCTTTCAGTATTTGTTGTATGCATTGTGGCATGCTCTTTTTGGATACTGTGCTCTATTGTTTGTTGTGTATTGATATGCTCCTTGGTTAAACTCTGTAAATGTCGTGCTACATGCAGAATTCTTCTCGATCACCAAAGGATGGTTCATACTTTAAAAGAGTGCCAAAGTCAAGTGCCATCAAGGTGATTGATTTTGGTAGTACAACTTATGAACGTCAAGAGCAGACCTATATTGTATCCACACGACATTACCGTGCACCTGAGGTGATTCTAGGTATGGTTCTTCCCCCCTAATTTTGTTTTTGTTAATTCCGTGTCATGGCAGATGAGTTGAATTCTTCCAATAATTTTACAGGACTCGGATGGAGTTATCCCTGTGATGTATGGAGTGTTGGCTGCATCTTGGTGGAATTATGCACGGTATATTTGCTAATCTTTTGTAGTAATGTCAATATGGTTGTGAAAGATTAAAATTTGGTTTTTGATTCCATTTGATGTATGACATAGGGTGAGGCATTGTTTCAAACTCATGAGAATTTGGAGCACCTGGCAATGATGGAGAGGGTGCTTGGCCCATTGCCCCAGCACATGTTGAAGAGAGTAGAGTAAGTGATGGTGTGATTAGCAACATAGTGATTATTGTTTTCGGAAGTATATTCAAAGGTTAATGTTCTGATTTGCTGTTGGTCTTTTTAGCCGACATGCGGAGAAGTATGTCAGGAGAGGTAGATTGGATTGGCCGGATGGTGCTACCTCAAGAGAGAGTATTAAAGCTGTAACTAAGCTCCCTCGTCTTCAGGTTGGTATTGATGGAGAATACTCTCCATAAAGTTCATTGTTTGTGTTTATCTTGTTAACAGATTTCACTTTGTCTTGTCGGAAACTAATTAAGCTAATATATATCTCTGATTCTTGCAGAACCTGATAATGGAGCATGTTGATCATTCAGCTGGGGATCTCATTCATCTATTGCAGGGATTGCTTAGATATGATCCGCTAGATAGGTTGAAAGCTCGGGAAGCCCTTAGACATCCCTTCTTTTCTAGGGATCATCTGAGGAGATGATGATCCAGCTGACTAGTATAGTGAAATGTTCTATATCTGAATGCCATTACAGGGGCTTCTGCTTCACAAATGGCGTCTAAATATCTCTACTCCACTGAAGGATGCAGAAGAATTGTTAGTTGTATATACACACTGGAGAAAAGTTCACTTGTCAAAGGGCACATCGGCTCTTTTCCTGCCTGTTGACCATTTTATTTTTTCTTTTTCAATTTGATCTTTCCATCTTTTCATGTATGTAGTCGCGATCCAGCTAACAAGATTCCAAATGTAATACCAGGCAAATTACTCGAATGTTAACCACTCTTTGAAATGATGGTTTATTTTTTTTTCCTCTAATTGCATGGTCTCAAAATTCGAAGTTTACGCATTTATTTAAACTGGGTTTTATTATTGAGCAAAACACTATACGTGAAGCTCCTTCACTACCGCTTACGCTAAATCTAAAAGATTTAACAAATTCACCAGTTTTTTTTTTTTACTCTCTCTCTCTCTCTCTCTCTCTCACCCGCATTATCTCTTTTATTCTCTCTCATCTTAATCTTTCATTGTTACTTGTAAAACTATTGAGTTTAATTTGTTGGATTGAGATGGTATGCAACTGCACCGTACAATTATTCATCTCTTTTCTCACAAAATTCATTTATCACACTTTATTTTTAATTTTAACTCTATTAATTAATTTCTACTAATTTTATTCCATGATTGAGATTGTGGGTTGGATTTTCCCACTTTTAATCTCTATCATTCATTGCTATTTCACCTGATTTCAATCTTAATTTGTTACACTTTGTAGTAGTGTTACATATACTACTAGTCTTATCAATCGACATATCACAACTTAGAAAGAGAATTCACAACTTAGAAAGAGAATTCAAAATTCAACTTATGAGATGATCGAAACCTATTAATTACATTAATTAATGAACAAAGTTTCTCTTCAAATTAGTTTGGAGAGAAACTCTTCAAACTTCTCATATATCTCATTTTTTTTTGTTTGAATTTTAAAAATCTAATAATTGAATTTCATGTTCCTTATATTCTTAACATACATATAAAACTTATTTCACATTGAATATTATTTACTATCTGATGAATAAGCTTATTTTTTATATACAATTTTAGATCACAAAAATTTGAAACTTTAACATTTGTTTGATGAGATAGCAATTGATTTTTGATTTTTTTGAAATTTTATATGCATGAAGAATATAATAAGAATATGCAATTTAACTGTTAGATTTTCAAAATTCATACTTAGGATCTGTTTGGATAGAACTTATTTTGCTGAAACTGAAAACTGAAAATACTGTTGCAAAATAATTTTTAAATGTGTGAATAGTGCTGTGGGATCCATTTTTAATGAAAAAGTTGATAAAAAGTGGAGTTTGTGGGTCCGTGAACAGTGCACAAGTGCATTGTTCACAGTTGAAAAGTCAACAAAACCGACTTTGAAAAAAAAAAAAAAATCTGAAAACGCGCAAAGTTGAAAACGTGAACGTGGACGTGCTATCCAAACTGCACCTTAATATAGAAATATATGAGAAGTTTATAGAGTTTCTTTCCAAATTAGTTTGGAAGAAACTTTGTTCTTAATTAATTACTATATCAGATTGTACGTAAACCAAATGATCAGTTTGACTGATTATTAAAAAAAAAATGATCATTTTGATTGGAATTAGACATGGCAATATGGGTCAGAATTTTTTGACCCGACCCAAAAATACCTGATTTGAACCCGATTTTTTTGACCCGAAACAAAAACGGGTCGACGCGTAACCCGACCTGATCTAAATAACCCGTAACCCGACCTGTTAAAAAAAATTCACTAAAAAATAAAGCACAAAATATCAAAATTAATAATCAATATATCATTGCTGTCAAGTGTCAAGAGAGACAGACTCACAACTCAAAACAACCATTAAAAAAAAAAAAAAAAAAAATCTCATTCGATAGTATAATAGGCCTAGCTGTAGTCCATTGTCCAAAGGGACAAAAGCCAAAGGCACGTAACACAATGCACAAATGAATGACAAACCTGAAGGCTGAAAGTTGAAACGTGACCAAACCACCCCAAAGTCCAAGCTTCCTCAGTTCAATTCATTACATCTCTATCTCTGTCTGTCCCCTTTTATTTTATTTTATTTGGTTCCCCTTCTCAGTTCAGTTCATTTCCTCTACGTTGTGTAGTGTGTACTAAAATTATTTACTTGAGAATGTAAAAGTTATGTTGTATACTAAAAAGTTGGGTAGTCTTTTACTTGAGAATATAAAAGTTATGTTGTATACTAAAAGTTGGTTATATGAATTTGAAAGTAATTTAATTTTTTATAGTTATAGTTATACAATTTTAATTTTTTATTGATTTGCTTTCATGGTACATTAAATTATATTAAAATATTGTATTGTAAATGAAGATGCTGACGAAATTGGCCAACTTGAATTACAATTTGCAAGTATGAATATTTGCAGTGCTGATCTACTATTAACATTGAGTAGATTGAGATTGAGGTGTAATTCTTATAAAATATTTACTTATTCTTCTTTACTTAATATGTTATATTTATTTTTAAATCTTTTTTTGTTTAGTTTATCTTTTTAAATAATCTACCTTTACTATTATTTTAAATACAACAGGAACATGTGCACTTAAGAAGACCGACAACTTGTTACTTTGCTTACTTACTTGTTTTGTTTGTTTTAAGATCTATCACTTTCTGAAGATGTAAACTTTTAATTATATGCATTTTGACAGTGAACTATTAACATTGAAGATTTTTTCCATCATAAATTTATGACTATAAATAATTTTTGTCATGCTTAAAACTATCAGAATTTGAAAGATATTAACAAGTGGCATTAAGTGCAATTCACTTGCTTAATTGATTTTATTCATTCTCTCTAAATAGGTTGTCATTGATTTATTTTTGTAATTAAAAAAAAAAAAAAACTTGTTTTAAAAATACTGGCCAACCCGACCCGACTGACCCGTTTAAAAATGACCCCTTTTGACCTATGACTTGTTTGACCCACAAACCCGATTGACCTGACCGGATCCGCCTGTTTTGCCACGTCTAATTGGAATGTAATTAAGCTAATTATGACACATGGAGACTTTTAGTGTGTGGGTGGACTATTAGGTAATGGTTATGTGGTCCTTCGAATAAATTTTCCCATCTTGGTGTTGTATTTGTGTCCTTGTAAAAGCTTATCAATTAGCACGAGTTTTGTCTTTGTATGATGTGACGCACTTGTTTGGGCTGCTTGATGCTCACAAAGGATTGTAATAAGGAAAAGTACAAATGATACATTGCTAGCTGAAGGGAAGTTGCGTAAGACACTTTAATTCCTAAGGGATATAAGAACTTCGAAATGAGAACCTCTGCAAGCGTAAGAACTTTGGAATGAGAACCTCTGCAAGCAGTTTATTGAGTAGAGTGAATTGGTTTCTTAATTAAAAAAAAAAAATTTGACTTTTGTTTTATAGCAATTCACAAGGAGTAAAGCGCGAAATAAAAGCTCGGAAAATTAATTCTCTTTTTAAATTTTTTTAATAAATTATAATATACATTGTGTTAAAGTATAAGGGACTGTTTGCGCTGGTTGAAGCTCACAAAGGATTGTAACAAGGAAAAGTACAAATGATGCATTGCCAGTTGAAGGGAAATTGCGTAAGACACTTTAATTCCTAAGGGACATAAGAACTTCGAAATGAAAACCTTTGCAAGTGTAAGAGCAATTACATAAGCTGGTGGATAGTTTTGCAAAATAAAAAAATTTAGTCTTTTTACACATTTTGGCCCAAAAAATACTCACATTAGTGGGTGTAAAATTGTACATTTATGCACAATTGCTACAGTAACCATGCATATATGCACTGTTACTGTAGCGCTTCCATTTATTTTTTTATTAGTTTTTTCTCTCTCCTCTCTGTGTCTCTGGTTGCTCTCGCTCTCACTCTTACCTCAGTCTCACTGCCCTCGATCAACAGAGAACGCCACACATTCATCAACAGAGAACACCACATCAAAAAATTTATTCCAAAATCAAGTATTACAAGAAATTAGCATTACACAGGATTTGTTTGGCTGCCAAGAAAAACACAGAGAAAACAAGAAATAAAGAAAATTAACCAAACACAGAGAAAATCAACAGATCTTTGGTTGCTGATCGTCTTTCCTTCTATTTCTACTCTTTTCCACCACTTTCTCATCAACCAAACAAGAAACAAAGAAAATTAACAACAAAAAAGGCTGGGTCTGGGTCAACGAACCAAACAAGAAGATCGATCCAAGAAGCGAGCCATTTCGATCATCGGACTGTTGGAACCGAACGCCGACAACAACAATGGAGTTTGCATGCCAACGAAAACTGCTACTTTTCTTTGTGTGTTGGGTTTGGGTCTGTGAGAGAATGTTGCCGATCGTCTTTCCTTCTATTTCTACTATTTTCCACCACTTTCTTACCAACCAAAAAAGAAATAAAGAAAATTAACAACAAAAAAGACCGGGTCTGGGTCGATGAACCAAACAAGAAGACCGATCTTTGCGTGTTGGGTCTAGGTTTGTGAGAGAGTGTTAGGTTTGGGTCTGTGAGGGAGTGTTGGTTTGTGAGAGAGAGGGGCAGTGAGGGAGAGTAATAAAAAATTGTAAAAAAATGAATATTTTATTGAATAAATGTGTAGAATAGATAAACTGATGTGGGTGTTTTGTAAAAATGAGTGTGTAAAAATAGAAAAAGTAGGTTTTAAGTGTAAAATAGACGGAATATTATGCACAAGTTGATGTTATTGCTCTAAGAACTTTGAAATGAGAACTTCTGCAAGCAGTTTATTGAATAGAGTGAATTGGTTTCTTAGTAAAAAAAATTTTTTTTTGACTTTTGTTTTATAGCAATTCACAAGGAGTAAAGCGCGAAATAAAAGCTTCGAAAATTAATTCTCTTTTAAAAAAATTTGAATAAATTATTATACGGCACCGAGATCCCAAGACCCATATGGGCCTTGGGCCCAGGCCCAATGTAACGGCCCCATTGCTCTAAGCCCTTCTTGAAACTGCCTTCATGTAAAAACAAGTTTTGGGTCTCGAATCCTGAGAAGTGTTCGGCACAAACTTTCCCGAACAAACGTATGAACCCTGTCCGGGAAAATCATGAAATGCTCGGGGAACAGCATTACCGAGCACAATCGATTGAGCTGGAACCAAGTTCCAAGGCCATAGTTGCTGCATCCCACTCTTACCTAAACACCCACTTAAAACAGATAATATTGGACCTTCAATAGCACTAGCGGTGGCTGTAATCATAATCTCCCCACTAACCTTAGCTATAAATAGCAGAAGTTTGGGAAGAGGAGGGGGTTCAGAAAAAAGGAGAAAAAATAGTCGTTGAGGAAGAGAGGAGGAATATTACTTTGAGTCTCTGTGCCGAGAACGACTCAAAGTAGGAAATCTCGAAGCCCACTCTACAAATAAATTCTGAGCCCAAGTGAGTTCAAGCCCAACAGTCTCAATTCTGGTTCCCACAATTGGCGCCCACCGTGGGGCTCTCCTACGAAGCTGTGGTTCGACTGATACTCAAATAAGGGAAATGTCCGAGGTGCGTTCGGGAGGGCGTGCACTGAGTGGTTCCATAGGATCTTCTCGGGGATCGACGTGGAGGGAGAGAAGGCAGAAACGGCGTGAGGATAGGGAGCACCCCAGAGGAGAGGAAAGGTTTGGATTGGGAGAGGGGTCGGACCAGACCCACCGAACGGTTTCGGGTGTCTCGGCGCATAGGCAGTATGATGATAGAGACCGAGAACTGGAGCGGTTACGCAGACTGGTAATGGATCTAGAACTAGAAGCAAGGGGTCGACGCCAAGAAAGGGATCGCAACCTCCGGCAAAGGAGAAATTGGGGCGAGGAGGGCTCCAGCCAATCTGGTATGCAACGATTCCAAAACCGATCACACTCTCAAGAATCACGCCGGCACTCCCGAGAGACACGTCATCACCGGGACCGTTCACGGTCACATGGATACAATGACCGAGGGTTGGAATTGCCAGAAGAACGGCAGCCCCACAATGCTGCCATGGACGCCATGAGCCGAGCCCTACGAATGGCTGCCCGGTCACCGTTCTCCGACGAGATTGAACGGGCCCCTATGCCGAGTAGATTTACACGACCGCCATTCAATTCCTACGATGGGAAGACAGACCCTGTGGAGCATGTCAGTCATTACATCCACATGATGTCCTTGCATGCACACAATGATGCGTTGATGTATAAGGTATTCCCCTCCAGTTTCGGCTCAACGGCCCTGAGATGGTTCAATGGGTTACGAAAAGGCTCCATCTGTAGCTTCACCGAGCTGATTCAATAGTTCAGCAGTAGATTCGTGACATGCAACCGAGTGCCATAGCCGGTGGACGCGTTACTTTCCATAAAGATGAGGGTCGGAGAAACCCTTCGGAGTTATGCTAGCCGGTACTGGGAACTCTACAACGAGATTGGTGGTGGAAATGAGAAGATTGCGATAAGCACCTTCAGGATGCGGCTCCCCGAAGACTCTGAATTACGGGAGTCATTGACAAAAAGACCTCCCGAGGATATGAGGCAACTTATGAGACGCATAGAGGAGTACAATCACCTAGAGGATGATCGGTTGCAGAACAGGGGGAAAGCTCCGTTAGTCGGGAGATCTCGGCAAGGCGTTGTGTCGGCAAGACCAAAAAAAGACTTCAGGATGCAGGAACCAGATGTGCAAATTGAAGGAGTTAATGTGGCGTTCAAAGAGCCCGTGCACAAAATTTTAGATCGGATCAAGAACGAATCATTCTTCCGGTGGCCAAACAAGATGGGGGGTGACCCATCTCGGAGGAACCAAAACCTGTACTGCACATACCATAGAGACAAAGGGCACACCACCGAGCAGTGTCGGGTACTAAAAGATCATCTCGGGCAGCTAGTAAAGGCAGGGTACCTGAAAGAGTTTGTAGTAGGCTCCACTGATCGAGAAGCCGGCCAGGGTGTTCAACAGAAAAAGAACCCCGTCCCGCCACCACTGGGGGTGATCGAAGTCATCCACGCGGCACCAAGAGGTACGGCAGCAGCTAAAAGGGTATTGACAGTGGCTTGCATGGAAAGAGATTCAGCTAAGAAGAAAAAGAAAGTTGAACGGCTGACCATCTCATTCGGAGAAGAAGATTTGGAAGGGACGGTCCAGCCTCATGATAATGCGTTGGTAGTAACAGCTCGGATAAGAGGGTTCCTGGTGAAGAGGGTGATGATAGACCAAGGAAGCGGGGCTGACGTCATGTACCCAGACCTGTTCAAAGGGCTTGGATTGAAGAGTCAGGATTTGGCGAAATATGACACGTCGCTGGTCTCATTTGACGGGAGAGTCGTAATTCCAGAGGGACAAATCTCTCTCTCGGTAGACATGGAAGGCAAGGGAGTTATAGTGACCTTCATAGTAGTCCGATCATTCTCACCGTATACTGCAATCCTAGGGAGGCTGTGGATCCACGTAATGAAGGCTGTTCCGTCCACCCTCCACGTGAAAGTAAAATTTCCCACTGAGTATGGAGTCGTCGAGGTGAGAGGGAACTAACAAGTGGCGAGGCAGTGTCTTGTCGCCGCGGTCAGATGGAAAAGTGAACAGCTCAGACAAACGGAGCAGACTGAGAGAGAAACTTTATAGCAATTACAGAAGCCCTAAGGGGAAACGGGGGCAGACGTTGCTGAGGAGGTATTGAAGAACGTAGACGTCTTTGCCTGGAGCCCATATGAAGTGCCCGGCGTAGATCCCGAGTTCATTGTCCACAAACTTAACGTGGACCCATCATTTCCCCCGAAAAAGCAAAAACCGAGAAGAGCATCAAAGGAACATGTTGACGCAGTAAACTTGGAGGTCCAGCGGCTGAAGGAAGTCGGAGTGATAAGAGAAATATTCTTCCCAAGATGGCTAGCGAATACAGTGGTAGTGAAGAAAAAGAACGGTAAATGGAGAGTTTGTGTGAACTTCACAGACTTGAACAGGGCGTGTCCCAAGGATCCGTTCCCAATGCCCAAGATTGACCAACTAGTAGACGCCACGTACGGGCACCCGAGGATGAGCTTCTTGGATGCTTTCCAGGGTTACTACCAGATTGCCTTGGCGCCCGAGGATCGAGAGAAGACAGCATTTATCTCCCCGAGTGCAAACTATCACTACGAGGTCATGCCGTTTGGATTGAAGAACGCTGCAGCCACGTACCAGCAGATGATGATGAGAATGTTCCGAGAAAAAATTGGATGCACGGTTGAGGTATACATTGACGACATGGTGGTAAAAAACAGAAAAGAGTCACAACATACGGAAGACCTCCGGGGAGTATTTGAGATACTCTGGCAGCATAAATTGCGCCTGAACGCCGAGAAGTGCACTTTCGGTGTGGGGGCTAGCAAGTTCCTAGGTTATTTGATCTCTACTTGGGGGATAGAGGTTAACCCCGACCAAATAGAGGCCGTGAACCATCTCAGACCACTAAGCAATCCCAAAGAAGTGCAAGTGCTTACTGGGATGTTAGTCGCCCTGAACCGATTCATCTCCAAGTTCGCCGATCGCTGCCGGCCATTTTATCAACTTCTGAAGAAGTGGAAGGGGTTTCATTGGGACAAGGGATGTAATGAGGTTTTTCGAGAGCTGAATGAATACTTGGAAAAGGCGCCCAGGTTGATAGCCCCGGAGCTCGGGGAGGATTTGTTCATGTACCTCTCAGTCACCGACCATGCCGTAAGTGCTGTGTTACTAAGGGACCAAGGAGTACAGATGCTAGTGTATTACATAAGCAAAACCTTGGTAGATGCCGAGACGAGGTACCTGCCCTTGGAGAAGTTGGTTTTAGCCCTGGTACACGCCACTAGGAAGTTGCCACATTACTTCCAGGCTTATACGGTGTTCGTCCTCACCGAGTATCCATTGCAGTCGTTGTTAAAGAGATCAGACTTCACGGGCCGAATTGCCAAATGGGGGACTCGGTTGGGATCGTTTGACATAAGGTATCGACCGAGAAGCTCGGTAAAGGGACAGGTTCTTGCAGATTTCATCGCAAAATTCACACCTAAGAATGACGGGAAGGTAATTTGTAATGCAGAAATTCGTCCGTGGAAGGTATTTGTAGACAGTACTTCTAATGCTATGGGGGCCGGGGCTGGTATTGTCATAATCACCCTGGAGGGCATACGATTGGAACACTCCTTCAGATTGGGATTTAAATCCTCAAATAGCGAAGCCGAGTATGAGGCCCTACTGGCCGGTTTGAGGGCCGTATTGCATCTAGGCGCAAAAGATGTTGAGATTTATTCAGACTCTCGGCTGGTTGTTTATCAAATCATAGGAAGCTTTGAAGCTCGGGACTCTCGAATGAAAGCCTATCTAAGTGCAGCCAAGCAGATTATCGGTCAATTCGGAACGGTAAAGGTGTCCCAGGTAGGTCGGTCATAAAACAAACACGCCGACTCACTAGCCACGTTAGCTTCATTGACTACCGAGGATACGCCACGGCTAGTCAAAATAGAGCTTATAAGGGAGCCAAGCATTAGTGTGAAGAGTATTCACGACCAAGCCAGAGTGGAGGTTGCCAAGGTAGCGGTGGCCAATCCGTGCTGGATGAACCCGATCATAGATTTCCTTGCCGAGGATAAAGTTCCGGATGATGAAGACGAGGCCAAAAAGATTCGTCGAGTAGCTCCCCGGTACTGGCTGTCTTCGGATCACAAACTGTACCAAAGGTCTTTCGCAGGCCCTTACCTTTTATGCTTACATCCCAAGAAAGTAAGCGAGCTTCTGACTGAGCTACATGAGGGAGTGTGTGGCGGCCATGTTGGGGGACGATCTTTAGCTCATAGAGCGATGACCCAGGGGTTTTGGTGGCCACAGATGCAGAAGGATGCCGCCGAATATGTCCGGAGGTGCGAACAATGTCAAAAGCACGCCCCTTTGATCCATCAGCTAGCAGGTCGTTTGAACCCCGTCAGCAGCCCGTGGCCGTTCGCGCAATGGGGACTTGACATCCTCGGCCCATTCCCCCGAGCAACAGGTAACCGTCGTTTTGTATTGGTGGCTGTAGATTACTTCACAAAATGGGCGGAAGCCGAGGCCTTAGCAAACATCCGGGATACTGACGTGAAAAAGTTTGTATGAAAAAACATAGTCACAAGGTTTGGGGTACCAAATTCACTAGTAACAGACAATGGGCTACAGTTCGATAGCAAAGCTTTTTGGGCCTTCTGCAGTGATCTCGGCATTAGGAACAAGTATTCAACCCCGGCTTATCCACAAAGCAATGACCAAGCTGAGGCAGTGAACAAGACGATTTTGAACAGGCTCAAGAGGAGGCTGGACGGGGCAAAAGGGAGATGGGCTGAAGAGCTACCTAATGTATTATGGGCTTACCGTACGACCCCCAGAAGATCCACGGGCGAGACCCCTTTCTCTTTGACATACGGGGCGGAGGCTGTGATACCAACCGAGGTGAGCTTATGTAGTGCACGGGTCACGGGGTTTGACCCCCCCCCCCCCCCCCCCCCCCAGAACACCGACCTGATGACGGAGCGTTTGGACTGGCTAGAAGAATGCAGGGAGGCCGTAATCATACGGCTCGCCGAGTATCAGCAGAAACTAGCCCAAAGATACAACCGAGATGTAAAAGGGAGGGAATTCAGTGCCGGAGAATTGGTGCTAAGAAAGGTCGTGGGAAACATGTGAGACGTAGCTGCAGGGAAGCTTGCTCAAACCTGGGAAGGGCCGTACAGAGTTACCGCCATCGCCGGCGTAGGGGCCTACTACTTGGAAGACCTTGATGAGAGGCCACTTCCCCGGCCATGGAATGCCAACAACTTAAAGAAGTTTTACGCGTGACCATCCGTGTAAGCCAAAACTTGTATTTTGCTAAAATCAAGATTATGATGGAGTTGCTTGTATATGCTGTTTTTGATTCCATAATTGCGCACCAAGAGAATTGCAAATAAAAAAAATTCTAAGGACAAAAACCTGGCCCTCGGCTCGATTAAAATCACCGAGCAGGTGGAAACCTTATCAATAAAAACTCTAAGGACAGAAACCTGGCCCTCAACTCGATTAAAATCGCCGAGCAGGTGGAAACCTTATCACTAAAAACTCTAAGGACAGAAACCTGGCCCTCGGCTCGATTAAAATCGTCGAGCAGGTGGAAACCTTATCGTCACAAAGGAATAAAAGGATAAAGGACAAAAACATCATCCTCGGCAGAATCAAAATCGCCGAACATGTGGGAACCCTAACCCTTTGCAAACATTAAATCCATTGTCACTCTCGGATTATCCAAAGCACCGCGCAATAGGTTTTGGGGTATCATTCCATTTACGGCCAAAACACTGGCATAGTCCAAGCGAAACACACAAATAGATAGAAATTCATTCAACGAATTAAAACCAAAGTTAAAAAAAAAAAAAAAAAGCTGTTTACCGATCAATCCCACGAAATAGAGGAAATTGTTCGTTCACCACATCTCGGTGACATAGGCAAATAAACCATTAAGAAAATAAGTTGAAAATGCGATAAAAATAAGTGAAAGCATAAAAAAAGAGGCTGCAGTTAATCAGCTGGAAGGCCGGTTCGGATCTGTCACTTCTTGCTGGTCGGTCAGGGGGTAACCTGAGGATTCACCGAGAAGGTCCTGTACAGTTGGGATGCTGGTGGCTTCCATGTCATCTGACTCGGCATGAGCGTCAATCTGTTTAACCAGCTCCTTCATGCTTGCCGTTTCTTCCTCCTCAGCAGCAACCGGGGGATTTTGCACGGCAGTAACGGGGCTCGGGAAGGGAATTTGGCCGGGGTCTCTCAGGTGGGAATCCTCGGGAACTCCTAGTGCTTGAAGAGCGGCGAACCACCCGGCCTTAAAACCCAGCTTCCGAGCCTGGGCCACCACCGGTTCTGCAGATTGCTCGGCATCAGCAAACCCTTCGTTGTACCACTTCTGCTTACAGGCTTCCAGGGCTGCCCTAAGGTCGGCTAGCTCCTCGGCTTGAGAGGTGTTTAGGCTGACGGCTTCACCTAGCTTCACTTCCGTTTCGTTCTGTTTAGCCAAAAGCTTTGCACACCTCTTTTCCGCCAGCGCCCTATTTTTCTCCGCGGCAGCAGCCTTCTTCTCGGCGGACTCAGCTGCCTTTAGTTTTTCCTTTGCTGTTTTGTCCACTGACTCCCGCGCCCCCTTTTTACGCTCGACTTCCTCGGCAAGTTCCCGTGCCCGGCCAGCCATTATGTGAGCCAGTTGAGCAGCCTGACAATCACAAAAGTTAGTAAGGAAGTAGAAGTGAATGTATGGAAAGAAACAGATAACTAAAGAATTACCGCGATGGCGTGCCACTCTAACCGGCACCCCACAGACTCCTCAGATCCATCCTCAAAGGCATGCACGTCATCGGGAAGGAGAAGACCCTCGACCAGGGACTGGGCAATACGGCCACCCTCGCCTTTCTCCCACATCCGCATGCAGGCAGTTGAAGGCAAAGGCTTGTTGTCCAGCAAAAACTTTGGTTTCCACGCAGGAGCAGTTTGGGAGGAGGACGCAACCCCCGGACCGACTTGGGTCTGTTGATCGCGGATTACAATACCCCCTGTTGGCCGGGGAGGAGTCTGAACGGCGGCATCTCCCGGACCTGAAGGTGGTTGATCGGCGACCCTTTGCTTCTTACGAGCTCGCTCAGCTTGAGAAGAGGGTGGAGGGTGAGGCACCTGGCTCCGACCCTGAGAAGGTGGGGGCTGCGTGGGTTGCCGTGCGTCGGGCACAAAGCGGTCAATGGTCATAACCCTCCGTGACACCATGCTTTCGCCGGGTTGGTTATCCTCTGCTTCAGTTGCTGGTTTCTCGGGCTCAGCGGGCAGATTCTCGGGCTGCGCCTGCTCTTGAACGGGGTCCTCTTGTTGGATAGCCTCGTGGGCTAACTCTCTAAGGCGTTGAGACACGCGTTCCGCGGACTCGTCTCGCAAAGGGGCTAGCTTGTCCGAGCAGGTGAAGCGCCGTCCAAACTCCCTCGCCTCCCCGGTTGTAAGTTTCGACGGCAAGAAACTTGCGTACCAAACATCGATGTATAACAGCAGAGGGCTATCAACTAGAAGCGCCTGCTTAAAGTTCTGCCAAGTGGAGTAAACTGGCTCTACTCCGAGGATCAGGTGCGAGGCTCGGAGCTGTCTGTCCCAATGCACGAATATCTCGAAATGAAGGATGAAGTTCAAATCTTTGACGTGGACGGTTCTGATGTCCGGAACAAATACTTTGCCATCTGCAAAAGAACAAGTGACATATCAGTACCTGATAATAAAGATTTACTTCAATAAAAAGAAAAGGAAAAGGGGTGGAAAACAATTAGATCAAAGGATTGGTACAAACCCACTTCATGCCGTGAAAGAGGGCAAGGGACGTCCCCGGCAAACCAATTGCCGCGAACCCGAACGAACTCCCCGGCGGAGTTCCTGTTCGAATTAGGTAGGCATGATATCAGCCATACCCGATTATCTCTTGTCTTTAGGTAATAGTTGGTAGCTTTGTTCCCACAGAAGCTATACATATGGTTAATGTCATGATAATTTAACTGTAAATCAAAGGTATGGTTCAACCTACTGACGCAGCTAACTACCCGGTAAAAGTTGGGGAGAAGCTGGTCGGGACACAGTCCGTAGTACCTAAGTGTATCTGTCAAAAGGGGATCCACAGGGAACCTAACCCCACCTTCTAAGATTGACATCAGAGGAAAGAATGCTGTGCCTTGTCCTCGGTGGAGAGCAATATCACTCTCATGGCAGTAAGCCACTTCCACGTCATCGGGAATACTACACTTGCTCCTAAAGGTGGCCAAGGCAGCCGGGGACTCTAGAAGATAAGAGTAACCCATCTATGACGCTTAATGCTATGAAAGGGAACTTCAAGAAATAAGCTGAAGGAATAGGAAGGGGAAGAAAACTTACTTTGGGTTCTAAGGAGGAAAGGAACTCTGGGCAGGTGAGTAAGTGCACAGAGAGTTGGTCGGCAGAGAGTAAGCTCGTAAAATCAGAGGTGGAGAAAAAATGAAAGAATGTTATGAGGGAAACTATTTATAGGGTCAAAAAGGGGGCAAAGAGACGTTAAATCAAGCAATAAATGGGCACGATTTACGAACGGCCCTGCGAATACCAAAGGTAACCGATACGCGCGCCACTTCAGTTCACGAACCGTCAGGCAATAATGACAACTGTATCTGATGCCGCGAAACGGCGCGTCTTTTGAGATGAGTATTAATGAGAAACCATACCACGAGTCCCAGGCCATAAGACCTTTGAGATCAAAAGGCTCGGCCAGCTCCTTGATTCTTCCTGGCAACTGGGTATGAATCAAAGGGGGGCTAATATACGGTACCGAGATCCCAAGACCCATATGGGCCCTGGGCCCAGGCCCAATGTAACGGCCCCATTGCCCTAAACCCTTCTTGAAACTGCCTTCATGTAAAAACAAGTTTTGGGTCTCGAATCCTGAGAAGTGTTCGGCACAAACTTTCCCGAACAAACGTATGAACCCTGTCTGGAAAAATCATGAAATGCTCGGGGAACAGCATTACCGAGCACAATCGATTGAGCTGGAACCAAGTTCCAAGGCCATAGTTGCTGCATCCCACTCTCACCTAAACACCCACTTAAAACAGATAATATTGAACCTTCAATAGCACTAGCGGTGGCTGTAATCATAATCTCCCCACTAACCTTAGCTATAAATAGCAGAAGTTTGGGAAGAGGAGGGGGTTCAGAAAAAAGGAGAAAAAACAGTCGTTGAGGAAGAGAGGAGGAATATTACTTTGAGTCTCTGTGCCGAGAACGACCCAAAGTAGGAAATCTCGAAGCCCACTCTACAAATAAATTGTGAGCCCAAGTGAGTTCAAGCCCAACAGTCTCAATTCTGGTTCCCACAATTATAATATACATTGTGTTAAAGTATAAGGGATTGTTTGGGTTGGTTGATGCTCACAAAGGATTGTAACAAGGAAAAGTACAAATGATGCATTGCTAGTTGAAGGGAAGTTGCGTAAGACACTTTAATTCCTAAGGGATATAAGAACTTCGAAATGAGAACCTCTGCAAGTGTAAGAACTTTGAAATGAGAACCTCTGCAAGCAGTTTATTGAATAGAGTGAATTGGTTTCTTAATAATTTTTAAATTTTTTTTAATAAATTATAATATACATCTATATCTATATATATCTAAAAGCTGAAGCGTAGCATTTATTGTTGTTACACTCTAGTTAAGCCACATCAGCACCATATCATCATTTATTTTCCTATTTTATTTTTTATTTTTAGATTTACCAATTGACATTTATTGAGCATCTCCTTAAATTCAGGTATTACTTTATCTCCAATTCTATCATGTGTCTCTCCGTTAATTCAAACCCTTCAAATATTGTTATTATATGGAATTCTAACAGTCAACAATACATTACAACCTCCTCTATCTGTTGTAACTTCTTCCATTTAGTAGGTATGATATGACAAATAATGCCATGTGGCAAACAATTATGGATATTGGATACATGTCAATCTTTTAAGCTGCCAATATTTTTCTTTGCCGTTTTCATTCAACATTTATTCATACTTCCTATTGCGTTGCCATGATAAACTCCATTTATATTATGGTCTGATGTTATACAACCTTTCATATGTTGATATATGATTGTTACCAAAAAAATTAATAGATCTTCTACATCCTGTCGGGGGCGGAAACGTTTTCCTTCCGACAAATGAGATTTATGTTGGATTGGGGGTCTAAACTAAAACTCGACGATGGGCTTGAAGCACAGCCCAAAGGCTATTAGTGAAGTTTTTGAAGAGTTTGCCTTTTTTTATACCTTGGGCTTAGGATGGGATTGACAAGGGTTATGAGATGGTCCAAAAACACTTCCTATAGCAGACACATCGGCACAATAAAAAGCATACTGCAATAAAAATAGCCCAACAGTAAAATATTATAGCAATAAAGTATTCCAGCAGTAAAATGAAGCAAAGCAGAATAAATTCCAGCTGTTAGCTGTTTTCACAAATTAAGGAAAATATTTGCATCTTCAAAGTCATCATCCGTTGATTATGAGGGAGGGTCCTCTAATACAATAACATGAGGAAAGAATTCTATAGTAATAATTACATCATAACCTTCAATAGTAAATGAGTAAACAAATACCATGGGTTCCATTATAACAAATAACTAATCATAGACCCACGCGTTGCGCGTGATACTTTTTTAGATAAAATACTATTTTAGTCTCTAGACTTTATAAAGAGTTTAAAAAAAAAAAAAAAAAAGTTTTATCATATTTTTTATAATCTTGTCTATAACATTTTTTTCCATTATCATGTGTATTTATTGGTTGATGATTTGCATAACATAGACATTAAATAAGAGGTAAAACTATTCATTAAATTTTTTTTAAGTCATGGTGTATGAAGATTATGATTATATATATATATATATATATATAATTTCCTTAGTTAGAGTTTGATTAGTTTTAAGTTTTAATTTTTTTATCATTATATTTAATTGTTGAATTTATTGCACTATAAAGTTTTCAATGTCCTTTGTATTGCCATTTCTATTTTATTTCTTACTCCTCTTGACCACCATTTTATTTTCCACATAATGGTTATTAATAGACGTTTGATTTCATTTATTTTTTTCTTCCTTCATTTATTCTTTATTACTTTGTATGTTCCCTTGCTAGTTGTAAATTTTATGGTTATAAATAAGAAATAGATATCATGGATGACCTCAATAGTTATAGATGTAGTTATGTTAGTGGTATGTCAAAGGATTTTTTTTTCCTTCTAAATTTTCAAGGAAATATGAAAGGCATTTCTCTAGTTTGGTCTCAATCAATTAAGATATCTATAATATATTAACGGAAGTAATAATGAGCCTTAAATTTTTTTAATGTATGAAGTGGTTTGATTAGTGAATCATTATTTCATTGTTTACTTAGAAATATCTAAATTAAAGTTTTTTTTTTTTTTTGGAAAAAAAAATCTAAATTAAAATAGATGAATATGTAAAGGTAAAATTATATGAAAAGTTAAAACTACCCAAGATGAATGTTTAACCACTTGTAGATGTGTGTTTTTGGAAGACTAAAAGTATACACAATTGCTTTAGTTGGAACTATATAACTATGCAAATATTGTTGAAAGTGGTTCCATCATTTGCAAATTATCAAGTTTGGTGGTCTTACAAAACATATATTTCATTTTGCAAAAAAACTTTACATGAACTCCTCTTTTGTGACAACCTTTTTTTTTTTTTTTTTTTTTTTTGCCGAAACAACTTAAGAATATTAAGACTTAAGTTAACACATGTGGTAATTGTAAAACACATTAGTGATATGAAAAATAAAAAGATTTAAATATTTAAAAAACATTTTTAGTAGGTTGTAATATAAAACATTTTTTTCTCAATATTTTATGTTACTTTTCCCATAAGATCAATATTGTTGGCATCCTTTAAAGATGATACATAATATTTTTGAGAAGAAGAAGAAGAAACAGAGAGGATGCTAACACATAATATAAAATTATTAAGTTTGCGTGATTTAAATTTGTGGAAAAAAAATATTAATGTATCTATGATAAAAGTTTTTATCTAAATGATATATAGTAGTTCATATTTTTTTAAACTTGATTCAAAAAGTTCATTCTCAATAGCCTTTTAAGTTTATAAATTTCTCAATCTATGTGCCTAGACACATTCAAAGTGTGCTATCTAAATTATAAATTATATAACCCTTTATCACACAAATATATTGATTCCCCCAATGTATGGTAAAGGAAGGCAAGTTTGTGTCTAGCCATTTTCTTGATTTGTGTTGCATAATTTAATAGTATGGAGGATGTGTCTGGATTTAAATGTTGAATAAAATAAGATGAGAGGAAAAAAGAGTAAAAATGAAATATATAGCAATAAACATCAAATTATCTAAGTCGTTCTATGTAATATAATAACACTATATTACTATATACTATATATATACTGCAGTAGGATAATATTTAATCAAAGAGAATATAAAAGATAACAACTTAAAACACAAAACTAAATTACATCAATCCAAAGTAGAATTCTAATTAACACAAAAATTCATCAACCTAAAGAATTGATGCAATAAAAATAAAAAAATCAAACAAAAAATGAAAAACAAATTGAGAGAGAGAGAGAGAAGTAACCTTTTTTGTGTGAGAAAACTATGCATAGAATGAAAAGAAAATATCAAATTTATAGTAAGATATTGAGAATAAGAAGAGTCAAAATAAAGGAAGATAAAAAGGTAGAGAAAGAATGATATTAAGATAGAAAGTAGTGGGGGGATGAAGAGGTAAAAAAGAGGGAGAGTTTTGGAAAATTAATAATAAAAATAATGGATAAAAGATATTTTAATATTTAAATAATAGATAAGTCACCTTAAATGAGAAAATGTTTAAAAGTATATATAAGAAAAATTGGAAATAAAAAATGATGACGTGGCTGCTAATATGCCTTAACGTGAGCGTAGTAACATTAAATGCTACGCTTTAGCTTTTAGTAATATATAGATGAAGAAACTTAGTGTGAGATCAAGGGAGAGAGAGAGAGATTCCAGCTAACGCAGCAAGATCATTATGATGCCAGGGCATGCTCGTGTATATAGTATATGTAGTGAGTAGTGAGGGTCATTTTTGGGTAGTATGAGTAGTGAGAAAGAATGTTTAGTAAAGTTGCTAGAGCTTTCTGTTGGGAATAGATGAGTGTTTATAAGTAGAGGTATAAGGGGTATTTGTGAGCTGGGAGCTGGAGAACTTAGTTTCTAAGCTTGAAGCTAAGAGCTCAGTGACCCAGAACTTTGTTAGAGCTTAAATAAGGCTAAACAGAGAAGTTAAAGAAGAGTTCTTCTCTATTAGTGCATCTCTTAGTGTATGTGGGTCTATCTTGATCTCCATTGGCCTGTCTTGAAGTATTAGTAGAGAGTTCCATTTATAGTTGAGTTTGAGGGGGTAATTAGCATATAATTTCTGCTAAATCTTCCTCAATCTTTAGAAAATTCTTGGAGAATCGTTCCTAGGATTTGGTCAAGAGTGGTAAGTTCAGCTTTAGAGTATTCTTTGTTGTTTTGGGTAATGGTAGTTGGACTTCTGACTTAGCATTAAATGCTAATTGTCCTCAATTGATGGGATTAGAGCATGTATTAGGCTAATAATCTTGGTTTTGCTGCTAATAGAATCAGAGCTCCTTAGGGCAGATTGTGTCACCCAAGCCAGGTGTCAATCTTGGAGCCCTTGTTGGGAACTTTGCTGGAGATCCCTTTGGTGCCCTCCAAACCACATTTCCCTAAGTTTCCCCATTTGGGTTCATGTGCTTGGTTCATGAACCAGAAAGTACACGTTTTTGGCATGATAATGAGCTGTTTTCCAGTTATTCCAAAAGCTTTCATGGTCTAGTTATGGCTGCCCTTAGTCTTTGACCGAATGGGTTGGAGAAGAAAGGGAAGACAGCTGGCTTCCCAGCTTTATGTCATGTCATCCCAGCTTTATGTAACATGAAAAATGATGAAAATGAACTTGGCAAGGAAGGGTTTAACCCCTGTTGGACACATGTCCTCCTCTGATCTGGTTTGACAAATTGGAACTGATGGTAGTGGGTCCCAGTTGTTAGGTTGTGCTGAACTTTGACTTGACATCTCACGTGAGCTTTAGCTGCTGAGATTTGAATGTGAGCTGAGCTTGCTTAGCTGGGCCTTGTAATTGAGCTTCTTTGGGCTTGGCCATCCCCACAAGATGAATAGTTTTGCCATGGATGATATACATGGGCTTTTGTAGTTAGTTGATTATGGAAAAAATAAACATAATTCCTATAAATTTTGTAAAAGAAATATTTTTGAGAGATGAGTAATTTTTATTTCCCATGAGTTAGGGACTTTAATATATGCAAATATGTTTTTGTCAAGAAATAGTTTTGGGCTTTTGAGCATAATGTAATTGTTTTTACCAAAATAATATTTGGGCTTTTATAAATAGGTGCCAAAGTATTATTGGGCTTTATGAGTAGTTGCCAAAATAGTATTGGGCTTTGTAAAATAGGTGCCCAAATAGTATTTGGGCTTTATAAAATAGGTGCCAAAATAGTATTTGGGTTTTGTAAAAATATTGCCTTGTAGCAACGGACTTAGTAAGAATGCTGGGTAGCAACAGGCTTTAGAGATGCTGTGTAGCCAAAATAGTATTTGGGCTTTGTAGGATTTTGTAAAAATATTGCCCTGCAGCAACGGACTTAGTAAGAATGCCGGGTAGCAACGGGCTTTAGAGGTGCCGTGTAACAATGGGTTTTAAGAGGTGTTGTGTAGCAATGGGCTTTTTAGAGGTGTCGTGTAGCGACGGGCCTTTTAGAGGTGCAGTGTAGCAATGGGCTTTATACGATAGTTTTGTTGGGGCTTTTTTTTTTTTTTTTTTGGTTTGTGGAGATAGTATAATTTTGTGGCCTAATATGGTAATAGTATGATAAGTATTTTTGTGAAAACCCAAATTGGATAATATGTGGGATATAATGGGTAATATTTGTGAGAGGACCCAAGATAATTTATGGGGCTTATGTGGAAAATATTTGTGGGAGCCCAAGTTGGGTAATAATATGGAGGGTATTTGGGTAATATGTAGTAAGTATGTAGGAAATATTTGTGTGGGCCCAAAATAGTTATGGGCTTGTGTGGGTATTTTTTAGTGAATGGGCTAATGAAGTTAGGGCCCGAAAATTTGTATCTTTACACATCCTTTTCTCAACTTCAACTCTATATATTTCTTATGTTTGTGTGTGTTTTATGTGCATGGTGCTTGGATGGGTTTACTTTAGATTAATGTTTGTATAACTTTGAGCATAAAATAGTTTTATAGGAATCAATTTGTTTGTACAATTTTACTTGTATCTTTAGTATAAAACTTATATTTGTTTGGAATTCTTCTTTGTATGACATATAGACATGTAGTATTGTTTCAGGTCTTTGTTTCTATGATGCTGCACTGATCAAAACATGTAAAATTTGGATGAGAAGCAAAGTTCTCTAAATACCTCTACTTCTGATGCACATAAAACACACACACATACTTTCTTTTAGTTATATATCAATTTGACCATGCATTAATATTTTATAACGATTTGCATATTATTAACTCAATTTCCTATTTTTAAATTTCATTAGATCTTATTATCGATAGCTTTCCCGTGCATCACACGAATTGGTAACTAGTTGTGTTAAAGTCTGAAAGACTGTATATTAAACTGTATAATAAAGTAAAAGGGACTGTCTTATATAAGTAAGGTGTGAGTACAAGTCACCTAGAATTATATGCTAAGCCCATTGAACTTATATTCTATTCGTATTCTAACAGTCCCCTAAACTCATGTTAGGTGATGTGATGTCAACATAAGTTTAGAAGTTAAAACATGAAAGTGTTTTAGTGGGAGAGACTTAGTGAATATGTCAACAAGCTGATCTTGAGAAGCTCTGATACCATTTTAAAGTTTGAAAAATTGTATATTAAGCAGTGTGTAATTAAGTAAAATGGCCCGCCTTATATAGGTAGACAAGACCTGATATACAAGAGACCTATAATTATGGACCTATGCCCATTGGACTTATACTCTCACAATATTCTAACAATACATAAGGCTCTCATTTGACAAGAAAACCTTATAAAATAAGTAAATATAACCCTAAATTACAGTTCCAAAAATCACCTTAAAAAAAAAACTTCTAACTATGACAATATCTCATCCTTCATCAGCTAAGAATTGGAATTCAAAAGCAAGTTTTCTTCTTGTACCTTACAAATATAGTAAACTTTTGTCTCCACTCGGTGCAGGATTACTAGAAAATGAACACTTGATGATTGTCCATTTCTTATCCATTTGAAATTCATGATGTCAAATGGTCAGAGTTTGAGACTGAAAAACTACCATAAATATTGAAGATAACATACATTCATGCAGTAAACTGAAACCAGAAAATGGCTTTCCTATCATTACTGTCACAGCAATGGTGGCAAGAGCTTCATGGAGTGACAAAGTTGACTCTTTTTCTTTATACTCTTCTCTTACCTTTCTTATTTCTAAGACTCCGAAAATTAGGTGAAAAAGGCAAACTTAACTTGCCTCCATCACCTCCAAAGTTGCCAATAATAGGCAACCTCCACCAGCTTGGTACACTACCTCACCGCTCTCTTCGAATGCTATCAAGTAAGTATGGCCCTCTAATGCTCTTGCACTTGGGCCATGTTCCAACTCTTGTGGTTTCATCTGCAGAGATGGCTAGAGAAATGATGAAAACCCATGATATTGCTTTCTCAAATAGACCAAAAACCACAGCTGCCAATATCTTTTTTTATGGATGTATAGATGTGGGATTTGCACCCTATGGTGATTACTGGAGACATACGAAAAAAATTGTTATTCTTGAGCTTCTAAGCCTGAAAAAAGTGCAATCGTTTCAGTTTGTAAGGGAAGAAGAAGTAACACTACTTGTCAATCAGATACATGCATGTCTCAGTAAAGGTCCAGTTAATCTGAGTGACATGTTGCTTGCTATTTCCAACAATATTGCTTCAAGATGTGTTCTGGGAAGTAAGTTTGGGGAAAAAGATGGTAAGAGTACATTTGGAGAGTTATCAAAAAAGATGATGATGCAGTTTACGGCTTTTAGTTTTGGAGATTTCTTTCCTTCTTTGGGATGGATGGATAATTTAACAGGCTTGGTTGCAAGTTTGAAAGCATCTTTAAGAGCGATGGATGCATTATTTGATCAACTGATTGAAGAGTATAAGATGCTGAACGTGGATGAAGATAAGAAAGACTTTATGCATATTCTCCTCAAACTTCAAAAGGAGGGTATGCTTGAAATTGAGCTTACCAAGGAGAATCTCAAAGCAGTCATACTGGTATATATCTCTCTCTCTTATTGCACACAAGAGTATCATATCACACTTAGCCTTCTAAAGCTATAATGTTTGAATAAGTCCAGCGATACTACTAGTTCCACAACTATTTTAATATGGTAGTTTGTGAGCGGTAAAAAATAAAAGTGATGTTAATATTAGCTTTCATGTAAAAGTAACTATTCACTACTCACAACTTATCATCTTAATAAATTATTAAAAGAAAATTGTGTCCATAATGATTCTCAAAAAAAAAAAAAAAAAAACAAAAATTGTGTCTGTATCAAATTAAGTTGATAATTTTTTTTTTTTTTTTTTTTTTTTTTTTTTTTTTTTTTTTTTTTTTTTTTTTTTTTTTTTTTTTTAATTTGCAGGACATGTTTGTGGCGGGAACTGAAACTACTGCAACAACACTAGAATGGGCAATGGCAGAACTCATAAAAAATCCGAGTATGATGAAGAAAGCCCAAGAAGAGGTAAGGAGAGTAGTGGGGAAGAAATCAAAACTAGATGAGACTGATATCACCCATTTGCAGTACTTGAAATGTATCATTAAAGAAACTTTGAGACTACATGTACCGCTTCCACTTTTAGTTCCTCGTGAAACTTCAACCAATGTAAAATTGGGGGGTTATGACATTCCTTCGAAAGTGACAGTTTACGTAAATGCATGGGCAATACAAAGGGACCCAAAACTATGGGACCAGCCAGAAGAGTTTCTACCAGAGAGGTTCAACAAAAACCCAGTTGATTTCAAAGGTCATGACTTCCATTTCATCCCATTTGGTAGTGGCAGAAGGGGTTGCCCAGGAATAGCATTTGGGAGTGCAGCAGCTGAATATGTGATTGCTAATCTTTTATACCATTTCAATTGGAAGTTGCCTGGTGATGAAGTTATGAAGGACCTAGATATGAGCGAGGAATATGGAATGACTGTTCATAGGAGATTTCCTCTTCTCCTAGTACCAGCTTTGTACTCTCCAAATTAAGAACTAAGAAGTCAAAGTTGTCGTTTTGTTATTTCTCTCTTTCTTGTTTTATTTTAGTAGACATCAATGTTGTTAATGCTTGAATAATTCAGAACAAAATAAAACTTCACGATGTACAAGGTTATTAGAAACATATGAAGGATGGAAATGATTTGAGTTCTTTATACTTGATATTATTGGTGAGAATGTCATGGTGTGTGGCAAAAAAATGTGGTTGCAAAAGAATTGATGTAATATTCCCTAAACAGACTAAATGCAATTGGAGCTTTTTCAAGTTGTTTCCATAGATTTGATTGACCTAGTACACACTTAATGTTTGATATCCAAATTGTCTAGTAGAATCAACGTAGTGTTTTTAAGATATGATTTCGATATACCATGAATAATATTAGTTTTTTTGCCTTAGAGATATCCAAATTTTTAGTTTGATATCTAAACTGATATGTAGAACTAAAATCGTGTATATATCTACATAATATGAACAAGATTATATTTTTGCTATAATGGTGGATGTTTGATATTCAAATTCTCTAAATCAAATTTGAGTATAAATTTATCTACTAGTGGTAGATTAATGAGTTCTTTCAATATTTTTGTGCGAGAGATTAAATGAGTTCCACACTTTAAAATTGAGGAAAAACAAAGAGTCATTGCCGCTTTCAATGAAAATATTTTTCTTTAACAAGTTTTTCTTTGATTAAAAAAGATTATTTTTTATTTATTGGTGAATATTTGAGGCTTAATCAATGCATTCATTAGTACACGGATATCTCTATTAGTAAAAATTTAGAAGATTTTTTTCATTGGGAACCTTAGGTAGTTGCCTATTTGCCTCACCCATTGAGCAAGCACTGTTCATCAGTCAATGTCATGGCAGATGAGTTGAATTCTTCTAATAATTTTACAGGACATGGATGGAGTTATCCTATTATCTTTGGAGTGTCGGTTGCATCTTGGGTGGACGTGGAACTATGCAGGGTATATTTGCAAATCTTTAGTAGTAACGTTAATATATTTATGCTTACATTTGAAGTATGATATAGGGTGAGGCATTGTTTCAAACTCATGAGAATTTGGAGCACCTAGCCATGATGAAGTGGGTGCTTGGCCCATGGCCCCAGCACATGTTGAAGAGAGTAAGTGATAGTTTGATGATACCAATTCTTAAGTTTAAGCTTTTGAGAGAATTGATAATTTATCATGGTATCAAGACTTACTCTATTTCTCATTTAAAATGTTAAAAATCTCATGTGTTGAGTCTCACTTATTAAGGGAGAGTTTAAGCCCACACATGAGAGAGAATGTTAGAACAATAGTTAAATGATTAAATTCACAATTTATTAAAAGTCTTAATTTTTTGGAAAATTAGTAATTTAACAAGGGGATTATCCATCAGAAGCATTGAGATTTTGCTATTTAGGCTTGGGGTTACATAGTGAATGGTCTTTCTGTGTGCCATTGCTGACAATTTTCTATCTTTACCTAACTGAAGGATGCTGCAGAAGAATCTGAGAGTTGTATATATATACTGGACAAAATTAATCTAATGTTAAGATTTCTCTTTATGAGGCTCTTGAGTGAATGAAGTGATGTTTCATTCTATACTCACATGCTTGCAAAGTATAATTTAATTAGATTTCTCGTCTCTCCCATGTGTGTATTTGATTTTTAATGCTATTTTTCCAGAGAAAAAGTGAATTTGTTACCCATCTTGGCTTTCCTGAGGGGGAAAAAGTGAATTCGTACAAAAGACTTGGACAAACTTTGATATTTTCTTGGTGTGTGTCCATATATATATATTGATGTTGCTAGGTCTCGAGCATGAATTGCGTTGGATAAGACTTGTTGAAATGGTACATTGGGTATGTCCACAAAAATCTTCAATACAACAAGAGTTGTGGACCATCAATATAATATGGCCACATCTCCCCAATCAAGTGACCATACAAGACCATTGGGCAGGTGCTCATATTACATGACAACAAACTCAACATCACTGAAGTTTTTTTTATAAAAAAAAATTCACAATATTCTTTATTTGCAAGACATTGAAGGCAAGAGAGGCAATTTTATACTACGGGCACTTTTATATTAGTCAAAACACATTAGCTTAAATAGCTTGTTTTTAATTATTTTAAACACCCAAATATTTTGTCTTAATTTGTATGATCTGACACACTTCTTTGGGGTGGCTCATACATGAATAAATAAAGAACATCTAAAAGCAATATATTAAAGTTTTAACATTATTTTTTTGAGAAATATAAAAATTGAAAAAAAATTCATTATTTTTTTTTTCAAATAAAATGTTTTTAAAACTACTTCATAAATGAGTGATCTTAGAGCATCTGTTAACATTTTTCTTTATCAAATAATAAATTGAAAATTTTAGTTTTTTAGAGTTATTATGATTCCAAATCTATATATAATAACTAATAGTCAAAACGTTTGACTTTTTGTTGACCTCTCCTTATCGTGCCATGTGACTACATAAATTTGTGCCACCTCTATACTTAAAAACACAAAAAAATGTGTCTGTACATTTGGCTGCTAAGCAAACTGTTTGAGTACTATTTTTACTACTGTTAGTGTTCAATTGCACCATTCCACTGGGTAGTTACCAATTTTACACCGTTCTGTATAAATTATTTATGATATATCTGTATAAGTTATTTATTCATTCTTCATCCTCTTTTTCTTCTACCTTCTCTCCCTCTCTATATGCCTTATTTCCTATTTCCTACAACAACCTTGAAACAAATCCCACTACAAGTTTAGATTGTTTAGTAATATTTGCAATAAGAATTATTTAGGAACTAATTCCTTCTCTTTACGGATTTGCAGGATTTTTTTTTCAAAATAACACTGAATCTCAAATAATTTCATTAGTTAGCACATTTTCAAAACAATTTAGCAAGCTAACATCTCAAGTGCAAGGGATTCGATTTTTTTGTGCTAAATCGAGTGTGACGAACTTGAGTTCCACGAAACTCAAGTCTTCAAGACTCAATTTCCCTGAGATATCATTGAACTAAAGACCCAAACTCAACGAAACATCATCAAAACCCAAAGGCCCAAAGAAGAAAATGAAGGAATTCGAGGAAAACCTTCGCCTAGAGCTTTTTTGCCATTGCCGCCTTATCCTGGAACCTTCGCAATCGTTGCCTGGGTTCAGTCTAAGCCAAGCGGTTTGGGTTCAGGAGATCTGGGTTTGTGGGTTTGTTCCTTCTTTGTTTGGTTTGGGTTTCTTTGTGTTTGTTCCTTCTTCATTTGATCTGGGTTTCTTCGTGTTTGTTCTTTCTTCGTTTGAAGGCCTGCCCAATTGTCACCACCAATATATATGGGTACCTTCTTTTCTCATTCTTACTCTGATTGGAAGACCAACAATTTAGTTTTTTATTTTTCGTTGGATTTTCAGTTTTGACAGATATATATCATTTTCTCAATCCAAAAAAAAAAATTCTTACTCAAATGGAAATTCCTCCTATATGGATGAATGGAAGGTACACCTAGCATTCAAAACTAATTGACTATTGCAAGTTATGCTATGGCTACATTTGACCTTAGGCAAAACTTTTTCAACATTGGATCCCAGGGTAGGGATGTGATGCCCATGTTATCGATGGAACATAGCGAAAAGAAAAAGTTTTTGAAGTGGATGCTAAAGACATAAATTGAGAGGTTGCTATTGCTTCCAAGGCAACTAATGAAGGATCATGACCAAAGATGACTACTTATGTAACCATTCCTTATTATACTTCTTATTTGTCAGTTTTAATTTGATGTAGAAAGAAAACATTATTTTCTACAAATTTTAGGATTGATTTTATTTTTTATTTCTAATAAATATCCAAGAAGGACAAATGGTGTTTTTGCATTTTGCTAATTTGATTGAACAACTAATGATGAACTTGCTGCACTTGAGACTTGGGACGTTAAATGTGATACTTTGTTGGTATATTCATTGATATAGTTCATCTGTTGCTTTATAAATTTTGAGTGTTCCCTACACTCTATCTATTTTTGTGAGATTTCTATATAAGAACTTTTAGGGTGGGTGGATAAGGTCCATGGTCTCACCATATATATATTCTTTATTAGTAAGCAGATAATTCAAGTATTTGCAAGCATAAGATTGAAAGAAACAACAAGTTCACTTTGTGTTAGGATACTTTTTTTTTTACACCTAATTTTATTTGGGTACCACCTATTTATTTTCAAACACCACTAACAAATTATTGGGTTTTCCCAAATATTTTTTGCTCTATTATTATATTAATCACAAATGTTTCATGTCTCATTATCTAAATTGGGCTATGATATAAACTATCACAAAAAGAGCCCCAAAACTCATATTTTATCCAATTTTATTATCATATTCTATTTAAAACCCAAGAATACTTATGCTTGGCAATATTTAAGAAGCTCATAATTCAAGTCCACGGCAAAAAAATTTTATCAATGGAATTCAAATCCATGATCAAAGCCCATGATTTAAACATATGGCAATTTATTTATCCAAAGCCCAATTTTCATTGGCAACATCAAAACCTAATTCTCATTGGCAATATCAAAACCCCAACTTACGTTGGCACTATTTAAAGCCCAATTTTTATTGGCAATATCAAAGCCCAATTCTCATTGGCAATATCAAAAGCCCAACTTGCGTTAGCACTATTAAAAGCCCAAACTAACTACTTGGCATTATTCTATCAAAAGCCCAAGGTTATTAAATACTCGACAAAATACTATATCATAATTATTTTTAAACATATTATTACAATATTACAAGTTCATGGAATTTATGAATTATCTACTCTCAAAACCCATGGCAATCATCTTGTAAAAGCCCATGGAAAGTTATGATTGTTAGACCCATGACATATATTTATTGTTATAAACCCATGAAATACATGGACATCATTTGCATCGCGACATCCATAATATACGCCTTAGACACTCACGGTAAACCTTCAAACCCACAAGCTCATCATTTAAGTTATGATGTGATTATTAGAAACCATGAACATTATTGCAACATGGAATTCATCAAAGTAAATAGTATTTACAAAAGTATTTTGAAACTTGTCCTATTGTTTCAAACGTTACAACTAATTGCTCAAAGGCCCATTGCAAGTATTTATGAAAAACCCAAAAATATTTACTAATAAAATCCATGAGAAATGAAAGCCCATGACAACATGTGCACACAACCCAGCCCATGTGAGCAAGCCTAAGCAAAAAACACAAGCAGCTAACCAAAAGGCAACTAGAGACTCATACAAGGGAACCAAACCTTTGAGAATGGACTAAGGGCTGTCCCATCAATTTTTTGCCACCCTCTGCCTGACGTGAATAGTGCCCAAGGGCTCTTATATCAGTTGAAGTCAAAAGGATGAAGAGACTCCATGATCTTCCTCAAAACTGCACCTCCAGCGGAAGGGGAGCTGAAACCAAATTATTCAAACTTCAACAAATTGATGCTATAAATATTAAAAACGATCAAGACATGATTCATGTACCAAGCCCATGAATCCTTAAGGGGAAAATTTGGGAACATGTGGTTTGGAGGGCATAAAGGGATCTCTAGTGGAATCCCCTAAAGTAAACTAGAACTTGACACCTGGCTTGGGGTGTTGAAATCTTACTTCTTGGGGAACCAAATCTCAGTTTGTAGCATTAGGATTCATTCTTGATACACAATAGTTAAGCTCAGCCCCGAAAATCTTGGCACTTGATGCAAAAAGCTCTAAAATCCCATCATTACCCAAAGAAGCAAGACAACCTCTCAAAGTGGATTTTCCTACTTCTGATCAAAATCTTAGGAAAGTTAAACCTTGATTTCATCACCCTTAATGAGTCATGCGTTTTTGGATTCTTGTCAATCAATGCTTCTCTAAAACTCCATTATAAAAACATACACACCTCAGCTCACTGGAGGAGGAAGCCTCTCTAAAAATTTTCTGTCATTGACTAAACTCTGTAGAAATTCAATCCCTATTTGCTTTCTTTAAGCTTTCCCAAGCTCTCTTGAGCTCACTCACAACCTTTCTCAGCCTATAGTCACCATAACACCAACATTCACCACCTTGCTTACACCTTCCTACTCCATAAACGTCCCATAACTGACCAAGACAGCCACTCCCTCTGAAACCCTTGGTTTGTTTACTACTTTGCTCGTGGTTTAGCTTTCCTCAAGTTCACCACTCACCATCTTTAGCCCACACTCATCCAATCTCAGACATTCTTTTCCCCTTTCACACAATCACAGCCCATAAATGTCTCTCAACTAGTCACAAACAGACCACTACTCACAAAAATCCTTAACCTCAGAGTTAACCTCATCCCACTAACTCAAAACAGCCCATATTGTCTCATTCATGTCTTATGAACACACACTCACCAAAATCTTAGTCTAATGCTTGCTGCACTGAGCTGGGTATCTTTCTTTCCCTTCATTCCATCCTATTTTTCCTCTTTTATTCGTAACTATGGAACCTTTAATCATTGTTTATTATTATTATGATAAATGATATAATATATTTATAACAGTTGAATTTTCCCTCATATTGATGTAATGATGGTTGAAAGTACTATAATTTCCCCTGACCAAGACACACAAGGACCCCTAGGAGTGAATACTTTCCTAAATTTATTTGATCATTGACTGCTGAACTCTAATTATAATTTTACCCCTACCGCTAGAGATAATACCGTACCGCTAGAGGATTGATTTGAACTATGACGCAGTAAAAAGAATAATAATATAACAAACTAACAACACTAACGTGTTTATCATGCTTTATTGTTGTCTTCTTGTTAGGGTGCAGCCTCTATCTCTTGTTTGGGCGGACTTACACCACACCGATAGCCTTTGGGCTTTATTTCAAGGGTCCATCATTGAGTTTCAGCTTGGCTACCCTATATTTTATTTGGGAACATCAGAAATTTTCCCTTCAACACTTTGTTAGTAGTAGTAATCTCTTAAGTATATTTTCTTTTTCTTTTTTCCAAGGGATCATAACTTTAAGCAAAGTGAAATTTTAAATAGTTTTTATCAAACTTCCTTGTGCATTGCACGGGTTAGGGATTAGTGTGTATGTATGTATGTGTGTGTATATATATATATATATATATATAACTTTAATTTGGTTAGACATCCTTAAAAATAAGTAAATAGAATGCTAAATTACTGTTCCAAATATTACCAAAAAAAAACTTCTAGCCAAGTTTTCTTCTAGACCTCCTGTAAAAATACAGTAAACTTTTGTCTCCACTAGGAAGATTATTAAAGCGTATAAGCACTACTTAATAGTCCATGTCTAATCTAAATGAAAATCATGAATCACGTTGTCAAAATGTCGATGTTTGTGACTGTATAGGGCCGCTATAAGATTGAAGATAACTTGCAACTTTCATGTGGTGAACTGAAACTAGAAATGGCTTTCTTATCACTACTACCACAGCAATTTTGGCAAGAGCTACATGGAGTGACACAGTTTGGTGGACTGCCTCACCGCTCTCTTAGAGTGCTATCAAGTATGGCCCTCTAATGCTCTTGCACTTGGGCCATGTTCCAACTCTTGTGGTTTCATCCGCAGAGATGGCTCGAGAAATAATGAAAACCCATGATATTGTATTCTCAAATAGACCCAAAACCACAGCTGCCAATATCTTTACTTATGGATGTGTAAATGTGGGATTTGCACCCTATGGTGATTACTGGAAACATGTGAAAAAAGTTACTCTACTTCAACTTCTAAGCCTGAAAAGAGTGCAATCGTTTCAGTTTGTGAGGGAAGAAGAAGTCACACTACTTGTGAATCAGATACAACATGCATGTCTCAGTAAAAGTCCAGTTAATCTAACTGACATGTTGCTTGCTGTTTCAAGCAATATTTCTTCTAGATGTGTTTTTGGAAAAAAGACTGAGGTAAAAGATGGTAAGAGCACATTCGGAGAGTTATCAAGAAGGATGGCGATGCAAGTTACTGCTTTTAGTTTTGGACATTTCTTTCCTTCTTTGGGATGGATGGATAATTTAACAGGTTTGATTGCTAGTTTGAAAGCAACTTCAAGAGCGGTGGATGCATTACTTGATCAATTGATTGAAGAGCATAAGATCCTGAATGTGGATGAGGATGATGATAAAAAAGACTTTTTGCACATTCTCCTCTAGCTTCAAAAGGAGGGCATGCTTGAAATTGAGCTTACCCAAGACAATCTCAAAGCAGTCATACTGGTATATTTCTATCTCTCATTTATAGCCGAGTATCCAATCGCACACACCTGGCTAAAGCTATATGTTTGAATAAAATGTAGAGGGTACACAATTTATTCCACAACTATTTTAACAACTTATCATGAAGTGACAGGTTGTCAGTGGTGAAAAATAAAAGTGATATAGGTGTGGTTTCTGGTAAAATTGATTTTTCACTACTTACAATTACCATCTCAACAAGTTATAAAAAAATTGTGTACATGGCAATGTTGATAATGCTTTTATAATTTGCAGGACATGTTTACTGGAGGAACTGAAACTACTGCAACAACAATAGAATGGACAATGGCAGAGCTAGTGAGAAATCCGAGTATAATGAAGAAAGCTCAAGATGAGGTAAGAAGAGTGATTGGAAATAAATCAAAACTAGATGATACTGATATTGCCCATTTGCAGTACCTGAAATGTATCATTAAAGAAACTTTGAGACTTCATGCACCAGTTCCACTTTTAGTTCCTCGTAAAACTTCAACCAATGTTAAATTGGGGGGTTATGATATTCCCTCAAAAATGACAGTTTATGTAAATGCATGGGCAATACAAACAGACCCTAAATTATGGGACCAACCAGAAGAGTTTCTCCCAGAGAGGTTCCTGAAGAGTTCAGATGATTTCAAGGGTCAAGACTTTCATTTCATCCCATTTGGTGGTGGGAGACGGAGTTGCCCAGGAATGACATTTGGGATTGCTTCAGCTGAATATGTGACAGCTAATCTTTTATACCATTTCAACTGGGAGTTGCCTGGTGGTGAAGTTATGAAGGACCTAGATATGACCAAGGCATATGGAATTACTATTCATAGGAAATTTCCACTTCTCCTAGTACCAACTTTGTACTCTCCAAATATAATCTATTAAGAAGAAGTCATGGTTATTGTTTTGTTATTTCTCTTTTTCTTGTTTTATTTTTGCAGATATCAATCAATGTTGTTAAAGCTTTGAATATTTCAGAATAAAATAAGACTTGGGGATGTATGAGGCTATAAAAACAAATAGAGGATGGCAAAAATCTGAGTTCTTTATACTTATGGATATTATAGGTGAGAATGTCATGATGTGTGTCAAAGTATGTGGTTGTAGAAGAATAGATGTAATATTTCCAAAATAGAGACTAAATGCTATTGGAGTTTTTTCGAGTTGCTTCTATAGATAATTAGGATCGACTTAGTACACACATAATGTATAGGACTTACTTAAGCACATGTACCCTCATGTAGCAAACCCTCCCAATTAAGGCCATACGGTTCACAGAATAATTTTGGTATATAAAACTAAATATGTCTGAATTTTTTATTTGTTTAAATATGTAATTCGAAGAATTTAGGTGATGTGGTAGTCTAAAATTTTTTACATTTTCAAATGCATGAGCAAAACATTCCAAGATTCCATGTGATCTTTATACATATTTTTACAACTCATCTCTTAAAGATTAAAGACTTGAAATATATATATAACTAAAGAGCTGCATTAAAAAAAAAAAAAAAAAATTAACTATCAAAAGCCAACATGCAGAAGCAACTCTTCAAAATGTGTTTGTTGGAGGATCACAATTTGACTGCCTACAACCACTCTAAAAATAGGTCTGCATGGTGTGATGTCGAAGGCCATAAAAGATTTGAGTATATCTTCCTCATCATCAATTAGTTTTGAGGTAGAATGACACAGCTCATGGTTCAACAAATAGTATTAGAGCCAAGATCATGGGTTCAAGTCATTGTCAGGGAGGAATTGTTGGGGGACCACAATTTGACTCCTTACAATCACTCTAAAAATAGGTCTGTATGGTGTGATGTTGAAGGCCATAAAAGATTTGAGTATGTCTTTCTCATCACCAATTGATTTTGACGTGGAATGACATAGCTCACGGTCCGACAGTGTTAAAATTGCATCGAGAATTATCAAAAAGCCAAAATGAAATTTCTAATTCCTTATCACCAATTGATTTTGAGGTGGAATGACACAGCTCACGGTCCAACAATATTGAAATTGCATTGAGAATTATCAAAAAGCAAAAAAGAAATTTCTAAATTCTTGTTATTTGAAAGAAAAATTCAATCTAATCTTGTTTTGTTAAGTCAATTATTGGAATCTCTTTCTCAATTGTGTTTGATGAAGTAAAAGAAATTTGAGGTATATGGAGTTTTAACCGTTTTTAAGAAATTTTCACTTCTCAAAGTACCAATTACTTTCCAAATATAATTGTAAGGACTCAGTTTGTAACGATCTCAAACTGGTATTGGGTTCGTACGTTAAAAGTACGTTAAAGGCCCAAACAATAAAATTTGTAGAGAGTAGGCTGAAAGGCTAGGCCTTGGTTACCGGACAGTGGTTAGTTATGGTGTTCATGGTGGGCGCACAGAGGTGAACTAAGTTTGTCCATGGACCTTGTCCATTGAGCTTAACGTTCTTATTATTCGTTTCACTTTTTGGGTACCATTGTTTCAGCCCCCTCTTTTTGGCGCATAAATCCTTACATTATATAGCCATTCTCAGTTGATCCTGACCTTCCATCTGTCGATCAGGCAGGTAACTACTCGAGTGTTTGTCCCATCAGCCGCCTCCCCCCACTTTCTGTTAGTTACAATAACCGAAGCCACACTATTCAGGGGTCTTTTCCCATCAATGTGGCTAGGACGTTTGTTGGCGCATTCAATGCGGAGGTGACGTCTTTTCCTTGAACCACTCCTACACTGTACCCCTGTGCGAGTCCCATTCTACTCGCCTTTTCTTCTGGGAGCGCTTTGAAGGCTGCCTTTGATGATGTGTCATTCTTCCCTTTTAGGCCTTGGGATGCTGAGGACAAGGTCATCCTCGGCTGCACCTTTAGGCCATTTGGACTTTCGCTGCTTGTTCTCGGCAACTACTCTCCTCGGCGCGGGCCTTAGGCCCTAATGGAAAGTGGGCCGGGACCACAAATTCTCTGGCCCCACAATAATCAATTAGAAGTTATGGTTGTTGTTTGTTATTTCTCTTTTTCTTGTGTTACCTTAGAAGATATTTTAATGCTTGAATAATTTCAGGATAAAAATAAATTTCCGGATGGTCTAAGTTATATATTGAAATTGCATGAAGGATAAGAGAAATTTTAGTTATGAAGTGCGTGAGAATGTCACGGTCAGCAGCCAGGTAAAGAATTAGATGCTTCTGTACTATTTCCCAAAAAAAAAAGAAAAAAAAGAAAGAAAGAAGATCAATTGTATTGGAACTTATTGTTGCTACTTGTAAAATCTAGAATTACCTGATTCTCAGAAGAAAAAAAAAAAAAAAATCTAGAATTACCTAGAACACACCCAATGTAGGCCTTAAGAAGATGGACTCTTATGATTGCAAGCAATGATAGGAACACAAAAAACTTAAACAATTTTTCCACAACTCTCATGTAACGAGTTTTGGCAAAAGTTCTATACCATATTTTCTCATCTCACGTATGCCTTAACAATTCCAGTCTTACAATTCACATGATGTTTAATTATGTTAATCAAAGATGGTGATTGACAAGCTTAAAGAATCAAGACTTGGCGCACTTGCTTGTGTCGTGGAATCTTGAGCAGTAAAATCCCAGCATTTGATGCTAATTAAATCAGTCACGTCCATGTGCCTCCAATTCTATAAATGTGTCTCCAAAGTCTAAAGAGCTACAGATTCACGGAAGAAAAAAAAAAGATGTAACAATACAGAAAACAACATTTGTGGCCAAAACCTACTTAATTATAAAGATAAGATAAGAGGGGATCCATAAAACAAGCTGGGGATATTAATGATAAGATGTTCATAATTTGGTATGTAGGTTTAAACTTCTACAAGCCTACACATGTTTCGCATTCATAACCTTGCATTTGATTATTTTTCTGTTAAATATATTAGCAACGTAATGTGTTATACCATGTTGTATATGTTAGAGTGGATGCAAAAGAGGAAGCATAGAGTAGGAACACTGAGAACACGAGGGTTATGTGGTTCACCCTTGTCGGCCTATGTCCACGGAGGAATTTCTTAAAGGCAACATCTTTATTATTGTGTAAGAGTGTAGTACAATACTCTGTGTTACAATGAACCCTAACATGAGTATATATAGGTAACTAATTAAACCCTAGATTACTAGTACAAGTAGGAGTGGGTTTGGACCTATTATATTGGGCTAATATGTCTAATATATCTCTAACACCTTCCCTCAAACTCAAAGCAGAAGCTCGATAAAGGCTTAAGGTTGGATAAGCATGAGAAGATCCATTGAAGATGCCTTGAAGAATGCCTTTGAAGAAACCATGGTGAAGAATGTGCCAATTGATCAATTTTGGAGCTTCAAATGAAAAAACGGAGTCCAAAATTTGAATCTATGCAGCAAAAAACTGAGTAAGATAGGCCTTTTTTGAAATTTGACTTTTGGTCAATGGTTAACGCAAGAAATCAAAGTCAACTTAAGGTCAACACTAAGCAAAGGTCAACGAGTAGTCAAAGTCAACGGCCAGCAAAAGTGAAGGTCCACGGGTTAGATCCGGAAGTCTGGGTTGGATCGATCCAGGTTAGCAGAGTTAAAGTCAAAGATGACATGGAGACTTACTGACGTGGCTAGGGCTGACATCATCTAATGATGTCATAATAAGGCTAATGTAGTTTTTGGTGTGTGGCCAGAGCGTTATGGTGATGGCGTGTGGTAAAAACTTCGAGGGCGTGTGTAGGTGTGTCCGAGTGAGATAGATGCTTGGACTTCGCTAGTTTGGCAGATTGGCGGGCTACGAGGTTGTCAGGGCGGTGCATGTTACTAAAGGAGGATCTACTCCTGAGGAATCTGAGGCAGCGCGTGGAGAAGTCCACTGAAATAGGGGTAGTGCATGAGGGCACTTGCGGCATTCAATGGAGGCCAAACCTCTGGGTTTTTCTCACCGTATGCCGTGGAGCATGTTTATATGATTGGATTCGTCAGGCGAAGGCTTGCTTTGCACAGATCTAATAGGGGAGGCACGACATGCATGAGAGATCAAAGACATGGTGACAAGATAGCAATGGTGGTTCTATGGGAGCTATGTGAAGCCGTGGAGTCTAGATCTGTGGGCAAGCAGTGACATTGTGGTGGATTTGTGTTGTGCACGTGGGAAATTTCTTTGTTGTGTAGAGATGTTTTTTTGATGCCAAAAATGAAGTTTGGCTCTGATACCATGTTAAATATATTAGCAACGTGATGTGTTATACCATGTTATATATGCTAAAGTGGATGCGGAATGGGAAGTATAGAATAGGAACACCGAGAACACAAGAGTTACGTGGTTTAGCCTTGTTGGCCTACGTCCACAGAGGAATCCCTTAAGAACTACATCTTTATTATTGTTTAAGAATATAGTACAATAGTTTGTGTTACAATGAACCCTAACATGAGTATATATAGACGACTAAATCCTAGATTACTAGTACAAGTAGGAGTGGGTTTAGGCCTATTACATTGGGCTAATATGTCTAATATATCTCTAACATTTTCAAATCTTTCCATGTGTTTGTTGCTTTACTCATTTTTTGGATTTATGAATTGTAATACATTCCCAAATTTGAGCGGATTGCTACAAGTGTATACTTGTTGATTGTCCATGTCTAATCCATTTGAAATTCATGAATCATGTTGTCAAAATGTCGAAGTTTGTGACTGTTAGGGCTGCTATAAGATTGAAGATAACTTTGTTACTTTCATGTGGTGAACTGAAACTAGGAATGGCTTTCCTATCACCACAGTTACAGCAATGGTGGCAAAAGCCACATGGGTTGACACAGTTTGCTATTTTTCTTCTCTCTTTTGCTACCTTTCATATTGCTTAAACTCCAGCAGTCAAATGGCAATGGCAAACTCAACTTGCCTCCATCCCCTCCATAGTGGCCAGTAATCGGCAACCTCCACCAGTTCGGTACACTGCCCCACCACTCTCTTGAAGAGCTTTCGAGTAAGTATGGCCCTCTAATGCTCTTGCACTTAGGCCATGTTCCAACTCTCGTGGTTTCATCTGCAGAGATGGCTAGAGAAATGATGAAGATCAATGATGTTGTTTTCTCAAATCGACCCAAAACCACGGCTGCCAATATCTTTACTTATGGATATGCAGATATGTCATTTGCCCCCTATGGCAATTACTGGAGACATGCAAGAAAAGTTACTATTCTGGAACTTCTAAGCTTGAAAAGAGTGCAATCGTTTCACTTTATAAGGGAAGAAGAAGTCAAACTACTTGTCAATCAGATACATCATGCATGTGTCAGTAAGAGTCCAATTAATCTAACTGACATGTTGCTTTCTGTTTCAAACAATATTACTTCCACATGTGTTTTTGGAAGAAGGTCAGAGGTAAAAAATGGTAAGAGCACATTTGGAGACTTATCAAGAAGGATGTTGATGCAATTTACAGTTTTTAGTTTTGGAGATTTCTTTCCTTACTTGGGATGGATAGATTATTTAACAGGCATAATTGCAAGTTTGAAAGCAACTTTGAGAGCATTAGATGCATTACTTGATCGAGTGATTGAGGAGCATAAGATCCTGTATGTGAATGATGATAAGGAAGATTTTGTGCATATTCTTCTCAAACTTCAAAAGAAGGGTATCCTTGAAATTGAGCTTACTCAAGACAACCTCAAAGGAGTCTTATTGGTATCTCTTTTCTCTCGTAGTTAAATAATTAAGTTTACATTTTTTTTTACTAGCTTAAGCTTTTGTGATGATAATTTGTCATGGCATCAGAACAGAGGTCTTTAATTTGAATCTTGTTTTTACTCTAACAGTCTAACTCCAATTTTAAATTAAAATTGCATATGTTAGACCCCACTTATTAAGCGAGAGTTTCAATCCAAATTAGGAAAAATGTTAGAATAATAGATAAATATTTCAATTTAATACCACCGCATACCTTTGGTGTAATGGTCACTCCACAAGTATAAGTGCTTATGGGGTGTGGAGAGAAAGAGTTGGGATTCAAGTTTCTAAGAGAGAGTTTCATACACATATATAATTAGATTAAACTAGAGTAAAATCGATCTTGTATTAAAAAAATATTTCAATTTAATATTTCCCATTAATAATTTTGGACAATTAGGTAATTTACCACTCTCCGATTGCACACACAACTTACTAAAGCTGTATTATTGTTTTATAATTTAGGACATGTTTGTGGGAGGAACTGATACCACTGCAACAATACTAGAATGGGCAATGGCAGAGCTCGTGAAAAATCCAAGTATAATGAAGAAAGCACAAGAAGAGGTAAGAAGAGTGGTGGGAAATAAATCAAAAGTAGATGAGACTGATATCACTCAAATGCAGTACCTGAAATGTATCATTAAAGAAACTTTGAGACTACATACACCAATTCCACTTTTGGGTCCTCGCCAAACTTCAGCTAGTGTTAAATTGGAAGGTTATGATATTCCTCCGAAAACGACTGTTTATGTAAATATATGGGCAATACAAACAGACCCTAAACTACGGGACCAACCAAAAGAGTTTCTTCCGGAGAGGTTCATGAAGAACCCAATTGATTTCAAAGGCCAAGACTTCCAATTCATCCCATTTGGCGGCGGAAGACGGGGTTGCCCTGGAATGACATTTGGGATTGCAGCAGTTGAATGTGTGATTGCTAATCTTTTATACCATTTCAATTGGGAGTTGCCTTGTGGTAGAAGTAGGATTGATCTAGATATGAGTGAGGTACATGGATTTACTGTTCATAAGAAATTTCCACTTCTCCAAGTACCAACTGTGTAGTCTACATTATAATCTATTAAGAAGTCTTGGTTGGTGTTGGTCAATTGTTATTAATATTAAATAAGTTAAGAGCAAAATAAAATTTCAGGATGTACTAGCTTACTGCAAACACATGATTACACTTAGCCATCACACAGAGAACTTGCTAAAGGTTTAGTGCATGAGGAGATCAGATAACAAACCAGAGGGACTTGTATAAATTTTTTGTTCCAAGATAATTCGGATGTTTGAGAAAGAAAGAAGTTGAGGGGGTGAGTGTGTATTCGGGTGAGAAAGGGAAAAAGGAGGGTGAGTAGATAAGAGTATGAATGGCGGGGGTAGACACCCCATTTTAATTACCCTATATGACTATAGACTTTGTTCCCTGATGATACCATTAACGAGCCATCACTAAGAGACCCTGGTTAAGCGAGACTCGAAAATTCAAAATCTTTTTAAAACGCTACATATGTGTATGCAAGGTTGATCCTTGCTTACTCAGGTAGGAGTTTGTGTAGTTATTTATGGAAAATTTCTCTTGAAAATCCGATTCAAAACTGATTGCATACCATTGGAAGAAGAGTTTGCACTAGGATTATTAACTACAAAAGCCTCATTCATTCCCTTTTCGAGGCATAAGCAAACATCCTCGAAAATACTCATCGGAAATGCTATCAAAGTGATTCCAGGATAAAAACAAGGATTTTATAATTCTTTTGAGTTCTTTTTTAGCCAAAGGCTAAGCATGCAAAGTCTTCTTCCAATGGAAGGCGAAAACATATATCTTCATTGCTACATGATTAAAGTAGGCTCCTCAGAGGGGTCTTCATAATAATGTGGCTTCAAAATACATGGGTGGAAGCTGGCCCATTTGATTAGGTGTCTATTACATTCCCAATCCATTTGATTAGTGGCGTACTCTTGGGTCCATGTCTAGGATAGGCCCAACCTATATCATTACTGTTTTTAAAAATGAGGGCACTCATTTTTAAATAATTTCTCCACTATTAAAAAAAAAAAAAAAAAAAAAAAAAAAAAAGTTAACATAGGCATTGGTTGGACTCGAGGGTCATGGTGTGAAGTCTCCAAACTCTTAATCATAATCTCTATGTAATCCCAATCCACCATGTTAATGACCATTCCTTTTCTCTCAACATAAAATACATTTTGAGTAGAATTTGCTACTATGACCTAAATAATAGGCGTAGTCCCACTGACATTGACAAATTTGGGTAAGTAAAACTGGGATTATGATACCAATCAAATCTTACTCTGTCAAATTTTCTGATCTTTGGCCATATATAGTCATGTCTAGGAAAATAAAAGTATCCAAATTTTGCCAAAAACTCTTTATCATTTTTTAAATTCCTTACCATCTTTCTGATCCCATGATATCAATCTCTCTCACACTCGCTGGCCTTCATGCACATTACTAGCTAGGGCGCCCTTCCATTAAAGGGACCTTTTTTTTTTTTTTTTTTTTTTTTTTTTGAGGATCATCATTAAAGGGAAAATCTAAATGCATAAAATTCTACATGAGATTCATTAACAGGGATTAGTTGATAGAGGTATCAAAGAAAATAAATCATCTATTCTCTGATTTCTTATGCCACGCCAAACAAAGAAAACACAAAAAAGGTTAGAGGAAGGGCCTGTTTGGTAATGGTACTCAAAGTATTGTTGTTCAAAATGATATGAAAATTGCAGTTTAAAAAGTGTTATAAAAACATGTGTTTAAAGTACTTATAATGCAAATGTGTGGTACTATATTTCAAATGACATATTTTAAAATATAAAAAAAATATAATTGTGTATTTGGTATATGTATTGTAAGCACACGATTCGCGTGGAACCGCAGTTGGGTTGGGTTCGCACGTAAATGGGCCCATACAATATCATTTGTAGAGAGTGGGATCGAAAGGCTAGGTCATGTTTTCCTGGCTGAGGTTTTGTTAAGATGTTTATGCCGGGTTCCAATATCTTCGCCTCTGAAGCCTTTTTCTTCCTTCAGTGGGACTGGAGGAGCCCCCCCTTTAGGTTACATATTTTTTCTTTTATACTCGCACGCGTTCAATTTCCTTCGTCCACGTGTAGGGTCGACCCTTTTAAGACTGATACTTGTCCCATCAGTCTCAGACCTAAGTCGTCGAGAGTTGTTGATAAAGTTCATGGATAAGGTTCTGTTAGGCGCAGAGATATGCATGGGAAAGGTGGCCAAGGAAGCCTCTCTTAGATATTTTAGATTTCCCCTTCGGGCACTCCCCTTTACCTTTCTGCCCTCTTTCTTGGGTCAGCCGAGGACTGCACTGTCCTCGGCCGCTTCTCCGGGCCAGTTGGGCCACCTTATTCTTGAATTTTGACCATGGCCCTTTTAGGCTTGGGCCTTTGGACCCTTCATCAGCAAATAGGCCTGGTCCGTCTATTACTGGACCCCACAATAGCCCCTCAAAACACTGCTGTCCGGCCTCTTGGTCGGAGAGGGGGGTTTTGGTAACCCCGAGCCTTCATTACTGCTCATTTAATTCGGCCCTTGATCAACGTTGGCGACTCTTCACCTCCCCGAGGAATGCGCCGGTCTACGAGATATTTCCCTTGGTTTACGCATGATGCGCTTATACCGTTAGGTTATCCGTAGCACGCCTTTAATTTTTTTTCTTTTACGAGACCTCCCAAATCTTACGGTTACCGATAACGTGGGGGAACGAAACGGATGCGCATTTATTCACGGATTTCCTTGGGGATCAGAACGTGTTACATGCCCTCGCCTTACTCCCTTATATAAGAGAGAAAACCAGAGGTGATACTTTCATATCGGAATCCCTTAGGCCCTTCTTATAGCTCATTTCTTCCGCCTGGTTACTCCTTATCCAATAATACATTCACCATAGTAGTCGGCCATGAATGAATCCCTCTTTTTCCAGAAACGCCATGCCCTAATAAAACTTGAGAGAGCTCGGTCGGGGCAAGGATGGCAAAGACTCAAGATGTGCCTCCCCCCTCTTTTAGTCAAAATCCGAAGCAGGGACTCGTCACACTCCACTTTCGGTGTGACTGAGTCAAAAACCTCCCTTGTCATCTCCATTCGCTCTTTCATGAGCATACCTAATATGGCTCCCCTTTTCCCTCTTTTCCCTCTTTTGCTCCTTTTACTTTCTTTTCATTGCTTCCCTCTTCTTCTCCTCCTTCCTACTCATGTCCTCCATCTTCTTTTTCCCTTGCTTTCTTCAGCAACAAGAGCTTGCTGAAGTGCTTCCATGTCTTCCAATTCTTCTTCCTTCTCCTTCATTATTTTTGTATAAGGATCTTCTCCTGATATGAGCAGCACTGAGGCAGAGATCGAAAAAGCTTTGAAGGCGAGTTTAAAGGGCAGCTGATTATTTACTTATCTGTACTGCGGATGCTAATGTTATTTTGACAGTTCACTTTTGTATAGGCTTGTTTAAGCCCTTCTTTGTACGTTGTAACAATTTTCCATATTAATAAAAGTTACTATTCATTTATTTTACATGTTCTATTTTCATGTTTTACAAGTTTATTCACGCTGCTCGGCACAATAATATGGCATTTGAATTAATGGTAACTAAGGCTGAAATATTTGTCAATAAAAAGACGCCACCACAACTTTAATAGAATTACTATTATTTGATATAACAACCCGACCAGTGAGAAATTAGGCTTACCTTAAATTGGCCGAGATGGGGGCCAAGTGCTAGATAAGAGGTAAAAAGTAACTGTCCGAGGACACGTTACCTACCGGATGAATGGCCTCCTTAAGTTGCCGATCATTAGGTTATTCCATCATCTCCATGATACGCGAGCCTTATCCCTTTCCAGTGTTTAAGCCAAGAGATTTCTTCATTCGGGAAGTTGACTTCCCAAGCAGCCTGAGTCCGAGGACTTTGCAAAACCTGGGTTTTGTTCAGAACGTATGCGTTTTATCTTATGTACTTGATTTTTCCCCAGAGGCTTGAGTCCGAGGACCATGCAAGGTCTTGGTTCGGTCTATTACTTGTAAGATTTCTTTTTTGTACTTGGTTTCCCCATAGGCTTGGGTCCGAGGACCATGCAAGGCCTTGGTTCTGTCCATTACTTGTAAGATTTCTTTTTTTGTACTTGGTTTCCCCACAGGCTTGGGTCCGAGGACCATGCAAGGCCTTGGTTCTATCCATTACTTGTAAGATTTCTTTTTTGTACTTGGTTTCCCCACAGGCTTGGGTCCGAGGACCATGCAAGGCCTTGGTTCTGTCCATTACTTGTAAGATTTCTTTTTTGTACTTGGTTTCCCTACAGGCTTGGGTCCGAGGACCATGCAAGGCCTTGGTTCTGTCCATTACTTGTAAGATTTCTTTTTTGTACTTGGTTTCCCCACAGGCTTGGGTCCGAGGACCATGCAAGGCCTTGGTTCTGTCCATTACTTGTAAGATTTCTTTTTTAAGTAGTTGGTTTCCCCAGAGGCTTGGGTCCGAGGACCATGCAAGGCCTTGGTTCTGTCCAAAACTTGTGTGACTCTTTTTAAGTAGTTGGTTTCCCCAGAGGCTTGGGTCCGAGGACCATGCAAGGCCTTGGTTCTGTCCAAAACTTGTCTGATTCTTTTTAAGTAGTTGGTTTCCCCAGAGGCTTGGGTTCGAGGACCATGCAAGGCCTTGGTTCTGTCCAAAACTTGTATGCTTCTTTACTTGCTTATTCTTCCGAAGGTTTTGCTCCTCGAATAAGGTGGAGGAGGTCGGCCTGATGTTTGAAGCCCCTAGGCTTGCCCATGTCGTTGACACCGTGGAACATAGCCCCTAGTGGGAGTCTATGTTGGAATAGCAACAACGTGTCGCTGGTGATACAGGCGTCCTCATAGTCCCTTGTTCGACAGAAACTCAACCTCGTCACCGCTCGAGCTAACACGCAAGCCTCCCCACAGACGGCGCCAAATTGTAGGGACACAAAATCTTCAACGGCCCAGCGACGATGTTGGGCTTGCACGCGGAAGATCCCTCACAATAGTATTTGTAGAGAGTGGGCTTGAAAGGCCAGCGTTGGGTCACAGGGGGACGTTTCGAGCCGGACTTTAGGTGAGCCGATATGAGAAAAAGCTTTGGGCTGGATATTCAGGCCCATCAATCTTGTATCTAGGAGGGGATCATGTCCGAGGAGCGATGGTGTTGTCCTCGGTTACCCGTCGGTAGATTCTTAGGTGTTGTCCGGCGTATATTCTCCAGGCATTCTCTTTCATCAAGTCTTTTTTAGAAGCTGGATGGGAGATCCCCCTCTTTATTAGTTTACCTTTCCTTTTATACTAGCCTACGTTTGTTGTCCCTCGTCCACGTGTAGGGTCGATCTTTCCGGGACAGATATCTGTCCCATCAATCTAATCCCAAAATTACTGTAGATGACCCATAAAGCCTAAGATCCCGGCTCTGTTAGGGGCAGTGTCATGTCAGGGAAGGGTATTAAAGACAACTTCCCCAGGATATTTTCTGATCTTTCTAGCTTACTCATGTTCCATTCCTATCCTTGAGATTTTGGGCCTGCCGAGGACGAAGCCGTCCTCGGCTATGCCTTCGGGCTATTTTTATGTTTCCTAGTTTCGAGCTCGGGCCCCGGCCTCCTTCAGTTTAAGACCGGTGGGCTTCCCATAAGCATGTGGGCCGGACCCGTAAATTATTGGACCCCACATGTATATATATATTTTTTTGTTTTAAAGTAATTAAAAGAATACTATTTTATTTAAGGAGAGAGAAAAAAGAAAAAAAGAAAGAAAGAGAGAGACAAAATGGTGGGCCTGTGGGAGAAAAAAAAAAGAGTTTAGTCTTGCAATGATTCAACTTATTTACCAAAAAACCATTCAGAAATGTTACTTGAAAACTAAAAATTGGTATGGATGAGTTTTTAAAATACATGTTTTTAACATTGTAAATTGAGAATTTTAACTCAAACACTCTTGATAAAAAACTTCTACGAAACACAATTTTCTTTTTGGGGCTTACAATTTTCAATGTTCAAATACTGAAAACTATTGTTTTGACAAGATTTTCATACCTCTCTAACAATATGTAATTTTTTTTCAAGAATTTTGCAATTTAACTAATAATACTTAGTGTTTTCAACAGAGATATTCAAGGTAAAATATATATATAAATATAAATATATATATATTTATATTTATTTATTTATTTTGAAAGACTAACTTTAAAAAAAAAAAAAATTGAAATTATCAAAAAGAAAAGAAAGTTAAACCGATCAATATAACTTTAATGGAAACTAGCTTTTTAAGGGAAAAATAATGTATTGTATTGTCACCGACAGTTTTCTACACTTCAACATGCTCATGTAAAGTGTGCCAAGTTTCCCCCCACATATTATAAAATTATGAAAGACACATCATTCAACTACTTGTAATGCGGTGGATTGCAATTATATTTGAAAAAAATAAAACTATCTTTACTCCATTAATCAAACATGTATAAAGTTGAATTCAATTGATGAATTTAAAGCACAACACCTCAGAAATTCGTATAACTGAACTTTTGGAAATCTATTATATATACTTGAAGAGCTCATGCTAAACACTAAAAGGAAATGGCTCTACTATCATTGCTGCCAGAGCTACACAAAATAGTATTCCAACTAAATCCCCTCCTCTCCCTTCTTATCCTCTTCACTTCTCTTTATGTTTTCAAGTGCGTTACAAGTGCCAAACCCAATTTACCTCCATCCCCACCAAAGCTACCATTAATTGGAAACCTTCACCAGTTAGGCACATTCCCATATCGTTCTCTTCAAGCACTCTCAAGGAAGTATGGCCCTATAATGCACTTAGATTTGGGGCATACTCCAACCCTGGTGGTGTCATCTGTAGCTATGGCCAGAGAAATAATGAAGACACAAGATATCATTTTCTCAAATCGGGCAAAAACCACAGCTGCCGATATCTTCCTCTATGGATGCACAGACGTAGCATTCTCATCCTATGGTGAGTATTGGAGACAAGCTAAGAAAATTTGTGTCCTTGAACTTTTGAGTCTCAAAAGAGTGCTATCTTTCCAATTTGTAAGAGATGAAGAAGTTGCATTATTAATCAATAACATACGTGAGTTGTGCATCCAAAAGGCTTCTCTTAATCTAAGTGACATGTTGATTGCAACTTCAAATAACATAGTGTCTCGATGTGTACTTGGACGGAAGTTTGAAGATGGTAAGAGCAGGTTGGGGCACCTATCAAGAAGGATAACAGAGCAATTAACAGCATTCTGTTTGGGAGATTTTTTCCCTTCTATGAAATGGATTGATGTTCTTACAGGCTTAATACCAAGTATGAAAACCACTTTTCGAGAACTTGATGCCTTTTTTGATGAGGTTATTGAAGAACACATGACAATGAAAAGTGGTTATGAAAATCCTAATTATAAGAAGGATTTCATGGATATTCTCCTCCAACTTCAACAGAATCCTATGCTCGAGTTTGAGCTAACTGATGACAACATCAAAGCGATCCTACTGGTATCTCTCTCTCTCTCTCAACTAAAAGTTTTCTTTTTCTATAGAGTGATGATATAGGGTTACTATAAATTTTACTCTATAAACCTTATAAATTGATCTATCAGCAATTACTAAAATGTAATTAGTAATGTGAGGGATAATATAAATTTTACTACATAGACTTTATAAACGGATGTATCAATTTTTAACACAAGAAAAAAGTAATTACAAATTATTTATTACATTGGATGTGGCATTGATCACATTCATTATCAAGTTAGTTTATAAGATTTTTGCAGTAAATTTAGTGGCAACTATTGTAGGTTTAGTATTTTCCAAAAGTAATTCATGCATTTATTATGTTATTAAAGCAACACTAACATTTTATAAGGTTTTCAGCAGGAAAAAAAAAAAAAAAAAAAGAACATTTTATATTTCCAAAAGTAATTCATGCATTCATTGTGTAAACCTTTTATAGTAGAATTAGTAGCGCCTTTAACATTTTCCTTTTTATAATTTAAGGACATGTTTGTGGGAGGAACTGATACTACTTCAGCAACTTTGGAATGGTTAATGGCGGAGCTTTTAAAAACTCCAAGTACTATGAAGAGAGCTCGAGAAGAGGTGAGAAGACTGGTGGGAAAGAAGTCAAGGATAGATCTGAATGATATCAATCAAATGAATTACTTGAAATGTGTCATCAAAGAAACGTTGAGACTACACCCACCAGTTCCTCTCATGGTGCCTCGAGAAACAACAAATAGTGTGAAATTGGGAGGTTATGATATTCCGCCAAAAACAAGAGTATATGTCAATGCATGGGCAGTCCATAGGGATCCTGAGGTATGGGATAGGCCAGAAGAATTTCTCCCAGAGAGATTCATCGACAATCCAATTGATTTCATAGGCCAAGACTTTGAATTGTTCCCATTTGGAGGTGGGAGAAGGGCATGTCCAGGTTCGACATTCAGTGTTTCTTCTATTGAATATGTGATTGCCAATCTCTTATATTGGTTTGACTGGAGGTTGCCCAATGCAAATGTTAAGGGAGAAGACTTGGACATGAGCGAAGCTAAGTCTTTCGTTGTGTCTAAGAAAATTCCTCTTCATCTTGTACCATCATTGCACTCTCCTTGATCTATGATTAATAGATTTATGGTTGTTCTCATAATAATGTAATTTTTTTCTGTTCTCTTATCGAAATTTAGTGTATTGGGAACTTCAACCTTAAATGGTGCACTGCATTCTCTTTCCCTACTTGCTACCAAACTTAACTCTTGAAATTGTAGACAGCATTAGTTAGAATAATGTGATAAATAATTAAATTCATAATTCCTTATTAGTTTATTTCTTTGGAAAAAAATGGTTGTTTATGTCATGAGTTCCACACTTCCACTGTCTTCACCCTATGTTCTATTTAAAAAGTTAGAAAAACATATGTATTGAAATACATTTATTAAAGGGGAATATGATCAACTGGTTAAGGGAGTCTTAGAATATAAAAAAATAATACTCATAAATTGTTGTAACTAACTTTTAATAAGTTATGATTGAGTTAAAAATTGAATTCATTGTGAAAATGGCATACAACATCTCTAGATCTATCCAGGTTTGAAAGAGTACAAAGAGACGTTTAAATAACCAAGTTATTAAGCAATTTGGGTAGAAACTTTGGAATCTAAATTTGCCATGGAAAAATTAAAATTTTCATGTAGAGAATGTAGAAGTACCCTTAAAGTTCACCATAAAGTAATTGTTAATAAGTACCCTTAAAGTAATTGTTAATAAGTTATTTTAGAAAAGTTTTGACATAATTTTTATAGAAAATATAAAAAGTCGTAAACAAATTAATTATTATTATTATTTTTTTATAAAGGCATACACTAATCATCAATTTTAATAATCTTTTTATGAGAGAAAAAAATGAATTTTTTCATAAATATTTTTTTAAAATAGTTTCTTAATGCATGTTTTTAAGGCATATGTTGATAAAACTCATATTATATTACCAGTCATTGTCAATGTCATTGATAAAAGACCACTAAGCTCGAAACCTCTTTTTGAAGTAGTCCTTGAGCAATTATAATTTATTGGTACTATATTTTTATTTATTTTTATTGGAAGTGCAACAATTGAATAAATAAGTAAATAAACTAATGCCAGTTTTTTTAATTTTTTTTTTCAAGAGTAAGGAAAAAAAACATGTTTGAAAGCAACAACAGGAAAGATATATAGGAGCGTTCGGCTCCAAACCTCTTTGGAAATATTGTTGGTACCCTTTTTTTTTTTTTTTTTTTTTTCAGGTAAATACGAATTTTGCATTGTTCTGGTTCAACAATTATTAAATGAATAAACTGATACCGGATTTTTTTTACTTGAGTAGGAAGAGGACATACAAATTAACCCAAGAAATAGAGAGTAAAAGATAGGAACACAGACTAATAGATAAAAATAATAAAGTAAGAAACTTATCTTCTTCTCAAAAAAGATTAAAAAAAAAAAAAAACTATACAAAGTAAGAAACTTGCAACCTATTATAATCTACCGAATGATAAGAGTTTATAAGGAAGAAATCATTCTTTTAATTTATAAGCAATAGCACTCAATATTCCACCTGATTTTCATCAATATTCCATCTGACATACACATTCATATAGATGAATAAACTCACTACCTAAACAAATTAACCCAAGAAATAGAGAGTAAAAGATAGGAACACAGAGTATAATAGATAAAAATAATAAAGCAAGAAACTTATCTTCTTCTCAAAATTAAAAAAAAAAATATATATATATATATATATACAAAGTAAGAAATTTGCAACCTATTATAATCTACCGAATGATAAGAGTTTATAAGGAAGAAATCATTCTTTTTATTTATAAGCAATAGCACTCAATATTCCATCTGATTTTCATCCGTACATGAGCTAGGACTTATACAGGACCAATCTCTAAGTATGAGTATTGAAAACTAGTGCCTTCAAGGTATTTGTTAACAAACTGTTTTAAGAAAGTTTTGTTAAAGTTTCCATGAAAAATATAAAAATTTGACATAAAAATCAATTTCTTTTTTCTTTTCCTATAAATTTTTTCAAAAAATATTTTTTAAACCAATACTTTTAGAGCATTTATTAACTCTTTCATTAATAATAATAATAATAATAATAATAATAAAACTTTATCAAATATTCAAAACACAAGTAATTTATATTTATATAATATCTAAAAACTAAAGCATATGACACCACCACTATTTATTCATTAATATAGTGAAAATAATATTATCTTCTTCAGCCATTACAATCAAGTATGATTTTATACTTTCTCAAAAAAAAAAAAAAAAAAAGTATGATTTTATAAATTATCGTTTTTTTAAAGAATCTATAAATTATCTATCCAATAAACAAAGTGACAAACAGTTAGTTTTATTTATTTATTTTTTTTATTTTTTATTTTTATTTTTTATCCAATAAACAAAGTGACAAACAGTTAGTTGAATGATGCGTGTTTTATCATTTTATAAAATGACGTGGGAATCCTAGCATGTTTTGCTTGTGCAAGTTTTTTTATTTAATTTTTTTGGGATTGATTGTAGTGTAGAAAATTGTCGGTAGCTGACTAATGGATTGGTTAGGATTGAGATCCAATTGCACCATACAATTAATACATATATAATATATATATATATATATATATATAAAATTGAATAAATGTTTACATCTCACATGATGTGGCAACTGCAATGCACTGAACCCGAATCCAATATGTTATATTTTCATTAAAACTAATTTTCATTTTGTCATTTTATATGATTGGACTTTGAATTATCCGATATAATAATATAAAAGAGAATGTGAGAGAGTCCAGTTTAGCTTTTCTACCTAGTTATCTATACATAATTAAAAGACTAGCTTTTCTAAAAAAAAAAAAAAAAAAAATTAAAAGACTAACTAAGAGCTTTATAGTTCAATTAACATATCCTGGTGTTTCAAACAAAAACATATATAATTCAAATTCCCTTCAAGTCAACTATCAATGTATCAAATAATAATAATTTAAAAAACTAAATTACTAATGGCACTCTACATCGATAAGTTTAATGTCATATTGTCCTAATTTCTGTCCAACTGAAATTTATATTTATATTGCTAAGGGAGGTATGAAAATGCTATAATTTTTTACTGTTAAAAATTTGGATCATCTTTGATTTTTTTCATTCATTGGAAAAACGCTAGTTTCTGTTATATATAATATTTCTATTATATTACATAAGGCAAATCAAAAGTGATTGAGCTTGGCTCCCCACTCTACTAAGGAAAATTTTTGGCTGTCACTTCTTCTTTATTTGGGGTATGTAAGTAAGCCAGCACAGGAAACTCACCATTGCCTTCTATATCTTGTGCTTCATCAAATTCGAACGGCTGCCTCCTCCATGTGCTTAATGGGTCACAGTACCAGTCATTTCATTGATAATAGAGCACTAAGCTCGAAACCTCTTTGGATTTAGTCCGTGAACATTTATTGGCTCTCAATCATGAAAAAAATAAAATTGGTACGATCAGAATTTTTTCATCCAGAGCAAGAAATAAACACGCGTGTTTTTTTTTTTTTTTTTAATTTTTTTTAATTTTTATATATATAAAAATATCCTAACTTTATTAAGAAGATAAAAATGATATATTATGAGTCAAAGCAAACTCAATTATAAATAGATTTTCCTCTATTCAAGTTACAAAAAAATTAAGGTTTTTGGCATATACTAAGCCAAAACATGAGCCGGTCAATTGCCCTACATTTTTATGTGAGATAGTTGAACACTTCTAAAATCTTACAGCTTTTGTCGAGTCCTCTCAATGATATTGGCAATAACAACTAGTGGATCACTAGAGCCCATCAAAGCATCAATGACAATCATCGAATCACTCCCCACGTCTCAAATTCCCACGTCCCAAGGGAAGAGCACTCTCTCCTCCATGGCCTTAACTTCGGTTTCTAGCATTCCCAGAGGCGCAGCAAAGTGTTTGCTTAAGGTGGCCTCCACTCTGTCGACATGGTCACGTATGATAGCCCCAAAACCCACTGTTTGAGAGTGAGCAAAAGTTGCCCCATCAACATCACATATATTTAAGAAAGCAAAGACAGGAGCATTATGCTCCAATCCTCTTCGCAAATAGCCCATGAGCAGTTATATTCGTACTAGTCACAAACTCACACATTGCGTGAAAAAATTTAATGATATACTTTTTTTCCTAAGTGAAAAATGAATCAAGCTAATAAGATTTATAAGAGTTAGTCCCAAACCCTTCTTAAAATGGTGTGATTATTTTCTAACAAAGTATGGTTAATAGAATATATTAGATTTTTAAAATTAAACTGTCTATATTTGTTATTTGAAAGTGTTTTAAATTAGGTAAGTTTTTTTTAAAGGAAACATAATTCATTTTACATTTAATTATTACATAAAGTGAGATATTTTGTAAATAATTTAATGTGTGGTGGTTGGAATATGTTTCTAGTTCTCCTTACAAATGGTTTATTATCTGTACGTCTTGAATGACTTAAAAAGGAAGCAAATATAAGTAAATTAATTAATCACTTATATTAGGACAAAAAATTTCAAGACTTTAATAATATAAGAAAATTGTAATTTTATCAAGAACTTACCAATATTACATTGAGAATGTGACATAGTAATTGTCAATTAAGCAATTGTTCTTTTTTTAGTTTCTCAAAAAAAAAAAAAAAAAAAATCAGTTGTTCTTTTTTTTTTTTTTCCAAAAAACTCTACTCCCAAAGCATCATTGAAGTAGATCAAATGAACTAAAGTGGACCAAATGGACCGAAATGGACTGAACTGGACTGGAATACAATTTTTGCATTGTTTGGATAGGCAACTATTGATTTTTTTTTTTTTTTTTTTTTGGTTTTTGAGTTAGACAAAGTGTGCGTTTGGCTCCAAGTTAGAAAGCCAGCTTATTTTATTATTTAGTTTATTTTTTCTACTATTCATGAGCCTCACTGCACTTTTTGGTACTATTCATAGGTCTTATTATATTATTTCAGCTAACTTTTACCTTTATCTACAGTACTTTTAGCAAAAAATTTTCAGTTTTAACAAAATAAGCGGATTTCAAACAGATCCAAAGATAGCAAAGAAGGAGATCAAAGATAGCACATACTTCAATCAATCACTGCAACCTTACCAAGGTTTGAACTTCAGTCATGAATCATCACTCACCTCTCCAAGCGCTTAATTTTTATTTATTTTACTGAATAAGTCCACTTGCTTAATTGGCTTAGGCCCAGTCATTGATAAACTAGCACTAAGCTCCAATCCTGTTTGGAAATAGATAGTCCGTGAGCAATTATTGGTACCATTCAAATAGCTAGTCCGTGAGCAAGTATTGGTACCATACATGTTCTGTATATTTTTTTTTTTTCGACAATTATTGAATGAATGAATTGACACATTTTTTTTCCTAGAGTGAGAAGTGGACACAAATACGTATTCATAAAGATAGATAAACTCACTACCTAAACAAATTCACCCAATACATACAGAATAAAATAAGAACGCAGACTTTCAGATACAAAGTAATAAGAATTTTCAACTTATCATAATCTACCGAATGATAAGAGTTTAAAAGGTACAATTCATTCTATTTATAAGCCAAATGCTGAAAAATAACAGTCAATATTCCATACATGATGTAGGACTTACTTATATAGGATCAATCTCCAAGTACGAGTAATGAAAACTTGAATTTCAATAAAAGCATTTAATAAAAAACTCTTTAATTGCGGCACTTTATATGTTTCAGCGAGTTTGTATGCTTGCAGGAATATAATTACTCTTACGTTACTTGGAGAGGCCGAATTTGACAAATTGAGAGGCGTGCCGCAATCAGTATAGGGTGGCAACTTTTGTAAGGTGCAGCTAGCGGCTTGGTGTTTTGTAGCTGCTTTTGGTGTTTTGATCTCTTTGACAATTTGCATTTAGGGGTTTGTTTATTATTCTCTCTTGTGTGGATGTCACAGTTTTGGATTTGACTCGGTTTGTTGGTTTAATTTTGTTAGAGAAAAATGTTGTATATATAGTTATATCTTATATACAAAGTATGTTGTAATATATAATATTTAAAAGTTAAGCGAATTTTAAATTAAAACGTTTATAAAAAAAAATTAAAATTAAAATTAAAGATCATGTGTTAATCCTTAAGACTTAGGAGAGTCATAGAGGAAAGGTCTCGAATCGGTAAAATCCTAAGTGGATCGATTCCTAACCTTTATGTTTTCTCGATTCTTGCGTCGATGGTAGGCTGATTGGTCAATGCGTGATCTTGACCAAATGGTTTTTACAGAATTTTCAGATAACGGGTTTGAAGTGTTTCAAATGGCAAGTAAGGTTTTGTGAATATGTTTTAGTGTTTAAAACCAACCAAGATGTCTCTTTAAATTGCCTATTGAAGGCCACCTCATTGTCTATAAATAGTAATTCATATTTATTTTAAGAGTGAATTTTTCACCACTTTTGCCAAAATTAAAAAAAAAAAAAAAAAAAAATTCTCCAAGATTGGTAATTATAGAATTCTTGGCTTAGTTGCATCTTAGTGACAAGTTTGCAATAAACTCTAAGCAAGTTGTGAATGGTGCAAATATTGTCTAAGGGCAGCAATCATCCGTCCCTCTATGCCTTGTTCTTCATTCATTTTCTTGCTCATTTCATTAATGTACATGAGAAAATTTCCCAACAATAAATCTCTTTTAGGGTTCTATGTAGGGTAGAGAAAATTTCTTTGTTTTAGGTAAAGTCTAGGTCTAATCTTTGTAATTGTCAAAGTGAGCTATTTTGTGTAATTGAGATTTGGGTTTTGTAGAAGCACCTCTACACCAAATTTAGCGAATCATGTAAATTCTAGGTTTTTTTTTTTTTTTTTTTTTTGTCTGTTTTTATTTTGAGTTAATTTTCTAGGTTACTCTTATTTTGGATATCTTTTTCAAGCTTATAATAATTTTCACAATCAATTTCAGTATTTGAGCATTTAGCTTTTACAATTTATATATATATATATATATATATAGATACTAGTATTATGCCCGTGCAATGCACGGCTTAATAAAAAATCTTTTGATAATATATTTAAATTTAATAACAAATAAAATGAAAAAGGAATTAATTCAAAATTTAAGATTAAAAAATAAATTGTACTTGTACACTTAAAAGAAATTTAATTTTTTATTTCTTATTTTGATATTTAAATAATTTGCTTTAGTGTTGATTTCATTCAAATTGTTATAAGTTATTCAACCCTAAACTAAATTAACAATAAATAAAAATATAATACTCTAACTTAATGTAACATTCTAACTTACTAATAAATAAATTTCACTCCCCAACTTAAAGTAATGTTTGTAATTGTATTGTGTTTAGCCTTTAAGAACACATATATTATTTTTTTATCATAAAAAAAAACATATATTAATATTACATATGAAAAAATAACAAATTCAATAATTGAAATGGTTGAAAACAAAATTAAGCCAAAACCTCAATTCATTAATGAAAAAATATCCAAATTTTTGAACTTAGAAAAAACCGGAGTTAAGTATAGATAGACTTACATAGAAATTTGGACAGATGGATTCTCTCATATCCAATTTCATGTTTGACGGCAAATTTTGCTTTTAATTAAAGAATATAGATTACATGGAACAAAGTACCAAACAAAAGCCATAACAAATTAAATCCATAATAAAATATTGATGTCAACAACAAATAATCATGTAATAAGAAATTAAAAAATACAAAAATATTGCTTGCAATATTGACTTCTAAAAAAAACTCTAAAAGGTGTGATCAATCATAGAATTTCAACCTATCTATAAAACTTGTTGATAAAAATCATATTATATATAATAAAAAGGAAACAAATACACAAAATCCATTCAATTTGATGAAAGAAAAAAAAAAATTACATGCAAAGTTGTAGGTAGGGCAGAGAGCAGAAAGGAAGAATATAGCGAATAATTATAAAATACGTAGTAGAAATAATAAAACTCCAAAAAACAAAGGTGAGCGGTGGTAGCTTTGCTCTTTAAATTAGATTAGTTTGTTCGTTTTTTTGATCTTAAAGAAATAATAAATGCTTATATTTTAGTTTTTTTTAAACGTGACTCTTCTTTTTTAATAAAAAAAATACGCACACTGCAGTTTTTTTTTTTTTAATAAACGTGACTCTTTTTTAATAAAAATGACTCTTTTAATAAACGTGACTCTTTTATATTTTCATTTTTTATTCTTTTGGTATATATCCTTCTTCTCTTTTTGCTTTCATGCTGTCAATGATGATAAAGAAAGAAAGAAAAAAAAAATGGAGCCGTTCGCACAGTAAAACCTAAATCACAAAAGAAAAAGGGAAACAAAAAAAAAAAAAAAAAAAAAAAAAAAAAACGCAAAGGATAATGCTACCAAAATTTAAAGTTTATTGTTGCATACCTTCATGGCTTCATGTTCAGCAGTGTTGATTGTGCAGCATTGTCAGAAAATGTCTCTAGCAAAAAATCCCATGACTTCTGTGTTTTATTACCCAAAAAAAAAATTCAGTGGATGAGATGAACACTTTGTCAATTTCAAAGAAACTGCTACCAAAATTAAAGTTTTTTTTTTTTTAATTTAATTTTTTTTTCAGTACAGTATTTCAAAAGAGAATGCTACCAAAATTTAAATTTTACATACCTTTCTAGGTCAATATTTGATTGTACCGGATTTGTCACAAAATGGTTCTCGCTGGTTGGTTTTGCAATTTGGGTGAATGTGAATTTGGTGTGTGGAGTGAGAAAAGTGAGAGACGTGAGGTGAAGAAATTCGGTACTGATAGGAGAATGGCTGAGTTTGTTCACATTTTTTTGGAGGAGTGGAGCTAGAAACTTGTTTTTTGAAATTTGATACTTGACGTTTTTTACCCTACTGCTAAAAGAACTTACTATTTATTGATGATGATATTTTCGAATCACATAAAAGTCCAGTAAATTTTATGGAGAATCTTGTAACATTATTGACTCTATTCCCAAAACATTTGTTGGAGAAGTCATAGATTATTGGATGAGGTATTTTTGACTTTTAGAAAACCTAGATCAAAGAGGGAATCCTAATAGATAATATAGAATAGATAAAGCATAATATAACTTTTTTTAATACATTTTAAAGCAATCATGGAAAAAATTGTCAAATGCCCTTTTCAGGCAAAAATAGCAACTCTTTGCCCCCTTTCCCAAACTAATTAGGGAAATGCCCTTCTTTTGAAACTCGATTTGTGATAAATCGAGTTAGGCTTTATAGCGGCGTTTTTAAGGAGGTCGAGTTACAAGACACCACTATAAGTCCTTAAAACATTACTATAGGTCTTGAAAAACGCCGCTATAAGGCGCTATAAATTTTTTTTTTTAACTCGATTTATCTCAAATCGAGTTACAAAAGAGGGGCATTTCCATAATTAGTTTGGAAAATAGGGCAAAACGCTGCTTAGTTTGGGAGAAAAGGGCATTTGCCCATTTTCTCCAAGCAATCATTAATCAAAATAGAATTTGGAATTCTTTTATATCCCAAAAATAATCTATGGTTAATTTCATACTAACTGAAAATCATTGTATATTCATTTACAAAATAACCTTCATTTTGGTTGCAAAGCCTAGTTTTAACAATATTAATAACTAAATAATTTTGTATTATAGTTGAAGTAGAAACAATAAGAATAACTACACTTGTAACTACTCCAAAACATTTTCATAGTTTGTTGATCTTTTAATCCTTATAAACTAGTACTTGACACAATTCTATAAGATGAATAAAAAACATATGTACATGTGTGCTACGATCCTCATCAAAATAATGAAAAGAAAATAAAACTAACATAAAATATAGTGAAAAAAAAGGTAGAAAGCGACACACAAACACACATAAAAGCAAGAAACTACCTTGGAATTGTAATCAAAGATTAATCTTGTTTGAAGGCCTTTAGCTTACAAGTGTAACAATTCTATAAACAAGTTTGTATTTTGTTGATCTTCTAATCCTTATGAATCACTTGTCACAATTGAGAAAGAAATTATGAGGAATTAAATTAAAAAAAAAAAAATATTTGTGCTTTGGATCTACTACTATTGCAATCAAAATTTTGAAGAAGAAAAAAAAAAAAAACATAAAATATAGTGAAAGAAATAGAAAGCGACACACACACATGCAAGAAACTGCCTTAGAATAGAAATAAAAGATTAATCTTGCTTGAAATTTTTTAGCATCTTATTTCTCAGCTTGCCCATAATTTGTAGTTGATTAGGAATTTTTTTCCCTAATGGACTTAGATACATAAAATACCAAAAACATAGAAATATTTTTTCTTAAAAAAAAAAAAAAAAAAAAACGTTTATGTTAACACAAATATTTAGAGGAGCCCCTACAAGCTATGGGCTAGTCTACCATATCTATTTTTAAAAACATATTTAGAGTGTGTTTGTATAAACTATTACAAAATGATGTTTTGGAAATGAGCATTTGTAAAAAAATAAAAAATAATAAAAAATAATAAAAAATAAAAAAATAAAAAAACTATGAAGAATTGCTGTTGTAAAACGGTGTTTTGGGTGTAAAAACGCACTTTCAGGCTCCAAATTGCCTAACCAAACATATTCTAGACTACTGAATTCTTAGGAAGACAACTGAAATATTTATATGCATATTTATTATAAAATAAAATTTGGAAAGAAAACAAAAGGAGGGAAGGCCTGAGAATAATACTATATACATAATGGTTTTACTAAGTAATTTACACAACAATTTACATAATTGTTTAGTTGGTAGGTAGTTATTAATTTTCATATGAGTTCAACACTGATACTATTTTTATTATTCACTATTAACAACTTTCCACCTCATGTTGTAAGATTTGGTGTGACTTTAGACTTATTTGGAGGCCCCAAGCAGTTCCCTTAGCCTTGATGTGGGTTCATCTCTGACTCAGTCTCCTTCGCCTCCCTCGACCTAACAGCCAATAATCTGCTGGTGTCCCCACTGACTTGCGAATCTATGGTTAATCGTTCCCTGTACAACATGTTTCATGGTGTATCAACTCTTTCAATAATTGGGCAAGGGCTAATAATTAATGGAAGATAATGGAATACAATCATTCACTATGCAAGCTTAGGGAGCAGGTCTAATACGATAATTAAATGCCATAAAATTCAGCATAAACTTTGAGGAAGAAACACCGACATGACAAAAAGTTCTGCAAGTCAAGTTTTGCACTCAACATCTAATTAAATGGCTCCCATGAAGGAACCTTTTTACTTAAAAAAACCTCCCCACCTTCCCAAATCATAATGGTGTCCGTTCCGTTGAATTATCTAGTATTTTAATCAATTAAAAATATGAAAAAGTCTATCCCACTACTTCTAATCTTGCAAGAAATTAATGAAAGTCTAGCAAGATTTTTGTATATAAGATTGAGTGTAGTCTCCCACTAGATAAACATGATAAAATTGAGTGAATGATATAATATAATTTGACCTACAATCATTGAATTATTCTTAAATTATCCTTATATATTGTATTAACTCCACAATTAACCTCTCCCAAGGTTTCCATATATATAAAGGGACTATAGTTGTGGCATTATGTTTTAATAAAAATGAATTTGTACCTAGGGCCATAAAACATTTATATCATCATTCTCATCAGGTCCTTTAAAATTGACCGAAATGCAAAATAGATAATGGATCCATAAAAAAGTGTGTTATATATTTTTAAATGATGATTGTAGCTTATATATATATGGTAAGCAGATTTGCAAGGCGTAAAACAAGTGGCTAGGCTTGTGTGATATTCTTAGTACTTCATTTTGTGACATATTAGCTACAAAATTAGTTGTAGTCTAAAATAACAACTTTACTCAATAAAATTAACATTACTACATATTTTGGAAATCTAACTGTTGAATTGCTTGTTCTTTATGATCTCAATACACATGTCAAATTTTGTGTCAATTGGAAATCTTTAACTATATGATCTATAAATTTATATTTTATGCATAATTTTAATCTACAAAAACTTACAATTTAAAAAATTTATTGATGATATAGCTATTGATATTTAATTTTTTAGAAATTTTGCAAATATGGAGAATATAAAAAGAAGATATGATCCAATGGTGAATTTGTCATAACTATAATTATTATTAAGCATAGAGAACCAGAATTATTGTTAATTCTGTGAACCCCTTAAATCGGGGTTGGACCGCACAATTCATGCAGAACCGGTGGCATGAACCGCACAGTCCAACCCCGGTTCATTTTTTTTTTTTTTTTTAAATAACTTAACACAATTCTATTCTACTTAATTAAATTATCCATCTCTTACAAGGAATTAAAAAAAAAATTAAAATTAAAATCCTTCAAAGATATTCAACTTTACTTCAAAAATTAATCATAAATTTTAATGTTTTCATGGTTATTATTTTATTTTATTAACTTTCTTATTTAATTATTAAATATATGCTTGAAAATCATTAAATTTCCCTCACATATATAGATATATTAGTCAATTTTGCTAGTTTTATAAATTTAATATCTATATTTAGGCTTTAATTAATTATTAAATTAATTATGATGTCATCACAGTTCGACCTCGGTTCGACTTCAAAAACCTTGAACTCTCCCTTTTACGGTTCAATGAATGATTCGGGTTTCAAAACCATGATGCTATGCACATCTTATGTTCTTGTCGGACCGTATATTATGTTTGCATATATCAATCACCTATATGTGAAAGAAGTATTACATATATTTGTTACATTAGATATATATCATATCTGACATGTGATACAACCATTGTGTATAGAAAGTTGTCTAGCATTCAAACTTTTTGAGGATAATTGTACTAAGGAAAAAGTTTGTGTCAATCGGATATTATTTACTATATGATCTATAAGCTTATATTTTATGCATAGTTTTAAACTACAAAAACTTGCAAATTAAACAATTTATTGATGACATAGTTATTGATCTTCAATTTTCTAGAATTTTTGCAAGCATGGAGTATATAAGAAGAAAATGTAATCCAATGGTGGATTTATCAAAATTCACCTCTAATAAAAAATATTGAATAAGGTTATAGCCTAAAACTACAACTAATTTTGTAGCTAAAATTTATCATTGTACTAATTTAACCATTCAATTAGTGGTATTTATTTATTGTATCAACATTGGATTATTTGTATCATTTTCAAAACACATGAATCTTTCCTCTTAATAAGTATCACTTGTTTAGTCGTTGCATCAAAATTTTGAAACAAATTGTGTAATGGTAAATCTATCTGACTATCTCTATGAATATCGCATGAAAAACTCTCTGAAGTACTCATTTTGTACGCGTTCACTAAATAAATTAGCAATGTAGAAAGGAAAATTATTAATGTTGACAGTTATGTTGTACAAATTATGTTTTCATTTAAAATTTTTAAGTAATAGGTTGTATACAATCAAAAGTATCACAGAAGTGTAGCACACTCAGTCTTTTTATGGTTCATCTTTTTCTATTAAAAACAATATTTTTTTAAATTTTAAATTTATGAATTCCCGAGGTATTTAACATAGATATCGAGGATTCAAATCTCTCCTCCCTCATTAATTTGACACCAAAAAAAAAAAAAAAAAAAGAGTGCATTAAGTAAGACACTTGACACAAAATCGAAGTACATTTAAAATATAAAGACACTTAATATCAAATTACAGTGCAATTGGAACAACAGTTGATGCAAAATTAAAAATTAGAATTTAATTAGGGTTCTTGATTTTTGTTTTTTTAAAGAACCAATTTGGGTTCTTGATTGAGTTTTTTTTTTTAGTAATGTTACGACATAAACTATTTTACAATATTCTTACAAACTGCTGATATGGTTTTAGTATTTTTCAAATAGTTATTGTAAGTAAAAATATGATGTTAATGATAGGCCCATATTAGAACTAGTAAGAATTTGCCACATCAGTAGTTTGTAAATAATTTGTTTCTGTAGCATTATTTTTTTTTTAATAAAAAAACGTTACGTAAGTTATTAATTTGACTTTTATTGGATTCTTATGGATAGTTTTCTCGTCTCCTATTGCGTCTCTCATCAATATATTCTTGGTAATTTGACCGTCAATATCGATACACGTATTAAAATTACATGCTTTTAGAAATAGTTGGCCACCGGCCACTTTAACTTTTCAAGATTATAAAATATTTTCAGATGTGCACCAAGAATTTCCCTTAATTTAATACTATAAGTCTTTGATAAAAGCCAAATTAGTTGTTTAATTGTTACTTTCTTTACATTTTTGGGATTGAATCATTGAAATTTAAAAACATACATATTATTCTAAATTTCTTTTTCAGAGAACACACCACATGTGCTAGAAATTCTGACCGCACACATACATAGGCACACTTTTATTTCATTTAAAATGATAGGCAAAGTTATTATATAACTTTGACATAATGATTACTCTACAGATATAAGTTCTGAACGTTCAATTAGTGTATAAAACACCTTGAACGTTTAGATCCCCAATTTACAAATTACCAATTCAAGCTTAATATCAAACAATTAATGCGCGGAATATGAACATAAGCTTAATACAGAATTGATAAACAATCTAAACCAAATAAAATCACATCTACAGCAGAAATTAAATAGCAAAGATTAAGGGAAGAAAGATGCAAACACAAAGACAACACAACGATGTGTTATTGAAGAGGAAATCGAAGCCCTCGGCGTAAAACCTCTCTGCCACCCTCCAAGCGGTAAATAATCCACTAAAGAATGTAGTTGGGATACATGAACAGCAGAAGACCCTTCAAACCTAATCTACCCAATGTACCTAAACCCTCCAAACTCCTACTCCAACGAGGTTACGCCGAAGCTATTTCTTCTTTAGCTTACCGGATTCCACTATTGACCATAGCATCAACCAATATAAAATTGGTCACTTCTTAACTGCTTCCCAAAGCACCAAATAGCCTTCTCACAGATATGGATATGGTGAGAAAAGGTTTTGGTAATGTAGCTCTCAAGGATGTAAAAATGGAGAGGGTGAGAGTAGAGGAATTTGAAGTCTCTATGTGAAGATTGGGGATGAGTCAATCTTGTTTTTCTCTAGGGTTTCTCTCTCAAAATTCTCTCTGGAAGCTCTCTTATGATTGATCACCTTTTTCTATAATTTTTTTTAAAAAATTATTTTTTAATTTTAAATTTAAGGATTTTACATGTAAGTATACTTAATTCTAAATTACAGTGCAATTGACATAAGTTTTATAGTTCAACTGACACTTCCCGATGTATTTAACATAAACATTGAGGATTTAAATCCCTCCCCACTCATTAATTTGACACATAAAACAAAACAAAAAAATAGAGTGCATTAGGAAGGACATTTGACACAAAATCGAAGTACATTTAAAATATAAAGATACTTTATATCAAATTACAATGCAATTGGAACAATAGTTGATACAAAATTAGAGTTCAATTAGAATTTAATTTGGGTTCTTGATTTTTTTCTTAAAGAACCAATTTGGGTTCTAGATTGAGTATTTTTTTAATTAGAAAAATTACGTAAGTTATTAATTTGACTTTTATTGGATTCTTATGGATAGTTTCCTCATCTCTAGTTGCGTCTAAGCAATAGCTAATTATTGAGTACTCCTGGAGTATTATAAATACGTATTCCCCCCTTTCACATAACTGTGTGTCCTACTAATTAAATTTATGATGGGATCACAATTCATGTGAGAGAGGGGAGTACACATTTATAGTACTCTTGAAGTATTTAATAATTTTCTCTGACCAACATCGTCTTGGTCATTTGACCATCAATTTCGATACACATAATAGGATTACATGCTTTTAAAAATAGTAGGGCCACCGGCCACTTTAACTTTTTAAGATTATGAAATGTTTTCAAGATTGTGAAATATTTTAGATGTACACCAAGAATTTCCCTTAATTTAATACTATGAGTCTATGATATACGTCAAATTAGTTGGTCAATTGTTACTTTCCATACATTTTTGGAATTGAATCATTGAAATCTAAAAACATATTTTAGTATTCTAAATTCCTTTTTCAAAGAACACACCACATGGTGGCAGAAATTCCGTCCGCAGGCTTACGTAGGCACACTTTTGATTCATTTAAAATGATTGGCAAAATTATTGCATACCCTTAGCGTAATAGTTACTTTAAAAGTATAAGTTCTAGGATTGGAGGGAGAGGGCAAGGGTTGGGGTTCAAGTCTCTAGAAGGAAACTTCACACACATACATACCTAAATAAATAAAATAAAATGATTGTAAAGAAATCCTTTTAGATAAGAATAGTTTTCTGGGAGCTCAATCCAAAACTAAGAGTGTCCAATGGATATGAAACATCTTTTTTCATTTCTACCATCTTTTCAGCAAGTTGTCCAAGTTGTAGACTTGTAGTATGTTTTTGTCTAGTCCATCAAGTTTTTGTGTTCAGATTACTATTCAGTGAATCATTGTAGAGTTTTTTTTTTTTTTAGTCATTACTAAGTGGGATCCATTGATTTTATATATAGAATTGTACTAGGAGTAGAAGTCTACTACTAGTAGGAAAGCTACAAAGGTAACGTGAATTCACAATTGAGAGATATATATATATATATATATATATAATTTTTTTTTTTGTCTTTTATGTCAGGGGGAGGGGGAGGGGGGGGGGGGGGGGGGGGAGAGGGCAAATAAGGTACTTCAGGTCATTATTAGTCAAAAAATTTGAAAGTTCAGGGGCACCTCCGCCCCTCCCCCCCCCCCCCCCCCCCCCCCAGCCCCTGATTGTACCAATAGCTTTTTTCTTTTTTTTTTATTTTATTTTATTTTATTTTTATTTTTTAATGTTTTATGAGAATCAATAGCTGTTTTGATTTGGTTAGAGAAATGAAATGTTTTAGTATTGGTTGATATTAGTGTACCATTTTAAGATTGCTGCTATATATATGTGTGTGTGTGTGTGTGTGCGCACGTGTGTCAAAGTGTTTAAAATAATAAATTTATATATATCTCACCAATCTAATATAATAAAAATAACAATAATAGGTATACAATTTTAAAAACTAAATACTACACTATTGTACTAATGTAAAATAAAAAAAAAAAATTAAATTACAATATTGTTTCAATAAATAAAAATTACACTATACTATTGTACTAATGTACAATTTTAAAAAATAAATATAAACTACACTATCGTTTCAATCAAAAAAACAAAAGCGCAGTTGTACTAAAATACTATACTAATTGTCTATTGTACTTTTTTTTGAGTAAATATCAGAATTGTAGCAATATTGTAATTAATAGTTAGAAAATAAAAATAAAAATTAAATTACAACATAAACAACTTCATAGTTTGTTGATTTTTTAATCCTTATGAACTACTTGGCACAATTTAGAAAGAAATGATGATGAATAAAAAACTTATGTGTGCTTCAGATCTACTATGATTTGCATCAAAATATTGTATTGGGGGACCACAAAATTTGACTTCCTACAACCACTCTAAAAATAGATCCGCGTGGTGTGATGTCGAAACTCATAAAAGATTTGAGTGTGACTTCATTATCACCAATTGGTTTTGAGATGGAATGACATAGCTCACAGTCCAACAAATGGTATCAGAGCCAAGGTCATGGGTTTGAGTCACGGGGGTGTCATTGTGAGGGAGGGATTGTTGAGGGGACCACAATTTGACTCCCTAAAACCACTCTAAAAACAGGCCTGTGTGATGTGATATTGAAGCTCATAAAGATTTGAGTGTGTCTTCCTCATTACCAATTGGTTTTGAGGTGGAATGACATAGCTCACGGTCCAACATATTGAAAGGAAAAAAAAACTAACACAAAATATAGTGAAAAAAAGTAGAAAGCGACACACAAACTACCTTAGAATATTCCAAGGTAGTTTCTTGCTTTTATAATAAAAGATTAATCTCGCTTGAAGGACTTTAGCTTACAATTGTAACAACTCTATAAACAAGTTCGTACTTTCTGGATCTTTTAACCCTTATGAATCACTTGGCACAATTGAGAAAGAAATAATGAGGAATAAATAAATAAAAAACATAGTTGTGCTTTGGATCTACTACTATTGCTCACAAAATTTTTAAGAAGAAAGAAAAAAACTAACATAAAATATAGTTTAAAAAAATAGAAAACACACTCACTGATAAAAGCAAGAAACTACCTTAGAATAGAAAACACAATTTTGCTTGAAAGCCTTTAGCCTTTTATGTCTCAGTTTGCCCATATTTTTTAGCTGATTAGGGTTTTTTCCCCTAAAGGATTTAGATACATAAAATACCAAAATCATAGAAATAACTTTTATTTATTTATTTAAAACACGTTTTCTGTTTTAAAAATAAAATAATTAGAGGAGCCCCCACTAGCTATGGACTAGTCTACCATATCTTTTCTATAATATCTATATGTATATTTATTATTTGAGTCCAACTGTGGGCTAGTCTACCATATCTTATGTATAATATCTATAGGAAGACAAAATTCAAATATCTATATTTATATTTATTATATGAGTCCAGTTATTGTATGCTTTTAGGGCATATATTAATCATCTATTTTTCGAAACATTTTATGGAGAATTGAAAAAAACTGTAAAAAAAAGTTAGTAATTTTTTCAATTTTTCATAAACAGTTTCCTAAAATGATTTACTAATGTATGCTTTCTTAGGGCACACGTTAGTAAATCCCTTATTATATAAATAAATTTGGGAGAGAAAACAAAGGAAGAGGCCCTAAGAATTATACTACATGCACAATAGTTTTACACAATAGTTTTCACAATAAATTTCATAATTGCTTAGTTGGTAAGTTATTATTAATTCTCATCTGAGTTCAATACTGACACTACATTTATCATCAATTATTAACAACTTTTCACCTCATGTTGTAAAATTTGTTGTGAGTGTGACTTTGGACTTATCGAGAGGCCCTAAGAAGCTCACTTAAAGTCAATGTGGGTCTATCCCTGACTCAGTCGCCATGGCATCCCTCGATGCGATAGCCATTCTCCACCTTCATGGTGTCCCTACTGCCTTTTGAGTCAATAATTAAATGAAGATAATAACAATATTCCTATGCAAGCTTTGTACTCAACATCTAATCAAAAGCTCTCAAAAATGACCTTTTTTTGCTGAAAAACCACCTCACATTCCCAAATCATAATACTTTCCTGTGTGTTGAATTATAATCAAGTACTTTAATCAATGAAAAATATGAAAAACCATGTACCCACAACTTCTAATCTTAATTGCTAGAAATTAATGAAAGAGGTTTACTCAAAATGGAGGCTAATTAAAGACTGAACTGTTAAATTTAACCAAAGGTAGAGCTCACTAACTGGTTAATTAATGTTATTTTACATAAATTTAGACTTTTGAGGCAGTTTCATTTTATAAAATTATTGTAATATTCACGTATGAGTAATGCATTTAATTAATTAAGTATGAAGTCTCCCACTATATAAAAAAGACAAGATTGAGTGATTAATAAAATTTTTTTTTTTTAGACATAATTTCAATCTTTGGCATCTGTTCCTAATGATTGCTTTTTATCATCAAACCAAGATACCAATTAGTTTTCGTTGTAGGTAGGGATCAAATCCCTAATTCTTATCTGATAACAATAAACTTTATTAGTTGAGCTAACTTGAACTCACAAGTTATATCAATTCCTTAATTAACTTCTCCCCTGGGTATTACCTCCCCCCCCACCCCCCCCCCCCAACAAAAAAAAGACTTTACTATAGGTTTCTATATATATCTTGTGATTGGAGTTGTTAATTGCATTGTGGTAAACACTAAAAAAGAGGAAATGGTTATTCTACCATTACTCCAACAATCATGGCAAAAGCTATACAAAATAACCTTCATTCACCTCCTCCCTCTTCTTTTCCTTTTCTCTTTTCTTTTTATTTTCAAATGCATTAGAAGTAGTGGAAAACCCAATTTACCTCCATCCCCACCAAAGCTGCCAATCATTGGCAACCTTCACCAGCTTGGCTCACTTCCACACCGTTCTCTTCAAGCCCTCTCTAAGAAGTATGGCCCTGTAATGTTCTTCTACTTTGGCTATGCACCAACACTTGTGGTGTCATCTGCAAATATGGCAAGAGAAATGATGAAAACACATGACATCCTTTTCTCAAATAGGCCAAAAACCACGGCTACCAATTCCTTACTCTATGGATGCACAGACCTAGCATTCTCATCCTATGGTGAATATTGGAGGCAAGTGAGGAAAATTTGTGTCCTAGAACTTTTGAGCCTCAAAAGAGTGCAATCTTTTCAATATACAAGGGAAGAAGAAGTTTCTATATTGATCAATAAGTTATATGACTTGTGCCTCAAAGGGGTTTCTATTAATCTAAGTGAGTTATTGATTGAAAACTCCAACAACATTGTTACAAGATGTGTGTTTGGTAAAAAGTTTGGAGAAGTGGATGGTAAAGGCAAGTCTTCAGAACTACCAAGAAAGGTAATGGTGCTACTAGCAGCTTTTTCTTGGGAGGATTATTTCCCCTTTTTGGGTTGGATTGATATTCTAATGGGATTTAAACCAAGTCTAAAATCCACTTGTGGAGAACTAGATGCTTTTCTTGATCAAGTGGTTGAAGAACACAAGACAATGAAACGTGATGATGATGAAAATCCCAATAAGAAAGATTTTGCAGATATTCTCCTCCAACTTTAAAAGAACAGCATGCTTGACTTTGAGCTTAGCCATGACAACCTCAAAGCAATCCTACTAGTATCTCTCTCTCTATCTCTCTCAAACACTCTATTCTTATAATTTTATGTTTTTGAAACTGATAATATATAAAGTGCTACCTACTATGTCATTTAAAATTTTAAATGATGTAGCACGGGATATATCTTCAGATTTGTAATATTTGATCTAACCATAAAATAGATTCATTTTAGATGGAGGTAATCTAGCTACTACCATTGGAAACGTACCTAAAGTTTTATTTTATCATAATTTCAGGATATGTTTGTTGGAGGAAGTGATACAACTTCAACAACTTTGGAATGGGTAATGGTAGAGCTCATAAGAAATCCAAGTATTATGAAAAGAGCACAAGAAGAGGTAAGAAGAGTGGTGGGAAATAAGTCAAAGATAGACGTCAATGATATCAATCAAATGGATTACTTGAAATGTATCCTCAAAGAAAGTCTAAGGCTGCATCCACCAGTTCCGCTTTCTGTACCTCGAGAAACATTAGAAAGTTTAAAATTTGGAGGTTATGATATTCCGCAGAAAACAAGAGTATTTGTCAATGTATGGGCAATCCAAAGGGACCCTAAACTATGGGATAGGCCAGAAGAATTCATCCCAGAGTGATTCACAAAAAACCCAGTTGATTTCATAGGTCAAAACTTTGAATTCATCACATTTGGAGGTGGGAGAAGGGGGTGCCCAGGATTGACATTTGGCATTGCTATAGTGGAATACGTGCTTGCCAACCTCATATGCTGGTTTGATTGGAGGTTGCCTACTGTTAATGCACAGGGAGAAGACTTGGACATGACTGAAGTTAACGCTCTCACAGCATTTCGGAAAAATCCTCTCTATCTAGTACCAATATTGTACTCTTCTTGATCTATCCTCCTTTAATAGGTCATCCTTGTGCATATCCAATCTCTACTTAATCTTTCCTCGTTATCTTGTTGTGTTTAAGAATTTGTTGTCGTCTGTTACTTATCGAAATAAATGTAAAGGGACTTCAACAGTAATAAAAATAGTTGTGACACGATTGTAGCTGATGTATCTCTCTCTCTCTCTCTCTCTCTCTCTCTCTCTCTCTCTCTCTATGTGTGTGTGTGTGTGCGCGTGTGTGTGTATGTGTTGTCTGTTAAAAAAAAAATATCATTCTTATATAATGTATTGTAAAATGAAGAATGAAATATAATGTGTGTTGTAAAAGTGGTTATGTAAAATAGATAAAAAGACATTTTTTATGAGCTAAAATACATTTTATTCACATAATCGGATGAGAATACACCTAAATCATTTTCTTGTATTTACTTTAACTAAGCGTTTGTTCTTGATCTATTAATGAAAGAGTTAGGCTTATAAATAGCACACCTGTAAAAACTCTTCTCAACAATCAGGAGAAAGGTTTTTCCTTACCTTCCTTCCATCTCCATCTCCTCTCTCTTACATCTATATATATATATATATATATATAAAAAACTTATTGAGAGGCAGGATTTTTTAAGAAAGTGATCTAGTTTACACCAATATTTGCCACCCATGTCGTTGTGACTATTTAACAAGAAGTTACTAATTTTTTTTTCTTTTGAGTTTCAATCTATAGCATCCGCTTCTAATAATAGTTCTATCATTAGTCAAAAGTTACTAATTTTTTTACTCCATTATTTGAGATATAACTTTTTATATTCTCCAACAATAATTGATGTCATGCTTAATATGCTAGCACACTGTAGATTCATTCTAAAATAATTGCTTGAAAGTTGTCTATATGACCCATTCTTAACACTTCATTTTGTGATATATGATTTTATTAAGATTTGGGGAATTAGCTCTTTCATATTACATGTCATGAAGCACTTTTAATTGGTGTTGAAATAAGACTAAATTAAAGGGAAACTTGACATGAAATTAGAGTAAATTTCAAATATAACTTGAGAAAGTTGACATAAAATCAGAATAAATTGGTTTAATCATTTGTTGAACTTCCGTATCAATTATATGAAGTTGTAATCCATGCGTATGCATGGAAATATTTAATAGTAATAATAATAATAAGGTGGTCTTACTTAGGTGATTAAGGTGATCACCTCTGTTTTCATGCAAGTATTATGAATAAGCCACTTTACACCAAAATTAAGAAAATTAGTGAGTTCCAGTTAGCTCAACTGATAAAGTCTCTAATGGTTGAATAAGAGATCTGGGGTTCAATCCCCGCCTACACTAAAAACAAATTGGTGTCTTGGTCTAATGATAAAGAGTTATCATCAGGAGCGGACGCCATAGGTTGAAATTCTCTCAAAAAAAAAAAAAAATTGGACTTGTAATGCAAAATTAGATAATAATTAGAAATTAATTTGAATTATGATTATATATACTTTGACTTTAATATGTAACGGATGCTCTAAGAGCATTTGTTAGTGAACCTTTTTAGGAAAGTTTTTATGGAAAAAGAAAAAAAATAATTAATGTTTTGACAGTTTTTCTATTTCCAATAAAAGTTGTATCAAATTTTTTTTTAAATTGTTTATTAACAATTTTCCTAAGAGCACCCATTAATATGACCCAAATAATATATATTAAATTGTAACCCATGCTTACATACGAAAACATTCAAAAATAGTACTAACACTATAACAAAATGTATTTTTAGCGACGAATTTGAGTGAGGAAAAGTTTTTCGTCATTGAAAACTTACATTTAGCGACAAAATTTATAATTCGTCGCAAAAAATGAAAAAAATAATAACCTTTAGAGACGAACTTAGAATTTCGTCACTAAAAATGAAAAAATGAGATGATTTTACTTAGATGAATGAAAAAATGAAAATTTTAATTTCTATTATATTACATAAGGCAAATCAAAAGTGATTGAGCTTGCCTCCCCACCCTACCAAGGCAAATTTTTGGTTGTCACTTCTTCTTTATGTGGGGTATGTAAGTAAGCCAGCACAGGAAACTCACCATTGCCTTCTATATCTTGTACTTCATCAAATTCGAACGCCTGCCCCCTCATGTACTTAATGAGTCACAGTACCAGTCATTTCATTGATAATAGAGCATTAAGCTTGAAACCTCTTTGGATTTAGTCCGTGAACATTTATTGGCCCTCAATCATGAAAAAAAATAAAATTGGTACAATCAGAATTTTTTCATCTAGAGCAAGAAATAAACACGTGTTATAAAAACGATATATCATGAGTCAAAGCAGACTCAATTATAAATAGATTTTCCTCTATTCAAGTTACAAAAGAATCAATGTTTTTGGCATGTACTGAGGCAAAACATGAGCTGGGCAATTGCCCTACCTTTTTATGTGAGATAGTTGAATACTTCTAAAATCTTGCAGCTTTTGTCGAGTCCACTCAATGATATTGGCAATAACAACTAGTGGATCACTAGAGCCCATCAAAACATCAATGACAATCATCGAATCACTCCCCATAACAATGTCTCAGATTCCCACGTCCCAAGGAAAGAGCAGTATCTCCTCCATGGCCTTAACTTCGGTTTCTATCATTCCCAGAGGCGCAGCAAAGTGTTTGCTTAGGGTGGCCTCCACTCTGCCGACATGGTCACATATGATAGCCCTAAAACCCACTGTCTGAGAGTGAGCAAAAGTTCCCCCATCAACATCACATATGTTTAAGAAAGTAAAGATAGGAGCATTCTGCTCCAATCCTCTTCGAAAATAGTCCATGAGCAGTTATATTTGTACTAGTCACAAACTCACGCAGTGCGTGAAAAAATTTAATGATTTATTTTTTTTCTTAAGTGAAAAATGAATTAAGTTAATAAGATTTATAAGAGTTAGTCCCAAACCCTTCTTTAAATGATATGATTATTTTCTAACAAGGTATGGTTAATACAATATATTAGATTTTTTAAATTAAACTGTCTATATTTGTTATTTGAAAGTGTTTTAAATTAGGTAAGTTTTTTTTATAAAAAAAAATAATAATGCATTTTACATTTAATTATTACATAAAGTGAGATATTTTGTAAATAATTTAATGTGTGGTGGTTGAAATATGTTCTAGTTCTCCCTACAAATGGTTTATTATCTATATGTCTTGAATGACTTAAAAAGGAAGCAAATATAAGTAAATTAATTAATCGCTTATATTAGGACAAAAAATTACAAGACTTTAATAATATAAGAAAATTGTAATTTTATCAAGAACTTACCAATATTACACTGAGAATGTCACATAGTAATTGTCAATTAAGCATTTTTTTTAAACACAAAACTCTACTCCCAAAGCATCACTAAAGTGGACCAAATGGACCGAAATGGACTGAACTGGATCGGAATAGACCAAACTAAATTGATTGGACCAAATAAACCGAAGTATACCGAATGAATTGAAATGGACCAAAATGCTATGCTGATATAGTTCAACAAGAACGTAGCTGCTCTTCAGCTTTTAGATATTAATATATTCGGTACTATACGAATCTTTTTTTTTTTTCCTTTTTTCAGTAAATACAATTTCTTCTCGTGTTTTTTATTCTTAGCAGTAAATACAATTTCTGCATTGTTTGGATAGGCAACTATTGATTTTTTTTTTTTTTTTTTTTTTTTTGGTTTTTGAGTTAGACAAAATGTGTGTTTAGCTCCAAATTAAAAAGCCAGCTTATTTTACTATTCATTTTATTTTTGCTACTATTCATGAGCCTCATTGCGCTTTTTTTTTTTTTGATGTGAAATACTACTAAACTTTATTAATCAGAAGAATTGACAAATACATCCTGGTTGAGAGCTCGTTCAAGGAAACAAGGAGTCTCTTTAACCTAAACAAACAAATTTGCAATGCCTAAAGCATGTCTTGCAAGTAAATGGGCTGGCCTATTGCCATTACGACCAACATGGGTGAAGTCTACACAGCGAAAACTATGAGCAACAGCTATAGAACTATAGACCAAAGCAGCAACAGATAAAGGAGGAGGAGATAAGTCCCTTAAGGCATTAACCAGCAACAAAGAATCACTCTCAAGCATGAAGTCCTGTATAGACATATCCTTGGCAAATTGAAGACCCAGCTCAACAGCCTTAGCTTCAGCTTCAATGGCACCTAGAGGAGCATCAATCTTTTTACTATAGGCACCAATCAACTTGCCCATTGCATCTCTTATTAAAATCCCAACCCTTGCCATTTTTTGCTCTTTGAAAACGGCCCTATCCATATTGATTTTGTAGCGGGTTGGAGAGGGAGGCGTCCACACTACTACCTCAGTTGGCTGCTTCAGAGACACCGTAGCCTCCATATAGGCCTGATACACACTTAAGTACTCCAACGCTCCTTGTAATAAGGCCTGACATGACTTCTTTGCACCCTCGTTTCTGCACTAGTTCCGGTTTGACCACATCGCCCAAGCTACCACAATCAGCTTTTCCACCCCATTGTGATCCCACTGAGCTATCATCACCACATACCAGAGCATGTCCATTAACGACCCAAATTGATGAACCATTGAGTCCTGAAACAAGTTAGATGTACGCCATATCTCACTAGCTCGTTGACAGCGCCAAAACAGATGGGCTGAAGACTCCTCCTCCATATTACATTCATCACAAGAGCTATCCAACAGCACTTTGCACCTGAGCAGGTTCTCCTTCGTGGGCAAGACATCTTTGCAAGCCCTCTAAGAAAAATGGCGAATCTTATGCGGAGTATTGTAGCTCCATAGTACTTCCAAAACCTCCTTAACTGACTACCATCAGACACTCCTCCCACCGGTGCAGTTGAGCTCATCTCCATGGCCAGCTTATATGCACTTTGAACACTAAAGATACCATTGTGCATTAAAGCCCAGACTTACTTATCCCCTATCAGATTAGCACTTAGAGCAATGCTACAGATTAAGTCAGCTTCATGTGGAAGGAAGACTTGCTGCACCAACTCATTTTTCCATGTACCATCCACTTCATTTATGAGGGTTGCAACCCGAGAGTCCTCAGGTAGGCTTGAGACAGGAGATACAACCTTATAAGTTAAGGGAGAAGGCACCCACTTATCCTTCCAAATCATGATGCTATGGCCATTACCCACTTGCCACCTTCTACCTTTCCTGACAATTTCCTGAGCCACCAAAATACTCCTCCAAGCAAATGAAGGATTTTTTCTAAGACTTGCATCAACAAACTCACACCTTGGAAAATATTTGGCCTTAAAAACCTTATATTAAAAGGAATCATTCCCAGACTGGAGCCTCCATCCTTGTTTTGCCAACATGGCCAAATTAAATTACTTTAGTTGCTTAAAACCCATTCCCCAATAAGCCTTAAGAGCACAAAGTTTCTCCCAACTGATCCATGCCATTTTCCGTTCCTCCTTACATTGCCCCCACCAAAAATTCCTAATGATAATTGTCATCTCATCACAAAGGGAATCAGGGATTTTAAAGCAGCTCACAGCATATGTCGGGATAGCTTGGGCCACTGCTTTTATCAGAACTTCCTTCCCAGCTTTAGACAATAGCTTTTCCTTCCAACCTGCCAACTTCTTAGCTAGCTTTGTCTTGACTTCCTTAAAAGTATTCTTCTTATTTCTTCCCACTAACGATGGAAGACCCAGGTACTTCTCATGTTGCCAAATCACTTGAGTACCAAAACTCACTTTTATCTCTTCCTGGATCTCCTTAGCTATGTTAGGGCTGAAAAACAGAGAAGTTTTGGCACGGTTCAGCTGTTGGTTAGAAGCTTGCTCATACGTACATAGTACTTTTTGTAGGGCTTCACCTTCTTCAACAGTGACTTTGTAGAAAATTAAACTATCATCTACAAAAAATAAATGAGAAAGGCAAGGGCCTCCTCTACACACAGATACACCTTCCAACAAACCATCAGCTATAACTTTTTTAATTAATGCAGAAAGACCTTCCGCACAAATCAAAAATAAATATGGGGGAAAGTGGATCACCTTGGCAGAGCCCACTGGACAGAATAATATGGCCACTAGGTTTACCATTGACACTGACAACATAAGTGACTGAAGAAATGCATTGCATCATTAAGCTTCTCCATCTTGAGTGAAACCCCAATTTCTCCATTATCTTATCTAAGCATGCCCATTCCACCCTGTCATAGGCCTTGCTCATGTCGAGCTTGAGAGCCATCTCTCCTTTAGCCCCTGATTTCTTCAAATTAATTTGGTGCATCGTTTCAAAAGCCACTAAAATATTATCAGTAATCAACCTACCATTCACAAAAGCATTCTGAGTATCACTAATAATAGATGGGAGGATTTTTTTAAGTCTGTTGGCTAAAGTTTTAGATGCCAGTTTGTAAATGACATTATAGAGACTTATTGGTCTAAACTCAGTTACTCTTTTAGGTGAGTTAGTTTTAGGAACCAAAACAATATAGGTTTCATTAAATTTTGGCGGGGTAATGCCAAAATTTAGGAAATCCAATGCTGTCTTAGTCACTACACCACCTACAGTAGACCAAAATTTTTGGAAAAAAAAGAGGGGCATACCATCTGGACCTAGAGCCTTTAAAGGATACATCTATTTAAGGGCTTTGTGCACTTCACTTGCCTGGAATTCCTTCACCAGCATGGAATTCATTGATTGTGTCACTTTAGGCTGAACGACCTCCATAATTTCAGTGAAGTCTGATGGTTCTAAGGAAGTAAATAAATTAGAGTAGTACTCAATAAACACCTTCTTAATCTCTCCTTGGTCAACCTGCCACACATTTTCAGCATAAAAAACCCCCCTCAATTAAATTCTTTTGAAACCTTGCTAAAGCCTTTGCATGAAAGAAACGGGTGTTCGGTCTCCCTCTTGAAACCAATTCAGTCGTGCCCTCTGTTTCCACATGGCATCTTCTTTATCAAGCCAACAATTCAATTCCACTCTAGTTTCTCCTAAGTCTTTGATAACCTCCGGTGATGAAGCTTGCAACTCCAACCCCTCTAAACGTTTTTGTAAGCAAGCAATCTTCTTTCCCACATGCCCATATTCATTCACATTCCATACCTCCAATTTATTTCTGCAAGACTCCATACAAGATAAAATAGGAAAATCGGAAGCCATACACAACCCTTCCTCCCATGCCTCTATCGCCACTTTCTCACATCTCTCATCCTTCAACCACATAGACTTGAACCTAAATATTTTCTTGTATTTCTATTGTTTTTTCTTTGAGAGCAGATGCAACAAGAGAGGATTATGATTAGAAATAGAAGAGGACTTATGATGAAGCTTTGCAGTAGGGAATAAAGAATGCCAGTCTGTAGAAGCTAAGGCCTTATCCAACCGCTCCCTGATTTGAGTGCCATCTCGTCTTTGGTACAACCACATGAATTTCGTACCTACAAAGCCAACCTCTTTTAGCCCACAATAATTAATAGAAGCATTAAACTGTGCCATTTGCTAAACAGGCTTGGATGCACCACCCTCCTTCTCTGCTTGACATCTAATTTCATTGAAGTCCCCAATCATTAACCATGGCAAATGTGAGCTATCCCTTAACGAATTAAGCAATCTCCACGATTCCACCCTTTGTGAAGTCTTGGGATGACCATAGAAGCCTGACAAATGCCAACACCCAATCCTATCACCCCCCCTCAATCAAAGCATTAATAAACGAGAGCAAAGCATTCAGCACATCCACTTTAATATCAAATTTCCAAAATAAAGCCAACCTCCCCCCCCCCCCCCACTTTAATCCATCACTTGGTATAACAAAATTATCCTTAAAACCACACTGATTACGTACAATTTTTACCCACTCTTCGTTCGACTTCGTTTCCATCAAGAAAACCAAGTTGGGATCTTCTAACCTAATAAACTTTTTCAAGGTGTTAACTATCTGAGGGTTCCTAAGCCTTTGACAGTTCCAACTTAAGAGACTCATTGGACCCGGTGGGGTTGCCCAGCAAATAAAACACTGAGTCTTTTTGTTTCATCATCAACTTTCTGCTTCTTTTAATTTTCAGGCACACCCCCTTCTGCACTACCTCCCCCATCAGCTTTCTTTTTGGGCCTAAATTCTCCACTTTATCCATCTGCATCTGCTCATTATTGGGCCTACAAGGAAGCCTAGTCCACGTACCTTTTTTATGCTCTTTAGTGAGGCCAGCTCCATCATTCCTAGCTACTGCCTTTGACCTTTTTGGTGCTTGTTTACTATGCCCTGATTTCACATTTTTCCTCTTCTTTGAACTTCAATCCATCCCATCGAAAACTCCACACTACCCAAACTAGGTGGCATGCTAGCAGAGCATTTTCGGGCCCCACTACCTCTGACTCCCTTATCATCTCCACAGAACCATGCATCAAATCCGGAAACACCTCATCCACCTCCTTTCTCTTAATGTCATGGATCACCTTAGCAACTAGTGCATTTGAAGTTGGGACATTATCAGCAAGCTCCTTATCTAATTCCTCAATTACCGTTTCAAAATCTGCTACATTGTGATGGATTTTTGAAGTGCCAGGTGTCTCGGTTGGTACACAAATCAACTCCCCTATCGCACCATCATTCCTGGGCGGATCTGCCATCGTATTCAACTTACCGAGGCCCAAACCATCCACCTCTACTCTCTGAATCAGTGAAGTTGCAGGTTGTTTATTAAACCCATGTGAAACCGGCACTCCATTCCTAACGGATTGATCAACCGTGCCTCTAACCGGCTCTGAATCATACCCCTTCACTTCAATAACTTGTAGCTGGGCCAGACTAAATATTGACGCCTTAAACCAGTGCCCATACTGTTGACGTTCCAACAACAGATTTCCATTGCTTTTCAGCCATATTTCGCATTCCTTATCATTATGTGACAATATCCCACGCCAAAAACAGATATTGGGTAATCTCTCATACTGAAAGGATACCCACCCCTCTAAGTCATCCTCAAAGTTTACCTTTCTTCCTCTGCACAAGGGGCGAGAGATATCAACCCAGACTCTAACCCGCATAAAAGTTCCTCCCCTCATCTCTGAATCATCCCGAGGAATAACAACTTCTCCAATTGAATCACCAATTTCAATGGTCGTCTCCAGGTTCATAAACTTGTATAGGAGATCATGTATTTGGATCCAAAATTTCACTTTGTTAAACTCAACCTCCTTTATAGGTTTATTTCCTTCAAACCATTGTATCACTACTAAATGTCAATCATAAGACCATGGTTCCCCAAGTAAAACTTTTACAGCATCCACCTCCTGATCAAAAGTAAATAGGAGTATATTGTCTCCCACATTAGTAATATGGAAGCTCGCCTTTGTGCGCCAAAGAGGGCGAAACATACGCGCCACTGCCTCAATGTTTAGTGCCCTCTTCGTAAAGAATTTCGCTGCTAACACACGCACTAGCTTTTGGTTTTTCTTTGACAGTACTACTTTCTTACCTTCCCACTTCGAGAGTGACAAGTTATCACACTTACAAGTAAGGTCTTCCATCCTCAGTCACCACAAAGTACCTCCACCCAACGTAAAGAGAAGCAAAAACAAGCCCTACTAGTAGCAGAGTACTATAGGGAAGCACCATGTCTTTCTCGAAGAGAAAGGTAACGGCACTACTACAACCTAGGTTTGGGGGGCGGTGGGAACCCTAACCCTAGACCGAGAACTTAGAATCCTCATTGCATTTTTTGGTACTATTCATAGGTCTCATTGTATTATTTCAGCTAATTTTTATCTTTATCTATAGTACTTTCAACAAAAAGTGTTCAGTTTTAGTAAAATAAGCGAACAAACAGACCCAAAGATAGCAAAGAAGGAGATCAAAGATAGCACATACTTCAATCAATCACTGCAACCTTACCAAGGTTCAAACTTCAGTCATGACTCACCACTCACCTCTCTAAGTGCTTAATTTTTGTTTATTTTACTAAATAAGTCCACTTGCTTAATTGGCTTAGGCCCAGTAATTGATGATAGGCCACAAATTGAATGACCCCTTGTGATAGAAATTAATTAATTAATTAGCCAAGTTATTAATTAATCAATTTATCATAGAAACACGTGGTAGCACAAACAAATCACCAATAAACTAATTATGCAGCGGAAAATAAATAACACGATGATTTGTTTACAAATGGGGAAAACCTAACGGCAAAAACCCCAACGGGTGATTTTTAGGTCACCACTCCTAAAACTCCACTATTATCACAACAAACGGTTACAAGTAAAGGAATCCCAAGTACCTTACCAACCTACAGTTGAACCCTTACCCCAATACCCAATTGGACTTGTTCTGTAGTGACAGTTCCCTTTTCTGATGCACGACTCTCAAGTACGTGACTAACCAATTGTGCGGATTCCAGTACGCAACTTCAATCATCAACTAAGAAGGTTGTTGGTTGCAAAGTTCTTCAGTTCATCCACACGATGAATATCAAGAAGATGCTTGGTCACAAAACCCTATGATGCACATACACAACAACTTCTTCAAGAGAGAGAGATGAACTAGTGCAAGAACTTCGTCTCCGGTCACAATTTGCTTGAACAGAGTTTGCTCAATGCTTGTGCAACTTGTGAACTGTTTGACGGCCCTTAAAACAATCCTTTTATATGTCTAGGATTAGGAGAAAAGAAGGCCCAAAGACATATTCATGGATCCCAAGAAAATCATATTAGAATTCTGAAATTCTTAAACCTCAACAGATGGAAGGTGTCGAGCAGCTGTCGAGCACACTGAATCTAGAACAACTTTCTTAAGCTCGATAGATACAGTTGTCGAGCTTTAATGAATTTGCACTATCAACTTGTTTTCTTGGACAAACTTGAAGGCTTCAACACTTGATCTTGAAACATGGTTTCTTGAAGTATTTAAATACATCCTAAATCTACCCAAATACAAGTAAAGTGTGTTTTGTCAAAGGATAAGCCAATTACATAAAATCATGACATATGTTCTTAACATGCGAAACACATATGTCCTAACAATTGATAAACTAGCACTAAGCTCCAATCCTATTTGGAAATAGATAGTCCGTGAGCAATTATTGGTACCATTCAAATCAGGTTTTTTATCTTTTCATGTGAATACAAGTTCTGTATTTTTTTTTTTTTTTTTTGTTTCGACAATTATTGAATGAATAAATTGACACATTTTTTTTTCCTAGAGTGAGAAGTGGACACAAATACGTATTCATAAAGATAGATAAACTCACTACCTAAACAAATTCACCCAATACATACAGAATAAAATAAGAACGCAGACTTTTAGATACAAAGTAATAAGAATCTTCAACTTATCATAATCTACCGAATAATAAGAGTTTAAAAGGTACAATTCATTCTATTTATGAGCCAAATGCTGAAAAATAACAGTCAATATTCTTTCTAATTTTCATCCATACATGATGTAGGACTTACTTATATAGGATCAATCTCCAAGTACGAGTAATGAAAACTTGAATTTCAATAAAAGCATTTAATAAAAAACATTGACCAAATATTCAAAACACAACTAACAATACTAATCATCAAGACTTGGGAATTGGAAAAATAAACTTATGTAAACCAAATAAATATAACTAAGATTAAGAGAATTCAGAATTTTTTGAGGATAGAGAAGGAAAAAATTTCGTCGTGCACATGATTGCCATTTGAATTTACTTTACCCTAGTTATATGAATCATGACTTCGAAATTCATATTAATTAGTTGTTTGCAAAAGATGTATAAATGCAGAATGATGCTATTAGGTTCTAAATATTTAGTCATAAATTTTTAGGTACTAAATTTGTTGTATGTTGGCAAACTGAGAACAAAAACATATCTAGTATAAGATCTTAGTGTTTTTGAAGTGTTTTAGACATTGCTCAAGTTGATACAAGTTAAGCTTCAAGAATGTACAAGCTACAAAAAGAAGAATTTAAAATCTGTCAAGTTCAACCAATCGAAGAGAAGCCTCGACCAATGAAATTGCGATTCTACAGATTTTTAAATTAGGCCCAATAGCTCGCAAAAACGTTTAGGGTTTGAGTCCAACACTCCTAAGTATAAAAGTAAAACCTTAATACACGTTTTTCAAGTGTCGAGAGTTACTCTTGTGAGATCTGTGAGGTTCTGAATCAAGGTTTTGTATCTTTTAACTCTACAAGCATCTACCGGAGATCATATCCATATTGCTAGTACCGGTGGAGTAAAGTTGCAGCCAAGCCTTCAGCTATCAAGTGTATTGAATATCAAGGCATGAACAGGTGGTTCATGTGAGAACAGATCCAGATCTAGGAAGTCTATAGAGTTCAAAGCCCAGTTCGGTAACCGTGTTCAATTTACTACGAATTGATATTCTTGATTGTAAATCTCAACTTGATATAGTAGATTGTTCACTTGGGATAGTCCCCCCCACCCCCCCCCCCCCTAGGTTTTTTTTTACCTTGAAATGTGTTGTTTCATTGGTTTTCCTGGGTCATCACATCTTGTGTTATTTACTTTTCCGCTATGTTTGTTATATGTGATGATTATTTAACCTAGATCTGAATAATTAACCTAAGTAACAACTTGGCTAATAAATTAGGTTAAACATGTTGTATTTTTCAGGGGTCTAAAACTTAACAAACGCGATCAAGTTAGCCACAAAATAATATAAAAGATTCAATAAAAATTCACTAGTATTTTGCTATAATTCAGACAAATAGCAATCACCCACTCGACACTATCATTAAAGATATTAAGGTCTAATATTTCTTCGATTATTAATTAGCAAAGTAATGATAATTTAACCTATGGTATAAACATTGTAACCTTACATTGGTATATAATTTTAATTTTAATTTCTTATTTTTGAGAAACACACATTATAATAACACAAATATCTTTTAATTAATTTAAATCATAAAACTTAACAATAAAAATGTAACCATGAAGAGATTTTTGTTGTCAATCTAAGCCTTCTAAGGCTAGTTAATTCATGTACCTCAAAAAAAGAAAAAAAAGAAAAAAAAAAAGGCTAGTTAATATCCTAATTATGGCTAGAAAAAAAAAAGCCTTCTATGTCATTTTTATTTTCTTTGTTATATTTCCCATTCATTTCATCACAATATCAAAAATATGTCTTTTCATTTTCTAACATAATATCCTAATTATGGTTTATCAAGGTCCATGTTTCTTATAAAACCCTAGTTGGAGTTCATTGTGATAGTTTTTAGACCCCTTAAAACACAATTGATTTAACCTAGGTAATTAGCCAAGTTGTTACTTAGTCCAATTTAACAAATCTAGGTTATCACAATTACAAAGATCATATCATGCAAAGCAGCAGAAAGATAAATAACTCAAGATATGATCACCCAAGAAACCAAACCGGTAAAAACCTGGGGAGGATTTGACCTAGCTATCCTCAAGGTAAACTTGAATCCACTATCTTGAAAGAATCGAAGTTCATACAATAAGACTTACAAACCCCCACGCTCGACTTCTTATTGCTACCAACAGTAGAACTTACTGACACAACCACGTGCAAGCTCCGAATCCACGGACTCCTTTTTTCTTGGATTCACCACCAGATACAAGTACACCCGCTTGTGTTTTCTTTATTTTTCAATGGCAGCAACCGAGTTGATCATCAAAGTGTAGAAAATATCTTCTCCTTGAAAACCCTAAGTTTTTGTAAAGGAAAGCTCCTCTAGATCTCACAAGAGATTTACACAAACAGCAATATGAGCAACACTAAAACGTGGCTAAGGTTTGCCTTTTATACTAAGGAAAAATTAGAAAACCCTATAACGTTTTAAACAACTAGGGCTGAGTTGGAAATCTGCAGAAAAAAACATTTTGCCCGAGATTCGATCGATCGAGCCAGGCCGAAATGCATAATACTTTCTACATTAGCTCGATTCCAACTTTACATAACACGTACAACTTTGAGCAAGACTAAAACACTTCTAAACACATTGTTTTGATCATGGTTTGCCAACAATACACATTAGAGTTCTAAATACATAAAAACCTAAGTCTTTAGAACCTAACAAACTCCCCCTTTGGCAATCCGTGACAAAACACAACTAGTAGCTCAAAGTTTACAAAATAAAATCCCTTTACACAAATAATGCTCATAAAACAAATTCGATCCTAACTACTATCCATCAGTTGCAAGTGTAGACAGTAGCTCAATTGAATCAACCTGTATATTTCCTGAAACACTAAACAAAATGCATAACCGCGTGTGTGGAAAAAATACAAGTAAACAAATTAAATTCTTGATTTCAAACAACACACAATAAAGACATATATCAATGAATAACTCATAAATATAAATCAATAAACAGTTTAAAACAAGAAACATATAAGGTACCAAAAAAAATAACACTCCCCCTAACATGAATATCCCATCAAAAACATGGCAAGAGCTAAAAAGCTAAAATACAATGTGAAGCACCTAGATACAATCTAAACTCCACAAGCTCCAACCAACAAAATACTCTCCCCTTGAAAACAAAAACTCTACAATGTACTCCCCCTTTTTGTGACGGAATGCCAAAGGGCAAACAAAATCCATCATCAAAAGGGAGGTGGTGTGGAAGAGCGTCTAAACTGTGCCAACTCCGCACGCAAGGCACGGATCTCATCGAGCACGTCCACCAAAATCTTTCTATGAGCTGCCTAAACGGTCAAGACATGATCCAACGTACGTCAAATGTCTGAATCATCCGAAGTAGTCGGTGAAGGAATATCAGCATCAGCAGCAGCACCACCAGACGTCTCAGTAGCATCAACACCTATAGAAGAGGGAGGAGGGGGAACAACATTAGATGACGCACCTCTAGGACGCGAAGGAGCAACTCTCAAGTTAGCAGCCCTTTGTCTACGAAAGGTGGCACCTGTGGGAGCAAAGACATGAACAGACTCACCAGAAGGGAAACCATCTAGACCCAAAAACAGCAGAATCCTATGAATGAAAATAGGATGAATAAGCGCATGCCCCACGGCAGAACTCCTATGAACCTCGTTTAAAGAACGAAGGAACAGATGAGGGAAACTAATAGACGCACCAGAAATGAACGCATACAAAAACACATATCGCTCTAGAGGGATGGCGTGGAGATGAGAAATAGGCCACAATGAATGACACGCTATCCTAAAGAAAAGATAGACAGTCTCGGTAAGCTCAGCGGACATGATCTGAGGATCAGAACCCCACTGGATAGATGACCCAATGATGTATGACATGACAACATCTAAGGGAGGAGACTCATCATAGGGATAGTCAGGCTCCCGAACAACTGAAACCCTAAGAGCCTCACCCACTACCCGAGGGGTAATGGTGAACTCAACACCTTGTATCCAACTCCTAACAAGGGTGTTGGAATCATAGACGTGGCAAGAGAGGTTCGAGAAGAACTCTCTAATCAGGGCGGTCGGGGGTGGATGATCTATCTCTAAGAGAGGCAACCAACCTCTAGACTCAAAGTTAGCCCTAATGGCCGGATCAATCTCATCTAAAATCACAGCACGCTCAGCCCAAATCTTACGCTTACGGTTCAAAGTCTCAAAGGCCTCTCTGCTTCTATCATTCCTAAACACCTCACTCCTAGAGGGAGACTCAGAGGAAGTGGAAGGGGTCCTATGGGCTTTAGTTCTCCTAGGCATGGTGCTAGGAGAAGGACCAAAACACAAAGCAAAGAAACAAAAACACACAAAAAAATACCAAGGGCAGACTGCAAGTTAGCACATGAAAAAAATATAGAATAAAATCTATATGATGCATGAACAATTTAAATGGCATGATGCATGTCCTAATGCGGTGCAATTAAGTTCAAATAAGTTCAAATTCACAAAATTGGCTTGAGCATAGAGTTTTTAACACAAAAACCCCAAAATTTTGAAAAACTACTTGATTAATTTGAAAGATATTGACTAATTGATCATCATACAAGATAGATTTCAGAAAATAATGACCAATTACATCAATTGAACAAACCAATTTCATTAATTTAGCCAAATTTGAACAAAAACCCCAATTCGGGTTAATTACAAGCCCTAGAATTTTCAATTTTTCACAAAACCCCAAATTGATCAAATTAACCAACATATATCATGAATATATCAATACAGAAAAAGAGGATTGATTCAACAAAAATCCCAATAGTGAAAAGTTCTGAAAATCCCCTTAAAATGCATGAGTTTATGCATGAAAACATGAAAATAAATGCAAAAGGAAGGGTATAAGGGTCTTACCGGCCTTGGGAGAGAAAAACCTTGCAAAAATTTTGGCCAAAAAGGACAAAAAATCCTCAGTGGAGCCTTGCCAAGTCGGAGAGAGAGAGGAAAGTTTGAAAAAGTAAGTTTGAAACAGTCCAATCTGAGTTTTAAAAAAACTTGATTCACGAGTTTTGATTGATCGAAAAACATCTTCGATCGATTGAAACAGATAGAGACTTGATAAAACAATTTTTAAAAATTTCGATTGATCGAAAAATAGAATGGATCAATCGAAATGGGCAGAGGCTCACTAAATTTAAGGAAAAACACAGCTTTTGAGAAAAATCCATAAACAACTCAAAGCATTGAAATGAAGAACAAAATGCATGAGTATGTGATGATGTGATTTTCAAAAACAAGGATTTAAGCCCAAAATTCCCAAAATCAAAATTCTTGCATTCTCCATAAATTTTCAAGCATCAAATTGATTTTGCACAAAATTCAAAGTATTTTCAAAACTTGGTTGGTCAGACCATAAACACACACAATAACATGTACAATGTTTAGCAAAGAGTAACTTGTGTAGTGTGTGCAACTAGTAAAAACTTGAGATACATGTGAGGTGATACGTGCATATCAATCAATCACAAAGTCTACAAAATTCATCACAAAGAATTTAAAAGAGACTATCACCTAAAGAGTTACGTCATATAACTCCCACATCTCCTAGATCATAAGCTTGCAATCATGTAAGTTTCTTGAATTTATGCCTCATAATATACACACCAATTTTAAGTCATGTGATTTTGGCATCAAGCCTAATAGTACACACCAATTTTAAGTATTAAGCAATTTAAATCGAGGCTTCACCTTATGTTCTTTTTGTGCATGTGCTACACGTTCTCGAGCACAAAATCTTATGATATGCACTAAGGTGTTCATGATTGGCTAGTGAACAGTGGTAAGATGGTTATTTATGCCTTTCTCTAAAAGTTCAAGTCCGACAGTAAAAAACATGTGACTTCAAGATTAAGATAGAATAATCAAAAACCATAAATATCTTTCCCACACAACATGCACTACAAAGTTTCAACTAGTAAAGTGCAAAAAAGTAAGCTCATCAAAGCTAAACAAGGTACAAACGACATTTTATGTGAAAATAAATTGACCAACCTTGTTCTCAAAAACCAAGAAGAATAGTACAAAACACACTTTGCTTCCTTTTTCTTCCCTTTTTCCCTTTTTACTTTTTTTTTTTTTTTTAAAATTTATCAAAGAAAACACCTAGAATGAAATGCATGAATGTTATGCAATGCAAATCCTAGAAAACAAAAAAAACAAAACCAAAGAACAATGGTCACAAAGGGTAGAGCAATGGAGCATAAGGACCAAGAAGGCCAAGACAGATCAGGGACACAGAATCACACCAATTACTTGATGAAGTGTCTCAAACTTACTTTTATCAAGAGGTTTGGTGAAAATGTTGGCAGTCTGGCGTTCAGTAGGAATATACTCAAGACACACAATCTTTCTTTCAACAAGATCCCTAATGAAGTGATGCCTAATCTCTATGTGCTTAGTCTTAGAATGTTGAATAGGGTTCTTAGATATGTCAATAGCACTAGAGTTATCACAGTAAACAACCATAGTATCTTGGGATATCCCATAATCAGTTAAAACCTTTTTCATCCAAAGAAGTTGTGAGCAACAACTTCCAGCAGCAATATATTCTGCCTCGGCAGTAGACAAGGACACAGAATTTTGCCTTTTACTCATCCAAGCAACGAGATTAGCTCCAACATAAAAACACCCAACAGTGGTGCTTTTTCTATCATCAACAGACTCACCTGACGGATCATTTGTTAATTTTGCATTGACGGCCATTGGTGTTCTGGCATGTGCAGCATTGTCCAGTCCAAATCTCTTGACTAGATTCCTTGCATATTTTTCTTGGTTGATGTAGATCCCTGAGTCCGTTTGCTTCACCTGTAATCCCAAGAAATAAGTTAGTTCACCAACCATACTCATTTCAAACATCTCCTTCATTTCATCTGCAAAAGAATGAATAAGAGAGTCATTAGTAGCACCAAAAACAATATCATCAACATAAATTTGAGCTACAACAAAACTGTTCTTATCCTTTCTTATGAAGAGAGTAGTATCTACAGATCCCCTTTTGAAGCCATGCTCAGTGAGATATGCAGTCAATCTATCATACCAAGCCCGTGGAGCTTATTTCAAACCATACAGAGCTCTCTTCAATTTATACACATCATCCGGTCTGTGAGGGTCAACAAAGCCTTTAGGTTGTTCAACATATACTTCTTCTTGCAGCATTCCATTCAAGAAAGCACTTTTGACATCCATTTGATATAGCTTGAAATTCAGATGACTAGCTATAGCCAACAGTATCCTATTGGATTCCAATCTTGCTACCGGTGCAAAGGTCTTATCAAAGTCAATCCCTTCCACTTGTGTGTAGCCTTGAGCAACAAGTCTTGATTTATTTCTGATAATAGTGCCATGTTCATCTAACTTGTTCTTAAAGATCCATTTAGTTCCAACTACATTTACACCCTTTGGTCTAGGAACTAATTCCCACACATCATTCCGAAAGCATCTTAAAGTGCCTCATCTACCTTTTTTGGTTCAAATTGGGACAGATAGCATGAATGTGTAATTACACTTAAGGCTTTTGACCTTAATCTCATGTTATCATTCAGACTTTCCAATATATTTGAGGAGGGATGATTAAGTCTTACTCTAGAGGAAGGACCTTTAACTAGAGATGTGGATGTACCTTTCTGTTCTGATGAAGGACTAAACACATGTTGAGCTCGTTGAGTCTTATGAACCAGAGTGGATGGTTCAGGACTTGATGGCACAGAAATTGCATCATTCAACACCATTAGCTCCTCATCACTATGTTTCCCAACATAATCAACAGGAAGTGAGTCATTAACCTCCATAGGCTTATCTTGAACCGGAGTAGTACTTTTTGAATGTTCTTCTGGACATACTTCATCATTGATCACAACATTTGACGATTCCATGACAGTTTTGGTTCTCAGATTATACACTTTATATGCTCTACTAGTAGAGGAGTACCCTAGAAAATATCCCTTGTCACTCTTTGCATTAAATTTCTCTAGGTTCTCTCTATCACGTAGAATGTAACAATCACTACCAAATATCCTGAAATACTAAACGACCTGCTTCTTTCCTCTCCAGAGTTCATAAGGAGTCTTCTTGGAATCAGGTCTGAAATCCACCCGGTTGAGTGTATGGCAAGCAGTGTTAACTGCTTCTCCCCAAAAGGATTTTGGCAATTTTTTATTGTGTAGCATGACATGTGCCATCTGCTGAATGACCCTATTTTTCCATTCCACTATTCCATTTTGTTGTGGTGTCTTGGGTGAAGAAAACTCTTGATGTGTGCCTTGTTCATTGCAGAAGGTAGCCAGCATGGTATTCTCAAATTCTCTTCCATGGTCACTTCTGATCCTGACTATCACAGTATCTTTTTCAACCTGCAATTTCTTACACAGATGTATCATCTTCTCAGGAGCCTTAGCTTTATCTTTCAAAAGCATAACCCAAGTATATCTGGTAAAGTCATCCACAACCACTAGAATATACTTCTTTCCTCCTAAACTCTAAACTCGAGCAGGACCCATAAGATCAATGTGCAGTAACTATAGAAGTCTTGAAGTTTGAACACTAGCCATAGACAGATGTTTAGATTTTATCTGTTTACCTATCTAACATGGTCCACATATGCACTTATCTATCTTCTCAAATTTAGGTAAACCAACAACAGCATCACATTTGGAAATCTTTTCTAACTGCTTATGACTTGCATGCCCTAACCGTTGATGCCACAAATCAACTTGATCAATCTTTCCACTAAAACACTTGTTGCTTATGTTTGGTGTCAATCCATAACAGTTGTCCGCTGTCCTTACACCAACACACATACAGTCACCTCCTCCATCAAGTATCTCACATTCATACTTAGTGAAGAGAACATTCAGTCCATTGTCGCAAATCTGACTGATGCTGAGTAAATTTGACTTCAGTCCATCAATATACCAAACATCTTCAAAGATCGGTAACCCTGGGATGTCCACAGTTCCAATGCCTCTGATGACAGATTTTTTTTCATTTCCAAAAGTGATTGTCCCAATCTTTCCTTCAAAGAGGGTCTTGAATAATCCTTTGTTTTCTGTCATATGCATGGAACAACCACTATCCAAATACCAAAGACAAGAATCACGTGCCTTTAAGGCAGTTAAGGCAGTATAACACAAATAATTATTACCACATATGATATGACCAAGACGTCCAAGGAAAGATTTAACAAACTCAACAAGTGACAAATACACAAAGTAAGCAAGTTGATGAATAAGCAAAAAGAATTTCCAAGAATCCATAACAGCAGGGGTCAAGGATCAGCTCAGTGATAAAAAAATCAACAGCAAGAGAGCAACCTGCTCTGATACCACTTGATAGTTTTTAGACCCCTTAAAACACAATTGATTTAACCTAGGTAATTAGCCAAGTTATTACTTAGTCCAATTTAACAAATCTAGGTTATCACAATTACAAAGATCATATCATGCAAAGCAGCGGAAAGATAAATAACACAAGATATGATCACCTAGGAAACTAAACTGGTAAAAACCTAGGGAGGATTTGACCTAGCTATCCTCAAGGTAAACTTGAATCCACTATCTTGAAAGAATCGAAGTTCATACAATAAGACTTACAAGCCCCCATGCTCGACTTCTTATTGCTACCAACCAGTAGAACTTACTGACACGACCACGTGCAAGCTTCGAATCCACGGACTCCTTCTTTCTTGGATTCACCACCAGATACAAGCACACCCGCTTGTGTTTTCTTTATGTTTCAATGGCAGCAACCAAGTTGATCATCAAGGTGTAAGAAATATCTTCTCCTTGAAAACCCTAAGTTTGTGTAAAGGAAAGCTTCTTTAGATCTCACAAGAGATTTACCCAAACAACAATATGAGCAACACTAAAACGTGGCTAGGGTTTGCCTTTTATACTAAGGACAAATTAGAAAACCCTAAAATGTTTTAAACAACTAGGGCTGAGTTGGAAATCTGCAGAAAAAAAAAAAAACATTATGCCCGAGATTCAATCGATCGAGCCTAAGATTTGATCGATCGAGCCTAAGCTTCGATTGATCGAGCCAGGCCGAAATGCATAATACTTTCTGCATTAGCTCAATTCCAACTTTACATAACACGTACAACTTTGAGCAAGACTAAAACACTTCTAAACACATTGTTTTGATCATGGTTTGCCAACAATACACATTAAAGTTTTAAATACATAAAAACCTAAGTCTTTAGAACCTAACACATTGTATCTAATCTTAGAGTGTAAACAAAGTGGTAATAATAATCAGTGGCAAAGCCAGGAATATATATTTAGGAGGGGGGCATGTATAATTATTTTTTTTGTGTGTGTATGAAATGTAAAATAGTAATGTACAATACTTCATAACTGAATATGTATAAACCAAAGTATATTTAATTAAAATTAAACAATCATGAGATTTAAACAAAATTATCACTTATTAAATAAAATGACTGAGATTTAAAACTTTTACTTTTAAACAGAGGGATGAAAAGCAAAGATAAAAAAGAAAAAAGAAAAAAAAAACGTATCAAAAAAAAAAAAGATAAAAAAAGAAAGAAGAAGAGGGCAAAGACAATGTAGTGGCGAGAAGGACTGAAGGATGCTGAAGGCAAAGAGAAAGAACTGAAAGAAGAAAAAGAAGAAGAATGCAAAGCCCAAGTTCTCAATGGAGAGAGAGAGAGAGAGAGAGAGAGAGAGAGAGAGAGTCACCTGTGTAAGTCTGTAAGAAAGATATATATATATATATATATATATATTTTGCAAGACTACTGCAACTGTATGGTCGTGTGGGAGAGACAAAGTTTCAGACTTTTCAATTTTTTTTGCCTTGTACAAGTAAGTCCTAAATGCATTGGGATGAAAATTATAATTTTTTTCTCTTTTATTTGTTGAGGTAGTTGTTAAAATACCTATGTTCATTTTAAAAATGCTAAATGTATAATTATTGTAATTTGTTGACATGCATTTGTGAATTGTATTTTATTTAAATGACAATTTTATTTATTTTTAGAATTTATATAGGTATATTATCAAGGATGGGGCCAAAATGACAAGATTATTTAAGAATCTTCAAATTATCTAAGATATTTTCAAAAAAAAAATTTATAAATTTTTTCAAAAATTTTGGGGGGGCCAAGGCCCCCTTCGGTCCTCAAGTGGCTCCGCCATTAATAATACCATTTGTAATGCAAGTATTGCTGTAATCTAGGTTTTGTCTAGGATTTAACCGGTTATAAATTTCTTTTGATGGGTTGAATGTAACATATAGCTCAATGTTAAAGATGTTCCTGACCATCTCTTTTTCCTATTCTTCACTAAACTCTCTATGGCATGGATTTCATGGTGGGATTATGCTATCTTCCCATTAAAAAAAAAAATTAAAAAAAATTAAATTAAATCCCTCCTCCATTTCCCCATCATTGAAAGGAAGAGTTTTATTTTATTTTTATTTTTTTGATATCATTGAGAGGAAGAATTTAAATTAAATGGATGCCATCATAGAGTGGGAGAAACACTATAGATGGGGACTAGACTCGGACACTTCAAAAAATCAACAAATTAGCCTTTCAAAATCAGTTTAAGTTGCATCCTGTTTAGCAAGCTGAAAATTCAGATTTTGCTCATGCAAATCTAAACACGGCTTAATTAGAAGAAAAAAAAAAAGGCAATTATTAGTATATCTCTCTTAGGTCTTAACTGTCTTTTGAAGGAGAAGGACAAGAAATTTCACCATGAACATGATTTCTCTCTCTTAACCACCTAATGATAGAGGTATATAGGTTCTAATAATAACTTAATAAATTCTATTGAAAAAAATATCGTGACCTTGAAATAAGGTATATAGGATCAAATCCCGCATATACTCTAAAAAAAAAAAAGTTATTAGTTTTTTGGTCTAATAGTAAAGAACGATCATTAGCTAGAATCATGTTAATATATATCGGATCTCAAATCAAAACTCTTTAATTGCGGCACTTTATATGTTTCAGCGAGTTTGTATTCTTGCAGGAATATAAGTACTCTTACGTTACTTGGAGAGGCCGAATTTGACAAATTGAGAGGCGTGCCGCAATCAGTATAGGGTGGCCACTTTTGTAAGGTGCAGCTAGCGGCTTGGTGTTTTGTAGCTGCTTTTGGTGTTTTGATCTCTTTGACAATTTGCATTTAGGGGTTTCTTTATTATTCTCTCTTGTGTGGTTGTCACAGTTTTGAATTTGACTTGGTTTGTTGGTTTTGTTAAAGAAAAATGCTGGGAGAAAATGGGCTTTTGCTTTTTTTTTTTTTTTTTAAAAAAAATCCAGCATTTTGCCCATTTTTCCAAACTAATCAGAAAAATGCCCTTGTTTTGAAACTCGATTTTCTAAAAATCAAGTTTCAATTTAAAATTCGATTTTTGGACAATCGAGTTATAACAAACTGAAAATTAAAAATAAAAAAATAAAAAAAAATCCTGGAGCCCTATAGTAGCATTTTAAATGGAACTCGAGCTCCATGAACTCGAGTTCCATGCAATTTTATTTTATTTTATTTTATTTATTTATTTATTATTTTTTTTTTTAAAGTTTGATTGCCCCATACCTATAGTGGCGTTTTAAGGAACTCTATAGTGACGTTTTAAATGGAACTTGAGCTCCATGAACTCGAGTTCCATGCAAGTTTTTTTAATTTTTTTTTTCTAAGTTTGATCGCCCCGTACTTGATTTTCTACAAATCGAGTTTTACATTGAAACTTGATTTTGAGAAAATTGAGTTTCAAAACAGGAACATTTCCCTAATTAATTTGGGAAAGGGGATAAAATGCTAGATTTTTTTGCACGAAAGGGGTAAGGGCCAATTTTCTCCAAAAATGTTGTATATATAGTTATATCTTATATACAAAGTATGTTGTAATATATAATATTTGAAAGTTAAGAGAATTTTAAATTAAAACGTTTAACAAAAGAAATTAAAATTAAAATTAAAGATCATGTGTGTATCCTTAAGACTTAGGAGAGCCATAGAGGAAAGGTCTCGAATCGGTAAAATCCTAAGTGGATCGATTCCTAACTTTTATGTTTTCTCGATTCTTGCCTCGATGGTAGGCTGATTGGTCAATGCGTGATCTTGACCAAATGGTTTTTACAGAATTTTCAGATGACGGGTTTGAAGTGTTTCAAATGGCAAGTAAGGTTTTGTGAATATGTTTTATTGTTTAAAACCAACCAAGATGTCTCCTTAAATTGCCTATTAAAGGCCACACCTCATTTTCTATAAATAGTAATTCATATTTATTTTAGGAGTAAATTTTTCACCACTTTCGTCAAAATTTAAAAAAAAAAAAAAAAAAAAAAATTCTTGGCTTAGTTGTATCTTGACAAGTTTGCAATAAACTCTTAGCAAGTTGTGAATGATGCAAATATTGTCTAAGGGCAGCAATCATCCGTCCCTCTATGCCTTGTTCTTCATTCATTTTCTTGCTCATTTCATTGTTCATGAGAAAATTTCCCAACAATAAATCTCTTCTAGGGTGCTATGTAGGGTAGAGAAAATTTATTTGTTTTAGGTAAAGGCTAGCTCTAATCTTTGTAATTGTCAAAGTGAGCTATTTTGTGTATTTGGGATTTGTAGAAGCACCTCTACACCAAATTTAGCGAATCATGAAAATTTTTGGTTTTTTTTTTTTTTTTTGGTATCTGTTTTTATTTTGAGTTACTTTTCTAGGTTACTCTTATTTTGGATATCTTTTTCAAGGGTATAATAATTTTCACAATTAATTTCAGTATTTGAGCATTAGCTTTTACAATATATATATATATATATATATATATAGTTTGACTTACATCTAATACTTTTTTAACTGGACATATCTTTTTGTGTTAAATATACAATGACAATGGTAGTAAGTTTTAATCTCCACATTTTATTTAGTTAGTGAATGATGTGACAGTTTCTTATTAAAACAAAATGAGGGATTCCAGTTAAAAAAGTACTGGAGGTAAGTTAAATTCAAATATATATATATATATTTGAGATGAAGAAATTTCATTACGAGCATGATTGCAATTTAGATAGATTTAAACGGAGCCATGTGAGTCTCGATTTCAACTTTTTATCAACATATATATCGCCAAAGTGGTTGTCAATTATATATGCAAAATATGTTAAAATATGGAAAGATGCCATATCAATCAATTAGCCATATAAAATAACAAAGTCTTTTTTTTTTCAATCTTCTTACCAATAATTCAAAATAATTGTAATTATCCACCTTTAAATAAGCTATCAACTAAATGTTGAGAATTGAGATCCGCTTGAGTTTAAAAGTACTGAGCAATTAACCCCATGATGTTGCTCAAAATTTTAAATAACACTTATGGTCCAAATTCTATCAAATTGATTAAGAACAAAATAATTGAAGTTCCATGTTCAAAGAGTTGATTTTTTAAAGTTCCAATCGTAAGAGCATTCATATTAGTCTCACTAATTTAATATTTCAGCAAAAATTTATCTAAACTCAGCCGAAATAAGTGTGTATCAACCTCACTAAATTAAGTAAAGTTTTTAAAGAGGATAGTCTCATCTTTACATGTAGTGAGCTTCTATCCTCACTACATTAAATTTCAATGTTGATAAAGTATTGAGGTTGATATATGTGTATGAAAATAATAGATTTGACCTAACTTTCTTAAAAGGAAATTTATTATTATTATTTATTTTTTGGAATAAATTTCCCACTAGTTGAGGGCATGTTTCACACATTAGCCTCCCTTTTCTTGGTAGAATGACAAAAAGACCCTAACAACTCACACAAATGACAAGATTACCCTTATATTCAATCTGAAAAGTCATAAAATTACCCTTTAATGAAAAACTAAAATCCCAAACTACATATATATATATATATATATATATATATACATACCCAGAGATTTAAGACTAAATGTACACTGAAAAATTAAATTAGTATCCATTATGTGTTAAACAAATATTTAAAAAATAAAATAATATAATTTTTTCTCAATACATTTTAAATTGATTACTATTTTTTAAAATCCCAAAAATAATTTATAATGATTTTTTTTCCTTTACAAAATAATCTTCATTTTTGTCGAGAATCCTAGTTTTGACAATATTAATAACCAGAAAATTTTGTATCGTAGTTGAAGTAAAAACAAGAAGATAAAGTACAAGTCTAACCACTCTATAAACAAATTTGTAGTTGTTGATTTTTTAATCCTTACTAACCCACTTGGCACAATTGAAACAGAAATGATGATGAATAAAGAAAACATATCTATGCTTTAGATCTACTAAGATTCACATCAAAATTGATAAGGATAAAAAGAGATTGATCAAGTAAGATAAGCCGACGGTTTATTAGTGACGGTATCTACTAGACCATCAGCCCCTGTTTAATGACTGACAGCGGGATAAAGTTGTAAGGAGAGGCACCCATAGGCTGACGGGATAATAAAGCTGAAGGGTGATCCTGAACCTGACGGGATGAAGACCGAAGGCATAATATAAGTTGACGGCACTAGTCAAAGAATGCTTGCTAACCACGTTTGCGTGTATAAGTAAATGACTTGCCCTCCACGTTTTGTGAAACCTAAGAGGAATTCCTATATGGAAAGGATCCCGCAAAATACGCCCAAGGAGATTCCTATAAGGAAAAGACTTCTACTCCAAGGAAAAGGGGTCAACCCCTACTACTATAAAAACCCAAGCACCCTCACGAACCAAGGTACGCATAATTTTACCCTCTCTAGTACTCTAGAGCAATGAGAATAGTTCTGACTTGACCTTCGGAGGGTATTTGGCCGGTATCACATCGGTGCTCTCTGCTAGGTCCTTTCTTTTTGCTGTGCAGGTGCTAGTAGGAGCGCGCAAGGACCGTGTGATTTACTGGTGATATTTTCGGCATCATCAAAATTTTGAAGGGAAAAAAACCTAAAATGAAATATAGTGATAAAAAATTGAGAGTCAAACACACACTAAGAGGCAAGAAACAACCTTAGAATAGAAATAAAAGATAATGTTGCTTGAAAACCTTTAACCTACAAGTGAAACCATTCTATAAACAAGTTCATAGTTTGTGGATCTTTTAATCCTTATGAACTACTTGGCACAATTCAAAAAGAAATGATGATAAATTTATTATTAAAAAAAAATATATGTGTACTATGGATCTATTACATTCTCTGTCAAAATTTTGGATGAAAAAATAATTAAACTGAAATATAGTGATAAAAAAATGACACAGACACATAAACACACACAAAAAAGCAAGAAACTACATACCTTAGAAAACAAAATTTCTTGCAAAAAACGTTTTATGTTAAGAAATAATAATTATTTAGAGGAGAGCCACAAGTTGGCTAGCTAGCCTATCATGGAGATTCTAGCCTTTTGCCCTTAATTTTTAAAAAATTTAGCAATATGCCCCTGTTTCGAAACTATATAGGGATACGCCCCTGTTTCGATACTCGATTACCTTAAAATCGAGTTTCAATGAAATACTCAATTCGTAGAAAATCGAGTTATGCCGAAAAAAAAAAAAAAAAAAAAAAAAAAAAAAAAAAGCATGGAACTCGATTTTAGGAAAGTTGAGTTCCAAAACGCCACTATAGGGATTTAAAACGTTACTATAGGGCTTAAAAACGCCACTATAGGTCCCCTTGAACCTGGTATGGGAGCTTATAAAAAATTTTGCAGGAAAACGCTGCTATAGGCCTCTAAAACGTCATTATAGGGCTTAAAAACGCTACTATAGGGCTCCCAGAATAGGGCGATCACACTTATAAAAAAAATTTTATAGGAAAACGCCGCTATATGGCTCTAAAACGTCACTATGGGGCTTAAAAACGCCACTATAGGGCACCCTGAATATGGGCCAATCACACTTATAAAAAATTTGTAGGAAAATGCCGCTACAGGACTTTAAAATGTCACTATAGGGCTTAAAAACACCACTATAGGGCTCCCTGAATATGGGGCGATCACACTTATAAAATTTTTTTTGCATGGAACTCGATTTCCTGAAACTCGAGTTCCATGCAATTTTTTTTTTTTTTTTTTAGTTTGATCAGGCATAACTCGATTTTCTACAAATCGAGTATTTAATTGAACTCGATTTTAGGATAATCGAGTATCGAAACAGGGGTACACTCCTATATAGTTTGCAAACAGAGACATATTGCCAATTTTTTTAAAAATTAAGGGTAAAATGCCAGAATCACCAGCCTATCATTTATTTCTTTTCATTTTATTTTCTAGTTCTTTAGACTAGTTTAATTCTTTGGGAGACAAAATCAAATATTTTTATGTATATTTTTATTATAAAATTAAAATTTGGGGAGAAAAGAGGGGGAAGGAGCATAAGGGCCAGGAGCAGCTCCCGTGGCCTCAATGTGGATCCATATCTGCCTTTTAGTTGAGGGCATGCTTCCCACATTACACACTATTTTCTTGAGATTATAACAGAAAGGCCCTAAAAACCCACGCAAATGATAAGATTGCCCTTCTTCTTAACCTGAAAAGCCATAAAAATTAAAATCCGACACTACCTTTCAAATCTTCCCTTAACTGAGACCATAAAACTCTATAAACAAATTAAAAATAAACAAATAAACTCATCTAAAGACAGAAGAAAAATTTTAGCTTAGAAGGGCTAAAGAATGAAAAATATAATTCAAATGAAAAATACTCTAGAAATTATGTACTATGAAAATTATAATTCAAAAATGAAAAATATACTAATATATATATACACACACCTTTACACATGCGTGTTGAACGTGCTTAGAGGCTCTTACATTTTTTTTTTTTTTTTTTTTGGCAAAGTACAAAACCTCTAATTATGATTAATGGAAAATTTTGTACTTTAGGGGAAAAAAATGGAAGAGCTGCTAACGCAACACACGTGTGGAGGCTAATTGTTTATTAAGAGAATGTGAATATTACACGTAGGTCGAGTGCTTAGTAGTATTGAACTTGTTAAGATGATAACATGTGTCCACTTTTGAATACATGTTACTATCTGACTGGCATTGGATGCACTGAACCTAAACCAAGTCCTTACACATATTAATAGATACAAACATAATTAATTAGAGTCTTTCTTTTTCTGACCTAATTTTTAACAACTGCATTAATGAAAAACGCTTTAAATTAAACTACATAAATGACAACAACTTTATATTGTCCTCAAAGTCATACAGTTCTCTCACCGATCTCATCCAAATTGGCTGATCCACGTTGGCCTTAATGCAATTCAAAAAAATTGTGAATAATTCAATCTCGTAAAGAAAGAAAAGGAAAAAAAAATTACGGGTAATTTAATGAAAAGTAGTTCTTAAAATACTCACAATCAAATGTCACAGCACATGCAATTCATGTCTGCCACCAAATCCCCACACATATTGAACAGGTATGCATATTTTATTATTTTATAATAAAATGGCATAAATATAAAATATTACTCAATGTGTATGCTTTATTATTATTTTTTTCTTTCTGGGCCGTTAATTTTTTTTTTTTTTTTTTTTGGGGAAGAGTTCATAAATGTGACTCCGCTTATTTAAAAACAAAAAACTCACGCCCCTCACGCTTCAAGTTCAAATCATCATCATTTTTTTTTTTTTTTTTTTTTTTTTTTTGAGGGAGTTCAAATCATCTTCATTGATCTTTAGATTTTTCTCTTTTTTTTAAAGAATTAAATGCTTATACATTATTTTTAAATGTGTCTCTTCTTTTCTTTTTTCATTTTTAATTACGAACACTACAATTCTTTTTTATAAAAATGACTCTTCTAAGCTTTGTTCTTAAATTAGATCGTTTTTTTTTTTTTTTTTTTTTTTTTTTTTTTGAAAATACAAATAATCGCTAAAAACTGTTAGTTTACAAATTTTGGAACTATCCTAAAAAAAAAATGCTTACATTTTAGTTAAAAAAAATGTCTCCTCTTATTTTTCTGTTTTTTTTTTTTAATATTTTAAAATTACGCACACTACAGTTCTTTTTTAAACGTGACTCTTCTATATATTCGGTTTTGCTCTTTAAATTAGATTAATTTGTTCGTTTATTTGTTCTTAAAGAAATAATAAATGCTTATATTTTAGTTTTTTTTTTTTTAAACGTGACTCTTCTTTTTTAATAATAAAAAAAAAATACGCACACTACAGTTTTTTTTATTTATTTTATTTTAATAAACGTGACTCTTTTATATTTTCATTTTTTATTCTTTTGGTTTATTCCTTCTTCTCTTTTTGCTTTCATGCTGTCAATGATGATAAAGAAAAGAAAAAAAAAAATTGGAGCCGTTCTCACAGTAAAACTTAAATCACAAAAAAAAAAAAAAAAAAAAAAAAAAACGCAAAGGATAATGCTACCAAAATTTAAAGTTTATTGTTGCATACCTTCATGGCTTCATGTTCAGCAGTGTTGATTGTACAGCTTTGTCACAAATTGTCTCTAGCAAAAAATCCCATGACTTCTGTGTTTTTTTTCCCAAAAAAAAAAAAAAAAAAAAAATTCAGTGGATGAGATGAACACTTTGTCAATTTCAAAGAAACTGCTACCAAAATTAAAGTTTTTTTTTTTTTTTTTTTTTTTTTTTTTTTTTTTTTTTTTTTTTTTTCAGTACAGTATTTCAAAAGAGAATGCTACCAAAATTTAAATTTTACATACCTTTCTAGGTCAATATTGATTGTACTGGATTTGTCATAAAATGGTTCTGGCTGGTTGAATTTGCAATTTGGGTGAATGTGAATTTGGTGTGTGGAGTGAGAAAAGTGTGAGACGTGAGGTGAAGAAATTCGGTACTGATAGGAGAATGGCTGAGTTTGTTCACGTTTTATGGAGGAGTGAAGCTAGAAACTTGTTTTTTGAAATTTGATACTTGACGTTTTTTACCCTACTTTTAAAAGAACTTATTGTTTATTGATGATGATATTTTTGAATCACATAAAAGTCTAGTAAATTTTATGGAGAATCTTGTAACATTATTGACTCTATTCCCAAAACATTTGTTGGAGAAGTCATAGATTATTCGATGATGTATTTTTGACCTTTAGAAAACCCAGATGAAAGAGGGAATCCTAATAGATAATATAGAATAGATAAAGCATAATATAACTTTTTTTAATACATTTTAAAGCAATCATTAGTCAAAATAGAATTTGGAATTCTTTTATATCCCAAAAATAATCTATGGTTAATTTCATATTAACTGAAAATCATTGTATATTCATTTACAAAATAACCTTCATTTTGGTTGCAAAACCTAGTTTTAACAATATTAATAACTAAATAATTTCGTATTATAGTTGAAGTAGAAACAATAAGAATAACTACACTTGTAACTACTCTAAAACATTTTCATAGTTTGTTTATCTTCTTTTCTTTTTTTTTTTTTTTTTTTGAGAAAGAAGTAAGCGAGTTTTATTGAATAATTTCATAATGGAATACATCAACCATATCACTTGGTAGCTCTTCTACCCAGACATCAGTATCTGCAGTTAGAATTGCTCTTCTAGTTAGGGCATGGGCTATTTTATTACCCTCCCTACGAGTGTGCACAAAACAACTAGTAACCAGAGTAGAACTAAGACAACGAATCTCTTCTATAATATGGCCGAACAGAGTATGGCATGCTCCTGTCGAGTTTATGGTTGCAATAACCTTTTGGCAATCTCCTTCAAAAACCATCTGAGACAAACACAGCTCTTTAGCCAGTGTAATGGCTCGACTTGCCGCTTGTGCTTCAACTTGCTCTACTGAATGTGGTAGCGCGATTCTTTGGCTTAAAGCTGCTATAACTTCGCCATTACAGTCCCTCACCACCACTCCAAGTCCGGCACAATTGCAATGCTCAAATAAAGCCGCATCAAAGTTTGCTTTGTAAACACCCTCTGGTGGTGGGGACCAGCCAACCCAAGGTGATCGTGAAACTGGACTAAGGACCTGTGTTTGGACGTCCAAATATTCCATCACCACCTTCTTCGCCCGTTTGTGGACCTCATGAAGTGGCCACGTTGGCTGGTGCTTGCGAAGCCTATTCCGACGCTGCCATAGACTCCATGCGGTTGTGGCGAAAACAGCCACGTTGAAGGCAGAACACAGCTCCAAAACGGCCTTAAAGAGATCCAAGAAAGATCGAAACACCCTCTGATACAGTTTTGCGAAGCAAAAACACGACTTCCAAACTGCCTTCGCATGGTCACAAAGCCATAACACGTGAAGAATCGTTTCCTGGTGATCATCACAAAAAGAACAAGTCTCATCCACTGGGATTTGCCGGAGTACCAGGTTTTGCTTTGTGGGTAGTGAGTCCTTTGCCGCTCTCCAAATGAAGTGCTTGATTTTTTGGGGAGTTCTGACCTTCCAAATTCTTTTCCACACATTCCCAGCCATCCCACCAGAGGAAGAAGGAGAGGAATAAAGCACCTCAGATGCAAGCATATGGTAAGCTGTCTTGACCGTGTAACTCCCATCAGGCGACAAAGGCCATACAAGATAGTCCACTTGATGCAACTTGCTCACGTAAATTCTCCTTATTGTCTCCACCTCCCAAGGATAAAAGGAGCTCTCCAGAAACTCAATATTCCAGTCCGTGGTGTTAGGATAGAAAAGATCAGAGACTTTCTCAACACTTGCATCCACTCTTGGTGAAACTATCTTACCTCTTCCAGGTTCCAGAAGCCACTGATGCTCCCATATATTAATAGAGCGCCCATCTCCCACTCTCCAGACAGCACCTTTTAAGATCACCTCTCTAGATTGTAAAATACTTTTCCACGCATACGACCCATTCGAAGATATAGGGACCTCTAAGATGCTACCCTCCGAAAAATATTTTGCACTTAGGACTTTGTATGATAAAGTGTCCCTTTTGTGGTACAGCCGCCAAACCTGCTTTGCTAGCATTGCCTTGTTAAAATTTTGGATATCACGAAAGCCCATACCACCCACCGCTTTGGATGAACATAAAGTACTCCATTTCACCCAATGAATCTTCTTTGTTTCTCCTTGCCCCCACCAAAAATTTCGGATCATTGCCTCAATGTCTTTACATAGGCTAACCGGAAGCTTAAATACATTCATTGAGTATGCCGGAATTGATTGGATAACAGCCTTTATCATAATCTCCCTACCGGCTTGTGAAAGCAACTTTTCTTTCCATCCTTGCATTTTGGACCAAATGCGTTATTTAATTTGGGTAAAGCATGCCTTCTTATTTCTTCCTACAAATGAAGGTAATCCCAAATATTTATCATAATGCTGGATTGCTGGAAGGCCAAGAGACTCCTTGATTGCTTCTTGGGTAGCTTCACCTGTGTTTTTGCTAAAGAAAAGAGTAGTCTTTTCCTTATTCACTACTTGACCTGATACCACTTCGTAGGTGGCTAGGAGTTCTTTTATTTTCTCACATTCCTCCAAGGTGGACCTACAAAATAAAAGGCAATCATCTGCAAAAAAGAGATGGGTTAGCTTCGGTCCCCTTCTACAAAGTGAGAAGCCATGAATCTCTCCATTATCTGCTGCTCTTCTTAGAATAGAGTTTAGATCTTTTGCACAAAAGAGAAATAGAAAAGGAGACAAAGGATCCCCTTGTCTAATTCCTCAAGTTGGTGAAATCATTCCTTGAGGTTCCCCATTCACCAAGATGGAATAGGACATCGTAGAGATGCACTCCATAATTAGCGACACCCAAGATCTGTGAAAACCCAACTTCAACAGAAATTTTTCCAAGAAAACCCTCTCCACCCTGTCATACGCCTTGCTCATGTCGAGCTTTAGGGCCATGAAACCTGTTTTGCCTATACAACTTGTCTTCATATGATGCAATGATTCATAAGCAATCAAAATGTTATCAATAATCAACCTCTCCGCAACAAAAGCACTTTGAGTTTCTGAGATGCTCTTATTTAGCATAGGTTTTAACCTATTTGCTATAACCTTACTGACAATTTTGTAAATCACATTGCATAAACTTATAGGTCTAAACTCTGATACTCTTTCTGGATTTTTAACTTTTGGAATCAAAGCAATAAAAGTGTTATTTATTGATTTTAAAATAGATCCAGAATTAAGGCAAGATAATACAACTTGAGTAATATCCATTCCCACATCTGACCAATAAGTTTGAGAAAAGAGTGGAGGCATACCATCCGGTCCAGGGGCTTTTAGGGGAGCCATATCTTTTATGGCGCGTTCTACTTCTTCTCCTATGTATGGGGCTGTGAGCTTGGCATTCATCTTCGACATTACCACCTCTTGGACACCTTCTAAAATGCTCTCTAAATTATGCGGATTTGATGTTGTGAATAAACCCGCATAGAAATCAACAAACATCTTTGAAATCATTGCTTCCTCTATTTGCCAAACTCCACAATTGTCCCTAAGTCCCTTGATGAAATTTCTTCGTTTTCTTTAAGTAGCAGTTCCATGAAAGAACTTGGTGTTCCTATCTCCACTTTTCAACCTGTTAGATTCTAAAGTTTGGGGTTTTATGTATTTAGAACTCTAATGTGTATTGTTGGCAAACCATGATCAAAACAATGTGTTTAGAAGTGTTTAAAGCTAGCTCAAAGTTGTATGATAATGTAAAGTTGGAATCGAGTTTAAAGCAGGAAGCACTGTGGCTTTCGCCCTGGCTCGATCGATCGAAGCTTAGGCTCGACCGATCGAAGCTCGGGCAGATTGCTTTTCTGCAGATTCGTCCAATTCAGCCCTATTTGTTTTAAAACGTTTTTAGGGTTTCTTATTTGTCCTAAGTATAAAAGGCAAACCCTAGCCACGTTTTAGTGTTGCTCATATTTGCGGTTTGTGTAAATCTCTTGTGAGATCTAGAGGAGCTTTCCTTTACACAAACTTAAAGGTTTTCAAGGAGAAGATATTTTCTACACCTTGATGATCAATTCAGTTGCTGCCATTAAAGCTTAAAGACTACATAAGCGGGTGTGCTTGTAGCTGGTGGGAATCCAAGAAAGAAGGAGTCTGTAGATTCGAAGCTTGCACGTGATCGTGTCAGTAAGTTCTACTGGTTGGTAGCATTAGGAAGTCAAGCGGGGGTGCTTGTAAGTCCTTTTGTATGAACTTCGATTCTTTCAAGATAGTAGATTCAGGTTTACTTTGAGGATGGCTAGGTTAAATCCTCCCCTGGTTTTTACCGGTTTGGTTTCCTGGGTGATCATATCATTATCTTATTTATTTTCTGCTGCTTTGCATGATTTGATCTTTTATATTGTGATAACCTAGACTTGTTTAATTGGACTAAGTAACAACTTGGCTAATTACCTAGATTTAATCAATTGTTTAAGGGATCGTGTCAGTAAGTTCTACTGGTTGGTAGCATTAGGAAGTCAAGCGGGGGTGCTTGTAAGTCCTTTTGTATGAACTTCGATTCTTTCAAGATAGTGGATTCAGGTTTACTTTGAGGATGGCTAGGTTAAATCCTCCCCTGGTTTTTACCGGTTTGGTTTCCTGGGTGATCATATCATTATCTTATTTATTTTCTACTGCTTTGCATGATTTGATCTTTTATATTGTGATAACCTAGACTTGTTTAATTGGACTAAGTAACAACTTGGCTAACTACCTAGATTTAATCAATTGTTTAAGGGGTCTAAAAACTGTCAAGTGGCATCAGAGTAGGTAGCTCTTTTATTGTTGATCTTTTGATCACTGAGCTGATCCTTGACCCCTTTGGTATGGATTTTTGGAAATTCTTTCTGCTTATTCATCAACTTGCTTACTTTGTATATATGTCTCTTGTTGAGTTTGTTAAATCTTTCCTTGAACATCTTGGTCTTATCATATGTGGTAATGATTATTTGTGTTATACTGCCTTAACTGCCTTAAAGGCACGTGATTCTTGTCTTTGGTATTTGGATAGTGGTTGTTCCAGGCATATGACAGGAAACAAAGGATTATTCAAGACTCTTTTTGAAGGAAAGATTGGGACAATCACTTTTGGAGATGGAAGCAAATCTGTCATCAGAGGCATTGGAATTGTGGACATCCCAGGGTTACCGGTCTTTGAAGATGTTTGGTATGTTGATGGACTAAAGGCAAATTTACTTAGCATCAGTCAGATTTGTGACAATGGACTAAACGTTCTCTTCACTAAGCATGAATATGAGATACTTGATGGTGGAGGTGACTGTATGTTTGTTGGTGTACGAACAGCGGACAACTGTTATGAATTGACACCAAGCATAAGCAACAAGTGTTTTAGTGCAAAGATTGATCAAGTTGATTTGTGGCATCAACGGCTGGGGCATGCAAGTCATAAGCAGTTAGAAAAGATTTCAAAATGTGATGCTGTTGTTGGTTTACCTAAGTTTGAGAAGATAGATAAGTGCATATGTGGACCATGTCAGATAGGTAAATAGATAAAATCTAAACACCCGTCTGTGGCTAGTGTTCAAACTTCAAGACCTCTGGAGTTATTGCACATTGATCTTATGGGTCCTGCTCGAGTTCAAAGTTTGGGGGGGAAAGAAATATATTCTAGTGGTTGTGGATGACTTTACCAGATATACTTGGGTTGTGCACTTGAAAGATAAAGCTGAGGCTCCTGAGAAGATGATACATCTGTGTAAGAAATTGCAGGTTGAAAAAGATACAGTGGTAGCCAGAATTAGAAGTGACCATGGAAGAGAATTTGAGAATACCAAGCTAGCTACTTTCTGCAATGAACAGGGCACACATCAAGAATTTTCATCACTCAAGACACCGCAACAAAATGGAATAGTTGAACGAAAAAATTGGGTCGTTTAAGAGATGGCACGTGTGATGTTGCACAATAAAAAATTGCCAAAATCTTTCTGGGGAGAAGCAGTTAACACTGCTTGTCATACACTAAACCGAGTGTATTTCAGACCTGACTCCAAGAAGACTCCCTATGAACTCTGAAGAGGAAAGAAGCCAGTTGTCAAGTATTTCAGGATTTTTGGTAGTGATTGTTACATTCTACGTGATAGAGAGCACCTAGAGAAATTTGATGCTAAGAGTAACAAAGGATATTTTCTAGGGTACTCCTCTACTAGTATGGCATATAGGGTTTCCAATCTGAGAACCAAAACTGTCATGGAATCTTCAAATGTTGTGATCAATGATGAAGTATGTCCAGAAGCACATCCAGAAAGTACTACTCAGGTTCAAGATAAGCCAATAGAGGTTAATGACTCTCTCCCTAAAGATTATGTTGTGAAACATAGTGATGAGGAGATAATGGTGTTGAATGATGCAATATCTATGCCATCAAGTCCTGAACCATCCACTCCAGCTCATGAGACTCAACAGGTTCAACATGAGTTTAGTCCTTCATTAGAACAGAGAGGTACATCCAGATCTCTGGTTAAAGGTCATTCCTCTAGAGCAAGGCTGAATCATCCCTCCTTAAATATATTAGGAAGTCTGAATGACAATATGAGATTAAGGTTAAAAGCCTTAAGTGTAATTACACACTCATGCTATTTGTCCTAATTTGAATCGAAGAAGGTAGATGAAGCACTTCAAGATGCTAATTGGGTGAACTCTATGCATGAAGAACTTCATTAATTTGTTCAGAATGATGTGTGGGAATTAGTTCCTAGACCAAATGGTGTGAATGTAATTGGAACTAAGTGGATCTTCAAGAACAAGTCAGATGAACATGGCACTGTCATCAGAAATAAATCAAGACTTGTTGCTCAAGGCTACACACAAGTGGAAAGGATTGACTTTGATGAGACCTTTGCTCCAGCAGCAAGATTGGAATCCATTAGGATATTGCTGGCTATAGCTAGTCATCTAAACTTCAAGTTATATCAAATGGATGTCAAAAGTGCTTTCTTGAATGGAATGCTGCAAGAAGAAGTTTATGTTGAACAACCTAAAGGATTTGTTGACCCTCACAGACCGGATGATGTGTATAAATTGAAGAGAGCATTGTATGGTTTGAAACAAGCTCCACGGGCTTGGTATGATAGATTGATTGCATATCTTACTGAGCACGGCTTGAAAGGGGATTTGCAGACACTACTCTCTTCATAAGAAAGGATAAGAACAGTTTTGTTGTAGCTCAAATTTATGTAGATGATATTGTTTTTGGTGCTACTAATGACTCTCTTGCTCATTCTTTTGCAGATGAAATGAAGGCAATGTTTGAAATGAGTATGGTTGGTGAACTAACATATTTCTTGGAATTATAGGTGAAGCAAACGGATTCAGGGATCTACATCAACCAAGCCAAATACGCAAAGAATCTAGTCAAGAGATTTGGACTGGACCATGTTGCCCATGCTAGAACACCAATGGCCGCCAATGCAAAACTAACAAATGATCCATCAGGTGAGTCTGTTGATGTTACACTATACAGAAGTATGATTGGATGTTTGTTATATTTGATTGCTAGTCGACCTGATATTGCTTTTAGTGTTGGTGTTTGTTCTAGATTTCAGTCTAATCCTATGGTTTCACACTTAAATGCTGTCAAAAGAATAATTAAATATGTTGCTGGAACTTGTGACTATGGATTATTTTATAGCAAAGAGTCTAATCTATCTCTTGCTGGTTTTTCTGATTCTGATTAGGCTGGTAATGCTGATGATAGAAAAAGCACCACTGGTGGGTGTTTTAATGTTGGTGCTAACCTTGTTGCCTGAATGAGCAAAAAGCAAAATTCTGTGTCCTTGTCTACTGCCGAGGCAGAATATATTGCTGCTGGAAGTTGTTGCTCACAACTTCTTTGGATGAAAAAGGTTTTAACAGATTATGGGATATCCCAAGATACCATGGTGGTTTACTGTGATAACTCTAGTGCTATTGACATATCTAAGAACCCTGTTCAGCATTCTAAGACTAAGCACATAGAGATTAGGTATCACTTCATTAGGGATCTTGTTGAAAGAAAAATTGTGTGTCTTGAGTATATTCCTACTGAGCGTCAGAATGCCGACATTTTTATCAAACCTCTTGATAGAAGTAAGTTTGAGACTCTTCGTCAAGTGATTGGTGTAATTCTGTGTCCCTGATTTGTCTTTGGCCTCTTGGTTCTTGTGATTCATTGCTCTACCCTTTGTGACCATTGTTCTTTGGTTTTTGTTTTTTTTGTCTCTAGGATTTGCATAGCATAACATTCATGCATTTCATTCTAGGTGTTTTTTATTTTTATTAAATTAAAAAAAAAGGGAAGAAAAAGGAAGCACATTTTGTTTTTGCACTATTCTTCTTGGTTTTTGAGAACAAGGTTGGTCAATTTATTTTCACATAACATGTCTTTTGTATCTTGTTTAGCTTTGATGAGCTTATTTATTGCACTCTACTAGTTGAAGATTTGTAGTGCATGTTGTGTGGGAAAGATGTGTATGGTTTTTGATTACTATGTCTTAATATTGAAGTCACATGTTTTTAAATGTTGGACTTCAACTTTTAGAGAAAGGCATAAATAACCATCTCACCACTGTTCACTAGCCAATCATGAACACCTTAGTGCATATCATAAGATTTTGTGCTCGAGAAAGTGTAGCACATGCACAAAAAGAACATAAGGTGAAGCCTCGGTTAAAGTGCTTAATTCTTAAAATCAAAATTGGTGTGTACTATTAGGCTTGATGCCAAACTCACATAACTTAAAATTGGAATGTATATTATGAGGCAAAAATACAAGAAACTTACATGATTGCAAGCTTATGATCTAGGAGATGTGGGAGTTATATGATGTAACTCTTTAGGTGATAGTCTCTTTTAAATTCTTTGTAATGAATTTTGTAGACTTTGTGATTGATTGCTATTCACATATCACCTCACATGTATCTCTAGTTTTTGCTAGTCGCACACACTACACGAGTTACTCTTTGCTAAACATTGTACATGTTATTGTGTGTGTTTATGGTCTGACCAACCAAGTTATTGCAATTACTTTGAATTATGTGCAAACTAAATTTGTTGCTTGAAAATTTGTGAAGAATGCAAGAAATTTTGTTTTTGAGAATTTTGGGCTTAAAATTCTTGATTGGAAAATCATATCATCTCATACTCATGCATTTTTGTTCTTAAATTTCAATGCTTTGAGTTAAATCAACTTGTTTTTCAAAAAATTGTGTTTTTCCTCAAAAATATGGTGAGTCTCTGCCTGATTCGATCGGTCCATTCTGTTTTTCGACCGATCGAAATTTTTAAAATTTTTAAAATTTGAGAGAGGGAGTCTCTGTCTGTTTCAACCGGTTGAGGCTGATTTTCGACCGATTGAAACTCGTGAATCAGGTTTTTCAAAAAGGCAGAATTGGTCTTTTTCAAACTTACTTTTCAAATAGTTCTTTTCTTTTCTCTCTCTCCGCGTTGGCTCTTGGCTCCACCATCCAATTTTTGTCGTTTTCCTTCAAGATTTTTGCAAGGTTTTTGTCCTTAGAAGCCGATAAGTCCCTTTTGCCCTTCTTTTTCAAGTTTATTTCTTGATTTCATGCATTTTTCATGCATTATCATGGGTATTTTCGACATCTTCAAACTTATTGGGGTTTTTGATGATTCAAGCCTATTCTTGTGTAATTGATCAATGGGTTTTTGTGCCATGATGTTATATTGATGTTCCCAATAGTTTAATTTGATCAATTTTGTGGTTTTTGAAAAATTTGAAATTCTAGGGTTTTAAATTTGATCCGAATTGGGGATTTTGTCAAATTGGCTTAAATTGATGAAATTGGCTTATCCAATTGATGTATTTGGTCATTATTTTTGTTATTATATCATGTGTAATGATCAATTCGTCAATATTTTTCAAATTAATCAAGTGGTTTTCCAAATTTTGGGGTTTTTGTGTTAAAAACCTTAATGTTCAAGTCAATTTTGTAATTTAAACCTTTTGGACTTAATTCACTGCATTAGAACATGCATCATGACATTTAAACTTGTTCATGCATCATATAGATTTTGATTCTATATTTTTGTTTTTGTGCTAACTTGCAGTCTGCCCTTGGTTTTGGTTTTGTGGTTTTTGTTTCTTTCGCTCTACGTTTTGATCCTTATCTTAGCACCATGCCTAGGAAAACTAGAGCCCATAGGACCACTTCCACTTCCTCCGAGTCTCCCACTCGAGTTGAGCTGTTTAAGAATGATAAGTGTAGAGAAGCCTATGACACCTTGAACTGTAAGCGTAAGATCTGGTCTGAGTGAGCTGTTGTGTTAGATGCGCTTGATCCGGTGATTAGGGCCAATTTTGAGTCTAGAGGTTGGTTGCCTCTCGTAGAGATAGATCATCCACCCCCGATCGCCCTGATTAGAGAGTTCTACTCGAACCTCTCTTGCCACATCTATGATTCCAACACCCTAGTTAGGAGTTGGATATGAGGTGTAGAGTTCACCATTACCCCTCGGGTAGTGGCTGAGACTCTTGGGATGCCGGTTGTTCGGGATGCTGACTATCCCTATGATGAGTCACCCTCATTAGACGTTGTCATGTCTTACATCATTGGGTCATCTATCCAGTGGAGTTCTGATCCTCGGATCACGTCCGCTGAGCTTACCGAGATTGCCTATCTCTTCTTTAGGATTGCGTGTCATTCCTTGTGGCCTATCTCTCACTTCCACACCATCCCTTTAGAGCGATGTGTGTTTTTGTATGCCTTTGCTTCTGGAGCGTCCATCAGTTTTCCTCACTTGTTCCTTCATTCTTTGAACGAGGTTCATAGGAGTTCTGCCGTAAGGTATGTGCTAATTCATCCTATTTTCATTCATAGGATTTTGCTCCACTTAGTTCTAGATGGTTTTCCGTCGGATGAGCCTGTTCATGTGATAGCTCCCATAGTTGCTACCTTTCTTCGTCAGAGGGCTGCTCAGTTGAGAGTTGCTCCTCCTCGTCCTAAAGGTGCGTCATCTAGTAGTGTTCCCCCTCCTCCCTCTTCTACAGGTACAGCTGCTGCTGATACTTCAGGTGCTGCTGCTGATGCTGATGCTGCTGTTCCTCCACCGACTGCTTCGGATGATTCAGACATTCGTCGCACGTTGGATCATGTCTTGACCGTTCAGGCGGCTCAAGGACAGATTTTGGTGGACGTACTTGATAAGATCCGTGCCTTGCGTGCGGAGTTGGCGCAGTTTAGACCACCTCCCTTTTGATGATGGATATCTTATTTGTCCTTTGGCATTCCGTCACAAAAAGGGGGAGTACTTGTAGGTTTTTTGTTTTCAGTGGGAGATTAGGTGGAGCTTGTGGAGTTTTAGATTGTATCTAGGTGCTTCACTGTGTACTTAACATTTTTGGCTCTTACTTTGTTTTTGATGGGATATTCCTGTTAGGGGGAGTTTTATGTTTTTGTTGGTACTTTATTTGTTTCTTGTTTCAAACTGCTTATTGATTTATATTTATGAGTTATTCATTGATATATGTCTTTATTTGTATGTTGTTTGAAATCAAGAAGTTATTTTGTTTACTTGTATTATTTCCACACATGCGGTTATGCATTTTGTTTAGTGTTTTAGGAAATATACAGGTTGATTCAAATGAGCTGCTGTCTACACTTGCAACTGATGGATAGTAGTTAGGATTAAATTTGGTTTATGAGCATTATTTTGTAAAGGGCTTTTCATTTTGTAAACTTTGAGCTTCTAAGTTGTGTTTTGTCACGGATTGCCAAAGGGGGAGTTTGTTAGGTTCTAAAGTTTAGGATTTTATGTATTTAGAACTCTAATGTGTATTGTTGGCAAACCATGATCAAAACAATATGTTTAGAAGTGTTTAAAGCTAGCTCAAAGTTGTATGATAATGTAAAGTTGGAATCGAGTTTAAAGCAGGAAGCACTGTGGCTTTCGGCCTGGCTCGATCGATCGAAGCTTAGGCTCGACCAATCGAAGCTCGGGCAGATTGCTTTTCTGCAGATTCATCCAACTCAGCCCTATTTGTTTTAAAACGTTTTTAGGGTTTCTTATTTGTCCTAAGTATAAAAGGCAAACCCTAGCCACGTTTTAGTGTTGCTCATATTTGCAGTTTGTGTAAATCTCTTGTGAGATCTAGATGAGCTTTCCTTTACACAAACTTAGGGTTTTCAAGGAGGAGATATTTTCTACACCTTGATGATCAATTCAATTGCTGCCATTAAAGCTTAAAGACTACACAAGAGGGTGTGCTTGTAGCTGGTGCAAATCCAAGAAAGAAGGAGTCCGTGGATTCGGAGCTTGCACGTGGTCGTGTCAGTAAGTTCTACTAGTTGGTAACATTAGGAAGTCGAGCGGGGGTGCTTGTAAGTCCTTTTGTATGAACTTCGATTCTTTCAAGATAGTGGATTCAGGTTTACCTTGAGGATAGCTAGGTTAAATCCTCCCCACGTTTTTACCGGTTTGGTTTCATGGGTGATCATATCATTGTCTTATTTATTTTCCGCTGCTTTGCATGATTTGATCTTTTATATTGTGATAACCTAGACTTGTTTAATTGGACTAAGTAACAACTTGGCTAATTACCTAGGTTTAATCAATTGTTTAAGGGGTCTAAAAACTGTCACAGCCATTGAACTCTGGACCTTTGATGCCACATCTGTTCTTCTTTGTCATAAAGCTTATTTAGCTCTGCCTTTAGTGTTACCACGTCCTGATAATTTCCATCACTGACCGATTTAGCTTCTACCTGCCACAGAAGTTCCTTTGTATCCTTTATCTGTTTCTTCACATTCCCAAAATGTTGCCGACTCCACTTTTTCAAACTCTTCTTGCATTTTTTGAGCTTTACAGTTGCTATGTGCATAGGAGTGCCTACCGCATGAGTTGCCCATACTCTAGCCACTGTGTTGCTGCACCCCGGGTCCGCCTTCCACATCACTTTGAACCTAATTGGCTTACGCTTCCATCTTTGGCTCTCCCCATTTGGATCAAGGTTAAGTAACAAAGGTCTATGATCAGACGTGAAGCAGTGGAGGTGTTCAACTCTGCCCGTTGGGAAATGATCTAACCAATCGTAGTTGGCAACACCTTTGTCTAGCCGCTCCCATACCAACTCACCCCTCCGTCTTCCATGCCACGTAAAGTCTGGACCTGTGTACCTTAAATCAACGAAGCCACCTTCATCTAACACTTCCCGAAAAGACTGCATGAGATTATGGGACCGTGGCACCCCTCCACTCTTATCACTCACCTCCAATAATTCATTAAAATCACCGACAACACACCACGGAAGTTTTGGTTTTGAACATAGCATGCGTAACATATTCCACCCTTCACTTCTTCTAGATGTCTCAGGCTCCCCATAGAATCCCGTCAAGCACCATGCATTCTCCGTATGTCCATGCACAATGACGTCAATATGATAATTGGAGAAACTGTCAACCCATACTACATCTTCATCCCTCCATAACATAGCCAATCCTCCCCTTCTTCCATCACTAGAGACTGTAAAACACCCATCAAACTTCAGCTGACACCGAACCCATTCCATATGTTCTCTATCCGACCATGTTTCCGATAAAAACATGATCGCGGGACCTTTTGCTTGCACTATGTCTACAAGCTCACCAACTGCTCGGCAGTTCCCAAGCCCACGGCAGTTCCATGCTAAAAGAATCATTGGTGCCGGCAGGGCTGGGAACCAGCCCCCACCGTTGTCATTGTATTTTCCTTGGTCATCTTCTTCTTACTCACCTTTAGTACCCTGTCTTCATCTTCCTCGTCTCTGTTTGTTCTTTTTGTTAACAAAGATGGACATTGCATTATGGGCTCACTAATAACTCTATCTCTATGGATCCAACCTCTTGGTTTTATTTTTCCTTCATTGTGGGCCTTAACCAAACTTAAGTCCAAGCCTAAAGACTTGAGCCCACTTAAATTCTGCTCCGTTGATTGCCCCAAGCCTTCCTCTAAACTTTTTGCAACCTGTGTTTCCTTAATCCCATTTATGTTATCATATTTCTTCAAATCATCATCAATGCCCTTTAACTGCTCCAGAAAATCCGCGTCCTATACGTTGTGGACCAAATTTGAAATCGTTGAATTATTCGAATTTGTTTCCATATCTGTATTGCTCCCATTACTGCCTTTCGGATTTTGCAGAATAGCATTAATGACAGGGAGATCACCCATCGGATCAGCACCGGACTCCACTCCTTGTTCCGTATCCTCATCGCCGTCTATCTCTGGCATTGATTTCAGTCCCTTGGTGTCTCCATTATGAACATCATCATCCCTGTGTTCATCATCCTCTATCCCCGCCACTCAGATCATTGTTCGCCGCTACAAGTTTGGTGTTGAAGCACGTAGCCACGCCCCAAACTGCTGGTCCCTTCCTTTCAAAGATCCTCTGCTTTGTTCCTATAGTGGACAGTCTCTATTGCTGTGCGTCAACATGCCACACCAGTAGCATATATTGGGAAGCCTCTTATACTTGAAGCTTACCCAACCTTCCTTGCTGTTTTCCATAGCAATCTTGCGACCTCGACACATGGGTTTGGTTGTATCTATTGCAACCCTCAGTCGCATGAAGTTAAAGGCATTCCCACTCCCTTCCTCCGATACTCTTGAATCTACATTGCCAACTATTGAAACGATCTCCTTTGCCAATGAGAAGCTCCGTAAGGGTAGATCATGAATCTGCACCCAGAAGTGAGTCATACTAAAATCCAACTTTCTAATATCTTCATTCGTATCCATCCTTTTCAGAGCAACCAAATGTTTATCGAATGTCCAAGGCTCCCCCCGCAGAATCCTCTCAATATTTGATGCCTCAAGGAAGACAAACAAAACCATGTGATCCCCCATATCCCTAATTTCAAACCCCTTTCTGGTCTTCCATAACAAGGTGAAAGTCTTTGCGATAGCCTCCATGTTCAGAACTCGCTTGGTATAAAATTTCACTGGCAACAAGAATTCACCCACTCCTAGTTCATCTCTGACTACAAACTTATTCCCCTCAGATTTCGAGAGCGACAGCTTCTCCCATGAACCTAGCAGCTTCTCCATCACTGTCAACAGAAAACTAGCACTTACTCTCTTCACTGCTCACAAAGTACGATAGGAATAACTAGAAACAGCCTCCCTCCCGTGTAGGCACTAAAACATTCTATTGAAACCTAGGGTTTTGGCATGCCGTGCCCTCTTCCAGAGAAACTCCACTTGTTTGGTGTGATATTATTGTCAGTTTTTAGACCCCTTAAAACACAATTGGATTAACCCTAGGTAATTAGCCAAGTTGTTACTTAGTCAAATTAACAAGTCTAGGTTAACACAAATATATCATATCATGCATAGCAGCGGAAAATAAATAAGACAACGATATGATAACCCAGGAAAACCAAACCGGTAAAAAACCTGGGGAGGATTTAACCTAGCTATCCTCAAGGTAAAAAGCAAATCCACTAGAAAGAATCGAAGTTCATACAAAAGGACTTACAAGCACCCCCGCTTGACTTCCTAATGCTACCAACCAGTAGAACTTACTGACACGACCACGTGCAAGCTCCGAATCCACAGACTCCTTCTTTTTTTGGCCTTTGCAAAACACAAACACCCCCGTTTGTGACTTTGAGATCCCACTCAAAGGTTTAGCAACACAAACTCTCCTGTTTGTGACTCCAAGACCACCCTTGAAGGTTTAGATCATCAACACCTTTGATAACTAGAGAAGGCAGCAACTTCTACAATACCGGATCTTGAGATTCTTCAAGGAATAGCACCGGTAGAAGACATAAGAGAGCTTTTTAGGAACAAAACCCTAAGTACAAAAGAGGCACACTTTTTTCTCTCTGAAAAGCCACATAAAAACGTGCTTAGGGTTTCCTTTATATACTGGGAGAAGTAGATTAGAAACCGTAATCCTAAATGGGCTTGGACTGCTGTTTGGGTTTAATTAAAATTCTGCAGATACGACTTTCGATCGGTTGAGCTTGTCTTTCGATCGGTCGAGCCAGACAGATCATGAAATCTTCTTCCTGCAGCTTGTATGTTCTTGAATCTTGACTTGAATCACATTGAGCATTGTCTAATAAAACCTATAGACTCTAAGATCTATATCTAGACAAGTTTGTGTTCACGATTTGCCAATTGTTCTAAACATTTAGAACCTAACAATTATTATATTGAAAGTACGTGGGTAGTGGTAGTTTGTTGATCTTTTAATCCTTATAAACTAGTACTTGGCACAATTCAATAAGATGAATAAAAAACATATGTACATGTGTGCTACGATCCTCATCAAAATAATGAAAAGAAAATAAAACTAACATAAAATATAGTGAAAAAAAGGTAGAAAGAGACACACAAACACACATAAAAGCAAGAAACTACCTTGGAATTGTAATCAAAGATTAATCTTGTTTGAAGGCCTTTAGCTTACAAGTGTAACAATTCTATAAACAAGTTCGTATTTTGTTGATCTTCTAATCCTTATGAATCACTTGTCACAATTGAGAAAGAAATTATGAGGAATTAAATTAATATATATATATATATATATATATATATATTTGTGCTTTGGATCTACTACTATTGCTATCAAAATTTTGAAGAAGGAAAAAAAAAAACATAAAATATAGTGAAAGAAATAGAAAGCGACACACACACATGCAAGAAACTGCCTTAGAATAGAAATAAAAGATTAATCTTGCTTGAAATCTTTTAGCATCTTATTTCTCAGTTTGCCCATAATTTGTAGTTGATTAGGAATTTTTTTTCCCTAATGGATTTAGATACATAAAATACCAAAAACATAGAAATATTTTTTCTTAAAAAAAAAAAAAAAAACTTTTATGTTAACACAAATATTTAGAGGAGCCCCTACAAGCTATGGGCTAGTCTACCATATCTGTTTTTAAAACATATTTAGAGTGTGTTTGTATAAACTATTACAAAATGATGTTTTGGGAATGAGCATTTGTAAAAAATAAAATAAATAAATAATAAAAAAAATTAAAAAAAAAAACTATGAAGAATTGCTGTTGTAAAACGGTGTTTTGGATGTAAAAACGTATTTTCAGGCTCCCAAATTGCCTAACCAAACATATTCTAGACTACTGAATTCTTAGGAAGACAACTGAAATATTTATATGCATATTTATTATAAAATAAAATTTGGGAAGAAAACAAAAGGATGGAGGGCCTGAGAATAACTACATACATAATGGTTTTACTAAGTAATTTACACAACAATTTACATAATTGTTTAGTTGGTAGGTAGTTATGGATTTTCATATGAGTTCAACACTGATACTATTTTTATTATTCACTATCACCAACTTTCCACCTCATGTTGCAAGATTTGGTGTGACTTTAGACTTATTTGGAGGCCCCAAGCAGTTCCCTTAGCCATGATGTGGGTTCATCTCTGACTCAGTCTCCATGGCCTCCCTCGACCTAACAGCCAATAATCTGCTGGTGTCCCCACTGACTTGCGACCTATGGTTAATCGTTCCCTGTACAACATGTTTCATGGTGTATCAACTCTTTCAATAATTGGGCAAGTGCTAATAATTAATGGAAGATAATGGAATCCAATTATTCACTATGCAAGCTTAGGGGGCAGGTCTAATACGATAATAAATGCCATAAAATTCAGCATAAACTTTGAGGAAGAAACACCGACATGACAAAAAGTTCTGCAAGTCAAGTTTTGTACTCAACATCTAATTAAATGGCTCCAATGAGGGAACCTTTTTACTTAAAAAAACCTCCCCACCTTCCCAAATCATAATGGTGTCCGTTCAGTTGAATTATCAAGTACTTTAATCAATTAAAAATATGAAAAAGCCTATCCCACTACTTCTAATCTTGCAAGAAATTAATGAAAGTCTAGCAAGATTTTTGTATATAAGATTGAGTGTAGTCTCCCACTAGATAAACACGATAAAATTGAGTGAATGATATAATATAATTTGACCTACAATCATTGAATTATAGTTGAAGTATCCTTATATCCAAGATCCCAAACCTTTGGTCCTCTAAAAACATGAGCCAAAGCCCAAAAATCTTAAGTTCTTTAAAAACATGAGACAGGATCCCAAACCTTTGGTCCTCTGAGAACATGAGCCAATGCCCAAAAATCCTCGGTCCTCTGAAAACATGTGCCAAGATCTAGAAACCCACGGTCCTCTGAAAACATGAGCCAAGATCCCAAACCTTTGGTCCTCTGAAAACATGAGCCAAAGCCCAAAAATCCTAGGTCCGCTGAAAACATGAGCCAGATCCAGACACCCTTGGTCCTCTGAAAACATGAGACAAGATCCCAAACCTTTGGTCCTCTGAAAACATGAGCCAAGATCCCAAAAATCCTAAGTCCTCTGAAAACATGAGCCAGGATCCCAAACCTTTGGTCCTTTGAAAACATGAGCCAATGCCCAAAAATCCTAGGTCCTCTGAAAACATGGGCCAGGATCCCAAACCTTTGGTCCTCTGAAAACATGAGCCAAAACCCAAAAATCCTAGGTCCTCAGAAAACATGAGTCAGGATCCAAAAACCCTTGGTCCTCTTAAAACATGACCCAAAATCCCAAACCTTTGGTCCTCTGAAAACATAAGCCAAAGCCCAAAAATCCTAGGTCCTCTGAAAACATGAGCCAGGATCCAGAACCTTTGGTCCTCAGAAACACATGACTAGATTCTCCATATTTTCTTGACCTTAGGTAAACATGTCCTGTACTCATTCAAAAAAAAAAAAAAAAAAATTGCATGAACTACGTTTGGACCTGATCCCCCCACCAAGAGGTACGTAGGCAATCTCCCTCGAGATTCGGTCCACATTTTTCTCCATAACATGACCATCTGCATTTTTATCTACATGCATCACACATTCACCATTGTTAAATACTGATTGCAAAGTTAGGTGTCTCTTTCATACATTTACATTCGCTTTTCAAGCTCTGCCAATGAGGGGCATTCTGTTGACACCCCATTTTACAACTCCCATTTAACCTTACATGGAGGGTAAAAAGGTAATTTCACTTTGGAAATATGCATTTTTATTCTGGTCACTAGATCATTAATCTCATTTCACCAAAATGATCTCGATGTTGTAACGATCAAATTGATTGGTCATAAGCCCTGATCAGACCATCAGATTGAAAGTTATCATTAAATTAAGTTCTAATGGCTGAGATGCACTATCACAAATTGAATTCGACTATATGTGATTATGAACAATTGATTTCAATTGGTTATAAGTATAATCAATTTGAGAATGATGATGTGTCATAATTTGATTGGTTAAGACTACATTTTGTGGTAGGGTTGCACACACCTAATTAACTAGATAATTAAACATTAATTATTCAATGAGTAATTTGCACAATTATCTTTTAATTAGGGTAAATTTGGAACCAATTAAGTCTGAAATGAGAGTGATTGAAGCCATTTAATATTAATTACGAGCTAATTTGGGACCTATTTATGTTAATTGTAATGAAATCATTTTTTAACATATGACCTCTGCTCACTATTTCATCGATATCTCTCAGTATATTTTAAATCTATGAATGAAGTTAATTTTCCCAGAAACTAGACATCTGGGGCTTCAATTTGAGCATAAGAATGAGAAAATTTCGATCAGAATTGAGTTAGATATGATTATTCGAAGTTGGCTCTATAGGTTGTTACAGCAGCTACGGGAAAACCGAATTTTGACTTGCTTCTCAGTCCCACCAATCTTTCCATTTAATGCACCAGATTTCCCCCAAGGCTAAAATTTGGTCTAGGTTCATGATTCTTTGTAAACCCTCATTAAATGGTCTTCCATTCATATTTCCTCCACCACTACTATATAAACCCCCCCTCTCCTTCATTCCAAAACACACAAAAAATCCCCTATCTTCTCCTTTTCTTGAGTTCTAGTGAAGTTGAGTAGTCTTGTCATATCTTGGTCTTCCTGAAACTCAAGGTATTGAGTGAGACTCACTCTTCCTCTCCTAACTCTTTTTTTCCTCCACCCTTAGGACCTCTACCAAGAGTCTCATTCTCCACCATATGGATCTGGCATGAAGTTATAATCCCTTTCCCTAACTTGTTTTTTGTGTTGCCATGATGAGAATTTAAGATTAAAGCATGATAGTAACTATTTAAATTCTCTTGAATATGTTTTGTAAGGTTGAATTTAATCAACCATCTTGTTGGCTTTATTCCGTGCCAAATTTGCTCGTAATTCAGCAACTAGTAACCCTATATTTAGGTGGGATTGTTGTAAGGGTAATGAGTGAGATAGTGTGATGAAATGCTCAAGAGTGTGCAAGAAAATAGAGACTCGCGACTGGATCTCGCGGGTGACTCGCGACTGGATCTCACGGGTGACTCGCAGCTGCAAGCCGCCAGAAGATGCACACATGCCAGGCATGCCAGAAGTTGAAGCGTCATGTTAGCTGGAGCACTACAGGACAAAATAGGACAACTGGCCGTTCTGTTATCTTGCGGCTGGATCTCGCGACTCAGTCAAGCCGCGAGGCCAAGCCGCGAGCAAGCCTTGTTTTGAAAAACCTGACTTTTCACATTCCATTCTCACCTCAGTATAAATACCCCTTATACCCACGAAAGAAAGTGAGCTTCTAGAGAGAATTTTGAGAGAGAAACCCTAGTGTTATACAAGATTGATTCATCCACAATCTTCACATAAGAGACTCTTCAAATTCCTCAACTCTCTTCCTCTCCATTGTTAAACCCTTGAGAGGTCTGTTTACCAAAACCTTTTCTCACCATATCCATTATTGTGAGAGGATTGTTTGGTGTTCTGGGAAGCAATTAGGAAGGAACCAATCTACATTGGTTGATGCTATGGTCAAGTAGCGGAATCCGGGAAGTTAGAAAAGAAATAGGTTTGGCGTAACCTCGTTGGAGCAAGAAGCTTGGAGGGCTTAGGTACACTGGGTAGATTAGGCTTGGAAGGTCTATTGCTGTTCATGTATCCCAAATACATTTTCTAGTGGATTACTTACCGCTTGGAGGGCGGCGGAGAGGTTTTACGCCGAGGGCTTCGATTTCCTCTTCGATAACACATCGTGTGTTGTCCCTGTGTTTGCATCTTCCTTCTCTTAATCTTTGCCTTTTATTTTTTGCTGTGGATGTGTTTTTAATTGGCTTAGATTGTTTACCAATTCTGTTTATAGCTTGTGTTCATTTTCCACACACTAGTTGTTTGTCATAAAGCTTGAATTGGTTATTTTGTTATTAGGGGTCTAAACGTTCAAGGGTATTTTATACACTATTTGAACTTTCATGTTTGAATATTCTTAAATGTTCTTATGTGTTCTTCATATGTTTTTGGTTGTTAATCCCATATTCATGCATAACACTAGCTTCGATCTTAAATCCACATCAAAAAACATGAAAAAGTTGTTTGTTTAATAATTCTTTTAAATTCATGAATCTAGGATATCATTATCCACACACATTCACTAGAGTTTATTTTTCAATCCAAATGTCATGTTTAATAAATTGAATTATGGTTTATCACATGCACACACATTAAATTTAACATGCGAATTGATTGATAACATATTCGATGATGTGATATGAATGTTGGCCACCATAGTCTAAAAGACCGGTTTCATCGGGCAAGGTAGGTGCCTAACACCTTCCCACCTTGTAACATAGCCTCCAAACTTAGATCAAGGGTTGATAGACCAATGTTTATTCTTGTAATTTTCAATTTCTAGATTGTAACTAGGAAACAAACCTATGTACTTTATCTTAGATTGTATCTAGGACCAAAGTCATGTAATTTTCCTATGATCAATGTAAATTCAATTGAAAATTAATAAAATGAGGAATTTTTCAATTTTGGTTTTCTTATTTATCCCAATAATTAAATAAGTGGCGACTTCATTGTAAAACCCTTAATCTAAAGGGAAAATATAACAAGTCGAACCTTCATTTTGAGAGGTAATAACACAACTTCACCCATTCACGTGGGTTTGGCACACATTCTATAAAAACGGGCCGAGGGCGCGGTCTCTCACATGTAGCATATATTGTTGCTATACTCCTGTTAAGCTACATCAACGGCTACATCATCCACCAATTTTCAACATTCTCTCTTATTTTTATTTTTTTTCTTATTAATTTCCCAACTTATTTCTATACTTTTTCTAACTTTTTCACTCCCTTTTACATTTTTATCTCTCCACTACTATCTACCTTAATATCACTTTTCCTTTATCCCTTTATCTTCCTTTATTATTTGGTTTTCTTATTCTCCTCCTCTTACTACAATTTTACAATTCTCTTTTCCATTCTATTCATAATTTTTTCACACACAAAATGTTTTCTCTCTCGCCCTCTTTTCTTTTTTGGTGGATTTTTAAAAAAAAATATTTTTCTTGCATCTCTACTTTAGGTTTATGAATTTTTGTGTTCTTTGGAAATCTGCTTTGGGTTGATGTAATTAAGTTTTATGTTTTTAACTTGTTATCTTTTTTATTCTCTTTGATTTCATAGATGTTATCATATTGCATTATATAGATAGTATATAATAATATAATGTTATTTTTTTACATAACATGACTTGGATAATTTGGTATTTATTTCTACTTTTTTTTTTCTCATATTATTTTCTATAAATTTCTTATTATTCTCTCTCACATTCTCTCTTGAAAAAGTGGTTATTCTCTTTCTCTTGATTTTTTTATCATTTCTTGCAACTCTACTTTATATTGATGAATTATTGTGATTTTTAAAACTTTATTTTGGGTTTATGCGTTTTGGTGTTGTATTTTTTAGTTCCCCATCACAAGTAATCTCTCTCTCTCTCTCTCTCTCTCTCTCTCTCTCTACAATAAAATTTAAGGAAGAAGTTATACATCTTCAATATAGGTTTGATATGGGTTTTAATTATCATGATAATCTCTTTTAATAGAATGAATATTTTGAATATTTTATTTAAATAAAAATTATACATACATACATATATGTATATAATTATTTATTTTGATTAAATGTATAATTAATCTCGTGCAATTCATTTAAAGGCAACAACGTTAAAACAAATTAATAAATGTTCTAAAGATTACATTTATATATTCATAGCCTTTATGTTTAGAAAGACTTTTAGTTAAATTTAGTCGTACCGAAGTGGACTGAAATGCTACATTAATGTAGCTCAACAAAAGCGTAGCAACAATAAATACTATGCTTAAGATTTTAGATATTACAAGCTTGAGATTTATGTATTTTTAATATAAATTTGGATTTAGATTAGGTGCTTTCAACCCAAGCATGTCTTTTCCCATTATGTTTTTTTTTTTTTTTTTTTTTTTTTTTTGTGAGAGAGAGAGAGAGAGAGAGAGTTTGCACTAAAATAGATCGAATTAGACCAAAATGAATCGAAGTGATCTGAATGGATTGAATTGGACCAAATGGAACAAAGTGGACTAAATAGATTGAATAGGACCGAATGGACCAAATAGGAACAAGGTGGACCGAATAAGAATGAATGGACTGAATAGGATTTAAGTAGACAGACTGGACCGAAGTGGACTGAATAGGAGCAATGTGGACTGAATAGGACCGAAGTGGACGAATGGGCCGAATAGAACAAAAGTAGGCAAAATGGACCAAATAGGATCAAAGTGGACCGAATAGGATTGATGTGGAAAGTGGCCAGAATGGACCAAATAAGACCAAGTGGACCAAATAGGACCTAAGTAAATAGAATGGATCGAAAAAGACCAAAGTGGACAAAATAGGATGAATGTGGACTGAATAGGGCCAATGTGGATTGAATGGACCGAATTGGATTGAATAAGACTGAATGGCCCAAATTGGACCTAATAGAACTTTAGTGGATAAAATGGACTAAGTATGACCAAATGGGCCGAATTGGACCAAATTGGATGAAAGAGGATAGAATGGACTAAATAGAACCAATGTGGATTGAATAAGACTTTTGAATATTTATCATTTTTAGGGCTCATATTTCTAATTTCTAATGTCTATTTTAGTATTTTTCTTTATATTTTTTAACTCAAAACTAAAGAGTTTAACCCAAATATAATAAAATTTCATAGTTTTCAACCCAAAATTGAAGAAAAGAAGTGAATTTTTGAGCTAAACTTGAAAAGAATATCTACAAAAAGAATTAATTTAAGGCCTAATTAGTCTAAAATAGACTGAAGGGGGACCGAAATTGACCGAGTGGACTGAATTGGACTAAGTGAAAAAAATTGGACCAAAATAGACCTAATTGGATAAAATAGAAATTTTTTAATTTTTAGGAAGAACATATTATCTTCAAAAACTTTTAGAGAAAAAATTATATATTATATTATAATACAAAATAATTATTTATTCTCACGTATCGCATGGGTTTGCGACTAATTGAAAATAAAGAGTGGTAAAAGAGAAATGATGATAAATTATCACTTTTTTCATTTTTTGTAAAGCTTAAATTATTAGGAAGTGGTGAATTTAATCATTTACTATTAAATAAGTTTGGTTACCCAAAATTTTTCATAATTGTTGATATGTGATGTTGTGATTATTATATAGTAAAAGCTGCATTAGTCGTGAACTCATGTGAAGGTAATATTCCTCCAATTACAAATTGCTAATTTAGAAAGTTCTGAAAAGGTTGTGACAAAAGTCCATAGTATTGTTTATAACCAGCATATTATAACATTCTTCAAATATGGGTCATTTTCTTCTTTAATTAATAAGCAGATATCAAGCCAATACATAAGATTTTTAACTTTTTAAATGGAATGAGACGTGGTAGAGTCAAGTCATAATTCAATTTCATGAGATAAACTACTAGTTTTTCTTTCAAAAAGTAAACTATTAAGAAGTTAAAATTTAAAACCCATTATCGTAACTAATAACTAATGATGTCACTTTGTATTTGTAGCGAGGAAAGTGAGTGCAGACTGCAGTGCACCGTTAAAGTTGGATGTCCCAATACACTAAATTTTATATGCTAAACTAGGAAACAACAGAAAATTCTAAAACAAAATAAAAGATCACAGAAAAATTGCATTATTATGAGAACTTATCCATGAATCTCTTAAAAGACAGATCAAGGAGAGTGCAGTGATGGTACAAGATGAAGAGGAATTTTTTTAGACACAACAAGGGCGCTAACTTCACACATGTCCAAGTCTTCCCCCTTAACACTAGGATTGGGCAACCTCCAGTCAAACCAATATAAGAGATTGGCAACCACATATTCAATTGAAGCAACACCGAATGTGTAACCTGGACATGCTCTTCTCCCACATCCAAATGGGAACAATTCGAAGTCTTGGCCTTTGAAGTCAATTGGATTGTCTATGAATCTCTCTGGGAGAAATTCTTCTGGCCTATCCCATACCTCAGGATCCCTATGGACTGCCCATGAATTGACAAATACTCTTGTTTTTGGTGCAATATCATAACCTCCAAATTTCACACTTGTTGATGTTTCTCGAGGTACCATAAGAGGAATTGGTGGGTGAAGTCTTAGTGTTTCTTTGATGACACATTTCAAGTAATCCATTTGAGTAATATCATTCACATCTATCTTTGACTTCTTTCCCACAATTCTTCTCACCTCTTCTTGAGCTCTCTTCATAGTACTCGGAGCTTTGATAAGCTCTGCCATTAACCATTCCGAAGTTGTTGAAGTAGTATCTGTCCCTCCCACAAACATGTCCTGAAATTATAGATAGGAAAATGTTAAAAGGTGCTACTAATTCTGTTATAAAAGGTTTACACAGTTAAGAGATAATGAATGTTATTAGTATTACTTTAATAACTTAATAAATGAATATTTAAATCACTTTTGAAAATATTAGATAAAGTTATTATTACAAAAATTTTATAAATTGACGTGATAATGAATGTATATATATATATATATATATTTAAAAATTGACATATTTGTTTATGAAGTCTATGAAAAAAAATTTGTAGTATCCGAGCATCACTAATTACATTTTAGTAATTAGTGACACATAATTGAGAGAGAGAGAGAGAGAGAGAGAGAGAGAGAGAGAGAGAGAGAGAGAGAGAGAGAGAGAGAGAGAGAGAGAGAGAGAGAGAGAGAGAGAGAGAGAGAGAGAGAGAGAGAGGAACCATTAGGATTGCTTTGATGTTGTCATTAGTGAGCTCAAAGTCGAGCACGGGATTCTTTTGAAGTTGGAGGAGAATGTCCACAAAATCTTTATTGCTAGGATTTTCTTCATTACTTTTCATTGTCTTGTGTTCTTCCACAACCTCATCAAAGAAAGCATCAAGTTCTCGAAAAGTGGCTTTCATACTTGGTACTATCCCTGTAAGGACATCAATCCATTTCAAAAGAGGGAAAAAATCTCCCAAACAGAATGCTGTAAATAGCTCCATTATCCTTCTTGATAGGTGCCCAAACCCGCTCTTACCATCACCTTCAAACTTCTGTCCAAGTACACATCTAGAGACTATATTGTTTGCGGTTGCAATCAACATGTCACTTAGATTAAGAGAAGCCTCTTGGAGGCATGACTCACGTATGTTATTGATTAATATTGCAACCTCTTCATCTCTCACATACTGGAAAGATTGCACCCTTTTGAGACTCAGAAGTTCAAGAACACAAATTTTCTTAGCTTGTCTCCAGTACTCACCATAGGATGAGAATGCTACGTCTGTGCATCCATAGAAGAAGATATTGGCAGATGTAGTTTTTGGCCGGTTTGAGAAAATGATATCTTGTGTCTTCATTACTTCTCTGGCCATAGCTACAGATGACACCACTAGGGTTGGAGTATGCCCCAAATCTAAGAGCATTACAGGGCCATACTTCTTTGAGAGAGCTTGAAGAGAACGATGTGGGAATGTTCCTAATTGGTGAAGGTTTCCAATGAATGGTAGCTTTGGTGGGGATGGTGGTAAATTGGTTTTGTCACTTCTAATGTGCTTGAAAACATAAAGAAAAGTGAAGAGGATAAGGAGGGAGAGGAGGGGATTTAATTGGAAGGATAGTTTATGTAGCTCTTGCCATGATTGCTGCAGCAGTAATAGTAGAGCCATTTCTTGTGAGTGTTTTGCATGAGCCCTTCAAGTATATATAATCAATTCTTCCATCACTTGTTAATATGATCAATTGTAATTTGTAGACCATCACTTTTATTTTTACATATATCATCCACTCACAGTTACATTTATAGAAAAAGTATTGATTCAAGAGTTGTGTTCACATTTTTCAATAGTTAAATATAGTTTTTTTTGGTGTTGTGATTCATATTCTTCGATTAAACTCAATCAAATATATTTATTCATTAATACAGTGAAAATAATATTATATTCTACAGCCATTACAATCAAGTATGATTTTATAAATTATCGTTTTTTATTTAAGAATTTATAAATGGGTTCGGTGGGCACACATTAAACAATCTATTTTTGGAAATATTTTCTCGGAAATTGAAATGGTTGTCAATACCTTTTCAATTCTTGAGAAAATTTTTTCCAAAAAATAAAATTATTATATGCCCTTAAGGCACACATTAACAAAATCATTTATAAATTATCTATCCAATAAACAAAGTGACAAACTGTTAGTTGAATAATGCGTCTTTTATCATTTTATAAAATGACGTGGGAATCCTAGCATGTTTTGCTTGTGCAAGTTTTTTTATTTAATTTTTTTTGGGATTGATTGAAGTGTAGAAAATTGTCGGTGGCTGACTAATGGATTGGTTATGATTGAGATCCAATTGCACCATACAATTAATACATATATATATATATATATATAATTCAATAAATGTTTACATCTCACATGATGTGGCAACTGCATTGCACTGAACCCGAATCCAATATGTAATATTTTCATTTTGTCATTTTATATGATTGGACTTTGAATTATCCGATATCTATTTCTATTAACTATATAAAAGAGGCAATGTCTCTACAGTGTCATTTTAGTTTATTGAGCCAATTTGTTGATTACTAAGACCCCAAACTAATGACAATAAAGGATTGTGTTCCTATTTATGTTCCTATTTCATACTGGGTTCTATGTAGTAATTATGGAGTGATTGGAAGGTCTGTGAATTCTCCGTCCTGAAACATGAGGTTAGTGCCGAACACTTTTTGTAGAATTACACTTTTGTCACCACATGAATACATTGCCTCTGCTAGCAACGTATCCTAAAGGGATATTGTCCCTATTGAGACGCCTTCATGCCTATCCGAAATTTTTACTGAAGGCTTTCGGATACCTTTGGGTTGCACCGCTGGTGCCTTGCCCCTTGTCTATTGGAGAGGATCTTTTATTATTCATAGTAGTCTGCAATTGAGTTTTGGGAAAAGGATTATATCTGGAACAAATATTTTCTTGCAAAGCTTCTTTAAAATTTATTTTTAAAATTCTTTTGCCAATGTCTTTCTATAAAATTCTTTTGAAGTATTTTAAATGAAAAGTCTATATAATAAAACAAACTATTTTATGTACACCTTTGTGCTCATGCCGAGTAGTGGTATAAGAGTAATCATAATGAAGTCTTTCAATGTTAGAGGGGCTAAAATCCAAAAACTTTACAAAATCTACCATGATTCTATCTGTTTTGTATGTATTACTATATGTCTCATTTTGTGAGAATATGGAAATAAAACTTCTCCATAAAGTCTTTCATCAACTCCTATAATAATCTGGGGAAAATCTATCAAAGACTTATAATTAACTCTGTCTGTTAAGAAATTATATCAGTCTTTATTCAAGAATTTACCACAATTAATATGTTCTTTGATGATTAACAAAATATAATCTGTCAGAGCTTCTTTTATTAAAACATTTGTTATATGAACATCTGAGGATACTATAAAGGGTGTAAGTATGTTATTTATTATAATCTTGTTGGGTACTTCTATCAAACTGTCAATCCATTTATATTGACTAAAATTTGTAATCATATTTCCATCTTTTATGCCTTTTCGACTAAGTTCTTTTTCACAAAGTGTTTGGACTATTTGTAGGTACCTATGCGCAAAAGTAATGAGAGAATAAGAGCAAATCTTTGAGTAAATCTCTGTCTCTGAGCAAATCTCTGTCTCTATATCTTGTTTGAGTCTCTTTATGTCATTATCTATTAAAGGGTCATCAAGTGATATTTCTGTCTTTAAAGGTGACAAACTTCTTTCAGTTCTATAGATTCGTTCTTTATCAATATCTTTTAAAATAATGATATTATTACGTGAATAAACTTCTTTTGGGATAAAAGATAAGATAAAAGGTACATTGGTTGCAATTCCTTTTTCTATCTCTAAAAAGGGATACATCAAGACAACTTTGAAAGAGAGGTCTTTAACCGTTTCAAAACATATATCGTTAGTACAAATATGAGTCAATTTATGATTAATTAACTGTAAACTTTTCACTTCTGCACCTGAGTCTGTCAAAGCAATTTCTATCAAGGAAAACTCTTTATTAATTACTAGAGTGATTTTTATATGCCATTTTTGGAAAATTACTCTCTTAGTTAAACTCAAAAAATTCTGTTTATTGTTGTCATTATCCAAATTGTCTTTTTCTAATGAAGGGGGTTCAGTCACTAGTTTAGAAAGCTCTTTCAAATTTATTATTTTTGTAATATTTTGCTCATTTATCTCTGTGGAATTATCTTCGTTAATGTCTTTTATTTCTTGTTTTACCATTTTTGTTTCTCTCATTAAATCCTGTAGAGCTATCAGTTTTATATCTATCCTATCTTGTTTCATTTTTTTCTTTTCTTTCTTATCTTTAGCTTTTTCTTTCTTTTGACATTCTGTAACATGGTGTCCATATTTTCTACACTTAATACAAGCAATAGGTATGTCTATAGAATTTTAATAGTTCAAACACTTTGTGAAAAAGAACTTAGTTGAAAAGGCATAAAAGATGAAAATATGATTACAAATTTTAGTCAATATAAATGGACTGACAGTTTGATAGAAGTACCCAACAAGATTATAATAAATAACATACTTACACTCTTTATAGTATCCTCAGATGTTCATATAATAGATGTTTTAATAAAAGAAGCTCTGACAGATTATATTTTGTTAATCATTGAAGAACATATTAATTGTGGTAATTTCTTGAATAAAGACTGTTTTAATTTCTTAACAGACAAGGTTTTATTATATCTTTCTCAAATTCTAATTTACTTATAGATTTTATATTTTTATTATGTCTATCACATTGTTTTTTAGTATGTCCATATTTTTTGCATTTATGACAAATAGTATTACTAACATGTCTGTCGGTTTTCTCATTATCTAATAACTCAGTAGTATTTAAAACTGCTATGTCTCTTTTTCTGCCTATCTTTAAAGGTGTATTTAAAATTTTCATCTTTTTAGTTAATTCTGTCAAGCTATCCGTTTGAGTATATATTATGTCTCTTTCAATGGATTTTAGTCTTTCACCAATTTTTTCCTTTAAACTATTACACTTCTTATCTTCTTTGTCGACTACTTCCACTTTTTCCACTTTTACTTTTACTACACTACCACTTTTTGCCTTTTCTTTTAAACTATCATTATTATTGTTTTTCCTCCCTTGTTGACTATTTCTCTTTATTCAAGTCTTTCTTTTTCTTTTACATCTAGTTTCCTACGTAGAGATTCTTCAAGAGTACTATTTTCTTTCTTTAACACTTCTTTTACTCTTTCTTCCTTACTTGTCTCTATTACTCTCATTTGTCTTTCTATTTTTTCTAACATTTCTTTAACTATGCCTTTCCTTATCATACCTCTTTCTTTGTCTTCATTTATTATATCTCTGATACTTTTTATAGTACTTCTTTCTTTTATGAGATCCTTTCTTTTATCTTCTATACGTGTTACTCTTTCCTTAATTGGGCTAGTTTCTTCTTCAACTCTTCTGTTGGTTGCTTGTAATGTCTGTAAGTTCTTATCTATTTCTTCTTTTGAATTATTATTTATATACCAACTATCTGTCATAGTTTTAGTTGAAGATGATCTATGATGAGGTTCAAATTTGCTTTCTTATTTCAAATGTGAATTTAAAACTTTCATTCTTTCATAGAGGTCTAAAAAACTATCACTTTTCTTTTCTACTTTAGTATATATAGTGGATCTGTCAATATTTTCTAATGATTCTAATTTTTTATTACTTATATTAGAACACACATTAGCAAAATCCTTCATAAATTATCTATCCAATAAACAAAGTGACAAACAGTTAGTAATGCGTCTTTTATCATTTTATAAAATGATGTGGGAATCCTAGCATGTTTTGCTTGTGCAAGTTTTTTTATTTAATTTTTTTTGGGATTGATTGAAGTGTAGAAAATTGTCGGTGGCTGACTAATGGATTGGTTAGGATTGAGATCCAATTGCATCATACAATTAATACATATATATATATATATATATATATATATATGAAATTCAATAAATGTTTACATCTCACATGATGTGGCAACTGCATTGCACTGAACCCGAATCCAATATGTTATATTTTCATTTTGTCATTTTATATGATTGGACTTTGAATTATCTGATATCTTTCTATAGTGCCTCTACAATGTCATTTTGGTTTATTGAGCCAATTTGTTTTTTTCCTTTAGTTTTAAACCGTAGCTATAGTACCAAGCGGCACTGTAGGTTTTTTTTTTTCTTTTTCGTTTGTACTTTTTTTTCCTTTTTATATATATTGTTATACTGACACAACAAATTTCACAATATTTTCACAATTATTGAGATGTCAATTTCTTATAAGTCAAAATAAAATAATAAAATATGAAACTGTGACCAACCACAACTGAAAATAAATGTTTAGTGAAAATGTTGTGACACTTGTTAATTGAATGTGTAAAAGTTACAGTACTTTTGATTTGTTCAATATATACTTTTATTATTTTTTTTTTAAGTAATCAATTTGTGCTCTTTTTTCTACTAACTATATAAAAAGAGACAATACCTCTACAGTGCCCCTTTTGGTGTAGTGAGCCATTTTTCCCCCCAAGTTTTGAACAATTGCTACAGTGCCACTTTGGTTTGTTTAAGTGGCACTGTAGCTACAGTAGCTACAATTTTTTTTTTTCAGTCTTCCGTTTGTACTTTTTTTTCTTTTAAATATTTATAAGAACCCACATATATATTGTTATACTAACACAACAAATTTCACAATTATTGAGGTGTCAATTTCTTCTAAGTCAAAATAAAATAATAAAATATGAAATTGTGACCAACCACAACTGAAAATAAATGTTTTGTGAAAATATTGTGACACTTGTTGGGTGAATGTGTAAAAACTATAGTACTTTTGGTTTGTTTAATATGTACTGTTCATCGCTTTTTTTTAATTATTTTTTTTTTCAGTCATCGATTTGTGCTCTTTTTTTCTATATATAAAAAGAGCGAATAGGCTCATAAATAATGTTATGAACAGTATTTTTAATTTAGTGACTTGCCTTTTTCCTCCTTTTTTTCCTTCAAGTTCGCCAACTTGGTTTGAGCATATTTTTTTCTTTTAAAGGATTTTTATATGTTTACTTTTTACTTATAATGTAAGCTTACATTGTATACACACAAAAAGTAGCAAATATTATATATATTTGCAAAAAAAAATTGTACAAATTTTGCAAATGTGTACAACATGTACCAATTTTTATGCGTTTACAATATAAATTTACATTATAAGTGCATTGTATATTTCTCTCTCTCTCTCTCTCTCTCTCTCTCTCTCTCTCTCTCTCTCTCTCTATATATATATATATATATATATATTATAAAAAGAGTGAATGAGAAAAGTAATAGTAATTTTGCTACAATAGTTTTGGTTTATTTAACTTTCACTGTTTTATTGGCCTTTTTTTTTTTTTTTTTTTTTTTTTTTGGTGAATGCATAAAGTTGTAGTATATTTGCTATATTATTTTTGGTTTGTCCACAATAATTTTCATAACACTTTCATAACAAATCAAATATGGTAAATTGTTATTAGTTCTAATTTAAACTTACCAATGAAACTATTTTTTTGTTTACCAATAACAACTTGTAGTAATCTACTATTTATGATTTGTTGTGAAAATCTCATAGACATCTTGATGTTGTCACAATATTTTCAAAATTGCTGAACTGTCAATTCTTTACAAGTTAAAATAAAATATAACAAAATTATAAAGGTATTATGAAAATGTTGCTTCACTCTGTTGTGCTTTTAGAAATTTTTTGTTAGTTTAATCAATTTTGTTGAGCCAAAATTTATTATTTCACATACAATTTTTTTGGGTTGACTTTTTGTATATTTTTTTCTTTACACACTATTTTAAGTAAAAACACATAATTTTACACACAAAAACAAAAGCAAAAACTTAGGAAATTTTTTTTTTTCATCCTTTATGTTTGGCGTAGTTTACAATTCTTCCTTAAACTTTAAAATTAAACAATTTTTCCCTTAATATTTTGAAAAAGAGCAAATATGTCATATTGTTATTCTCTCAGTTAAACCCCAATGAAAGCTCATGATTCTTAAAATATTTTATTGTGTAATGTCTAAATTACTCTTGCTAAATTTTAATATCCTAAAAATTTTCTTTACGTATTTTGAGTTTTAGATGATAAAAATTCTTAGAAAGTTAGAATGATAATATTCAATGACACAAGCTTTTTGTTATCTTTTTTTAAATTTTATTTTATTTTATTTTAAATTTCTTAGAAAAACTCAGTTGTTTATTGTTGGAAGATGATGATATTCGTTATTATTCTTAGAAGTTTTTAGAGAATAGATATATTGTCTTTAGCAAGTAGGTACTAAAAAATTATTATAGTTAAATAAAGATTTATATGTTAAATAGCTACCCTAACTTTGTGGTTGATCAAAATTTTTAAACGAATAAGATTAACTTTTTACAACATAATTATCAAAATTCTTAAATTAATGTCTCTTTTGATTAATGTAAATCTCTATATACTTTAAAAATAAAATAATTCATATCTTTATTTTGTAATACAAATAAAATCTAGAATTGACTTTAATTATTACAGTACTTTTCTTCCACGACAAGCACATGTCTTGCACGTAATGCCCTAACTAGTAAGAATATAAAAGAGAATGTGAGAGAGTCGAGTTTAGCTTTTCTGCTTAGTTATCTATACATAATTAAAAGACTAGTTAAGAGTTTTGTATTTCAATTAACATATTCTGGTGTTTCAAACAAAAACATACATAATTCAAATTCCCTTCAAGTCGACTATTAATGTATCAAAAAGTAATAATTTAAAAAACTAAATTACTAATAGCACTCTAGATCGATAAGTTTAATGTCATATTGTCCTAATTTCTGTCCAACTAAAATTTATATTTATATTGCTAAGGGAGGTACGAAAATGCTATAATTTTTACGGTTAAAATTTTGGATCATCTTTGATTTTTTCATTCATTGCAAAAACGCTAGTTTTTGTTATATATAAAAATAATATTTCTATTATATTACATAAGGCAAATCAAAAGTGATTGAGGTTTTTCTTTTTTTTTTTTGATAAGAAAAAGTGATTGAGCTTGGCTCCCCACCCGACTGCAAGGAAAACTTTTGGCTGTCACTTCTTCTTTATGTGGGGTATGTAAGAGCCTGTTTGGCTAAGCAATTTCCACAACTCAATTCTTAGTTTCCATAACTCATAATTCAAAAATGGTGGGACCCATAGCGAAAAGGTTGTTTGGCCAAACGATAACTCTGTTTCCATAACTCTGTTTCCATCACTCAATTCTCTGATTTTTGAGTTATGAGTTATGGAAACTAAAAACAACAAAATGCTGGTTTCAGTTTCCATAACTCATAACTCAATGGCATTTCCGTAAATAAACACACATGAGGGACCCACAGCCACAACTTTTGACCACCTTTTGACTTTTTTTTTTTTTTGGGTTGGCGTTGGCTGTTCGTTCCTTCTTATTCTTTCTTTTTTTTTTTTTTTTTCCTTTAGTACCTAGACTCACCAAACTTAGTAAAAAAAAAAAAAACCCAGACAGAACAGCCAACCCAGGAGGAAAAAAAAAAGAAGCTGCTAGTGGGAAAAAAAAAAAAAAAAGCTGCACTTTGACAGGCGTGGGCCCTCCAAATAGTGTGAAAAATAGTGAGTGATGGAAACTGAGTGATGAAGGCAAACAGATGTAAAAATTTGAGTGATGAGTGATGAATGATGGAAATTGAGTGACGGAAATTGAGTGACGAAAAAGACTTATCCAAACAGGCCCTAAGTAAGCCGGCACAGGATCTTGTACTTCATCAAATTCGAACCCTGCTCCCTCCACGTGCTTAATGGGTCAGTACCAGTCATTTCATTGATAATAGATCACTAAGCTCGAAACCTCTTTGGATTTAGTCCGTGAAAAAAATAAAATAAAATTGCCTCTCAATCATGAAAAGTGATTGAGGTTTTTTTTTTTTGATAAGAAAAAGTGATTGAGCTTGGCTCCCCACCCTACTGCAAGGAAAATTTTTGGCTGTCACTTCTTCTTTATGTGGGGTATGTAAGTAAGCCGGCACAGGATCTTGTACTTCATCAAATTCGAACCCTGCCCCCTCCACGTGCTTAATGGGTCACGGTACCAGTCATTTCATTGATAATAGAGCACTAAGCTTGAAACCTCTTTGGATTTAGTCCGTGAAAAAAATAAAATAAAATTGGCTCTCAATCATTAAAAAAATAAAACTAGTACGATCAGAATTTTTTCATCCGGAGCAAGAAATAAACACGTGTTTATATATATATATATATATATATATCATAACTTTATTAAGAAGATAAAAAATGATATATCATGAGTCAAAACAGACTTACTTATAAATGGATTTTTTTGTATAAAAGAATTAATGTTTTTGGCATATACTGAACCAAAACATGACCCGGGCAATTGCCCTACCTTTTTATGTGAGATAGTTGAACACTTCTAAAATCTTGCAGCTCTTGTTGAGTCCTCTCAATGATATTGGCAATAACAACCAGTGGATCACTAGAGCCCATCAAAGCATCGATAACAATGATCGAATCACTCTCTCCACAACAATGTCTCGGATTCCCACGTCCCAAGTGTAGAGCACTCTCTCCTCCATGGCCTTAACTTTGGTTTCTAGCATTCCCAGAAGCGCAGCAAAGTGTTTGCTTAAGGTGGCCTCCACTCTGCCAACATGGTCACGTATGATAGCCCCAAAGCCCAGTGTCTGAGAGTGAGCAAAAGTTGCCCCATCAACATCACATATGTTTAAGAAAGCAAAGACAGGAGCATTCTGCTCCAATCCTCTTCGGAAATAGTCCATGAGCAGTTATATTTATACTGGTCACAAACTCACGCAGTGCGTGAAAATATTTAACGATTTATTTTTTTTCTTAAGTGAAAAATGAATCAAGTCAATAGATTTATAAGAGTTAGTCCCAATCATTTCTTAAAATAATATGATTATTTTCTAATAAGGTATGGTTAATACAATATATTATAATTTTTAAATTAAGCTACATATATTTGTTATTTGAAAGTGTTTTAAATTATGTAATTTTTTTTAAAAGGAAACATAATGCATTTTACATTTTAATTATTACATAAGGTGATATATTTTGTAAATAATTCAATGTGTTGTTGGAATATGTTTCTAGTTCTCCTTACAAATGGTTTATCATCTATACATCTTGAATGACTAAAAAATTAAACAAATATAAGTAAATTAATTAATCACTTATATTAGGACAAAAAATTACAAGACTTTAATAATATAAGAAAATTGTAATTTTATCAAGAACTTACCAATATTACACTAAGAATGTGACATAGTAATTGTCAATTAAGCAGTGTTTTATATTTTTTTTACACAACTCTACTCCCAAAGCATCACTGAAGTGGACCAAATGGACTAAAGTAGACCAAATGGACCGAAGTAGACTGAATTGGACCGGAATAGACCAAACTTAATTGATTGGACCAAATAAACCGAAGCATACCGAATGAACCGAAATTGACCAAAATGCTATGCTGACATAGTTCAACAAGAACGTAGCTGCTCTTCAACTTTTAGATATTAATATATTCGGTACTATATGAATCTTCTTCTTTTTTTCCCAGTAAATACAATTTCTTCTCGTGTTTTTTATTCTTAGTAGTAAATACAATTTCTGCATTGTTTGCGATGGTGTTACAAAAAACACCAACTCCTAAGTTCGTCCATATGGCTCGTCCAATGAAAGGCCAATTAGGGCGAACCAAGCGCATGTAGTGATCGTCTTAGGCATCCTTAATGACCTTGTCCGTCCTTAGAAGCATTTAGACGGATGAGCTACCTTAAAAAGCTCGTCTGTCCTTAGAAACGTTTGGACAGATGAGCTCTACACTTAATAAAGGAAATTAGGCCTCTTTGTGATGAATCATTTCCAACGACAGTTATGGAAACGATAGTCGAAGAAACATAATTCCCACAGCAGTTACAGGAGTTGACTCCAAATCCTACGGACTCCTTAATAATAGGGGGAGTTATGAGATGAATAACCGCTTACATCGACCTATATAAACACTTCTACTCCTGTGAAGAAGGGTAAGTTCATTCTAGACAATATTCCTAGAATCTTAAAATTTCAGATTTCCTGAAGAAAGAAACAAACTTCATCATTGGAGGATTTATGGCCGGTCACCCCGGTCTCCTCTGACTTTTGTCAATTCTTTTTCAGGTCCGACACATCATCTTAATTCGCATCATCCAACCTACTGATTTTCCAAGAAACATCAGTTGGCGCCGTCTGTGGGAAAAGATTATTTTGCAGTTGTTTTTCTTTTCCGTGACAAAAGGTTGAATGGTACGGACTAGATCGAGGGCTACTAGCCCAGGCCATCAGGGAAGCAGAGATGCTTCAAGCAACCCCCATTGCAATCGCCAATCTACACCGGTCATGCAGACATCATCTGTCCATGTGCAATCTATGGCGGAGTTAACTCGCCAAAACCAAGAATTAAGAAGGGAGATTAATCTGAGAAGGCAAACACATGAAGAGCATGAAAGAGGAGGACAAACACAAAGTCATGATGATAGAGAAAATGCTGAAATTGGAAGTCAGTTAAGAGGTAACACTTCACGAACAATGCCACACTTGAAAGAGGAGATGGACTAAATGAAGAAAGTCATGGAAGAAATGAAAGAGAATATGAGAAGGGCGAGTCTTGTAGAAGATTTGGTCCACAGAACTAATTCTCCCTTTACGGCTTCCATCAACGGTCACCCTTTACCACCAAAGTTCAAGTTGCCTTCTCTGGATTCGTATGATGGGACACGAGACCCTTTTGATCACATTGCCACCTTTAAGACCACTATGCATCTTCAAGGGGTTCCCGATGAAATAATGTGTAGAGCCTTCCCTACCACCCTCAAGGGCCTAGCACAAGTGTGGTTCGATAAAATACCCCCGAATTCAGTAAGTTCTTTTAAAGAATTGAGTAAGTTGTTTGTCAATAACTTCATCGGAGGACAGAGACACAAACGTTCTTCGTCCTTCTTGTTGACTATAGAACAGGGGGAAAGTGAAAGCTTGCGGTCCTTCATCACCCGTTTTAATAGGGAAGCATTGGCAGTGGACGAGATAGACGATAAGTTTCTATTGGCAGCTTTTCATAACGGACTTAATTCAGATCTGTTCATCCACAAGCTTTATGAACAAGAGCCTCAAACTATGACTGAACTTGTCCACTTCTCTCAGAACTTTATGAATGCAGAAGGTGCAATCATAGTTAAGAAGAGGAAGAGAACTGAGAAAATGGAAGCAAATCGCCACTCTGAACAAGGGCCCCGTCCAAAGAAGGGATGGATGGATGACAAAAAGGACTAAGATAATAGGAAGACAGGCCCCCCAGCAAGGAATCAGAATTATACACCCTTAAATGCCCCACTCGATCAAGTGCTCATGCAGATCAAAGATGATCCTTCCTTGAAGTGGCTAAAGAAGATGAAAGGTAATCCTAACAAGCGCAATAAGAACAAGTATTGTCGCTTCCATAGAGATCATGGCCATGACACGGACAAGTGTTATTACTTGAAGTAGTAGATTGAGAATCTTATCAGACAAGGAAAGTTGAGGCATTTCGTTGGAAGAGATCATAAAGATGAGAAGTTGAAGGGAAAAATGGAAGAATCATCACGGCCCCCACTTAGAGAGATAAGGGTTATTATAGGAAGGACTTTAGCAAGACAGTCCTCCAAGTCAAAAAGGACGTATCTCAAAGTGGTGCAAAACGTCCAGCTTTCTGGACGATCACCAAGGACGAAGGGGACAGACAAGTCAACTATCTCATTCACTAATGAAGAAGCTAAAAGGATCCATCATCCGCATGACGATGCCATTATCATCACTTTACTCATCGCAGATTATACAACCAGGAGAGTGTTAGTAGATAACGGAAGTTCAGTAGATATATTATACTACCCTGCCTTCCAACAGATGAGGCTTGGATGAGATCAACTTCATCCAGTGTGCTCGCCATTGATAGGGTTTAGAGGAATGAAAGTGCAGCCTGTGGGTACCATCACATTGCCTGTAGTGGTGGGGGCATATCCGCAGCAAGTAACTAAGGACGTGAGTTTCCTAGTGGTTGACTATTCGTCGTCCTACAATGCCATAATTGGAAGACCAACTCTAAATAGTTGGAAGGCGGTCACGTCCACTTACCACCTGTCGGTTAAGTTCCCAATAGAACATGGAGTAGGACAAGTGCAAGGAGATCAACTAGCAGCTAGAGAGTGCTTCCTAGCCATGCTGGCCATGGACGAACAGGTTCAGACCATGAACATGGACAAAAGAAAACTTGTGGCGGAGTCCATTGAAGCATTGGAAGAAATTTCTTTGGATGAGAAAAACCTTGAAAGGTGCACTAGGGTTGGAGCAGATTTAGAAAAGTTGGTTAAGAAAGACCTCGTCCGTTTTTTTGAGGAAAAACATTGATGTATTTGCTTGGAGTCATGAGGACATGCCACGTATAGACCCTAGTGTCATTACCCACCGTCTAAATGTGAATCCTTCCTCTAAGCCTATACGACATAAGAAAAGGATGTTTGCTCCTGAAAGAGACAATGCTATTAAAGAAGAGGTGCAGAAGTTGATCATAACGAAGTTCATTCGAGAAGTTTATTATCTAGACTGGTTGGCCAATGTAGTAATGGTCAAGAAGGCAAACGGTAAGTGGAGAATGTGTGTAGACTTCACTGATCTGAACAAGGCCTGTCCCAAGAACAGCTACCCGTTGCCTCGCATTGACCAATTGGTAGATTCTACTGCGGGACACAAGCTGCTTAGCTTTATGGATGCTTTCTCCGAATATAAACAGATAAGGATGGACGATGCAGATCAAGAAAAGACATCCTTTGTCATGAGTCAAGGCTTATTCTATTATAAGGTGATGCCCTTCGGCTTGAAGAACGCTGGGGCAACATATCAGAGGTTGGTTAACCACATGTTTCGTCCACAAATTGGGCAGAATGTAGAGGTTTACGTAGATGACATGTTGGTGAAAAGTCAGGACGAGAAGAAGCACTTGGACTATTTGTAGGAAACGTTTGAGACACTTAAGCAGTATAACATGAGGTTGAACCCCAGCAAATGTGCTTTCGGAGTATCATCTGGGAAATTCCTGGGGTTTATGGTTTCGCATAGGGGGATTGAAGCAAATCCAGACAAGATCCAGGTGATACTAAACATGGAACCTCTACGAAATATCAAAGAAGTCCAGTCTCTTACCGGACGAGTTGTTGCCCTTAACAGGTTTGTCTCTAAAGCTACTGATAAATGTTTGCCATTTTTTAAGGTACTTAAAAAGGCATTTGAATGGACGGACGAGTGTCAAAAAGCTTTCCAGGACTTGAAAATCTACCTCACCACGGCTCCTTTACTAAGTCCATCCGTGCTGGGGGAGGAGTTGTATTTGTACTTAGCAGTCACTCCACATGCCATTAGTTCAGCATTGTTAAGGGAAGAAGGAAGAGTGCAAAAACTCGTATACTACACAAGCAGAGCACTAAGGGGAGTGGAAGGACGATATCCGCTAATAGAAAAGCTGGCTTTTGCATTGATAACAGCCTACAGGAAGCTTAGGCATTACTTCCAAGCTTATGTCATCAATGTCATAACCGATCATCCGCTCAAGAAAGCAATGAACAAGCTAGAAGCTGCAAGATGATTGATCCAATGGGCTGTCGAGCTTAGTAAATTTGACATCAGATATCAGTCAAGGCATGCAATAAAAGCTCAAGCCCTGATAGATTTCATTGCAGAGTTTACTCCAAGTTATGAGGACTTAAATAGGGTGGAGAATAGAAAGAAATGGGTCGTCCATGTGGATGGCTCATCAACATAGCATGCAGGAGGAATAGGAGTTGTTTTACTGTCCCCAGAGGGAGATAAATTGAAGCACAAGGTTCGTCTGCAGTATCAAACGACCAACAATGAAGCTGAATATGAAGCCCTTCTTAAAGTGTTGGAGTTGGCTAAATCTGTGGAAGCAGAATCGATATTCGTCCTGGGAGACTCACAGCTAGTCATAAGCCAAGTGAATGGGACATGTGAAGCCAAAGAAGAATGAATGAAGAAGTACCTTAACAGGGTGTTACGCCTTGTCAAGAAGTTTAAGGAAGCCGATTTCGTTCAGCTTCCAAGAGAAGAAAATATTAAAGCTGATACTTTAGCAAAAGAAGCCTCAGCAAGTGAAGTAATGGATGAGTTTAATGAAATTCAATACCTGCCCAGCATAGACTTTCTAGAGGTGCATCAGATAGAGGGTGAAGAGAATTGGATTACTCCAATAGTGTCATACTTGAAGGACGAAAAGCTTCCAGAAGGAAAAGACGAGGCCAGGAAGCTTAGAGTTAGATCAGCCAGATATGTCCTTATGAACGAGGTACTATACAAAAGGGGTTTTTCATAACCTTATCTGAGGTGTTTAGCTCCGGATGAAGCTAACTATGAATTGAGCGAGGTTCATGAAGGAGCATGTGGCAACCATTCAGAAGCCAGATCACTTGTCCACAAAGTCGTCCGTGCAGGCTACTACTGGCCAAACATGCAAGCTGATGCCAAGGCATATGTCAAGGTTTGTGATCAATGCCAACGATTTAGTAACGTCCCTAGACAACTATCAGAGTATCTCACCCCTATGATGGCCCCATGGCCTTTTGCACAATGAGAGTTAGACATCTTGGGTCCTTTTTCGCTTGGGACGAGGCAGATGAAATTTCTAGTAATGGATATTGATTATTTCACCAAGTGGGTAGAGGCAGAACCCCTAGCAAATATCACACAAAAAAATGTCAAGACCTTTGTCTGGAAAAACATTATGTGCAAGTTTGGGGTACCCAAAGTATTAGTGTTTGACAATGGATGACAATTTGACAATACACTTTTCAGGGACTTTTGTGAACACTTCGGAATTCAAAATCATTATTCCTTACCTGCCCATCCCTAAGCAAACGGTTAGGCGGAAGTTGCAAACCATCCTTGTTGAAAATCATCAAGACTCGGCCTAAGGGGGCAAAGGGAGTATGGCCAAATGAGCTACCAGGTGTTCTATGGGCGTACAGGACAACGGTGAGAGCCCCTACGGAGGAAACTCCTTTCAAGTTAGCCTTTGGAAGCAAAGTAGTCATACTTGCAGAAGTGCACATGGCCAACCACAGAGTGACGATGTATCAGGCTAAGGATAACAAAGAGCAACTCCGTTTAAACCTTGATCTAATAGACGAGGTGAGGACGAACGTAGAACATAGGACGGCAAGGTTCAAAAACCTAATGGCTAGGCAGTATGATGCAATGGTGAAGCCGAGGCGATTCAACATAGGAGACCTCGTCCTAAAAAAGGTTTCTTTGGCAACCAAGAACCCGGCTCATGGGAAACTAGGGCTTAATTGGGAAGGACCCTACAGAGTTATCAACTATACAAGGCAAGGATCCTACTACTTGGAGGCCCTAGACGGGAGAAAACTGGAGCATCCTTGGAATGTAGAGCACTTAAGGAGGTACTATCAGTAAAAGTGATAGCCTGGACGAGTATTACTATGGACGAGCTTGGGGCTTGTTTGTCTACTTACGTTCTACTTATGTTTGATGCTGCTTGTGTTTAATACTACTACTTTATTATTTATGTTGTGGTTATTTATGTTGTGATTATGGACGAAGTTATGGAGTTTGTACTTATTAAATTCCCTAAACCTAAAAAGGCATTAGCTTGTAAGTATGTGCCTTATCTGTGAACAATATTTATGTTATGTACAAAATGTTGTATGAATTTCAAATCTCCATACTATTTTCGTTCAAGCTAACCCACAAGGGGGCTAAAAGATTCAAGACGAATAAATTCTCTGGACACAGAGATGTAACGTCTATAAGTTTTCCTGAGTAAAACAAGGAAAAGCTTAGGCATACTCGTCCAAGTCATGAACGAGGGAAAGCCTTATAAAGCATATTCGTCCAAATTAAGGATGAGAATAAAAAGCCAACTAAAACAATCCAATCTTTGGATGAGTGAAAAGTTAGGCAAAAGAAACTGGATAGGGTAAAACCAGCTTGCAAGTCTTAGGACGAATAAAGCTAAAGGAAAAATACTACCCACAAAGACGAGTTACATTAACAAAAATAACATAATATATATATATATATATATTTTCACCGTGGACGAACCAAAGCTGGAGTTGATATAAATAACAGCATTCGTCCATACAATGATAGAAAATAAACTTTCATTCATTAACTAAAGGGTGGATAGCCTACGTCCAAAAACCCTTGTTAAGTCAAACAAACAGAAATGATTGTTTAAGACCCCGTCCTAAAACCATGGACGAGGCAAATGTATTTTGGTTACATAAAAAGGTCCCAAAACCTAGGACCAAACAAAAACCAAAAGAAAGGAAAAAGAAATACAAGGATCGCCTAAGTGTAAAAGTCTCGTCTTTAAGAAGAAGGGGCATTAGCATTGGGGTCGTCTTGGGGTGGCTGAGTGCTGGCATCGTCCTCCACATTGACGTCCTCAGAGCTAGTTTGAAGAAGAAAGCTGGTCGCAGCAGCTAGGTTAAGTTTAATGGAGCTAAAGTCCACTTCTGGGAAGTTTTCCATAGCATCCGCTCTGAAATCTTCAAAACCTGCTGCATAATTGGCATCCAGAAAATCAGTGTATTGCTTGGACGCCTTGGATTCAGTCACTGCATCCTTTTTAGCCTTGGACAGAAGAGTACTCAGCTCGTCATTCTTTTTCTGTAGATGGTCAAGACGAGTGTCTTTTTCCACTGCATCAGTTTTCAACTCCTCAATCAAGTTCTGGAGCTCTGTTGTCTTCTCCTTAGCCTTGGCAGCCACCCCAGCCCATTTCTTGGATTCTTCCTTCACTTCTTGAATCCTTGTCTCTAACAAGACCCTTGTCTTGTCCAATCCTGTAGCCTGCCTGGACGCTGCAATAAATTTTGACATAGCCTAAAAAAAAAAGAAAAAAGAAAAAAAAGAATGAAAGTTAGATGAAAAAAAAAATATATATATATATATATATATGTATATTTTGGCAAAGACGAGGAAAAAATGTGATTACTTACCTTAAAAAGATCATGAACACCAGAGTGTTCAAAATCCTTCAAGGACATGTCATAGCAAGTATTTATGTCCTCGTCTAAAACAGCCTTCTGAAAATGCTCCCAAGCCAGGTCTTCATTTTCAATGATATTTGAAGGGACCCGTTGAGAAGGCGGCTGGGATATGGCAGGCATAGTCGTCTTTGGCGGAGGAGACTTGGACGGAGTGGTCTCAATTGGAGTGGACGAGTCCATATCATAAATTTTGACAAGCTGCTGAGACAAAGGAATGTCGGGCTTGACTGTTTGGGATGACCCATGCTTGGCCTTTTTGCCACGTCGGTTAGGAAGATTTCCCAAATCTAGACTTTTGGACACAGATCTCTTTTTGTCCCCAGCCGATGGACGAACTTGAGGCTAGGTCTCAGGACGATCTTCTTCATCTACAATTTCTTTTCTCTTATTTTCTTTCATTGTTGACACTCCTAAAAGTGAAAAACAATGACAATAAGTGAGGAATTATAAGTAGATCAAGAAATAAGGTAAGTGTTCAAAATGACATTAAGTAGAAACTTAGTTCTTCTTACTGTGACTTCGTGAGCAATAGCCTCGTCTGATGGTTCAGGACCAAGTCCCCACTTGGCAAGATGTCGTAAGGTAACTAAAGAATGAAAATCCCTATCGGCAAAAGGACGAGCTCTATGGACGCAATCATGATGGAATTTGCTTGAAGACAGTCGTTTAACACTTGTTAAACATATGATAAACAAGAGTTAGAAGCAAATAAAAAATAAGTTGAAAGAAAGAAAAATGAAAAAGGGGAGGGACATGCCTTCAAGACGAAGGTTCCCTAAGTCCCCAGAGTAAGGGGCAAAAGGGTCCCTACCAACGTCCACAGGGTTCCCTGCCCAAAAACCGGAGACAAAGATAAACTCAGTCTTCCAATTTCTGTCAGACGAGGCCAGAGACTTGATTAATCTACAATCTTTACCCCTAGCTATGAATTGGTAAAAGCCAAGGGATTGATTTATCTCTGAAGGTTTGTAACAAAAAAGGAACTCGTCCACAGTAAGGGGACGGTCCCTCCCACATACTTCACTCCACAAAATTTGCATAGAGATAATTAATCTCCATGCATTAGGGTTGAATTGACATATACCTAAACCTAACCTAACCAATAACTCTCTAGCAAATGCATTCAATGGTAACCTAAAACCCCCCAAGAAATAAGTCTCATAGACGCCTACCCCAAAACGGGGATCGCAGCACCACTCTTCACGGACGGGCAACCTAGGGTTAAGCTCATCCGGGATCTGGTACCATGCCCTAAGATTGTTAAGCCTTTGCTCACTCGTTTTGGAATGAATACCTACAGCACAACTATAAACGATCTCCTCTTCGTCCAAAGGACTAAACGGAGGGACATTGGACGTAGTGCCAGCTTGGGAACCAGAGGCTTTCCTAAGTTGTTCTTGGATAACTTCTAAAGGAAGCCCAGGGACACTAGAGGTATACCCCTCGTCCGTAGAGCTCTCCTCACTACTATGACTACTGTTACTTGAACCACTATTACTGATTGTATCATAGTTCTCGTCTATAGCTTTCTTTGTACTATCGCTAGACAAAGAAATAACAGTTTGAGACATTTTTTGGAAACCAAATACCTAAAGACGAGAAGGAAGAGAATACCTGGCTCTAGACGAGAAAGGATTATGGATGCAGAACGAGGCTTTAGACGAAGAAAAATTTTAGAAATGTGAAGGGTAGAGGAGGAATTCCACTATTTATAGATATCTGACTTGGGTATTCAAAACAGCACAACCAACCAGGATATGACATGTGGCTTACCCCTCGAAAAAATAAATTGACGAGACTAGACATCAGTGAAATTATGACACATGGCACGTACAGCTGTAGACATTAAGTACACAAATCCTTTAGACGATCCATGTGGACAAGGGGGCAATTGATGGTGTTACAAAAAACACCAACTCCTGAGCTCGTCCATATGGCTCGTCCAATGAAAGACTAACTAGGGCGAACCAAACGCATGTAGTGATCGTCCTAGGCATCCTTAATGACCTCGTCCGTCTTTAGAAGCATTTAGACGGATGAGCTTCCTTAAAAAGCTCGTCCATCCTTAGAAACGTTTAGACGGACGAGCTTTACACTTAATAAAGGAAATTAGGCCTCTTTGTGATGAATCGTTTCCAACGACAGTTATGGAAACGATAGTCGAAGAAACATAACTCTCATGGCAGTTACAGGAGTTGACTCCAAATCCTATGGACTCCTTAATAATAGGGGGAGTTATGAGATGAATAACCGCTTACATCGACCTATATAAACACTTACTCCTGCGAAGAAAGGTAAGTTCATTCTAGACAATATTCCTAGAATCTTAAAATTTTAGATTTCCTGAAGAAAGAAACTAACTTCATCATCGGAGGATTTGTGGCTGGTCACCCCGGTTTCCTCTGACTTTTGTCAATTCTTTTTCAGGTTCGACACATCATCTTAATCCGCATCATCCAACCTACTGATTTTCCGAGAAACATTAGTTTGGATAGACAACTATTGATTTGTTTTTTGGTTTTTGAGTTAGACAATGTGTGCGTTTGGCTCCAAATTAAAAAGCCAGTTTATTTTACTATTCAGCTTATTTTTGCTACTATTCATAAGCCCCACTGCATTTTTTGGTACTATTCATAGGTCTCACTATATTATTTCAGCTAACTTTTACCTTTATTTACAATATTTTCAGCAAAAAGTTTTCAGTTTCAGCAAAATAAGCGAATCCCAAACAAACCCAAAGATAGCAAAGAATGAGATCAAAGATAGCACATACTTCAATCAATCACTGCAACCTTACCAAGGTTCGAACTTCAGTCATGACTCATCACTCACCTCTCCAAGTGCTTAATTTTTTTATTTATTTTACTGAATAAGTCCACTTGCTTAATTGGCTTACGCCCAGTCATTGATAAACTAGCACTAAGCTCCAATCCTGTTTGGAAATAGATAGTCCGTGAGCAATTATTGGTACCATTCAAAGCGGGGTTTTTATCTTTTCATGTGAATACAAGTTCTGTATTTTTTATTTTTTTTTTATGGTTCGACAATTATTGAATGAATAAATTGACACATTTTTTTTCCTAGAGTGAGAAGTGGACACAAATACGCATTCATAAAGATAGCTAAACTCACTACCTAAACAAATTCACCCAATACATACAGAATAAAATAAGAACGCAGACTTTTAGATACAAAGTAATAAGAATCTTCAACTTATCATAATCTACCGAATGATAAGAGTTCAAAAGGAACAATTCATTCTATTTATAAGCCAAATGCTGAAAAATAACAGTCAATATTCTTTCTAATTTTCATCCATACATGATGTAGGACTTACTTATATAGGATCAATCTCCAAGACAAGGGCAGCCCAACAAACTTTGAGGCCTAAGGCAATATGTTTAAATGGGGCCTTTTGTTATTAATTAAATAATATTTAACTAGTTTTCAATATCATAATTTTTATATAACAAAATGCATTCTTTTTAGGACAAAGCTTAGTTACAAAATTGGTTGTAACTTAAAACTATAAACTCACCCAATAAAATAAATATTACAACATATTTTGAAAATTTAACCGTTAAATTGCATGTTCTTTACGCTCTTAATACACATCTCAAATTTTGTGTTAATTGGATATTATTTACTATATGATCTATAAGTTTATATTTTGTGCATAATTTTAAATAACAAAAACTTGTAATTTAAAAAATTTATTGATAGCATAACTATTGGTCTTTAATTTTCTTGAAATTTTGCAAATATGGAGGAAATACGAAGAAGATGTAATCCAATGGTAGATTTGTCAAAATTCACATCCAATAAAAAAATATTAAGTAAGTTTGTAACCTAAGGCTACAATTAATTTTGTAGCTAAACTTTGTCATTCTTTTTATCTTGTAATTTTTTTTTTTTTTTTTTTGGGAAGAAATGCTAAAGCTATAACAAATTTTACTAAAAAAACTAATAAAAATTGCAGCAATGAATGTGATTAATGACACTTCAAGAAGATAATAAACAAGTATTTGAATGAGTGATAAGGATATTATAAATTTTACAACATGATGCTTACAAAGATGTATCACTAAGTAATTTAAAAATGCGTCTAATAGGTTGTTGCCGTCTACAAATTATATTAATTTTCACATCAATTTGTATAAAGGTTTTAAAGTAAAATTTATAGTATTTATAGTATTTTCCTATCTAAATTATTTCTTGTAATCAGTGACACATATTTGTAAGCCCTATGTTTTTTAAGTTGTATTATCTCTAGGATTACTCAATTCTTTGTACTTCTTAAAAATAGAAGAAAAATGTAAAACTAATTTTTTTTTCCCTATATCTCCAAAAAAAAAAAAAAAAATCTAAAAAATATATATATTTCAAATTTTGCCCCAAAATTTGGGGGCCTTTCTCTAATAGGGGGCCCATAAGCCTAGGGCTGGCCCTGCTTCAAGTATGAGCAATGAAAACTTGAATTTCAATAAAAGCATTAAATAAAATAAAATAAAAGACCAAATATTCAAAACACAACTAACAATGCTAATCATCAAGACTTGGGAATTGGAAAATACACTTATGTAAACAAAATAAATATAACTAAGATTAAGAGAATTCAGAATTTTTTGAGGATAGAGAAGGAAAAAATTTCATCGTGAACATGATTGCCATTTGAATTTACTTTACCCTAGTTATATGAATCATGACTTCGAAATTCATATTAAACAGTTGTTTGCAAAAGATGTATAAATGCGGAATGATGCTGTTAGGTTCTAAATATTTAGTCATAAATGTTTAGGAACTAAATTTGTTGTATGTTAGCAAACCGAGAACAAAAACATGTCTAGTATAAGATCTTAGTGTCTTTGAAGTGTTTTAGACATTGTTTAAGTTGATACAAGTTAAGTTTCAAGAACATAAAAGCTACAGAAAGAATAATTGAAAATCTGTCAAGTTCGACCAATCAAAGAGAAGCCTTGATCAATGAAATTGCGATTCTACAGATTTTTAAATCAGGCCCAACAGCTCACAAAAACGTTTAGGGTTTGAGTCCAACACTCCTAAGTATAAAAGAAAAACCTTAATACACATTTTTCAAGTGTTGAGAGTTACTCCTATAAGATCTATAAGGTTTTGTATCTTCTAACTCTACAAGCACCTACTGGAGATCAAATCCATATTGCTAGTATCGGTGGAGTAAAGTTGCAGCCAAGCCTTCACCTATCAAGTTTATTGAATATCAAGGCATGAATAGGTGGTTCATGTGAGAATAGATCCAGATCAAGGAAGTCTATAGAGCTTAGAGCCCAGTTCGGTAACCGTGTTCAATTTACTATGAATTAATATTCTTGATTGTAAATCTCAACTTGATATAGTGGATTGTTCACTCGGGATGGTTCCCCACCCTCCCTCCCCCTGGTTTTTTACCTTGAAACGTGTTGTTTCATTGGTTTTCCTGAGTCATCACATCTTGTGTTATTTACTTTTCCTCCGTGTTTGTTATATGTGATGATTATACTTAGATCTGAATAATTAACCTAAGTAACAACTTGGCTAATAAATTAAGTTAAACATTTTGTATTTTTCTGGGATCTAAAACTTAACAAATGCGATCAAGTTAGCCACAAAATAATATTTAATATTTAATAAAAATTCACTAGTATTTTGCTATGATTCAGACAAATAGCAATCATCCACTCCACACTATCATTAAAGATATTAAGGTCTAATATTTCTTGGATTATTAATTAGAAAAGTAATGATAATTTAACCTGTGGTATAAACATTGTAACCTTAGGTTGGTATAGAATTTTAATTTTAATTTCTTATTTTTGAGAAACACACAGTATAGATAACACAAATATCTTTTAATTAATTTAAAACATAAAACTTAACAATAAAAATGTAACCATCAATCTAAGCCTTCTAAGGCTAGTTAATTCCTGTTCCTCAAAAAAGAAAAGAAAAAAAGGCTAGTTAATTCCTTATGCTCACTCTATGTCATTTTTTTAATTTCTTTGTTATATTTCTCACTCCTTTCATAACAATATCAAAATATGTCTTGTCATTTTCTAACATAATATCCTAATTATAGTTTATCAAGGTCCATGTTTCTTATAAAACCCTACTTGGAGTTCATTGTATCTAATCTTAGAGTGCAAACAAAGTGGTAATAATAATACTATTTGTAATGCAAGATTTTTTTTTTTTTTTTTTTTTAATACAAGATAGAATTTCTATTCTAGAATAATCTAAGTGTAATGCAAGGATTGTTGTAATCTAGGTTTTGTCTAGGATTTAACCTGTTATAAATTTCTTTTAATGGGTTGAATGTAACATATAGCTCAATGTTAAAGATGTTCCTGGCCATATCTTTTTCCTATTCTTCACTAAATTCTCTGTGGCATGGATTTCATGGTGGGATTATGCTATCTTCCCATTATTATTATTTATTTATTTATTTTTAATTTTTTAAATCCCTCCTCCATTTCCCCATCATTGAGAGGAAGAGTTTTTATTTTTTATTTTTTTGAGATCATTGAGATGAAGAATTTAAATTAAATGGATGCCATCATAGAGTGGGAGAAGCACAATAGATGGGGGACTTGGACACTTCAGAAATCAACAAATTAGACTTTCGAAATTAGTTTAAATTGCATCCTGTTTAGCAAGCTGAAAATTCAAATTTTGCTCATGTAAATCAAAACACGGCTTAATTAGAAGAAAAAAAAGGCAATTATTAGTATATCTCTCTTAGGTCTTTACTGTCTTTTGAAGGAGAAGGACAAGAAATTTCACCATGAACATTTTTTTTTTTTTTTTTGAGAATGAAGACTACTAAGTGTGGTGGGACATCCTCCACCCACACCGACAAACCTCTGACATTTCTTGCATGTCTAGCTAGGTTATGGGCTATTCTATTACCACATCTACGTATATGGGAGAAGCTGATGCAAGTACTTGGACCGAGCAAAGATTTTGCTGACTCCAACAGGTGGCCAAATGAAGAAAAGGAGGTTTCTTTGCTTCGGAGGGAGTTAACCACTACTTCTGAATCTCCTTCCAGTACAAATTCTGTTATCCCCAGTTCTTATGCAAAGACCAACGCCCTTGCTGCTGCCATGCCTTCCACAATATCCGATGAGAATGGCAGAGGAGCTTGTTCAGACAGCGAGGCAATCATACTTCCTTGACTATCTTGCACGACCACACCCAGTCCAGCCTTACCCAACTCCGGAAAAGAGGCTCCATCAAAATTCAGTTTAAAGCAATTCAATGGAGGCCGGCACCACTGTGTACGGGTCTGGGGTCGCTGCGTTGCTGAAGGTTGACTGAGGGACTGTTGGCTTTGTTGGAAGGTAGACAATGCCTGAGTAGCTTGTTGGATGACCTGTGATCATGGAAAATCATTAGAGCTGACACGTAGCTGGTTGCGTCGATGCCAAATCGTCCACATCACCATGGTCATTAGTTCCAGATTTTTCCTTTTCTCATGAAACACGCTAATTAGATCTTTAGTGCTTGAGATTGCATGTTGTCGCCGGTCTTCAAAACCTAGAACGGCCTTCCAAATTTCATCAAGCATGGCACATTCCCAAACAACATGAAGTGCCGTCTCAGACTCCACACCACAGTGCTCGCACTTGTCTTCCATTAAGATCTTCCTCCTCATTAGGTTGTGCTTTGCTGGTACAGCTTCCTTGCATACTCTCCACATGAAATGCCGCACCTTATTAAGGACATTAAAGCCCCAAATCTGATTCCGAAAGCCACTTTGCCGCTGCTGGTTGGCTGTAGGTATCTGCACAGAATTGAGTTTAGTTAGAAATTTAGAACCCGAATTTATAGTATACTTACCTGAGGGGGTGAAGGGCCAAATGATCTTATCCTTCACCGGAGTACGGCTTAAAGGAATGCTAAGAACTAGAGCAGCTTCTTCCGGTGACAATAGTCCGTGTACTAAGTGTAAGTCCCATGTTCTTGTGAGTGGGTTGATGAGGTCAGAAACTCTCCCCTCTTCAAAGCCCGGAACGATATTAGATAAGACTCTTGGATGCTCCACAGATGGTAACCATGCGTCATTCCATATGCTAGCTGCCTCACCACAACCAATCCTCCATCTTGCACCCTTAAGAATCACATCTCTGCCCTTTAAGATGCTATTCCAAGCATGTGAACCGGTGCTAGATTCTTGTGCCTCCCAATTGCTACAATTTGGAAAAAACTTCATTTTAAAGACTTTATAGAAGAGGGAGTCCTTATTATGAAGTAATCTCCAAGCTTGCTTAGCCAAGAGAGCATCGTTGAAGTTAGCTAGATCCTTGAAGCCCATACCTCCTTCCTTTTTTGGGAGGCAAAGTGTTTCCCATTTCACCCAGTGAACTTTCCTCCTATCACCTTTCTGGCCCCACCAAAATCTTCGTATCAGGTTCTCAATTTCTGAGCAAAGACCCAAAGGAAGTTTGAAGCAACTTATAGTGTAGGTAGGGATAGCTTGGACAACTGGTTTGATTAAGATTTCCCTTCCAGCCTGTGAGAGGAGTTTCTCCTTCCATCCCTATAATTTTTTCCAGATTAGCTCCTTTATATAGTTGAAGCTTGCTTTTTTGTTTCTGCCCACCAGTGATGGTAAACCCAAGTATCTCTCATATTGAACAATTTCTGGAACCCCCAATGCCAACTTTATCTGATTTCTAATGTCATCCCTCGTAGATTTACTAAAGAAGATTGTCGTCTTACTTCGGTTAATCTATTGGCTTGAACATCTCCCATAAACTTCCAATATGTCCAAAACTCTTTGGCACTCCTCTATGGTGGCCCTGCAAAACAACAAGCTATCATCTGCAAACAAAAGGTGAGTTAGTCGTGGACTATTTCTACAGAGAGAATAGCCTTTGATGTGACCCTGTTGAGCGGCTTGGGTGATCAACCCATTTAATCCCTCGGTGCAAAGCAAGAATAGGAAAGGTGAGAGTGGGTCTCCTTGTCTAATGCCTCTTGTTGGAGTGATCAGGCCTTTAGGTTCCCCATTAACCAATATGGAATATGTCACAGTTTTGACACATAGCATCATAAGACGGATCCAATGTTCGTTGAAGCCCATCTTAACCATAACTGAAGACAGATAATTCCACTCCACTCTGTCATATGCTTTGCTCATGTCAAGCTTGATGGCCATATACCCTTCCTTACCTGTGTGCTTCTGCATACTATGTAAAGATTCAAAAGCTACAAGAATATTGTCAGAAATAAGACGATTTTTGGTGAAAGCACTCTGATTTTCAGTTATAATATTTGGCAAAATTTTCTTAAGTCTATTTGCTAGCACTTTAGAGAAAATTTTATACAATACATTGCACAAACTGATCGGTCTAAATTCAGAGGCAAACTCAGGGTTTTTCTTTTTAGGAATAAGAGTAATAAAAGTGTGATTAAGGTGATTAGGTAAAGTAGCAGAGTTAAGGTAATGTAACACAGAGTTAGAGATATCATGTCCAATTAAGTTCCAATAATGCTGATAAAAGAGAGGAGGCATACCATCCGGTCCGGGAGCGTTAAGTGGGGCCATTTGATTGATGGCCTGCTTTACCTCCAAGAGAGTGAATTCATATGAGAGCATAGAATTCATTTCCTCGGTAATTACTTTCTGGATGGAATTCGTAGCTACGGAGCAAAATTGCTGGTTGTGTGATTGAAGAAGGTCCTGGTAGTAGTGCACCAGACAATCAGCTATATCCTCATTGGTGTCCATCACTCGGCCATTTGGATCTTTCAGCTTTTGAATCAAATTTTTCCTCTTCCTCTGAGACGCATGGCTGTGAAAAAATTTTGAGTTTCTGTCCCCAAATTTAGCCCACGTGACCTTTGCTCTTTGGAACCACAGCCTATTTTTTTTATCAATCAACTCGGCTATCTCCTTTTGCAACACACAAACATGCTGATTATTTCCAGTTCTCATGGCTAATTTTTCGGCCTCCTTTAGGTCCTTTCTCTTCCGACTCAGTATCAATTTGACATTCCCAAAGCAGTCTCGCTCCCATTTGCGTAGTTCTTTACCACATTTATCTATTTTGCGCATAACATGGTCATGGTCTTCCTCCTCTCCCCTTGACAGCCAAACTGCCTCAACAATATCTGAACACCCATGGTCAGAGAGACACATTTCTTCGAACCTAAATGGTTTAGCAAAAGATGGAATGTCTAAACCATCTAAGGAGATCCACAGTAGGGAATGATCGGAAGAATCTGAGTGCAGATGGTGGATTTTTGTGCCTGTAAATTTCATGAACCACTCGTGGTTAGCTAACCCACGTTCTAATCTTTCCCACAATGAATGTCCATCCACAAAGTGTTTTCTCCAAGTAAATTGGTCTCCCACATAGCCAAGATCAAGAAATCCGCATTCATCTATAACATCCCGAAAAAGTTACATCTGAGCCTAACTTCTATTATTTCCTCCCAATTTCTCTGAGCTTCTTGTGATTTCATTGAAATCCCCGGCACAAAGCCACGGAAGATGATGTCTGGTGTTGAGCAACCTCAGTTTATTCCATGCTTCAACTCTCTTGTGTGTTACCGGTCCTCCATAGAAACCTGTAAATCTCCAAGCTTCATCACTACCTTTATTAATTATAGAATCAATGTGGTATTTGGAGAGAATCCACACTAACATCAATGGAATTTTTCCAATATAGAGCCAAACCCCCTCCACCTCTAGGGTTTTTTTTCCACATAGAACATATTGTCAAACTTGATGCTTCTTTGAACTTCTTTTAGCCTAGCTTCATTCGCCCATGTTTCGGCTAAAAACACAACGGAGGGATCTTTTGCCCGAATCACTACTTCGAGCTCCTTTCCTGTACGCAGGTTCCCAAGCCCGCGACAGTTCCAAACTATGAGACTCATTGCACTTGGCGGGACTGCTGAGCAGCCTCCGCCATTGGATTTTTTTGACTTTCTCCCTTTGAAACCTGTGATTTTTTGGTAGGTAACTCGAGAAGATATTCTACTTCTTCTTCTCTGCTTCTCTTTTTTGTCGTAGGGCTCAGTAATGGGTCAGTCTCCATAGGATTGTCCCTAGCCAATCTCTTCCACGTGCGCAAAGTTTTGCTCCCTTGGTTGGATGGTGGAGAATTTTCTTTTAGTTGGTGAGGCTGCTCTAGTGTCACTAGAGTTTGCATGGAAGGAGCTAGATGCTTCTCCCTGATTGGTGGGACCTGTGATGCACCAACTGAAATATTTTCCACGTGTGTTTCACAGTTGTCAAACTTGCTAATTTCAGAGTCAATATCCTGTATCTGCGTCTCAAAGTCAGCAATATCAGTATGGAATAAAGTTAAATTGGAATTTGAAATAAATACCTCAAAAAATTGGTTGCAATACTATCAGCCAGTCAGCGTGATCTGCTCCCTTATATTACGTGATTCCATATTTGTCTCAGTCCTCAAGTCAGCGCCATTCTTCTCGCCGGAATCAGACCGGGCAGCACTTTCCCTGGTGGATTTGACCGCCATCTCAGCAGACTCTGCCTTCTTCGACCATTGAGCAGGACTTGGAACTCCACCCAAGCCATCGCCCATACCAGGAACCACAATGAAAGGAGTTTTTCCGGGATTGTACGGCAGAGCTTGCAGCCACGGTCCGTATTCATGAGGCTCTGTTTTTTCAGAATTCTTTTTTGCTAACCAGACTTCACAATCTTTCCCATCGTGTGAGATCAATCCACACCAATAGCAAAAATTAGGAAGTTTCTCATATTTGAAAGAAGCCCATACCTCCTCATTATCATCTAGTGCTATCCGTCGACCTCGACATAGAGGCTTTGATACATCTATCTCCACGTGAACACGTAAGAAATCACCCCCCACCAGTTCACTAGAGTTCTCACATGGTGTTACCTGACCGAGTGTCTCACCTAATTCAATTGCAGTCTCTGGATCAAGCATACGCATCGGCAAACCGTGTATTTGCACCCAGATTTTCAGATTTGTGAATCTCAAATACCTCGCTGGAGTAGATCCATCAAATCTCTGTAACAGGACAACATGTTTATCAAAGGTCCAAGGTTCATTGGCAAGGACTCGTTTTGCATCAGATTCGAGTTCAAAAACAAAAAGAAGGATATGATCTCCTGCTTCACGCATCTTGAACTCCTTTTTGGCTCTCCATAAGGGTTTAAAGGTGCGCCCTATTGCTTCCACATTAAGGGCTCTCTTTGTGAGAAATTTTGCAGCCAAAACAAACTCCTTGCTGCATATGTTTTTTGACTTCGACAGACTAAGTTGTGTATCTTCCTCCTCTGTCAGTGAGAGTTTTTTCCAATCGTAGAGAATATCGTCCATGGGGTAACGCTAGAATGAAAGAGTACAAGAGAGAGTTAGACCACACGTAAGAGAAATGGAGGTCAAGAAGGACCCTACTGCTATTGATGATTAACAGAGGGGAGAAGCTATCATTCCGAGGAAGATAACGAGGTTCTACGTTCTGGCAACTCAAAGAGCGGCTAGGGCAACTCAGAGAGCGGCTAGGACGAGAAAAAACTCAAAAAATCGTAAATTTAGTTGTGGCTCACCATGAACATGATTTCTCTCTCTTCACCACCTAATGATAGAGGTATATAGGTTCTAATAATAACTTAATAAGTTCTATTGAAAAAAATATCGTGACCTTGAAATAAGGTACATAGGATCAAACCCCGCATATACCAAAGAGAAGGTGATTAATCTTTTGATCTGATAGTAAAGAACGATCATTAGCTAGAATCATGTTAATATATATCGGATCTCAAATCAAAACTCTTTAATTGCGGCACTTTATATGTTTCTGCTAGTTTGTATTCTTGCAGGAATATAAGTACTCTTACGTTACTTGGAGAGGCCGAATTTGACAAATTGAGTGGCGTGCCGCAATCAGTATAGGGTGGCAACTTTTGTAAGGTGCAACTAGCGGCTTGGTGTTTTGATCTCTTTGACAATTTGCATTTGGGTGTTTGTTTATTATTCTCTCTTGTGTGGTTGTCACAGTTTTGGATTTGACTTGGTTTGTTCGTTTTGTTTGAGAAAAATGTTGTATATATAGTTATATCTTATATACAAAGTATGTTGTAATATATAATGTCTGAAAGTTAAGCGAATTTTAAATTAAAACGTTTATAAAAAAAAATTAAAATTAAAATTAAAGATTATGTGTGAATCCTTAAGACTTAGGAGAGCCATAGAGGAAAGGCCTCGATTCGGTAAAATCCTAAGTGGATCGATTCCTAACCTTTATGTTTCTCGATTCTTGCCTCGATGGTAGGCTGATTGGTCAATGCGTGATCTTGACCAAATGGTTTTTACAAAATTTTCAGATAACGGGTTTGACGTGTTTCAAATGGCAAGTAAGGTTTTGTGAATATGTTTTAGTGTTTAAAACCAACCAAGATGCCTCTTTAAATTTCCTATTAAAGGCCACACCTCATTGTATATAAATAGTAATTCATATTTATTTAAGAGTGAATTTTTCACCACTTTCGCCAAAAAAAAAAAAAAATAAATAAATAAATTTCTCCAAGATTGGTAATTATAGAATTCTTGGCTTAGTTGTATCTTAGTGACAAGTTTGCAATAAACTCTTAGTTGTATCATCCGTCCCTCTATGCCTTGTTCTTCATTCATTTTCTTGCTCATTTCATTGTTCATGAGGAAATTTCCCAACTATAAATCTCTTTTAGGGTGCTATGTAGGGTAGTTTCTTTGTTTCAGGTAAAGTCTAGCTCTAATCTTTGTAATTGTCAAAGTGAGCTATTTTGTGTATTTGGGATTTGGGTTTTGTAGAAGCACCTCTACACCAAATTTAGCGAATCATGTAAATTCTTGATTTTTATTTTTATTTTTTTGTGTCTATTTTTATTTTGAGTTAATTTTCTAGGTTACTCTTATTTTGGATATCCTTTTCAAGCGTATAATAATTTTCACAATCAATTTCAGTATTTGAGCATTAGGCCTTGTTTGGATTTATTTTTTTCATCACTCATCACTCATTACTTAATTTTCGTCACTCATCACTCATCACTTAAAATATCCTACCCGTTTGGTTTTTTGTTTTCACTTCCCATCACTCAAATATTTCTACTGTTTGTGGGACCCACTGTTGGAGCACCATGTCAGTGAGTATAGTTAGCCTACCCACCTCCCTCAACTCTTTTCATTTCATTTTCTTCTCCTTCAGTCACCGTTGCCTTGTTACTCTCCCAACACAAACCCAAACCCAGGTAAGATAGAAGACGATTGATGTAGTAGCGGCGCTGATCGGTGTAGCGGTGGCGCCGATCTCCCACCTCCGACGTGTAGCGGCGTTGATTGGTGCCGATCTCCACGTTTTATTGGTGTTGATTTTTGAAAACCCCAAGGCTTGATTTTTGTGGGTATGGTTCTGTTTGTGCTCTATTTTTTCTGTTGTTGTTCATGCCCCTTTCTTTGTCTCTGTTGCTTGCGCTTTATTTCTTTTTTATTTATTTTTTATTTTTTATGGTGCTTGTGGTTACCTCTGTTGGTGCTTGGCTGAAGAGAAAGCATACAAAAACAAGATTAAGGAGAGAGAAGTTTGTGGGTTTGTGTTTCTGTGTTAGTGTGTATGATCTAACTCATGTGTTTATGGGTTTGATTTTCTAGCTTTGAGAAATCGGTACCCATGTGTTTCTTTTTTTTCTTTTTTGTTTTTGATAAAGTATATTTGGTGTTTCTGTGAAGAAGAAAAGAATGAAGAAGAAGAAAAAAATGGCTGTTGGAGTGAGTCTGTGAAGAAGAAAGAAAGAAAGAAAGAATAAGAAAGAAGAAGAAAAAGGTACGCCTGACGTGACTTGTCTCTGGCCGTGGGTCTCATGAATGTGTGTTTAATTATGAAATGCTATTGAAAACTGAGTTATGGAAACTGAAAACACCTAAAATGTGTTTTCAGTTTCCAAACCTCATAACTCAAAAATCAGAGAATTGAGTGATGGAAACAAAAACTGGAAACAACTGAAAACAAAATCCAAACAAACTTTTTTGCATGGGTCCCACCATTTTTGAGTTATGAGTTATGGAAACTCAAAATCCAAACACCCGCTTAGCTTTTACAATATATATATATATATATATATATATATTAGTATTATGCCCATGCAATGCACGACTTAATAAAAAATATTTTAATAATATAATTAAATTTAATAACAAATAAAATAAAAAAAGAATTAATTCAAAATTTAAGATTAAAAAATAAATTGTACTTGTACACTTAAAAGAAATTTAATTTTTATTTCTTATTTTGATATTTAAATCATTTGTTTTAGTGTTGATTTCATTTAAATGTTTATAAGTTATATCAACCCTAAACTAAATTAATAATAAATAAAAATATAATACTCTAACTTAATGTAACATTCTAACTTACTAATAAATAAATATAACACCCTAACTTAAAATAATGTTTGTAACTGTATTGTGTTTTAGCCTTTAAGAAAACATATATTATATTTTTTATCATAAAAAAACACAGATATTAATATTACATATGAAAAAAATAATGAATTCAATAATTGAAATGGTTGAAAACAAAATTAAGCCAAAACCTCAATTCATTAATGAAAAAATATCCAAATTTTTTAACTTAAAAAAAAATGGAGTTAAGTGAAGATAGAATTACATAGAAATTTGGACAGATGGATTCTCTCGTATCCAATTTCATGTTTGACGGCAAATTTTGCTTTTAATTAAAGAATATAGATTATATGGAACAAAGCACCAAACAAAAGCCATAACAAATTAAATCCATAATAAAATATTGATGTCAATAACAAATAATCATGTAATAAGAAATTAAAAAATACAAAAATATTGTTTGCAATACGGACTTCTAAAAAAAACACTAAAAGGTGTGATCAAACATAGAATTTCAACCTATCTATAAAACTTGTTGATAAAAATCATATTATATATAATAAAAAGGAAACAAATACACAAAATCCATTCAATTTGATGAAAGAAAAAAAAAATTACCTGCAAGGTTGTAGGTAGGGCAAAGAGGAGAAAGGAAGAATATAACAAATAATTGTAAAGTACGTAGTAAAAATAATGAAACACCAAAAAACTGTTGGTATATATAGTGAGAATTTTAGGTTGTGAAGAAGATATGAACAAAAAGAAGTAGTTTACTTGCAAATACACAAAATCCATTCAATTTGATGAAAGAAAAAAAAATTACCTGCAAGGTTGTAGATAGGGCAGAGAGGAGAAGTGAAGAATATAACAAATAATTGTAAAGTACATAGTAGAAATAATGAAACACTAAAAAATTGCATGTATATCTAGTGAGAATTTTAGGTTGTGAAGAAGATATGAACAAAAAAAAGTAGTTTTGGTGAAACTCAAATACTTTTTTTTTTTTTTTTTACTTTATTATTAGGAAAAATATGACATAAGATGCAAATTTATCTACCAAAAAAAAAAAAAAAAAGAAATGTAGGAAAAAAAAATGCAAGTTCTATCTATTTTTTTTTTTTCCTTTTACATTTTTTAAAGAAACGTAGGAAAAAAATTTCATCAAGATCAAGATGTATTTCTCTCTTTTATATATATATATATATATTATAAACAATCTCTTTCTCATTATGATGGGATTTGGAATTTGCATGTGGGAGCTACGATTATTTATAATAAAAAGAAAAAAACATTTTATTCACTCATTATTTGCTATGGTGTATTGGCATATGGGGTTTTCATCATCTTGGCTAGTGGAGTGTCAGTGTCAACACAGAGCTATTTCGTTCTCATTAAAATTTCAACAAATTAAGAAGTTATATCCTTATCCAAAAAGAAAAAGAAAAAAAGATATAAAATTGATCTCTTTCTAGACTTTAGAGCCCTTATTTAACTATTCTTTCACTTTAACTACTTAAGTTTAACTACTCTACGTATACACTAAATTTCTTTTTTTAGAAATTATAGATAAATTAATAATAAAAGGATTATATGAAAAATATGGATTGTAATCAAATTAAAATTTTTATCAACTTAGAAATTATAAGAGAAAAAGATAAGGACAAAAAAATATATATCTATTTTTTGATTTTAGGGTTTGTTTGTAAATCAAATACTACTTTTTTTTATTACTTTTTTTTTTTTTTTTTTTTGAGAATCACTTTATTTCATTACATGATTTGTCATATTTATCCAAAAAAAATGTATATATTTATTCTTAAAATCTAAAAATTTATTAAAATTTATGCAATTTGGTGAAGTCACGTGGTGCAACCACGGTGTCTAAGCCCAATTTTTATTATATATAATATGATATATATATAGTTTGACTTAAAGATGGAGCCAGGACTTGGAATATGGGGGGGGGGGTGACTTTGTTGCTGACTGCATGTAGAGCTTTTGCTTTTGGCTTTGCTGCTTAACTGTTAATGGTTTTTTTTTTTTTTTTTTTTTTTTTTTTTTTGTGTGTGTGTGTGTGTGTGCGCGTGTTTTTGATGTGTGCCTTGCTTCTAAGTAAGGAAAAAATTATTTCATTTAAAATTTTTTAAAGGATTGAGCTGTTTGTTTTGGGTAAAATTGTTGATTAAACTTAATTGTTTTTAGCTTTACTATTGGTAATTTTATTGTTTGACCAATTTTTTTGGGCTTGTATATTATGTTTAGATTTTAGATCAAGTTTTTTTTTTTTTTTTTTTTTTTTTTTTTTTGGCCTTTAAAAAGAGAAAAATGCTAGAGCTATAAACTTTTTTTTACAAATTGCTAATATGGTGAGTGATTATTAGTAAGTTAAAAAGTGATGAGCTTAGATGTAAACCAATAAGAATTTACTACCTCAGTAGTTTGTAAAAATATTGTAGAAAATTTTGTGGCTATAGCACTACTCATAAAAGAATTAATGATATTATTAGGGGGCAAAATGTAATTTTATAGAACAAAATTGCTAAAATTAGTACCCATATAATACTAGTATTTAAAAAAAAAAAAAAAAATTAGGGGGGGGGGGGGGGCATGGTCCAACTATGCCTCCATCCCTGGTTTGACTTACATCCAGTATTTTTTTAACTGGACATATCTTTTTTGTTTTAAATATACAATGACAATGGTAGTAGGTTTTAATTTTTACATTTTATTTAGTTAGTAGATGGTGTGACAGTTTCTTATAAAAACAAAATGAGAGATTCCAGTTAAAAAAGTACTGAAGGTAAGTTAAACTCAAATATATATATATATATATAATGGAAATAATGTAAATAACTTGAAAGTAAATGGCTTGAAAATAAATAACTTGAATGTAAGAACAATAATAAGGCGGTAGAACCAGCCAAGCAGTATATATCAAAATAATTCAAAGTAAATAAGAACAATAGTTCAAAATAAATGAAAGCAATTTAAAACCATCCGGTATGGCGGTAATCCGTCCAAGGTGGTGGTAGCAACAAGTAAAGTAATGAACATAGAACTGAAAATACTTCTTATTGAAAGTAGGATAAACACTTACAGTAGTAGTAGGGAATACAAGATTTCAACAGTTACAAAGCTTGAACTAGTCCCAGTTACAAGGTTTGTAGGATTACAAGGCTTGTAGTGAACAAGGATGAACAAGGTAGTAAACAAGGTAGTAGTAGTAGAAGTAGGGTGAGTTCTCTCTCTAAGAAGGCTAGTTCTAAGGGAAGAGAAATCAGAATTAAAACTTGACTTGAAAAACCCTTTAAGGGACATCCCCCCTTAAATAGGCAAAGCTTTGAGTAAACAGTACTCATGAACAGTAAAAGTTAACAGTAAAAGATAAATTGCTGAAAGCAATCATGATGTGACTAAAAGTCACGGGAAACACGGAGAATCAACTTTTCAGAACATTATCATCAGGAGTGGAAATTAACAGTGAAAGTCCACTAGTAAACAGTGTAGCATTTGGCCTTTATGCAGGCTGGACAAATAAGCTCAATCTTCTCGAAGATCTGGAGTATCTTCATCATGTCCAAACAGCTCCTGGTCATATGGGAAATAAGGCTTGTGAGCAACAGATTCTTCAGAGGAGGCTTTGGATTCTTCCTGATTAGCAACAGCTTCTTCTGCCCATTTGAGTAAAGCTAGAAGAGCATCAGGATTCTTTCTCAAATTGTCAATAGAGGAGCTTTTAGTCTGAACATTTTTGCCGGAAGAAGAAGAGGGTGCATCAGCAGGAGCAGGGGTTTGAACAGGGGAATGATCTTTGGCCATGGGCAAAGCAGCAGCAGATGAAGATTCTCTAGAAATAAAGGCAACAGCGGTAATGATCTTTTGAGTGTGAGGGAATTTTCCCCACCATTTTACATACCAATGCCTGGAGAGAACATCACCATCTTTCTCATATTGCCATTTCAATATCCAAGGTATTTTATATTTTTTAACAAAATGAAGCAAGGCAGGAAATTTGGCTCCATAAGCATCACACCTAAAACATTTCTTGAAACTGTTGAAAGCTTCAAGCAATGGTGCAAGAAATAAATCAGTAATAGGACCAAATTGGGCCCACCAGCGGTTGAACCAAAGGGGCAAATCACCAGTGAATTCTTTGTCAAAGTTAACAAACCAGGAATGAGACATGTTTTCATTCTGGTGCAGCATGAATCTTGACCAAGCCATGATATAATCATAATATGAATAGGGAATGGGGGAGCTTGGCATTGTTCTAGTAGATGTAAGAGAAGAGCCCCATTGTTCTTCAGAAATAAAATTGACCAAGTAAACACTGTGGTAAATAATTTTGGAAACATCTTTTTGATCAGAAATGGTGTTAATAATAATAGATCTTTCATGGCGCAGAAGATCAGAATAATAATTTAAATTCTTTTCCCTATGCTCCGGAATCCAATAAAACTTTGGAGGGAAATAACTCCTAGCAAGTTTGAGCGGATCAGAAATAGAGGCTCTGTTGGGTTCAATATAAAACAGGTGTTGGAAATATTGTTTTTTGATGTATTGAGGGGAATTTTTTGGAAAAACAGTTTTGATGGGCCGGTTAACAGGGGTTAAGGCATAAGGATCATAAGATGAAGCAAGAACAGTGGAGTAATTAATCCTAGGGATGGTTCCTAGGGTGGTGAAACGGTTGGTTATTTCAAGAGGAGAAGCAGGTTCTTTTTTAACAATTTGTTTATCAGTTTCAGCAGGAGGATTATCTTTTGGTCGTCTACTTGCCATGGTGACACTGCAGAAATTTACGGGTAAAGAAATCAGGGATAGAATTTTGAGAACCTTTAATATATTCAATATCAAAATCAAAAACGCTTAAAATAGCTTGCCATCTAGCGAAAATATGTTTTGAAGCAATATTTTCAACATCTTTTTCAATAACATATTTAGCACTTTTGCAGTCAATACGTAACAAAAATTTTTGGTTTAACAAATCACTTTGAAATTTTGAAATACATAGTACTATAGATAAAATTTCCTTTTTAATAGTACTATAATTTAACTGTGCATTGTTCCAAATACCAGAAGAAACTCTTTGTTTTAGAATACCACCATAACCAACATCAGAGGCATCGGTTTCAACAATTTTGAAAGCTCCAACAGTAGGAATACCAAGACAAGGCAATGTCTTAACATGAGTTTTGATTTGTTTAACAATAGAAGTATGAACATCAGACCAAGGAGGAGGATTACTTTTTAACCGATCAAACAGAGGTTTGCATTGTTTCCTCATATCTTTGTAAAAATCTGCAACATAGTTTAATGACCCAAGAAATCTTTGGAGTTGTGTTTTGTCAATGATAACATCAGGAAACTTATCGGCAAACTGGATGGCTCTATCTATAGGACGAATCTGTCCTTCAGAGATATCATAGCCAAGGAAACGAACTTTGGTTTGGAATAGTTTAACCTTCTTGGCTGAGACAACAAGACCATTTCTTTTGATAGTATCTAGAAACGAATTCAAATGTTTCCAGTGTTCGTCAATAGAGCTAGAGTAAACAAGAACATCATCAATATAAACAATGGTGAAATGACTGAAGGAGTTAAAAATATCATTCATGATATTTTGAAACTCGCTTGGGGCATTTTTAAGGCCAAATGGCATAACATTCCACTCATAATGTCCAAAAGGAGTGGTGAAAGCAGTTTTGTACCTATCATTCTCACTAATTTGAATTTGCCAAATCCCAGATTTCATATCAAACTTAGAGAACACAACAGCTTCATTCAACCTATGGACAAGGTCATTCTTGTTGGGAATAGGATACCGAATCCATTCTAAAACCTTATTCAGGGGTTTGTAGTTAATGACTAATCTTGGGGTTCCTCTTTCAATTTCAGCATTTTTTTGGACATAAAAGGCTGAACAAGACCAGGGAGACTTGCTATTCCTAATCAAATTTTTCTGCAACAAATCATGGATTTCTTTTTTGCAAAATTCAACAGTTTCAACATTCATTTGGATAGGACGAGCTTTAGTGGGAATATTTTTCTCATCAAAATCTTTGACATATGGCAAATTAACAATATGTTTCTTCCTATGCCAGAAAGCATTACGGACATCAGAGCAAACATCATCAATCAACATTTTCTGAAAATTACCAATTTTGGATTGCAACAATTTATCAGAAATTTGTTCAGCAATTTTCTTGTATCTAACCTCTTGCTGAAGAAATTTAAGATGTTTAATTTTAGCATGAATCATGTTTGAAGCAGTATTAGTATCAATATCAAACTTCGAAGCAAATTTGAACTTTACTTTTTGTCCAAAAGGATCAGTAGTAATTCCATCATGTTTAACAAGAAAAGGATATAAAGCATTTATAAAAGGCAAACCAAGAATCACTTTATCAGTCATATTCTTAACAAGAACAGATGGAATCTTGAAACAGACATTAGCATGGCATACATGAGCATTATTCAATTCATACTTTATTTGCATCTGAGAACCATTAGCAGAAACTAATCTTTCAGTAGATTTTTCAAAGTATTTTGAAGGAATCAGTCCTTCTTGGATACAGTTCATATCCGCCCCTGAATCTATCATAGCAATAACAGTAAAATGATAATCAGGAGAAACAACAATTTTAACTTTTGTAAACCATTTTGGAGGAATTATTTTATTAACAAGAGCAAGTTGAGAAATAGTGACATCATCAGGAATACCTTTACTAGAAAGAAGAGCTTGTTGACAAGATTCATCTCCATCTTTATGCTCAAGTCCTTGTTTAAGGTTATTTTTATCACTTTTAATATCTTTAAAATCATGTTTTAATTCGCTTATCTCTTGTTTAACAATATTAATTTCATGTTGTAAATCATTAACAGTCAGTTCTTTAGATTTCTTATTATTAAATTTTTCTAAAGTTTTATCCTTTTTACTCTTGGTGAGGACATTGGTTTTAATAACATTGCAGCAAGAACCTCTACTACCAATTTTAATATTAGAAGAATTATCAATATATAGTATGTTGAATTTGTTTTTTAAATTACTAGGTTTTCTTTTACAATTTTTATTAAAGTATCCAGATTTTCCACAGTTAACACTTCTCTTCTTAGCATAGAAATAATTAGGTTTAAAAAAGTTATATCTGTACCTTAATTGGTGTTTTAACAATTTTTTATCATCACACCTATTGGTTCTAAGTTTTTTAATAGTACTGAAAATATCTGCATAGGTTAAATTATTATAATCAATAGAATCATTTTTAGCCATTAATTCTTGTTTTACCTTATGAGCAAAGATAGGAGGCAAACCGTCAATAAACTTTTCTTTCCAATAATACTTATGAAAATCTTTCCGGAGCATCACTCTGGAAATAAAAACATCTTGATACCATCTGTATTCAGACATAGTTGAACAACTCAAATCATTTAAATAATCATGAGATGAAATATTGGATGGAGTACCAACAAAGTGTTTGAGAATAGTATAGATCAAGGTATTGACACCATTACAAACAATACTTTCATTAAAAATAGGCAAACATTCATCATTCTTATTAACAGCATGTTTAATAGACTCTCTGGATTCTTCAGTGATATATGAATCCCACCATCCACGAAGAGCACCAGCAAAACCAATAACAAGCAAGTTAATAATATCAGGTTGATCAAGATCATGGTTATTTTGATAAGCAATACTAACCATAGACATGTGAATCATTTTAGTAACGATTTCTAGTTCAGACAAACCATCAATATTCCATTCATAAAGTTCATCAGCAGAAACAGAAGACACAGTATCAGAATCTGTATTTTCTTTAGAAACAATTTCTTTTCTAGAAATAATTCGAGCAGTTGGAGTACTTGTAGAAGTACCCTCAGTTTTAACTTCTAAATCAGAAAGCATTTTTTCAACAATTTCAAGAGTCTTGGACTGAGAAGTTTGAAACATAACTTTTTCTCTTTGACTGGGTAAATCAATCAAAGGTTTCTCAGTTTTAGTAGGAACATATTTTTCAACAATTTTTTCTTCAATACGGTCAAGCTGTTGACCAATAATATGCAAAGATTGATTGGTAAAATTGTTTTGTTCAATAAGACTAACAATAGGAGTTTGATCATCAGCAATTTTGAAAGGAGAGGCCTTCACTTCCTCTTTTGTGACTTCATCTTTTTTAGTAGTTATCAAAATTGAATCAAGAGGAGGATGACTAGACCTAATAATGGTTTTATCAGTCTTAACAAAATTTGATTTCTTTATCACATTCAAATGTTGTTTTGAAATCTCATTATTTGGAACATAATGGTTTTCAAGAAAATCAAAAAACAAAATATGTTTTTTCAATTGATTCATCATTTCCAACCATTTTCTTTTAACACGATCTTTATCAGACTGAGCAAAATTATTTTGGAAATATTTTCTCTTGGTTTTGTTTGATGCAAGCATAAACTCATTGTACAGAGAATCCCAATCAATTTCAAAATCATCATTTAAAACAGTCAAAACTCTTAATTGATTTTGGTAAACAGGAGGATTTTCAATAGAAGAATCAAAATCAGATGGAGTAACAGAAACAGTGTCTTCCTCATCTTCATTAGCAGTTTTACTAAATGGAGTGGAAGTTTCAGGTTTAGTTGAATAGTAAACAGAGCTAAATTGGGATTTATCACTTGAAATACCTTTTAGCTTTAAATCAGAGGATGTTTCCAAATTCTTTTTCAAAAATTCATTGATCTCGTGATCTCTTTTTGAAATACTTTCAGATCCAGCAAAGGAATGTCTTCCTTCGTTGATCCTCAAAGGTGGATTGTTTTGAAAACTTATTTTAACAGTACCATCAAGATATTGTTGAATATGGGTGAGATCAAGCTCATCAAAAATGGGTTTAGCAGGAGGGGTTTCTTGTTCTAACAACCAATCCTTAGGAAGTTTAACATCTTGCCATTGAATCATTTTTGGAACTTGGATTTTAGCATCAGGAGTTGAACATTGAATTAGCATGGTTTTACCCGAAGGTTCTCTAGGAATCATAGCACAAGGATTCATTTGAGTACCCATTAGTCTATAATAAATGCGGTAGATCAAAGCAAAAGGCTTACTACCCTCTTCCATGTGATAACCAGATGAAGCAATATTCAATGTCAAAGCTTTAACAATATTAGGATCATTCAAAGCAAGAGTAAGATCAGGATAACAGTTAAAATAAACAGGACCATCATACAAAGAAGCAGTGATCATACCAAGAATGCTATCTTTAAAAATCTTAAATCTAGCATCTCTTAAACACATGAGAACAGAAGCATTAATACCCTTTCGGGTAAGTGGTTTAATGGCAACCTGAACCATACCAATATGCAAATAACTGAATTTTTTAGCAGCAAGGAAGTCATTAATATTCTTTTTAGTAAACAAACAGCATTTTTCATGAATTCTCGAAATAGAGAAAATTTGTTCAACAGTTCTAGCTTTGTAAGCAGAATGAAAAGCACTTTCAACAAAACTAGTTTTATAAATGGTTTTAGTATCAACTTTAGGAATAGTCCATTTACGAAAATCAGGGATCACCTCATTATCATCAATAGTGTGATCTTCTTCATTTACAATATCAGGAGGACAACTAGTCCTGGAGCTGATAGAGGAGTTGGATCTCCACAACATATATATATATATATATATATCAGATAGACTTTAAAACAACAAAGTGGTTGTCATGTGAATCTCGATTTTAACTTTATATCAACATATATATCGCCAAAGTGGTTGTCAATTATGCAAAATATGTTAAAATATGGAAAGATGCCATCAATCAATTAGCCATATAAAACAACAAAGTCTTTTTTTTTCAATCTTCTTACCAATAATTCAAAATAATTGTAATTATCCACCTTTAAATAAGCTATCAACTAAATGTTGAGAATTGAGATCCGCTTGAGTTTAAAAGTGAGCAATTAACCCCATGATGTTGCTCAAAATTTTAAATAACACCAATGGTCCAAATTCTATCAAATTGATTAAGAACAAAATAATTGAAGTTCCATGTTCAAAGAGTTGATGTTTTAAAGTTCCAATTGTAAGAGCATTCATATTAGTCTCATCAATTTAATATTTCAGCAAAAATTTATCTAAACTCAACCAAAATAAGTGTGCATCAGTCTCACTAAATTAACTAAAGTTTTTAAAGAGGATAGTCTCATCTTTATATGTAGTGAGTCTCTATCCTCACTACATTAAATTTCAATGTTGATAAAGTATTGAGGTTGATATATGTGTATGAAAATAATAGATTTGACCTAACTTTCTTAAAGGGAAATTTATTATTATTATTAGTATTATTTTTATTTATTTTTTGTAACAAATTTCCCACTAGTTGAGGGCATGTTTCACACATTAGCCTCCCTTTTCTTGGCAGAATGACAAAAAGACCCTAACAACTCACACAAATGACAAGATTACCCTTATATTCAATCTGAAAAGTCATAAAGTTACCCTTTAATGAAAAACTAAAATCCCAAACTACATATATATATATATATATATATATACAACCAGAGATTTAAGACTAAATGTACAGTGAAAAATTAAATTAGTATCCATTATGTATTAAAAAAATATTAAAATAATAAAATAATAAAATTTTTTCTCAATACATTTTAAATAGATTACTATTTTTTAAAATTCCAAAAATAATTTATAATTGATTTTTTTTTCTTTACAAAATAATCTTCATTTTTGTCGAGAATCCTAGTTTTGACAATATTAATAACTAGAAAATTTTGTATTGTAGTTGAAGTAAAACAAGAAGATAAAGTACAAGTGTAACCACTCTATAAACAAATTTGTAGTTGTTGATTTCTTAATCCTTACTAGCCCAGTTGGCACAATTGAAACAGAAATGATGATGAATAAAGAAAACATATCTATGCTTCACAGCTTCAGATTTACTAAGATTCACATCAAAATTTTGAAGGGAAAAAAACCTAACATGAAATATAGTGATAAAAAATTGAGAGTCAAACACACACTAAGAGGCAAGAAACAAACTTAGAATAGAAATAAAAGATAATGTTGCTTGAAAACCTTTAACCTACAAGTGAAACCATTCTATAAACAAGCTCAAAGTTTGTTGATTTTTTAATCCTTATGAACTACTTGGCACAATTCAAAAAGAAATGATGATAAATTTATTATTAAAAAAAAAAAAAACATATGTGTGCTATGGATCTATTACATTCTCCGTCAAAATTTTGAATGAAAAAATAATTAAACTGAAATATAGTGATAAAAAAATGACAGACACACAAACACACACATACACACACAAAAAAGCAAGAAACTACATACCTTAGAAAACAAATTTTCTTGCAAAAAACGTTTTATGTTAAGAAATAATAATTATTTAGAGGAGAGCCACAAGTTGGCTAGCTAGCCTATCATTTATTTCTTTTCATTTTATTTTCTAGTTCTTTAGACTAGTTTAATTCTTTGGGAGACAAAATCAAATATTTTTATGTATATTTTTATTATAAAAATAAAATTTGGGGAGAAAAGAGGGGGAAGGAGCATAAGGGCCAGGAGCAGCTCCCGTAGCCTCAATGTGGATCCATATCTGCCTTTTAGTTGAGGGCATGCTTCCCACATTACACACTATTTTCTTGAGATTATAACAGAAAGGCCCTAAAAACCCACGCAAATGATAAGATTGCCCTTCTTCTTAACCTGAAAAGCCATAAAAATTAAAATCCGAC